>NC_091537.1:61397500-62022500 GCF_042242935.1 Bactrocera oleae | reverse complement strand
AGATCAGTTTTCTGATTTTGCCATTTTCAATTGCCTACGGCAGGTAGTCGATGTTCTCTCGTAATGTAAATTTGTATTTTGTTGTCGAACGGCAGCTTTAATCTCACTACAGTTCACGAAACAAGTATGGTACAAACTAAGACTCTCTTTTTTTTAATCTTATATTTCATTTGAATATTTTTTAGAATTTTTTTAAATATAGTAAACCCAGAAATTTATTTATTAATACAAAATCAAAAAATAAAAATTATTTCATATTAAGAAAAAAATACAGAAAAACTATTTCTTCGTACGAAAAAAGTATAGCGTACAAATCAATATTTCATTTTAAATCAAACTTAATTAAAATTCTAATAATTTATATGGTTTCCGTTAGAAAACATAATAGCATTTACACGTCTTGGCATGGATTCAATTTTTTTTGTCCATTCGGCTTCAATGGACTTTCTGAGATCTCTCAAGGAATCAATTTGCGAAAGTATCCCCCATAAATTTTCCATTGGGTTTAAGTCGGGGCTTATGGCCGGCCATCCATTAATGGAATTGAAGTTGCCCCATTGTACCCACAAGCCCCCATACCATGGGGGATCATACCTGAAAATTTCTTGAATGTCTTGATTCCAGTGGTCGTCGAATATCTCTCCAATATTTGGCGTTACCATCGGGGCCATCTAGATTACATTTTTTTTCGTCACTAAAAATCACTTTTTCCATTCATCGTCCCATAACATGTGCCTATGAGCATATTGCTTCCTAGCAGTTTTGTGACGATGTAGCAACTTAGGTTGGGCGGTTCGTTTAACATACTATGTTGGTATTTTCTTTTAAAATTTGGTGGACCCGTCGGGTGGACACTTAAAAATTTAGTTGATACTAAATGTTTGCTGGGGAAATATTGTTATTCACTGCCAAATGCTTTATTTGACGCTTCGACCGTTCATTAACCTTTGGCGGATGTCCACTTATTTTTGTTGTTCCATACTTTTCGGGGTTTTTTAAAAACGAACATATATTTTTTTTATTACGATGTAACGATGGCTATACAAGGTGTGTTCCAAAGTAAACAGGACTTTTTAAAAAAGACAGAACAAATGGTTTTATCGGCAAAATCAATTAATTTTATTCAAAATAGTCTCCTTCTGCTTTAATACAGGTTTTTGCACGGTCCAAGAGCATGTCGAACGAGTGCTTTAGCTCTTTGCCCAGTATGGCCGAAAGTATGCCGGTGCAAGCCTTTTGAATGGCCTCCACGTCTGCATAACGCTTTCCTTTCATCGGCAAATGCATTTTTCCGAAAAGGTAAAAGTCGCACGGTGCCATATCAGGTGAATACGGGGAGTGGTTGATTGTTAAAATGTGAGTTTTGGTCAAATAATCGGTCACAAGCGTCGATCGATGGGACGGCGCATTATTGCGCAACAAACGCCAACTTCCATCTTCGCGATATTCGGGCCGAACACGGCGAAGATGGCGCACCAAATGCTTCAAAACTCCAAGGTAGAATACCGCATTAAAGTTTTGGCCGGGTGGAACAAATTCTTTGTGGACAATACCCTTGGAATCATAAAAACAAATCAGTATTGAATTCTCCAGCGCGATTTTTTGGGTTCATGTTCATCGTCATTTATGTCCTCATGACCACTTTGAAAACGTTGAAACCACTCGTGCACTCTGCTACGGGATAGGCAATCATCGCCATAAACTTGTTTTATCAATTGAAACGTTTCGGTAAAAGTTTTACCAATTTTAAAACAAAATTTAATGTTGGCTCTTTGTTTGAAGCTCATTTTCGAACCGAGCACCGATGACAAAAACATACTGACACTTAAAACGCAATAACTTCACTTCCAATAAATGAAAAGTCATGTCATTTTTACTGGAAGTCGATAAAGAATAGCAGATTCTAACGCACTAGTCGACATATAGATGGCGCCACTAGAGTTTACTTTGTTACTTTTTTACTGTTTACTTTGGAACGCACCTTGTATCTCTAATTTTATCACCACATTCTCGCATTGTCTGGATTTTATGGGAAATGGATTCCACGTGGCATTTTTAAATTAATTACTGAATTAAGTTCCTTTAACTGAGTAAATAGCTTTTTAATTATTTATTTATGACGAAATCCTTTAAATTAAAAAACTAATACAACGTCTTGTCACTACGAAATGCTTTCTCTTACTGTACGCTATAATTATTTCGCTCTGAATAAGCAAGTGCGTAAATAAAATAGTAAGTAACGGTGTTTAAAAAACATTTGTGTTACTAACAGTAAATCACTAACTAAGAACAACTTCGTCGCAATTGTTATATGTATCAATTTAAGAAAAAATCGCATGTGGAGTTTGATATATTCAATTTCTTAGCTTGTAAACCATACTTATTTCGTGGATTGTATTATAAATACGTAATAAATCATTGTTCACTTAAAATCTGTACGCACAAATATTATTATAACTGAAAAGAGAAACAACGGAAACTAAAAATTGTACAGGTGTAAGAAGCGAATTCATTTTAATACAAGATATAGTTATACATCTTTGTTATGTATGAAGCTATGGGCATGTTTTTTAATAGAAAACAATAACTTTGATTCAGTTTTTCTTGCCCCTTTAGCTGCACATTTATTCCATAAAGACAACATTAAATAATTTTTTTTTAAGTTTTTAACTATCGCCCAATATTTTTCGATTGGGTGAAGTTGTGGACAGTTAGGCGAATTAAGGATTTTTTATAAGATAAGAAGTTTTTTTCACCTAACTGTTGTTTGAATCACCGAAAAATAATCGGGTTAGATATGGTGATAACTTCAGTAAAAATTTAGATATCTTAATGAAACTACATGTACATGTGTTCTTTGGCAATAAAGTGAGGACGAATTCGTAGATGGGCTTAATTGGACCAAAGCCACGCCCACAAAACGATATTAATCGAAAACTTATAAATTGGTATTCCTAAGCCGCCGTAATTTGGTACAACAAATTGCAGTAATAGGGGGTATCAACGCTTTAAAGTGGGCGTGCCAATAACGACATTCTTCAGAAACATTAAATTTAAATCCGCGATGACACAAAAGGGCTTTAGGTGAAATCACTTACCTCCGAACCTACTCCAAAAAGATTTTCGAACTTTCAGTTGACTTTATACCACATATATCGGCCAATCTGCTCGTTATTTTAACGAAAGTGAGAAAGCGTAGTGTATCTTTGTGCCTAAAATTAAAGATCAAATCGGGCGAGAACTTGAATTAGCCCCCCATATAACTGATATTCACGATTTTAAACGTCCGGCCGACTTTACTCCATTATATTTATAAAATTGCTTGAAAATAATCCATTTCTATGACCCCAATGATTTTAGTATAAATCCCGTTGACGGAAAGTCTAGTGTAATAATAAAACTAAGTGAGCCTATGACCTTCAAAGTAAGAATTAACAAATTTAAAAAAGTTTAAGTTAAAGTTAGAAAACTTATACAGAGAAATTGTAAAACAAAGAAATTTGATTAAAACTAACTTTTTAGAACAAAATATTGATAAAAACTCATAATATTTTTGATGGTTTTGTGAATTGTAATTAAATAAATTGTAAAATAAGAAAATTGTTGATGTTAAACATAAACAATCTTTGTTGTCCTACGATATTTTGTAAAAAAAATAAAAGGCATATTTAATAAAAAACGCTAATAGAGATCTTTAAGAAAAAATTGTGAAAATGTTGTTATTCTATTTTGTGTAAACGACGTTTTAATAAACCATAACGACACTTTAGAGGAAGGGCAAATAAGTTCCTACCTATGTGTCCTGACGACCTGCCGTCCATATAACATATGAAGTATTTAAAAGTTAACATAGCAGCTCGAGACATTTTCAAGCAGTTGGAATAGTTAGGAATAAAATAAATGGTTCTGCTGATAGCAATATTAGACTTCACATATGCGGACAAACGCCCGATATATTTAATTGAACAAGAACTTTCCACCTTAAGACCAATTCTTTCAGTACTTCAGTATTTTGATGTGGTTGAGAAGAAATTAACTCTTCTCACGAATAAGACTATAATGACTCATGAAGATCAAATAGCAGAATCAATTTACGAAAAGAATAAAGCAGATGAGTTACGAATTTTTATAACACTTTAGAGGAAGGGCAAATAAGTTCCTACCTATGTGTCCTGACGACCTGCCGTCCATATAACATATGAAGTATTTAAAAGTTAACATAGCAGCTCGAGACATTTTCAAGCAGTTGGAATAGTTAGGAATAAAATAAATGGTTCTGCTGATAGCAATATTAGACTTCACATATGCGGACAAACGCCCGATATATTTAATTGAACAAGAACTTTCCACCTTAAGACCAATTCTTTCAGTACTTCAGTATTTTGATGTGGTTGAGAAGAAATTAACTCTTCTCACGAATAAGACTATAATGACTCATGAAGATCAAATAGCAGAATCAATTTACGAAAAGAATAAAGCAGATGAGTTACGAATTTTTATAACAGGTCTTAAAAGACCATAGACCAGTGTCAAGATTACGGCAAAACATAAATCAGAACCATCGCAGAGAACATCCCAAGGACAACAGCAGTACCGAAATAAAAAATTACGACCGGAGTTTAATACTAACCAATAACAAAAACGGCAGGCGGATTCCGATAGGGTTACTTGACCAAAGATTCAACGAATTAATACCTTAAATCAAGAGGAGGAAAACGAGACACTCTATAAACCAGAGTAGGCAATCAAGGGAAAACAATAAAACTACTGGTGGACACAGGAACGTCAAAAAATTCATTATGTCTTTCCATTGAAATAGTCCGGTGAGACAAAAGTTTAGAATTAAAAGGTTTGGTATAATCACAGATTTTTTCTACTATCTAATATATAAACTTTTGACGGCATTACTGAGTTAGATCTACTAAACCGAGTAAATGCTCAAATGGACTTGGGCAATGAAATAATACGACACAATTTTCGGAAACGAAAACCTGTTGTTCTATGAATGCTGGCTAAATGAGTTAAGCCGTCCCCACAAAACACAACACACCATACGTCTACACAACATTCACTTCATCAACACACCATACGTGCACACAACATTCACTTCAAGACAATACCACACACTTGTACACCACATAGGATCACAACACACCACACCATAGCAACATGGATAAAAGGGTTGTCATCATGACCACCCATTCCGTTTCGTTGCGGGACCGCGAACCCGACATCACTCCCTTCGGTTCAACATGCGACATATCCATTTTTAACACATATACTGCGCTACATCAATTTTTGGTCAATTTACTGCGTTAGATCCATCCTTATACACATACTGCATTATATCCATTTTTTCCACTTTCCACTTCATATATATCGGGTTTTCCAACAGGGATGATATGATTTCTAAGTGTCGTCTCGGCCATTTTTAATGTAATTAATATATTAGGATCTGTAATTTTTTTTTATTGTATTCAGTAATGTTTACAATTTCATCATGGTAAGATATACACAAGAACAACGTTTAACATTATTTTATTATCAAAATAATCGTTCTCCAATTGCAACTTTTCGTGCGCCTTTGCTCTTTTATGGTCGTTTAATGAGTGATGCGGTAAATAAACAAAACTGTCGATTCTGGTGAGAAGAAAATCTACAAATTATTCATGAACAACCTTACATTCACCTAAATTGACAAGTTTGGTGTGGTTTTTGATCTGGTGGAATCATCGGTCCGTACTTCTTTCGGAATTAAGCTGGTGACACCGTTACTGCAATGGAGAGCGGTATAGATCGAAGATAACCAACTTTTTATGGCCGCAATTGGAAGAAGTTGATCTTGACAACATCTAATTCCAACAAGACGGGGATACGTGCCACACAGCACGTGCAACAACCGAATTATTGTGAGAAAAGTTTGGAGATTCGATAATTCTAGAAATTGTGACATTGAATAGCCTCCAAAAAGTTGTGATTTAACACCATTAGACTACTTCTTGTGGGGTTATATGAAGTCATTGGTCTTTAGCAATAAACAAAACTCTCTTCAAGCTTTAGAAAGTACTCGAAAATTGGGTTCATCGAATTCGTTCGTGCAAAAGAAGTTGTTGAAGGCATTTGAATGATGTTATATTCAGAACTAAACTGTATCGATTGTACTTCACACTAAATAAAAACCATTTGAATTTCTTTGCTTTTTAATGTGTTATAAAAAAAAATCATATCACTGTAATTGGAAACGCCTATATATGTCTATATAATATATATTGCGGTATTTTCGATTATTACACTACCAAAAAGACGAAGATATTCAAATATGGTCCTTCGAGCCGCTACGAACGGCACTATTAATTCTGTATAGAATTCAAAAATAAAATATACATAAAAAATTTCGGATATATATATAAAGTGACAAAACAAATACACAGAAACTCATAAAGTGTAATACAGACTGAAATATGCATAAAGTGTAGTGAAAAAAAAAAACAAAACCTGAAACAAGTAAGTATAACAAGGTGCAGTTACAGAAGTACAAACAAATAGGTAAAATAAGGGGGTCGAAAACAAGCGTATTGATACATAAAGTGCATAAAATCACAAGCATATGGAGTCTTGCAAAAAGTGACGAAAAGAAGACAAAAAAAAGGTAAGGTGGCAAGGACGTGTAACATTTATTAAAAATAACCACATATAAAAAGTTCATATAAACTAAACACAAAACCAAAATTAAATATTAGCGTGCGCGAACCTAAAAACAAAAAAGCAAAGAAAACAAATAATGTGTTAATTGAGCAAACGGTCGCGACCTCTTACATACATTCATTGGTATAAAACTATCAAAATACAAAAAAAAAACAACCGGTTGAAATAAAAAAAAATAAGTTACGGCTTGTTTTACGGAAAAAGGCAATAAAAAAAAAACGGTTCGTAAAAATACATATCAATATATAAAATTATTAAATAATTCACAATATTCACATTACAAAATATTACAAAAAAAAAAGGGATTCAAGTATTTACTTGCACATTTCTCCAGCAATACCCCTTCTTTTTATTAAAACAGTAAGCAGGATTGCATATATTACGTAAGCAAAGGCAAAATAAAAAAAATAAATACAAAAAAGAAAGGATAAATGCATTTCATTTACCGTATATGCATATAGATATTGTATTATTATATAATACTAGAAGCCCAAAAGACGTTGTATCACGTCTTAGATGTAAGCTTTTTGAAGTTAGCTGTAACAATTAGACCGTTTTAACGAAAATTTTTATTAGAAACTTATTACAATATCTAACGTCATTCATATATATTTATCACAATCCGACCAATCGATAGCGTGTCAATATGTATATTAGAATGCTTTCAGAGATGTTAATTGTAGAAGCTGTATTGAATGAAAACTTGAAGTCGTTTTAATTGATTGTGAAAAGGTTGAATCTATTCTATAATCAATATTTATTCTTAGAGTTAATTATCTACAAAAACTGAAGTTATCGTAGTACCATAGGATGTACAATATTTTTGGTTAATCCTTGAGAGGTATAAACAAATAAATTCGATGGTTTTCCTACTTTCGAGCACGCAACGTATAATTAGCCGCGAGAAAAGTCTGTCTGCGGGAATTCTATGTAAAACGTTCTAACATCTTCGATGGTAGCGCAGTCTACCGGATCCAATGTAAAACATTCCAAAATTAACAACTACTTATAAATGAAAAATTAGTTAAATAAACATTTTCCAGTGGACCAAATTGTGAATCTAAACCATCCTCGAATCCCCCTAACCTCACACAAAAAATTTCATCAAAAACGGTCCAGCCGTCTGGGAGGAGCTCAGTGACATACACACGCACACAAGAAACATATATATAATATAAAGATATCAACCCAATCATATATACGAGTATACGTACATATGTATAACAAACAAATTCAAACAATTTCGAAACAAAAAAGTAATAATTTATCGTAAAATTGTGCAAAACTTTTATTTTATTTTAATTCATTTAATTTTTTTTGAAAATAAATTTATTTGAAAAAAATCGGTTTAACATAAAATTATAATTATAACAGCGCATACATATTGGTATAATACAATTGTACATATGAACATACAATATATTCAAAGACCTCACTGGCATATTTCTAGCAATACCCCTTGTACTTGTTAAAACACAAGCAAGCTTGCAAATAAAACGCTTAAGCATGTATATGCACATAAATACGCACATATCGTATACACTTATGTACAAAAGACATTAACTTCTCAATACGAGCGCTCACATATACACATCATAGGGTGAACCTATAGGACATACGAACTAAATTAATCAAATAAATATTGCGATTTTTAATAAATAATTAAATAAATATACTATTTCCAAGAATAATGGTAACGGAACACGCGTCTTTTATTTCATCCCATTAATTCAATCAGTTTACACTAAGAAAAATTATTTCATTACTTGCACGTTTTCTAAATGAACGCATATTCTAAAGATCGAATTTATAAAAAATGCCAAAAATTACTTCGGACGAAAAAGTCCATGTACACCTGCAGAAGATAAACGCTCAAAGCAAGGTGTTACAAAGCAAAAAAAGGTGAAAGATATTTCATATACCAAATTTATTTCCGAGATACGATAATGCACTCGATTCATCGATCTTCATTAGAAATAAAAAAAACATTCTTAACAATTTCTGGACACGTTGGAGACGCTGCATATGATGCAATCGTAGAATTTGACGACACAGATCTACCAGAAAATTTCAAATCATCGGCTTACGCCAAATACGAAAACTACTTAGACCAGTTTGAAGAAACTAAACAATGATTTGTGGGTTTTAATATGAGCGACCGAAACAATTTCGTAAGAACAGACTTTGTACAAACTGTTTGTCACATGCGCACACACTTAAAGAGTGCGAAAGCAAATTTAACTGCGCAAATATCAAAGAGTCACGGGTTTAGTGGTAACAGCAAATCCGAAGTGCCAAATCCCGAAAATTGCCTAAAAGCACCATGATGCTCAACGGCATTAAAAACCCAAACGCAACATAGCGAAAACCAAAGTAGGGTACTACTACCCACAGCAGTCGTCTCCATCAAACACTGAGAAGAACTGTATAAACTTAGGGCCTTAATAGACCAAGGATCACAACGATCTTATACATATATAGCGTCTAGGCACAAAATAGGCTCCAACTGCCAACAAAACAAGCCAACTTTGAAATTACGGAAACGGACGGAAGAGTCATCAAAACTCTAATAAAATCTGCCCCATTACCCTAAATCCACTCAAGCGGATAAGAGAATTCTAGCAGAAGCTACAGTTCTATCGCAACTAAGAAATATGCTTCTAAGTTATCATATAAATCGAAAGCATTGGGAAAAATTTTTCCACCTAAAGCTAGCAGATCCTAACTACAATACTGCTAGGCAGCGACCTTATACCGCAGATAATACTTGAAGGTGTTGGTCAAATTTCAAACGCTCTTCTAGTCCAAAATACTATATTCGGTTAGGAAAATCAGATAAAAAAAAACAACAAAAGTAGGAGTTGTCTTCAAGGCCTCAAGATCCAAGTCAAAATATCTTCCGGCAACTCCGGTATTAAAAACACAAACGTTTGTAGACTATATCCTGTATGGAAGTCAGTCTTCCATAAGCATACGAATCACTATCATAAGTGATACAAGCCTTCAAAATCGCAGGGTTTCCATTAAAAAAGATAAAAGCAAACCACCCTAATATCTTAAGGGACATACCAAAAGAAAACTTTTTGGACACCAATTCCCTCAATTTCGAAAAGGAAAGTACAACAAAAACGATGGCGATTACATGAAATGCGATATCTGACCAGTTTTCATACACTACTGAGTCAATATCTGCATTATCCGCCATAACAAAACGAAAAGTTCTATCCTGTGTGGCAAAACTTTTCGACCCTGGGTGCAGGATGGCTTTCGCCAATTATGATACAAGCCAAAATCCTAATAAAAGAATTATGGTTAGATGGAACCGATTGGGACGAACAAGTGAAACCACTTCGTTTAGAAAAGTGGTTCCAGTTCGCGAGCAATCTAAATCATATCTCACAGATACAAATCCCACTATGGGTAAAGTATGCCCCAGAACACAAAGTCGAACTACACGGCCTCTGTGACGCCTCTAAAAAGCATATTTCGCCACTATATATGTTCGCACACAAAGCGACCACAAGCCACTTACTAGTATCAAAAGCAAAGGTGGCTGCTCTTAAAACAATAAGTCTACCACGACTTGAACTATAAGGCGCGATTTTGAAATTATACTAGCCTAGTTAGAAAAACCACAATATGCATGGAAGACGTATATTTCCAATCGAACGTCTCAAAGACTTGACCTAATAGGATCAGCAACAATCACTCAGGAGTGCTCCTCTGACTCTATGTCAGATATGCAAACGGCCGCATCATACCCTCCTCCATCGCGCTACGAGACGCGACGTTGGTCGTCCACCTGCCCCACGCAGGCAGACTTCAGCAAACTCGGTGTGTGCATCAGCGAAGAGCGGCTTCTACGATAAATATTCGCCTAGGGGGTCCGGGATGGGTAAATGAGTTAAGCCATCCCCACAAAACATAACACACCATATGCCCACACAACATTCACTTCACTTGGACACAAATATGAGGGTATCGGTAGAAAAATCAAAGTTTTTCAAAAAAGATGTAGAATATTTAGGCTTTGTCGTATCAAGAAGTGGTATAAAAGCAAGTCCTGAAAAAGTTGCGTTGATGGATGTTTAATCAAAGATTTTGCCAGCATAGCAAAACCATTGACAGATGTGCTAAAAGTGGACAATGACAAAGTAAGTGCCATCCAGTAAAAAAAAAAAATTAAGTTCAATTAACACCAGAACATGAAGATGCATTTAACAAACTTAAAGAAATTCTGCCTTTAGAGGTTGCGAGAAACGAAGAAAAATTAGCAACAAATGAAAGAGAAGTTTTAGCAATAGTGTGGGTACTTAACAAATTATCTATATGGAGTAAATCAGTTGAAGCAGTTTCGGATAAAAATCCAAACGCTGGAAGTTTCTCGTAGGGAGTTTCAGCGCAAAGATCCTTTGTAAGCCAGGTGAAGAAAATCATGTCGCCGACGCATTGTCAAGGCAGCGGATAAATATGATAGGTTGAATGTGCCTCTATGCACAGCGAAGAGTCACTGACCTACACCATTGAAACGGTGGACAAACCAGTCAATTGCTTCCGAAATTTATAATAATACTTCTAAAAGGCGAAAGCCTATCAAAGCGATCCTTTATAATATTTGGATTAAAAAACAGGCATACAATTTAATTCTGTAGTATAGAGTTACAATTAAAAACTCTACAGGAGGTTATTAATGATAGTGTAGTAAATGCCATACATTGCAGCTTACCAAGTGAAGCGTTTACACAGTACCTTGACTGAAATAGCTATGTGCCTGAAACTCGAAAGAAATCTGAATGACACCGTTGATTTGATTTTATTAGCCACTATAGAGTACAATAAGTCAATACATTCAACTGCCAATAAAAAACCAATAGATGTCCTTTATTCTGCCTCGGTCAATATTACGGAATCAATTCGAAAAGGTTAAGACCACTAACCTTTCATTTAATAATAAGGGTCATAATATAACATATAACGCTGGCGACAAGGTTAATAAGGGTTAACCAAAGGCTAGGCAATAAACTTACCACGCTTTGTACAGAAGAATTAGTAGAACAGGACCTAGGCACCAGCGTTCTTATAAAGGGTGGGAGGGTTCATAAGGACAATTTTCGATAACCCTAACATAATAATACAATTAATGTCACTCTTTAATTGTAGATTTACGGCAATAGTATTCCTTTTGCCGACAACTTTATCGGAAAAACTTACGGACTACACTAATGCTAACTACATTCCTATCCTAGACAGAGACGCAAATCGTGTGGGAGCATTACGGCTACTTGACCCACTGCACCAACTTGATGATGTATTAAATAATTAACGCTGAGACAAGAAAACTAACAAACTTTTTTACCAGTCACATATAAGGAAGATACTATATTCTGGCATAATGCACATCGAAACACTACTGCGAACTGTTAACGTTCACCACCGTCTAACACGAATGTTTTCAGTCTTTGATGACTTCCAGAGACTACATGAAAGTTGACTCTAGCAACAAAAATTATAGGATAAATACTCATATTCAGCAAAAGATATTAGAAATAACAGCAAAAAGAAATAAAATCATTGCTACTATCAAAAAAGAAAAAGTAGATACGGGTCACTTGTATGAAATAAGAAATAGAATAATAACTCTCGAGTTACAAGCTGTCAAAATTTCTATAACGTTAGCTAAACTTATTTTAATTAGCCTTGTACTATTAGACAATAATAATTTAAAAGAACTAAAAACTAGTAAACGCAAGCATGTGAGTTTTGAAGCGAAACCTTCTAGTATGAATGTTGATGAAATATATGAAACTGATGAAGATGAACTAGCTAAAGAAACTGAGTGGATACTCAAAAAGAAGCCCTATTAAAAATAACGCAAAGCTGATACTTCCCCAACTAATAATAGCCCATTGAAAAATAAAAATAGAGAGCAAGCGGTCAACAGTGATACTAAAACTCACCGTCCATTTCCTATTATAATACACGATGTAGAAGATTTTAATAACTTACATTTTAATATTACAGCTCTAACAAAAACAACTTTTTAATCAAGCCTTTGAGTAACGGCGCCTACAAACTTTATTTCTTCGATGCAAATGATTATCGCACAATAACAAAATTCTTGTGAAATGAAAATATTCCTTGGTTTAGCTGTGAGAGTAAGCATAATAGGTCAATAAAGGTAATAATAAAAAATCTGCACCACTCATATGATACACAATCCATCTGAAATGATCTAAAATCTCAACGCTTTAATGTCTTAAATGTAATTAATAAACTTAAATGGAAGTATTCGATGCTACCGGAGACATTCGGAAAATTCACCAGATCAAAACCATTCTTAGTACCGTTGTCAAAGTTGAGCCTATTAAAGAATCTACATTAATTCCACAGTGTAAAAACTGTCAAGCTTTTGGACATACAAAGAACTTCTGCGGTATACCACCGAGGTCTGTGAAATGTGGAGGCAAACATCCTACTACTGAATGCAGCAAAGCTGAAAAAGATCCTGCTAAATGTTGTAACTGCGGCGATTGGATTAGTCCTGCAAGCTACCGAGGTTGTGTCGTTGCAAAAGAACTGCAAAAACTTAGTGATAAAAAGAATGGTAAATTAGTTGAGGAAAATGCCAATGCTTTGACGAACAAACCCATTGTAAACACGGGTGAAGTAATTTCCTTTTCTTCCGTTTCTAAAGTTTCATTTGCGCAAATGGCTAAACAAGGTCATACAAATACAATTAAAAAAAGTAGTCCGTTATCCCAAATTCTGAATGAACTAAATAAGTAAGAGAAACTATGTAAGTCCATAAATCAGCGACTCAACGCTCTTGATTACTATCTACAATTTATTGATGAACAATAACTCTTTGAGAATAATGCTATGGAACGCTAATAGTCTTTCTAAAAGAAAAAATTAATTAGAAGTTATTGTACACGACAGAAATATTGATATATGTACATATGTTGTCCGAAACGCATTTTACGAACCATTTATTTTTAAAATTATGAATTATATCACGATCCACACCCAGAAAACTCAGCACGAGGAGGGAGCGCGATATTAATCAAAAGCAATATTGAACACTGCGTGGAAGATCCAATTAAGACGGAAGAAACTCGAGATGCAACAACAATTTCAGTTAAAATGCACAAACACCCATTATTTCTTACTTCTCTGTATAGTCCGCCTAGACATAATATTAAAACAGACATATATAATATAAATTAACTTAAGTATTAAAGATAGCTCAGACCTAAGCTCTGACCATGCACCAACGAATGAACATAAAGCTGCCGTATTTGCAAATTATTTGAGAACCACATTTACGGCCAACGATTGGATATGAGCTAAACTGTGAAAATAGTTGGTTGGATCCACACATCAGCATTTCTCCAGTCACTAGGAAGTTAAAAGTTTTATTGGGAACACAAGGCTTAAAAAAGCACCTGGGTTCGATTTACTAATCGGAGAAATATTACGCAATTTACCAAATAAAGAAACTTGTAAACATTATATTCCCATAAAGAAACTTGTAAACATTATAAACTGTGCATTATGCCTAAGATACGTCCCATCGCTTGGAAAGTATTTGAAGTCATAATGATACCTAAGCCGGGTAAACCATTACACGATGTTACATCATATAGGCCAATATCAATCGTAACCAATAATCGATCGTAAACATCTCATACCAGCACATCAATTTGGCTTTCGTGACCACGATTCAACAATTGATCAGGTGTACCAAATTGTTATTTTCGTTAAAAATACAATGGATAAAAATAATGTTTGTTAGCCGGCCTTCTTGGACGTGTCTCAAGCTTTTGACAAAGTTTGACATTCGGGTCTGCTGCTCAAATTAAAATGCATGTTACCCAAATAATATTGCGTGTGCTAACTTGTTAATACAAGTATGTATATTGTATATTTGCTTTTTACCAATGACATACCTACTGACCCAAATTATGTAACAGCGGCATTTGCGAATGAGACAGCATTGTTAGCAGCTGGAGAATCAGAACCAGTCTGGCCTACGGAGCTCAACTATGGGGATGCTCAAGTCAAAGCTCTATTGCCTGCATTCAGCGCTTTCAAAGTAAGGTATTAAGGACTTTAGTTAATGCTCCTTGGTACGTTAGATCTGCTAACCAACATCGTGATCTAGGCTTGAATTCCGTGGTAAATGAAATAATGAAAATTGCAAAGTCTCACGAACTTATAGACAGCATGTTAATGAGGAGGCTTCCAGACTCATCGAAACTGCTGAGAAATCCGGTTGAAACGCAAGAAGCCTTCCGACCTAGCAAGGGAACAGTAGCAGCAAATGTATTTCATTAACATTTAGCTTTTAAGTATTTTATTAAGAAAAGAATTGTTTGTTGGTATTTTGTTGTTTTTATATACTAGTTACAATTATAAAAAAAAATTAAAAAAAATATATTAAAAAAAATGATTTAAATACACTTGTCGGCTAGCATTCTACTATTGTAATTATGATAGAAATATTAGGAATATCTAAATTTAAGGTTTTGCAGAACAGTGACAATTTGTATTTTATTATAACATAGCCTATAACTGATAGTTTGTAGGAAAATTAGCCTATTCGCCGTGTCGCACCAAGGACGAGTACAACATTTTGAAGAAACCAACACCGTTGCTGAATGCAGAAATAAAGCATATGCCGTAAAATGCGAAAAATCTACATTCATTGTTATTATTAACAATGTCACGGCCGAAATTGAGGATCATTATGGAAATATCAGAACCGTCAGCGGTGTTGACTTTTAATCAGTCAGTAAAAATTTATGGTAGTAAATACCGCAATCGAAACAACGCTTTTTCTCGTACATATTTAACTCCAAAAGCACAGAAAATCAATATTTTGGGTTATCTAGACACTTTGAGCCTAAACTACTTTCAGGAAATGAATGTGGAAAATGTGAATTATATTGGCACTCTTCTAGAAGAAGTTAACTCGAAAACAGTGGTTTTCCTAGTTACAATTCATTATCCTAGTGGTGTTGTGATTTGCCTTGATAACATAAAAACAACTTACCGCTAAAAGGGCAATGTAATCTTGGTAAAAAAGGTAAATGAAAGGATCGTGGGCGATCTTCACTTAGGAAGGGAGGAGTTAACCCAAAATGATGGCAGTCAAATTACACAATCTGTGTTGTCTGCCTAACATCCGACCAGGCAATGCTGAACATAGTAACCAAGTCCCAACAGCAAAAGCGGTGGGATTCACTGACTCAGCTCACTCCCGACTACGGCAGGTAGCTACAAAGAGAGCATCGACGATAGCGTAGGTTATGCTACAGTTATAACTCATAAATAATGTATATAAACAATCAGAATGACGTCTGTTCGTCCTATTGAAATCCTAGTTAAATCTATTTTTCATGAGTTCCTTGAACAATTTCAACGAAACTAGGTTTATAGCATTATTCTCCCATATTACGGTGTGCGAGATCGGTCTACAACCACGACTACTTCTCAAATAAAACTATTTAAAACTTCTAATTCTATCACTTCACAGTATAAAAATTGAATCAATAAAGATATCGGTTTAAAACACAAAAGTAGTGCCGTTTAGATGTGCCATCCACCTTGTTCAAAAGTTACTTGCAGTAGCTATGTGTTGTTATTTTATTTTCTTGATGTAATAAAATATTCAAATGATTCTTACATGAATTTTAAACACATGCTTATGATTTGAAATATAATTTTTTTCAACATTGTTTTGACTTTTAACATAAAAAGATAAAATTATATGTGTCCGTTCCCTGGTTCTATGCCACTTCCCCACCAATTTTCAGCCGTTCTTGAGTTATAAATAGTGTAACTAACCCGAATTTCCTTGATATACATACATATGTATTTATGTACATAGATTCGAAAATCGACGGTGATTTTGCCGCTAAAAAGATATTCCGTTTTAGTGGTGTCTTATCACGCTCGCTACTCCGGAATGATATCATCAATTGTATGAATTTTACTTAGAAGTTCAATCCCTTGGCAGCGAAATCGCTTCACCGCTCTTTAGAGGTAGTATAATTAAATACAGATGGCTCGAAAAGGTCAGAAGGCATTGGTGCAGGCAAATTTGCTCCCTGCACAAGGCTGTCTGAAAATCACGATATTGGATATATTGGGGTTAGGGGACGGTCTGGATTAACTTCATTTACTTCTGACAATAAACTAAAGCATGCTCGATAAAATATACATCCAATTTTGTAAGGACAACTCGCAGGTTGGTCGATATATTCAGCATAAAGTTAACTAGAATAACGAAAATGATTATGTGTAGTATATGGCGACAGAGGTAGTTCATGGACCGATTTTACTAATTTTTATCACAAAACTACAATAAATAATCGGCCCTATTTCCGCTGTCGTTTTAAAACGAAAAAATAATGGCTATGTAGCATTCCTGTTGGCGTTATCGACATTTATCGAAAATAAATTGGTATTCCCCATATTCAAACCCCTATGATAACGACATAATAACAGTCCTTCCTTGTCGTTGTAGAATAGAATAGAATATGAATATGAGGTTTGCACTGCGACCTAGGGTCTATTGTGCCCTCTCCTCCATCACATGCATTCCCAAAGTCCCAGCACCCTGAAAAACTCCAACAACTTGCTGGGTGCTATTGAGGCAATGTGATCCCTGCTCACATAAATGGAACCGAGGGCCTTGAGCCTGTGTCGCAGAATCGGCAGTTGCCACAAGAAGCCATGCCCTTGTTTGACAGGTGTTTCTTGAGCCTACAGTGCCCAGTCTTGTCGCTGTAATAATTGAGAGCGAGATAGCAACGAGTACGATTATTGGAAGTGAATGTGATAATATGAATATGAATAATAACTGGAAAAAATCTTGCGTATGCCAAAGATTTAAGAAAGGGGAAAAAGCCATTGCATTTCGACATTTTGTAGAGGGATACTTCGAAAAAACTTAATAAACCTCCAAATCGCGACGGAGACGGTTGGCATAAATTAAATTAAATTTGTAAAATTGCATTTTTATATCTATAAAGGTGTTTAATATTTATTTATTCATATATTTAAAGAATGGAAGGACTCACAGGAGAAGAACCCACAGGAGGAGGAGTTATTATTATTATTATTGTCTTAGTAATAATAACTCCTCCTATGGCTCTAGCTGCGGATTTGTTGTGAACCATTCTTTACTTAATTTAAATGTACAATACTTAATTCACAAAATAGTTCAACTACACGACAACAACAGATAAAATAGTATTTTGGGCGTTATCATACTTTCTTAATTTTAATTTAATATTTCGAGGTGTTACGATATACTTCAAGAATACTGTAAAGGATTTCGATAAATCGTCTACCTTGTTACTCACTCTTGAGTTCGATCACTGGATTACTGAATAAAAGTCCCAATTTAGTGGCCACACACTTATCTCTATTTCTAATCCATTACTACTCAATATCTGAATTTACAACTTTTTAATTATATCTCAATTGCACTTTACTCGTCAGCACTCTAATTAGAACTGTGTCTACTGCTCAACCCGGCAAACCCTTATATAATAGATCGCTAACAAAACTTCGCCACTCGAACATTCTGGCGAACTTCGCTGTCTAGTTGATTCTGGCAATTTATCCGCGATTTGATTTTTTTCTATCATCCGTGTTCGTCACAATACGAATTTAGACACGAAACGACGATAACAACGACAACTTGGAAACCAAAACGAGAACGGGAATAGGGCCGAATGTAATAATAAGTTACTTTGCTAAGATATTCTACATATTAACCGATATATACTGTATACCTAAACCGGAAGACTGAAACATTATATTAAGTATGAGTAACGTATGACTATTTGAAATTTCTTATTTTCGGTATTTGGCGGCTTGAAAACGTATGGACCAATTTCAATCATTTTTAGATGAGAGTTGCCACACATTAAATGTCCAAAGTTCAGAGTAGTTGTTTACATGCTCAAATTTACAGAGCGACTCAAAATTAAAGTTATGGGAGTACCCCCAATGTGATACATTGACGCACCTAGACTTACAAAAAGTAAAGGGCGCTCTTATCGCATGTACTCGTCCACCAAAGCTTTAATAGACTTACCGCTAAAATCGCCTTTCTCCCCTATAGGTAAACGTGAAAATAAATTCAACTCCAACACCAACTTTGCGTTCGGCCGTTAGTATGCTGCGTCAAGAGACTGCTCCAACAGCAGCGTCCACGACTACCACTGCAACAACAGTGGTCTCCCCACGGTGCACGTGCAAACGTGCTGGATTATCCTTATGAATTTCATAAATAATGCTACGATTTCGCCCATCTGCAATATCAACTTCCGCACAGTGTCAGATAATAGATTTACTAGTTTTATTAACATATCTTAACTCGTAGTCAAGTTATTGCTTGTACATACAAACGGATAGACAGATATTTGGTAATTAATCAGTTTCGTCATATTGATCATTTTGACTCTTTGAGTATTACAAACAATCGATATTTTAACTACTATTATACTATGTGCAACATGTTGCGAGTAATAGATATGTTCTTGTGGCAGCAGAAAACATTTTCTAAATAATTTTGAAGAATGCTGTCGAACGTATCAAGAAAGCGGGTAGATTTTGTAGCTAAGTGTTATTTCAAAGGTTGTTATATCTGAATTGAGTTATAAAATCAGACTGACTTATTATTTAGATGTATTTACGTACCTCTGAACAGGGTAGATTACATTTGCCAAGAAGTTTGTAAAACCCAGAAGGAAACATCGGATACCCTATAAAATGTAAAGGGGTATTCACACCAGCTTTGTTAATTATTTAGTCGTTATGCGGTAATTTTTTCACTGCATTACCAAGTACCAGCCTGGCGAGCTTGATAATTTTTTCGTTACTTGGTAACATCAAATCAGCTGTTTGTTTTGCGTCTTTGCCTTAAATGTTCATTTGATTCATTGTGAAAAAATACCTTTTCTGCTCGCTACAAAATAATGTAAGACAAATTTTTCAAAAGCAAATATTAAGTAAGTTTTGAAACAAAATATATCACACTACTGAGATAGAGCAAAAAGTATGTTCACAGTTAAGTTTTTTAACGAAGTATCACCTAATGAATTACCAAATTAACATATTCGGTCTGTATACCCCTTATGTATAAATGAGCATGACGAGCTGAGTCGATTTAGACAAATTCGTCTGTTTGTATTTACGCGAAATAATTCCTCAGTTTTTGAGATATAGATCTGAAATTTTGCACACGTCCTTTTCTACCCAAGAAGCCACTGATTTGTCGAGACAACCGATATCGGACCTATATATCATTCAGCTACCATACAAACTGAACGATCAAAATCAAGTTCTTATATGAAAAATTTCTTTACTTGACAAAATATCTTCACGAAAATTGGCATCTCCGAAGAATTTTAGATCAAAATCAAGTCCTTGTATCGGACCATTGCCACGGCCCTAAAACGCTATTAATCGAAAACCTGTACTGTAATTTATATTGTACTGTGAGCACATCTTTAAAAAGTGGGCGTGTTTTCACCCCCTAATAAGTTTAATGAATATATTTTCGAAGTCATTCAAACTATATGCCCCGAATTCAGGGCAAATTCCTTTGACACCTCTTACGACAGTGTGAAAGTGGCGGTAATCGGATGATAAACCTGCCCACTTCCCATATAATGGTTTTGTTAAAACCTGCATAAAGCGCCATAAATTAATCACAAAGTGTGTATCTGTGATAGTACAGGAGCTTTACAGGAGCCGGTGTCAAAATTAAACGATGGGCGTGGCACCGCCCATCACATATCTACGGATCTACATGACCAATTTAACTCAAATTCGCCAAATAACATAATCCTGGCATTCCTATGTTACAATACAAAAATGAAATGAAAAGTCAAATCGAACTACAACCATATAATACAACTTTAAATTCCAACTGATTCTTTCACTTTCCAGTATACAAATCAAGCAACAATGAATATATCGGGATAAGACTCTAGACAAATTGTGCCTTTAAGGTTTGCCATCTGAAATCTAAAAATTGTCAAAATCGTACCATAACTATTCAAGCCAATTCATCGGGTCAATAGTACTCCTATCTCCCATATACCTAGTATAAGTGTTTTAAACCTGTGGTTGGCTTTATAGTGCATATAGCGGTCAATATATAAGATATATAAGCAAAATTAACTGAGCGTATATCCAATATACTATAGTTTAATGCCGAAAATATATAAATTGGGCTCCGAATTACCTCAAATTCCATATACTACATATGTATAGTGATTTTATTATATTTTATTCTAACAAACCTTTTGCTAAATATGTCGGTCAGTGGTTTAGCGCTGAATATGAATCGAATTGGCTAGAGCTTGGTTCAAACCTCATACCCTAATATAATCAATTCCGATCATCTGGTTGACGTTTTGCACATCAACTCAATATATTATATTAAACCGCTTCGGTTGAGTTTATGTTTCATATATCTCATTTAAGGATGATTATTTTGCAAAATTTTTTAAAATAAAGTTTTGCCAACACCTGAAGGTATTTCTGTGCCTTTGATTCTTGGAAGTTGCAAGAGTATGAAATGTTCGGTTACACCCGAACTTCGCCCTCCTTTATTTGTTTTAACTAACTTGTTTTCAAATGTTTAGTATGTTATATTAGTTTAATGAGTTATACCTCTCCGCACTCCGTAGATTGGGTTAATGTTAAATGAAAGTAAAAAAGAAACTTACGTTATAAAAACTATGAAAGAGGCGCACCTTGCCATCACCTAAAGACACCATTGTTATGCCCATGTCGTAAATAGCCCGCAAATGGTCTGCATTACTTGCTTGAAAATCCAAAGCACGTAATCGCTTCCCGGTAGGTACCCGGGGACAGGAACCTGTAATAAAATTGCGCAGTGGCTTCCGAACTTTTTCTGGAAAAAGTTTATTGGACTTGGGACAAGTTCGCATAAAATCCAGAACGTTATGTTCATCAGTTTGCCTAAAGCCTGCAATTTGTATTGCAATTAATATTTATGATGGAAGTTTTAATAATATTATTACTGAAAGTTGTGTTCCCGAGCTGTGCGATAGTTAGTGGTAGCAGATGTGCCTCTGTAGTGAAAACAAATTCGTCGACATTAACTAGTAAATCATGTGGCTCCGAAAATAACAAATACAGATATTTAAATGTTTCCGAGAGTACAAAAGAGTCCATGCGATCTTCATGTTTTCCAGTGCGAACGTCGTTTACAGCAGCATACCCACATGGAACCTTTGCATATTTCTGAAGGGTTTTTAATGCCTTTTTACCCACTTGGAGGTAATGGTGATCACCAGTAGCTCGGAAAAGAAAATATGTTGATTCTATAAACTCGGGCCGAAGGTGGTGTTGTCCCCAGTGAATTTGAAAATCGACAGTGAAAGCTTCTGGTATGAATGTGTGCATTTGCATTACTTGATAAAGCATTTCGTGTGTTTGAACAGCTGGTTTAATGTCTCCAGATAGAACTTGGAGACCAGGCCAAAAAGCAAGTAATGAATCCATGAAGTTGCGTGACTTTGCGTGAGGCCTATGCATGAGTACATCCAAAAGCATTGGCCCTTCGCTAACATATTTCATTACTGCATTGTAATGACGGTTAAAGCGAGCCAAATATTTATCATCACCAAGTAGAACGTAAGATTTAAATAAGTATTCATAGTATGAATCAATACCGGCTCCTACACCTGAATCACGACGTACCCAATCTCCCGAATGAATGTTTAGCACGGTTCCCATTAGATCAGATCCCCTGTGCCGTAGCTTCCAAAGCGCATCCATAGCTTTATGAGCACGTGCTTCAAATACAGGATCACCTGTGTAAAAAATTAGATAATAATATATTATGTTATATTAATGTATATTAAAAAATTACGAAACAGCCGAAAAAGTTGAGAAATTATTCTTGCAATAATAAAAACAAGGTATGGAAAATAAATAATTACGCTATGACCAAACATACATACCAGACAAACGTGATAAAGCCGCGAATTCCAATAAAATAGTTCCCGCGCATGCTGTACATGTTTCACGTGACTTTTTCAACTGCTCATCTTTCATGCCATGACGCAGATTGACTCGAGCATGTGGTATTCCTGTTGATGTGTTAAAAGCTGGGAGTAAGCGATAACCTAAATCACGCGCCATTTCCAACATTTCTCCGCTGTACCATATCATTATACCACGACTTTTTTGGATGTACTCCGTCAAAACATGTGCCGAAAGTAAGCCACCCACCATGCGTATATTTGTTTCAAAAACGGAAACTATTATATCGCTATCGAATTGTACATCTTGAATTACTAACCGAACGGCTCGTTCGAATTCATCGAAATCTTCAAGCAATACCAACGTGTCAATGGAATCAACAAGAGTCATTGAAAAACTAAAAAAAAAATTTTTTTTTATTAAAATCCTTAAGGCCCTTTGGTGAGGGATAAGCTAGGTATAGTCATCGGTGTTATCTAACCGCAGGCTCAGGAAACAACCTGTTACAATGGGATCGACATAGAGGAGGGGCTATTAGATAAATTTGTTTAAACTTATATTGGGTAAGTATTGTATAGTGTGGATATGAAAGCATCGTAGCAGCTCTACGGCTGGAAACTAGCAGGTTTACTGTGTATCTACACTTCAAAAGATACTTCCTGATATAGTCCAGAATGTGGTGTTTTGTCATCATTGTAATATTCTACCTGATTGGTGCTTAGTAACAAAATAGTATTTTGTGTCCTACTGAAGAATGATACTCATGCGATAACTTAGTCATGCCGTAAATTCTGTTAAAAAGTTCCAATACAGCGAGGACAAAATCACAAGAAAAAGTGCCGTTATTTGTATACTCTTGCAACATGTTGCTGCAGAGTATAATAGTTTTGTTCACCTTACGGGGAACACGGACCACTGCCGTGCCACCAAACCGCCATTAAACGAAAACCTATAAAGTGTCATAACTCAGCATTTAAATAAGACATAGAACTGTAATTTGGCCCAGAAGATCACAGTCGCAAGAGACATCGAAGAGGTTTAATGTACAATCTCCTAAACCACTTAAGGGTCAACAGCCAAATTCGCTCAAGACAAATCCCTTAATCATTACTACCGACACTGTAAAAATTGATGAAATAATAGCGTAACTCCCAGTGAGACCAATTATGGGCACCTGTAATAGCTCTCCAGATATTACCATCGCTAGCGGTGTTTTGATAAATAGCATAACTTGGCGACTGATGCAAACTCTCGCATCAGACCATCTGCCCATAATTATCTCGATCGAGAAACCTCCCGACTTTATTCCTGTGGACAACCGCACCTTTGAGAAACTTTAACAAAGCTAAGTGGGTCGGCTTCACAGAATTAACCGAAAGCACCTTCAGCGCACTACCCATTCCTACAGAAGTCATCGCTGGCGAGCGTCAATTCCGCAAGGCGATTGCTACTGCTACTGCTCGCTTCATACCGGCTAGAAAAATTGCGGAACCCTAATTTCCCATCCGAAGCAGATGTATTAGCCAACCGAATAAGGGATCTCAATTTGGAGATTCGGCAAATGGTAAATCAGCATAAGCGGACAAATGGATAGAGCATTTTAAGTCCTGCAACTGCTCCATCAGTGTGAGTAAGCTTTGGACTATTGTCAAGGCCTTGTCTAATCCGAGGAGACATGACGATCGAGTTAAAATTCAATCCGATGGCCATACCTCCTCGGACCCAAAGAAGTGCGCGAGCTATTTTAGCCGGCAATTTACACTGAACCCTTCGATTAACAAGACGAAACGATGTGTTATCCAAGGGCTGCGCAAAATGCCAAAAGACCGCGAGCCACTTACTTTCACCGAAGGGGAGGTTCAGAGTGCGATCAACAAGGCCAAATCGTCCAAATCCATTGGCCCTGAGGGAATAAGCATGCTGATGCTCGACGGGAGTAAGCTGTCTCACCAAGTCCTGAACCTGCCGCTGACCACTCTTCATATACCCGATGTGTGGAGTCGGAAGAGTGGTCCCACTACTGAAACCTGGGAAACCTCCTTTCCCCAGCAGTGAAGACGCTTGAGACCTTGCTACTCCCGACATTCACTCACCAGACTGGCAGACCATCAGCATGGCTTCCGGAAAGTGCATAGCACCACCATAGCACTTAGCGTCATAAACGCTCAGATAGTTCATGGCCTAAACCAAAAGCCACCCTGCGAGAGGACGATCCTCGTAGCGTTGGATTTGTCAAAAACTTTTGACACAGTCAACCACACAATGCTACTTGAGGACATCGAACAATCCATGCTCTCTCCAGGGTTGTGAAGGTGGACTATGAATTACCTGTGCGGTCGGCGTTCATCCGTACTGTTTCGAGGTCAAAACTCCAAACTGCGAAGAAATAAACTGGGGGTTAAGCAGGGTGGTGTCCTCTCCCCGCTTCTGTTTAACTTCTACATCTCGAAATTCCTCCAAACCACCAGAGGGAATTTCTTTGACCTCGTACGCTGATAAATGCACGATATTGACCTCGGGCAATGGAATCGATGGCATGTGCTCGAAAGTAAACGGCTATCTCTCCGACCTTTCTCGCTTCTCCTCTGCAAGCAGCCTAACACTCTCCTCCACTAAATCCACAGCGACCATTTTCACAAACTGGACAAAGGAGTACAGACTGGATCTAAACATTACAGTCGATGGCATTAAAACTCCGACGGTCAATAACCCTAAATTTTAGGTGTTACATTTGACATCCTGTGCTCCTTCATTCCTCACACGGCCGCGATAACTGTCAAAATACAGAGCCGCAACAAAATTCTCAAATCGCTTGTCGGCAGCTCTTCAGGAAAAGACAAAGAAACGTTGCTCGCAACTTATAAGGCTGCACCAATATGGTCGCCTGGATGTAGTGCAACGCAGACAAAGAAGCTCCAGATAGGTCAAAACACTGCACTCCGGACTATCGCGGGATGCCTCTTGATGCCCCCAATCGAACACCTACATAGTGAGGCCTGTATGCTTCCGGTTAAGGAGCTTAACGAGCTCCTCTCCAAGCAGACTTCGGACGCAAGGAACTTTACACATGCACTGACTGCCATTCATAGTAGAGTCATCAACACCTTCACCGACTCCCTGTTGTTGTTGTAGCGGCAGAATTCTGCCGAGTTGACAGTCGTTCCGGTTACGTGGACCCGACTGTCGTGGGAACCGACTCCCTCTCAGTGAATGGCGGACTTGGGAGTCAAACCACCACCCATCGGGAATCTAGAGTGACCCTTGCGCAACTTCGTTCTGAATACTGTAGCAGGTTAAACTCGTACTTATCCAGAATCGACCCCGACATACTAAATATATGTCCTACATGCAATGAGTCTCCGCATGACACCAACCACCTCTTTGCATGCCCAACGAACCCCCCTATTTCCCTATGGTCCAACCCCGTCGAACAGCTCGTTTGCTAAGCTTCCCGTTAGAAGACCTCGACGACAACTAAACTGAAACTTATCACCCAAGCGGTGATTAGATAACTGTTACAATAACAACAACAAAAACTATAATATAAATACGCCAGAGACATTAAATTTTACTTCCGAGATGGTACGAGAGCACTTTATACTAGCCAGGGTCAAAATTAGGGGATAGGCGGGCACCGCCCACATTTAAGTGAAAACCCATATCTCGGAACATGCTCGACCGATTTAAACCAAATTCGGTAGGTAGCATTATTCTAACATTCTTCACAGTGTGAAAGTTGACGCTATCAGACTACAACCACGCCTACTACTCATATAACACAATTTTAAAATTTATTTGATGTATCGGGATAAAGCTTTGCACGAATACTGACTTTAAAGTGAGCCAGCTTATGACCAAATATTATCCAAATCGAACCGAAACTGCTCAAGCCCATAGGTACCGAATATATGGACCCCAATTTCTATTGCGAACTAATTATCGAGAATATCGGTCAATCTGTGAGATATATTATAGAAACGCAGAGAAAATCTTTATCTGATATTGATATCCGTGTGTCAAAAATGGGTTCAGTCGGATCAATAACTCCCTTAGTCCCCATATACATACCTAAAAGAAACATTTTCGAACTTCCAGCGGACTTTATTATACCGCAAATATCGGTCCATATGTGAGTTATTTAATGAAATTAAAAGAGCGTGTTTTTTTTATAACAATGAATCTTTGTGCATAAAATGGTGTGAAAACTTGCCCTAGTAGCCATATAACTAATATCAGGATTTTAAAAGATTCGATTGACTTGATCCCGATTATATTGGTGATAATATGTGAGGTACCCTAATGAAACTCAGAGATCATCTTATTTTACCGCATATATATGTCAATATGTAAGATATCTTACCAAAAATAACTCAACAGATAATGTTGGACATACTATAGTTTAATGCTGAAAATATGTGATAGTCTAGGAATTACGTCAACACTCATATACCACATATTACGATTTTCGTTAATCTAACAAAACCTAAGCTGAATATGTCGGTCAGTGTATGAGTTATATATTTATAAAATTCTTTAATTGAAGAAATTTTCCCGGATTTGATCTTCATTCCATACTTGTTTATTAAATTTTATATGCAGTGTCTACTCATATATAATAATCAGTTCAGCGCTTGCTTTCGTTATTAACAAGGGAGCCAAAGGAAATCGTATTGCGGTGATGGATTTACATAAGTGTTAAATAGACACAAGTGAAATTTACGAGCTTCTCAAAAAACTTAATATTTCAAGAATATTTGTTTAGAAGTGGTCGACCTAGCGTAGTTTAAATCATTTCAGCCATAAAACCTGTTCGCAAGAGCATTCGCAGAAAATAGATAATTATGTCCCAAGGAAATGGTTATATCGACCAAATTTTCACTTCTGATAAGGCGTGTGAAGCAAATTACGCTAATTTAACCAAGAAAATATCCTATTTTCCGATGAAAAAATGTTGAGCAGCTGTGGTTTCGTCTCCTGTAAAGTCGTTACACCTCTCCACACCTGTGAAAAAAGAGGTTAAAACTAGGACAAAAGTTTACCAGTAGGATATTTAAAAAGGCGTGGTAAAGCACTTACGCAATTCACTCTTCGTTGGAGGACATTGGATCTTCCAGCAACATTCTGCTCCAGCACACAAGGCAAAAAACACACAGCAGTGCCTTAAAAGCAATATTTTTGGATTTTAGATTTGAATCCATTGGACTACAGTTTGTAGTCAGAGTTAGAGAACATGGCCTCTCGAATACTCCACAGAGATTTGGAGTTCTCAAAAGATCTTTGGTTGGAGCACTGCGGGTGCTGCTATTTATCAAGGCCGAACCGTTTGAGGGCTTATGTAAAAGTAAACAGTGACCGTTTCAAATCAAATTTCCTATGGTCTATCGTGCCCTCTCCTGTTATCTGAACACTTCATCTAACCCAGTTGAATTGAAGAGGCTTAGTAAATCCGCTGGGTTATTGGATGTGATGTGTTCTTTTACCGGATTTATTTTCCCGATAGCAGTACGGACATAAATCTGTCGAACAGTATCCCAATTTCTGCAGAGGACACCTTAATCTGCAGTGAGCTTATCAAATTCAGCTCCCTGGGAAGAACAATTTTTGCATAAATATTTTTGTATGTAACTATCCTAGAAAAAATTTCGGCCATCCGCCGGAGTTCATCTTGTAATGTGTAGGGGAACAGAGAACGACTCCGGTCCTATTGGCTTGGTTGCCGCAGTTTCTTTCGTTAAAATATCGGCAATAGAATTTTAAATACTTGGACGTATGTACATAAGTATGTCGAACATTTTGGGATATTTAGACTAAAAAGTTTCGTGTAATATCTATTTATTATGACACATATATGATCAATTTTTATTAAAAATTAATAATAGTGCCAATGCAATTGTTTAGTTAGTAATTGTGCAAGTGATTACAGTATCTTACTACATAAAAACACCGTTTATCGTTTATATTTTGCCATCGGATATGAAAAACTATTACCATTAACAATGTTTTAACCGAGTTATTAGAAAAATGTATTCGATTAAGCGATCTATTTCCATTTGAAATTTTTTTATTAGATACATAGTACAACTTACTTTCCCAAAATGTCATCCATGTCGCCTCGGGAAGGCGTAACACCTCGATATCTACCTTTGCAGGAAAGTGGCATTAATTCATCGGCAGGATAGGCATTGTCCATATATGCCCGATATGCATGATAAAACATGTCCCTTGCTTCATACCTTGTATTATTGTATTAATTGTAAGACAAATTTGATTTTTATAAAATTTTTCACTTACCTCAATTCGTCGCGTTCCTTCCGGGACATATTTTGAGTTGGTATACTTTCACTTAAGGTCAAAGCAACAAAGCTGATCAAGGCTAATATACTAAGCACAACCACATTGTGATTTGAAAATATTGAAATGTTTTTTGTATTCATGTTGGATTGTGATACTACGACTTGTTTTAATAAGAGCTATTTAATCAAAATCTTCTGTTTAAGAAAAAAAAAAGTTCATATTAACTGTCGACAAACAAGTAGTTTTACATACATACATATACCAGTGTTCTTTTCCATTCAGTCTTAATACGAATTATTTTTGGTTACATTAAGACTGACGGTTTGCAAAAACACTTTGAACGTTCATATTGAATAAATTAAGTGTATAAAGATTTTTTAAAATTGTTTTTCTTGCAATTAGTAACCACGTCACAACGTTATAAAATTGTTTGAATGCTATTTTTAAAATTATATGCTAACAGCCTTACATGTTTTAAATATTGTGGTTTTGATCTGCCCAAATGAATTTATCAACTTACTATAACATGCATTTTAAAACATATGGAAAATAAATTTTTATAACATCAAGAACGTCCGCCATAGGTTGAAATAACGTTGCTACTCAATAATAAAGATATTAATTTTTCCGTAAAATTTTTGGAAACTTTATATCGAAAGTTTTATATGTAATCTTAGCGCGAACATTTATATTCAATAACTCTGCTACATCACAACTTTTATTTACTTCCCACTTTTTGTTATAGCTGGCAAATAATTTGTTATAAGCGGTTAGCACAGCTGTCAATTAACTTTGTGTTGCCATTTCAATATTTTTTTTATCTTAGATTGGCTTGCTAAATTAGACAGTGTGACCATCGATAACTTTTATCTCTGTGTTGAGTTGGGATAAAAAAATTAACTACGGTGCCTCTGTGTTGAGTTGGCTGAAATATTTTTTATGGTGGCTGTATACCAAACGGTAAAATTTATATCTGTGTAAAACAAATTTCGCATTTTGCTGTGACAAATGGAAAGTACAATTTTGACGGTTGAGGTTAAAAACAAACGCAATTATGTTTGAATTTTTGTCTTGTTAAATAAATCATTAAATACATTCGTCATATAAATACAAATTTACAAAAAAAAAATTATATTAATGAAACTAGAAAATTGCATTCATATGTGGGGTTATTACTAATAGAGCCCCCGGGAGAAAAAATTAGGCACAGGGGTAAAAAGATAAGGGCTACCTCCCTTCAGGAATGTTTCCAATATTTTATACATTTTATTAATCATTTTCCCACTTACTACTTCAATGTTTTTGAAGTCAAATACGACCTAGTGCTTTATGCTCTCATCACATCTGTATTCAATTTGCGTTCTTGTTTATGTTGCGTGGAACAAATTTGTTTTGTACGACTTTGAAAATCAATAATGTTCAGTTTATGCATAGAATTTCAGTCAAAAATATTTTTTCAGATTATACTAGAATATAGGCATAGCAAGGCTTGACAGTTAGTAAGAAGACAGAAACATTTCATTCATTTCGAGCTTTGGCAAAGCGAATGCGTCGATAATAGTCTGGAAATCAAATTTCTTGGTTGATTCTGACTCTAGCCACAATGTAGCTAGCCCTGAAATCTTGCCCTGGTTAGCATGATCGATGAAAATCTTTTATCCTTTCTAGATCACTAAACGAACGTTCACCACTTGAAACAGAAACGAGTAAAGTGCAAAATATTCTCAAAGCGATGCAAATATTTGTGAAAAGTCTTCCATATTTTTAGAGCTTTGATGGCAGTCAATAAGTTGTATGGAGTAAAACGAGTTTCAAAATTTGCATCGTAGACGTGTCTGTGGTGAATAGTTTCATTGGACAACTTATCAGATACATTAACGGAATACTTTCTTGCAAAATTTTTTGCAGTTGCGTTAAGTTCATCTTCTTTTATATCATGGAACTGCCATATAAATGAGAACGATTCGCCTATGTCACTTACCGCCATGAATATTCTCTTCAATCCACAGATAACGCTGTCAAGTATGACGTAGAAAGCATGGATAAAATGAACCGACACTCTTTGATTCGAGAGAGCGCTGTCAAAGTCCACATTTTTTATAACAATTGACAGTGGTGCTATTAAGGAAAGAAATAAGTTTTGAGATTTTTTAATGTATTTCTTGGATATTTTTCGTTTTCCATTTTCCAGAAAAATATACATAATTAAAATTAGTTTAACAAGCTATATATCCTATATAACGTCTAAATATATGTACGTGTATACTTTAATCACAAAAGTTTTTCAAAATTTACTTTTAAAACTAAATTTAACCTTATTTCTTTTTTATATACTTTATAAGCAAGACAATAATCTGCGAGAAAATACCCGCTCTTTCTTAAAAACAAAACTATATTAAAACTCTTTAAATAAAGATTACAAATATACGTAAAAGTCAACAAAAAATCTGATCTCACAAATTACCCACTGATTTCGCCATTTATTTCTGCGGGATTCTTAGTGGTAGTTCATTGTTTTGGTTGTCATCTGTTTAGTAGCTCATGAACTCGTGGTTTTTCTTGGCAGCACTGAAAGTTCATGAGCTCTCTCAAAAGGCAAAGAGAGGAGTTTCGGATCATTTGATCTATGCTGAAAAGGCCAGGCCGTCAGCTAAAAAACTAAATACAAAGGGTGTAACGTCCACAAAAAAAAAACACAAATCGTTTGCTGATGTGGCCCGAAACCGTATTATCATTGGTGTGCTGGATGAGGGAGATCTCGAAGGAAGAATCCCCAGATCCCAATGGAAATGGGTGTAAGCTGCGCTAACAAACGTACGCTGGAGGTGCTACTAAGCAATCCGGCTCCGCCACCGTCATGCACAGATGCCTGCTGGTACCAGGGCCACATCAAAATGATTTCTTGCGACGACGAAATCGGTCCACTCTATAAAGCTGCTATAGCCAAGGTAGGGGAGGTATATCCCGGAGCTAAGTTAGTAGCGGTAGATAAGAAAGAAATCCCGTCCAGACTAAGGGCAAGGGTCTGAATCAAGGCTACACCATCACAGCATGACCATATAATGCAGCTCATAAGAGCCTTTAATCCGAGTCTGCCTACATAGGGGTGGAAATTCGTTAAGGCCTTCGAGGACCCCGCAGCAGAATCTAGCATCGAACTGCTGGCGAAAAGTGGCAGGGAGATCAACTACTGATTCACGATGTCGATGCTGCGTACCACCTAGCATCGGAAAACGAGATGGGCGAAGTCGAGGAAGATATTATGGAGTCCTCGAGTGATATGGAAAGTTTAGAGCAAGATGAGTGTTCTTCGGAGTCTGAGCGTGCAGACAGGCTCTTAAGCCTTTATACTGAGAAAGAAAAAGCTCTTAAGTGACTCTCGCCATATAGCAACCATACAGCAGTAAACTGGAAAGCGGGCGCAAGTAGTTGCCGCCTGATGTTAGGCTATATACCATACTATGAGAAGCAAGTACCAACTCAGCTGATAAAAGAGTTTTTACGGGACAACGAGGCATCCAAGTGCATAACTTCACTCTAACGCAGGGGTGGCACAGACGTCAATGCCAGAGGTGAGTGCTCTATAACTACTTACTACGCACTAAGCTTCTGTTGTGTAGCAATGGTAGTATGCCAACATTTATCACAAGAAACCGAAAAGAAAAACTAGATATCACACTTATGTCAGAAGAACTGTTAAATAGTATGACCTAATGGAAAGTTCTTGAAGAACACTCCTTTTCGGATCACCGATATATTGAATGTATTATTGAAGAAAGAGCGGATAGAGTCAACAATTTCAGGAATGATAGAAAAACGCACTGGCGGGCGCACATGCAAGAGCTCAAAAAACGTATCCCTATTATTCCGCCATTTCAGACCAAGAACAAGGAATACCTCGACATCCTCGTTAAACGACTCACGGAATCTTGTCAGCAAACATTAGAGGTAGCTTGTCCAATAACACGTAGTAGGGGTAGAGTTAGGCCCCTATGGCCCCTTAAAAATTACAGAAAGACTGCAGAAAGCAGTTTAGTTTAGCTAAACTATCTCTAGGCGAGAAAGGTTGGGATAGTTATTACAATCTCCTAAGGTCATACCAAAAAGAGGTTAGAAAAACAAAAAGAAATTATTTGAACTCATTTGCAATGATATCGAGAATACGGCGGAAGCGTCTTGACTTAGGAAAATAATGGCACAATTGTTGAATAGCATTGGATACCTTCAGAAGCCAGACTACAGCTAGACGGTATCCAGTGAAGAGTCTTTACGCCTACTAATAGATACCCACTTCCCAGGCAGCTCTCAAAGCCATACAGTGGAGTAGGGATAGATTCCACGCCTATAGATATAACGTCATAAAGCAATGTATACTAGGCGATAAAAAGCTTCAAGCCCGTCAAAACGCCAGGACCAGACGGTTAATTTCCGGCTCAATTACAGCAGTCGCAGAACTATATAATAGGTTATCTAGTTACCATTCTTAAAGGGACGCTACAATTAAACTATATTCATTCGCTCTGGAGGAAAGTCAATGTATGTCAATGTACAGAAACAGCACTAAGCTCAGTGGTGGCAGATATTGAAAAATATCTGAGGGATAAATAATACACTCTAATTGTCTTCTTAGATATCTGGATATGGACATCTCTTAACCTCTAAAATTAATTGAACGGATGCTCACAAGCAGGTCAATTATTTATACGCTGGGAGCTTCAACGATATACAGAGTCCAAAGAGGTACACCTTAAGGAGGCGTGTTTTCTCCACTTCTCTGGATTCTAAGAATGAATAAATTGTTGTTGGATCAAGAAAAGAAGGGGGTACATGTTGTGGCCTACGCTGACGATGTGGCGGTTTTGGTTAGAGGTAAATTCCCGAACACTCTCGTCAACCTTATGCGAACAATTATAAATGATATAGATCGTTGGGCCGTATCTTGCGGACTAAACTTAAATGCTAGTAAGAGGCAGCTTGTATTGTTCACTAGGAAATACAGTACTCCAGAAATTATGGCGCCAGTATTAAATGGTACCAGACTAACAATTGGAGACAAGGCAAGCTACTTAGGACTTATCTTATACCGGAAGCTGTCAAGGAATAAAACTTACACTCTATACAATAATGGAAAAGAAACACGTGAGGCGTATAGAATGCTTACAAAGAGCAGCCAGTATATGCATCATTGGAGCTCTTAGAACAACGCCACCCCTTAGTAAGTTTCCGTTTTTACTCACTACCACAGATTTTCGAAATCTAATAGAATTTAAACTAAATTCTGTCCCCAATATTGTTTTCCCTTCCAGAGAAGAGTGAGAAATGGGCGAGGTGGACTTTTCAGCAAAATTAAATACCAAAATGCCTTCCGTTTACCAGACCACTGCAGTGTCTTCCAAGCCTAGGTCACAGCAATCAAAGAAAGCCTTGTTGTTCTGACAAGAAGTGTGCTCACAACAAGGAGTATATTTATATATACGGAAAGCCAAGCGGCTTTGAAATCACTGAAGTACCAAATGTTTCGTCAGAGATAGAAAAGAATTAGTTACACGATGGAATGGGTTCTTGGTCATAGTGATATCCCTGGTATCTGCGAAGCAGATGAACTAGCCAGAGCAGGCACCACCTTACAATTTGTCTCCGAAAAAGAGGAAATTTGGCCACTGTAAACATTTAATCGACGAACATGTTATAAATTTAGCTAAGTCTCGGTGAAGTTAATCCCTGACTTGCTCAACAAGCAGGTAAACGTGGCATGAATGGAACATGGGCCGCACATGCCGGCTATTAAAATTCAAAAGGAATAACATAAGAACTCTAGTAGGACTGCTAACAGGTCACTGTCTAATTGGTAGACATGCTAGCAGAATAGATGCACCATACAATGACTATTGTAGAAGCTGTCAGGAGGTAGAAGAAGAGGAGACTGTGAGACATCTTTTATGCAAATATAGGACCCTATCAAGAAAAAAATGTAACTATCGGTCGAGGGTTTTTAGACGACGTAAAACTATTTGTACTGAAGAATTTCATTAGATGCACGGGTTGGTTTAAAGAGTAGAAAGTAGAGACAATAAAGTGAGGGAACATTAGTCTCGGTCCTATCACAATGGGCCTTCTATAGTTCTAGGTTCGTCGTCAGACAGCTAATCTACCTACCTAACTATTCACTTATTTAAATAAAGCTAACTCCTGCATTTTCATTATATCTTTATTATTGAAATTAACTTTCTACATGATTCCCTTCATATAGAATACGTATGTATTAATACCATTAAATGAAATTTTACCCAACTCTTAAGTTAGGTAAAATTCTGACGCTTGTATTCTCCATGAAAAATGTAAAAATTTCACTTTGATTAGTCTGTTTAACACGCAGCTGGTGTAAACAAATTTTACATATTGCTGCGCCTATGGAAACTAATACCGGAATTCAGTACTTTGATACAGTCACAAGTCTCTAACAGCGCTATTCACATGCCCCCACAATAGTCAACCCCTCCCTATTGTGAGGTTTACCTTATTCTGGCGTAAATTTAAAAGCTCAAATGCTTAAAATTTCTTCACAAATTAGTGACGTCTGAAAACAACCCTCATAATACAAAAACAGTTGTATATGTTTTATTTATTTCAATATTTTTAAACAAATTTGTAAATATTTGATTGAAACAGAATGAAGGAACTTTTTTTAAATTACTAAGTATGAATAAAAAAACATCTATTTTTAAAGAATTCGGTCAAGATTTTATTTGAAAATATGTATGTATATACTTAAATATTCAGTTATTTTATTATGCATACATATGTAATACGTAATAATATCATTCTCAAAGATCTGGGGAATTCTTCACAAAACAAACACAAAAGAAACATATCCATGCAATACATATGCATTCAACATTTAACAATACAAATATATTTAGCTACCCCACAAGAAACTGTTGAGGGGTTCACCAAAACACTCACATTTGTTATGTCAGTACTGCCTGTCAATTTACCCGGCAAGCGATCATCACTGTTATTGTTAAAAACAGACCTGTTTATTTGCATAACAAATTTATCGGGAAGCACACACCTTTCTTATTTTATTCAAATTTTAAAATAAATGTTTCCGTTGAACTTAGTATATAATTATTATTTTGACCATTTCGGTTAAACCACAAGTTTATTTAAAATAATAATAATAATTTTTATGTAAAGTAATAATATGATGTAGACAAGGGGAGCGTTGAGAATCCAATTCCGCGAAACGACTTTCGGATGATGGCGATCAGAATCAGGAGGTATCGGTGTCCAATAATTGTCAATGAACAGTTGCGCGTAAGATCGCTACCTTGTCGAATCAGGTGTATATGCGAATGTTGATCTGGCGCTCAGGCCCGTAGACGATAAGCAAAATGATATATAGCGAATGTGTTGAATTGAAGATATAATCCCTCTTTTATTGTTGATTGTGTGGTGGTAAATTCTGTGGTGACATCGTGTGCAGTGTGGTCGTGTATGTTGTGAGTCCGAGTTGTGATCCAAGGTGTGGTGTGTTGTATTAGGGTGTGTCATTGTTTACCCTGATGAAGCGGTGTAGTTGGAGGGGGAGTTTATAGTCATTTAAACATCCTGGGTCCCCTAGGCGTATATTTTGCCTAGTAGTACAGATATGCTGTAAATGTCCCAGGTATCACGGCGTACTGCAGTTGGAGTAGCAGGGGTCGCGGTATGCATGATGAGGCAGTAGTTGTATATCCATATTTATCGTATAACGTAAGAGGCGAGTTTGGTTTTATATCAAATTTTGTATTTTTATGTTGGTACTAGTGCTCAGATAAGATAAGCTTTATTTTGCGTAAGGCGGTCATATTGATATACCCTTAATATGAATTTTCTGGCTTTACGACTTATTATTATGTATATATATGTATATACATTATATAATATTTATTTGCGGTTATTTATTATTTCCGTATTATCGACTTATAGGATAGCGACTCCACCCATGGCTCAGATATGGCCAGAATGGGTGTTCCTTTCAAACCTTTGAACTTGCGAACGATATTATGTATGGACGTGGGCGATTGTGGTCAAGAATCGGGAGATTCGAATATCGTTTAGGTTGTTTGAGAATTGTGACCAGGATTTTCGATTATATCATAATTGGTGAAAGCCATCCTGCGGGGTCAAAAATGTTATTGCGGATAATGCGGATATTGACTCAGTAGGACATGAAAGCTGATCAGATATCGCATTCCATTGGATCCCCTGTATTTTTATGTTGTTCTGCCCTTTTCAAATTTAAGGAAATTAGTGTACAACAAATTTTCTTTTGGAATATTTAGTAATATATCTCGATGATATATTGGTTGAATTATATATATTTGTGTTTTTACACTGGGGTTGTCAGAAGACGCTCTAACTTGGTCTTTTGTGCCAATTTGTGGAGTGTTGGAAAGTTGTGCTTTTAGTGGTAGTCGTGCGACCTACCGGCCATTATTTGATCGAGTAATTGTGGCTTTGTGGAAGTCTTTACAATACTGATCTTTTGGCGTGATAATTGTTATGAGGGGACATTTTTCTAACTCCCCAAATTTCCTTAGTTGTGAATTAAGGTATTCTTTTGAATTTTCGTCAACTTGAGTGGTTGTGGTGGTAACTGGTTCCATAACTAGCCCACTTCGAATCCAACCAAAAATAGTATTTTGTGCCAATAGTGTGTTTGAAATTTTCTCAAAACCCTCAAGTATTACCTGAGGTATGAGATCGCTGCTTAATAGAAGATCTATTTGAGCGGGAGTGTTGCAGTTGGGATCTGCTAGCTTTAGGTGTGAAACCTTTTGCCAATGCTTGCTATTTTTGTGATAGCTTGGAAGCATATTTGTAAGTTGCGGTAAGACTATAGCTTCTGCTTTAATTCTCTTATCCGCTTGGGGGGAAATTAAGGTAATGGGACAGATTTTATTAGAGTTTTGCATTACTCTTCCGCCCATTTCTGTTATTTAAAAGTTGGCTTGTTTTGTTGGTAGTTGTAGCCTATTTTGTGCCCTAGACGCTATGAAAGATCGTTGTGTTCCTTGGTCTATTAAGGCCCTCAGTTTAAACAGTTCTCCTCGGTGTTCGATGGAGACGACTGCTGTGGGTAGTAGAACCCTACTTTGGTTTTCGCTGTGTAGCGTTTGAGTTTTTAATGCATTTGAGCAGCATGGTGCTTCTTGGCAATTTTCGGGATTTTGCACTTCAGGATTTGTTGTGGCAACTAAACCCGTGGCTCTTTTCATATTTGCGCTGCTTGGGGGTGAACTGGAAAAATTATTTAAATGAAGCATAGAATGATGTCGTTTATGACAATAAACGCAATTGAACTTGCTTTCGCAATCTTTGAGTGAATGCGCATGTGACATACATTTTGTACAAAGTCTTTTTGTTCTTACATAATTGTTTCGATCGATAATATTCAATTTTTTGAATTTCTCGCAAGATTTGAGCTTATGCCCCCCTGTACATAGTTTGCATGACGTTTGTTTGTACTGTTCGGATGTGAACGTTTGATTTCTGAAGAAGCTTCTATTTAAATTGTTGTTGCTACTGGCTTGGGGTCTGTGGAAGCTTCTACTTAGGTCGTGCTGAACGGTTTTCGTTCTGACCCTTTTTTATCTACCCTTTCTGCGATTTCGTATTGGGTTATTAAAAAGTCTTTCATCTGTTGCCACGTTGGGCATTTTTTTCGAGATGAAAGCGATTGCTCCCACATAAGTAACGATTTTTCTGGTAAAGCGGCGGTGCATATATTTACCAGTATTGGGTCCCAGCTGTCTGTGGGAATATTTTGTGTCGATAGAACCGACAAGCAATTAGAAACAGTGGATTGCAGTTTTATAAACTCTTCACTTGTTTCCTTTTGAATCTTAGGCAAATTCATTAGTATCGTGACTTGCTTATCGATCAATATTCTTTCATTTTCATATCTTGATTTAAGAGCTTCCCAAGCCAAATTGAAATTATCGTCATTTAGTGCGAACTGTTTTACTATTACGCCTGCTTGACCTTTTGTTTTGTATCGGAGGTGATACAATTTTTGTGCATTTGTTAATTTTGGATGGTTGATGTAAACGGCAGTAAACATGTCTCGGAAGGATAGCCATTGTCCATAACCACCATGAAATATTTCTGTGTCACATGCGGGCACCTTGAGATGGATGCCTGAACTTGACTTTGTACTTGTGGCAGCTCTACTCGCTGATGTGGAGTAGGTGCAATTGCTTTTATTAGCTTTAGCTGTTCGGAAATCATTGCTTTAGTTTCTTCGAACTGGTCTAAGCAGTTTTCATATTTGGCGTAAGCCGAGGACATAAGATTTTCTGGTAGATCTGAGTCGTCAGATTCTACTATGGCGTCATATGAAGCTTGGAGACGTATCCAAAAATTGTCGAGATTTTCCTTTTTGATTTCTAATGCCGATTCAGAATTATCTTGAATCGGAGAAGATGAAAATCGAGTGCAGTATCTTATTAAACTGTTACTCTCAGCAATGAATTTACTATATGTAATGTCTTTCCCCCTTTTTTGTTTTGTAGCACCTTGCTTTGAGCGTGTAGCTTCTGCAGGTGTACATGGACTTTTTTCGTCGGAAATCATTTTTGGTACTTTTAGTAGTTGTGTAGATTTAGAATCTTTAGAATCTGCGTTTATTTAAAAAAGTTCAATTAATGAAATGATTTCTCTCAGTGTAAACTGATTAAATTTAAGCGAAATTCGTAATTGTAACGCGTAATCTTTTTTATATAAATAAGAGAATTAGTAAATCGGTTTATTTTTATTTATTTATTTTTTTTTTTTAAATCGGATTAAATAAGATAGCGTGTTTCGTTGTTACGGTATTTATTTATTATTTTTATCGATTGTATTGTTTATTTTAATAATTATTCAAAAATTGCAATATCTATTTTGTTATATCTTTTTTGTGTTCGTATGCGTTATAGGGTATACCTATAAACGAATTAGTATGTGTCAATGAGAGCTCGTATAAGAGATCAATGTACTTTATACATATGTATGCAATCCTACTTGTTTTTTGGTTGCCAAGAAACAAGGGGTATTGCCGGATTTGTGCCTATATGGACTTTAAATATTAATAATATTATAGAATTGTTTTTTTTTTCTTGTACGCAATCCTGCTTGTTTTTGTTTGCCAAACAACAAGGGGTATTGTCGGGTATGTGCCAAATTGGACTTTGGAATATATTAAATTAAATTGTAAAGAAGCAATGTATATAATGTTGTTCACAATTTTTTATTATCGTTATTTATTTATTTATAGAATTATAAATAATTATTTTTCTATTTTTTTTTTTTTGTTAAGAATTCGTTTTTTCTTTACCGAACCGTTTAAAATGTTTTTTTCGAATGCGCTTTTTTAAGTTCTTTAACTTTTAGTGGTACACTAGTAGGGTATAATAATATGTCCCGTACTTGTATAAGTATGTATGTAAACGAGCGAACATTGTTTCTCAGTTAAGAAAGAGCGCATAAACGTAATTAGAAACAAAGTAATCGTATGTGCACTACGATTCGTAAATGTACACTCTCGGTATATAAAGTAAATATTTACGTATGTATGAGAGTTAGATAGACACGTATATTGTATATGTTGCTATGTGGGTATATGAATAAGTGTTTAATTTATTTTTATTTTTTTTATTTGCCTTTGCTTACTTGTTTTAGGCAATCCTGCTTATTACTTGATCAAGCATAAGGGGTATTGCCGGATATTTTTGCAAGTAGAATACTTGAATTTCATATATGGTATGTATATATCTTATATTGTGTTTGGTATTTGGTATACTTTGTGTTAAATACACGAAGGTAAGCTTTCCTAGGCAATAAAAATATGTATATATTTATATATATATATATATATATATATTATATACCCTGCAGTAATGAGGTACAAAACGAAATCGATACAACTCACTTGAATATCCGTCAAGGCATTTCGGGGACTATAGCCTGTATTTTGTATGTGGATGCCTGCTGATGTATCCAATCCTTTCCTGGGATGTTCCTTGAGGTTTTTATTGTATTAATTTCGCGCCCGTTTTTTATGTTAATATGTGTATATACATATATATGGGTTTTAATTCGCGCCCGTTTTCAGTTTAATTTTGTGTTTTGTTTTTCCGCGCCCTTTTTTATTTTTGCACCAAAAGCATATGTATATATATATAAATTTTTTTTTGTTCTTGTGGTCACTGCACTTTTTTTGCACCAAAGCATATGTATATATATATATTTTTTTCGTTGTTATGGTCATTGCACTTTTTTAAGCACTTTTCATATATATATTTAATTTTTTATTTTTTATTTTAGTTGTTTGTCACCACCAATTTTTTAAGGTTTTCCACCCTTATTTTTACTAAAAAAAATTTCTTTTTTCCACTATAGTGCCATTCGGATTGGCTCGAAGGACCAATGTTAAGCCCACCACTTACTTGCCACTTTATGAATTCCGCGTATGCAAATGAAATTAGAATTGTATATTTTTCCGTTTAAAAATGTTCACAAAATTCGTTTATTTATGATATGTAACTATAAAGGGATAATTTTAACGCAATCACTCCCTGGTCGCATACCAGTGAAGCGGTAAGAAAAATATATAAAAAATATTTTATTATAAAAAATGAGCCAAGAAAATGCGGTTACGCGCCAAAGGCAAGTTCGGTGTTCGACAATCGCTGAGAGAAGAGGGCTGTCCGCTTCGAGGACAGATGTTTTGTTCGGTGTGTTGTGTAGAGATCGTAGTCGGTGTGTGTGTGCGACTGTATGATGAGTTGTGTGTGATGTGCCTGAGTTCTTCGGGGCGGGAATTTTAACTCATTTGGCCAATGGTTTACAAATGCAAGCAATTTTGTTAGAGTCGATTTCCCTTTACGAAATCCATGCTGGGATGAGGAAATTAACGGAGAAATTGAAAAGGTTATATGGTCTGTGACGATAGTTTCAAAAAGTTTGGGTATAACTGATAGTTTGCAATACCTCTATAGTTATCTATGTTGGACCTAAATGTACTTTTATGCAAAGGGATTATAAGTGACTGTTTCCATATTGAAGGAAATATACCGTGTTTAAGAGAGAAATTAAATATCCTTGTCAAAGGCAAGTAAATATATTTGGCACTATTTTTTAGGAAGCATGAGGGGCATGTCTGGGGCGTAACTAAAAGATGGTTTTAACTTATTTAATTTAATTAGGACGTCTACTTCAGAAATAATTGGAGCGTTAATTAAAGTATTCGAACAGAGCACGTGCTGATAAAAAAAAAATTTGGAAGAATTATTACAGTAGCTTGACTTGAAAAATTCTGCAAACATATTGGATATAATAACATTGTCAGTTAAAATGATAGATTTGTATTTCATCGCGGACGGAAATTTGGAAATCCTGCATTTGAAGTTAACGAAATCATAAAACGATTTTGGATTACTTACAACATTCTTTTTTACTTTATTTAAGTAACTATTATAACATTTTTTGTTTAGGTCAAAATATTGTCGACGCAATACGGAATATTTAGAATAGTCGACAAATGAACTGGTTTTTTTTTAAACTGTTTACAGGCTCGAGTTTTTCTGTTTTTCAATTTATGTAACTCTTTCGACGACCACGGGCTTCTACTTTTACTTTTATTAACAATTACTATTGGAACATACTTTTCAAATAATTTTGTAATAATGTTATTAAAATGAGAAACACTCAATTTAATATCACTATTATAATTAGGCCAAGATATTGTAGAAAGTTGTGTATTTAACTTTTTAAAATTACCTATTGCAAAGTTGAACCGAGTACGGAAGCACGAAGTTTGATAATCATTATCGCGTACATTGCTCATGATTTCGACAGATATTTCCAAAGCAGGATGATACGAATCCTCTGGTAGAACAAGAGGATTACTCTGAATCACGGAACACTTTGAAGAGGTATCAACGTATACTAAATCTACGCATTTACCAAATTTATTCGGAATCAAATTAATTTGGTTCAGACCCAACTCGGACATTTTTCCGAAAAACTCATGAAAACATGACCGATTGCAAATCGGTACGATATAGTCATCGAAAGCTTTCCACGAAGCTGCTGGTTGCTTTTGGTAATTTAGCGATGTTTTCCTCAGTTTGATTTCTAAGTTTAGGCTTAAATTCAAGAGATACGTCTATTTTAATCGAAGATATACTTCTATCGTAATTGAAGTTAAATTTACGGATATTGATATCATCAATTTTTAAACGCGACTAAATAGAAGACTTAATGTCCTCCACCGAGGTATCTTTGGCAAGTCTAGAAATAAATATAGACTTTTTAGGTGGAATAACTACCAAATTTTTAATAGATGTTACTAAATTATTAGTGGGAGCCTCTGGAGTTGTGAGACAGTTATTACTATTAGATAGAGCTTTTGGGGAATTGAGCTCTTTGGAAGTTGATGGCTTATCACCTTGAGGGCAAGAAGAAGTGAGATTTATTAGGTCATTTGGAGAAGACGTACTCTTCTATATAGAAGAACTAAGTGTTACTTCATCGGAAGGACGTTTACGCTTAGAAGCAGGTTTGGAGGATTCATGAGAATCATTCAGGCACTTAAAAGATTTGAACAATTTTTCGTAGTGCCAAAATTTTTCAGTAAGGGTTTCAAGATCTCGACCGATTTCGTTAAAGCCATTGCGTGTCTCCCTATAAACTTTAAATGGATCGATTTCAATAGATCTACAATTTAAACAGGACCAACGCAATCCTTTACAGTCGAGAATATAATATAAGATTCTACCTGTCAGTCCAGCATATTTGATATGGACAAGCCCGTCACAAAGCCAGCATGAAACATAGCGATCTGACTCGCCTTTAATGTGGCAGTTGGGGAAGTTACACGACATAATAAACAACAAAGAAGATTTAATGAAGATCAAATAAAAGAGTAAGTAAAAGAAAATCAAATATATATTATATATAATACATTAGTGTGTTAATAAAATAATTATAATAATAATAAATACAATTAATAACAAATCCAAAAATAATAGCAGTTTTTTTATTTTTTTTTTTTACCAAAGCTCAAAACCAAGACAGTTTGAGAAAGCAATATAGCGAACAGTTTTAGATGCACTGGAAAAAATAAGAGACTACACGCAACACAGCTGTGAATAAAGAGGTAAATGAGATAAATAAAGAGAGAAAATAGAATAAAATAAAACAAAATGAAACAAAAAGCTGACTCGGCACCAAAATTCGAAAATTTAAACTTTCTAATAATGCACAAAACTTAAGAACATTTATTACTTAGCTTGCAACTCAGAGTTAAATCACTAAAAATTGAATTAAATCACTAAACAATCAATTAAAGTTTAAGAATTTTGCAAAATTAAACACAATAGTTCACAGTCTTTTGATTTTGTCTTTTTAATTTTGAAAACTGAGTCAGATTAGTCAAATGTGCGGAAATGAGAATAAAAATCATGACATATACGGCGGAATGGTTCGTTTAGTTCGAAATTTATCTACAGGATTTTAACAGTAAAGGTCTAAACTGCCTCGAAAAGGATATTAAATTTATTTTAGACAGGAGAAAAGAACTGCAAACTTTCCAAGCATTTCCCTCCGACTAAAAAGTGTAGGTGGATTTTTAAACAACTAATGTATGGAGGTAGACTTACCCTAGAATCCCATCGCAAATGCCCTAAGGCGAAAAATTGTTTTTTAACCGACTCCTACTTGTCAGAATAGATTTGATAGATAGGGTTCCATACAACAGAGCCATATTCCAATATAGGTCTAACCAAAGTTGTAAAAAGTGTTTTAGTAATATACGGATCTCTAAACTCTTTAGATCAACGTTTAATAAAACTGAGGACAGCTTTTGCTTTCAAGATGGTGTTTTATTACATAAGGAGCGGGGTGCACAGATCTACGGGATAAACACATCATCTTACATTTATAGAGATTCAATGGAAAATCATTTCTATCTTTATTTACTTTATCGAAAGCTTTGCAAAAGTCTGTGTACATATATAACATCCGTCTACTTATGCTCCCTAAAACCCAATGATACATGGTTTACAAATTCAAGCAAGTTTATTAGAGTCGATTTCCCTTTACGAAATCCATGCTGAGATGAGGAAATTAAGGAGAAATCGAAAAGGTTATATGTGATTACACTTGTATCCAATATATTGGGGAGAACACAATATTTTATTTGAATCACAATACGATTATATCGAATTTCGATTTTATTGTTGATGGATACAATGTACTTATAAAGATGCATATGGTTGACGATTGACGGTGTCGGTAGCGAATGTTTTTGTTTGCTGAGGCGGTGTGCCGGCGCGATGCTGTGGTGTGATGTGTTGTGCCGTGTGGTGATGTATGAGTGTGGTGTATTGTGGTGGGTTATCCTTGGGTGAGCCCTTATTTTCAGGGTGAAGCGGTGTACTTGGCGGGAGGAGTTTATGGTCATTTTAACATCCTGGCCCCCCTAGGCGAATATTTTCACTAGTATTACACGTTGCATGTATTTCGGCGTAGTGCTGATGGAGCAGCCGAGTGCGCGGCATAGATACTGAAATTGTAAGAAGCTATTTTAGTTGTAAATGGATGTTATATATTATATAATATTTTGATATTGGGGTTGGTGCTTGAGGCAGTAAAGTTTCATGTTTATTTGATTTTGTAGTTGGTTTTACTACTTATTGTATATCCGATTTTTTCTTTTATCGGTTTATTATGCGGAATTTTTTATTATTGGATTTTTCTGTATTAGCGGCTTTTCTTTGTTATTTCTTTTTTTTCGGCTTATAGGATAGCGATTCCCCGCCTGGCTCAGATATGGCCAGAATGGGGTTTCCTTTGAAATTTTCGAAGAGGGATCTTGCGAGAGTGCGATTTATGATTGCAACTTTTAAAAGTGTTTCCCATAAACTACCCATATGATGAGCGCTTAGATAGATGGGATATGTGCGACCTTTGCTTTTTGTAAGTCTAGGTGCGTCCCTGTCTCACATTGGGAGTATGGTGATCCCTTAACTTTTTTTTTGAATTATTTATAATTATAAAAATTAAGGCAACTTTGAGCCACTATAGTAAGATAGGTGTCGATATTTCGACTTTCTAGGACAACTATACTGCGAACGATATTATGTATAGGCGTGGGCGATTGTGATCAAGAATCGGGAGATTCGAATATCGTTTAGATTATTTGAGAATTGTGATTAAGATTTTCGCTTGTATCATAATTGGCAAAAGCCATCCTGCGGGGTCGAAATTATTATTGCGAATAATGCGTATATTGACTCAGTACGATATGATAACTAGTCAGATATCATATTCCATTGGATACCCTGTATTTTTATATTGTTGGAAATTAGTGTCCAACAAATTTTCTTTTGGTATAAAGTGTTGGAAAGTTGTGGCTTTAGTGGTAGTCGTACGATGTACCGGCGATTATTTGATCGAGTAGTTGTGGCTTTGTGGAAGTCTTCACAATACTGATCTTCTGGGGTTGTAATTGATATGAGGGGGCGTTCTCCCTAATTTTCCTCAATTGTGAATTCACGTATTCTTTAGAGTTTTCGTCAATTTGAGTTGTTGATGTGGAAACTGGTTCTGTAACTAGTCCACTTAGAATCCAACCAAATAAAGTGTTTTGGGCTAAAAGGGTGGTTGAAATTTTTTCAACACCATCAATTATTATTTGCGGTTATACCTATTACTTGTAGTAAGGTCGCTGCCTATTACTTGTAGAATATCTATTTGGGCGGGGGTGTTGCAGTTAGGATATGTTAGCTCTATGTGTAAAACTTTTTGCCAATGCTTTCTATTTATGTGATAGCTTGGAAGCATGTTAGTAAGTTGCGGCAGGACTATAGCTTCTGCTACAATACAATTCGCTTATCCGCTTGGGGGGAAATTAGCGTAATGGGGCAGATTTTATTTGAGTTTTGCATTACTCTTCCGCCCATTCCCGTAATTTTAAAAGTCGATTGTTTTGATGGCAGTTTTAGCCTATTTTGTGCCCTAGACGCTATGAAGAATCGTTGAGATCCTTGGTCTATTAAGGCTCTAAGTTTGTAGAGTTCTCCTCGATGTTCGATGGAGATGACTGCTGAAGGTGGTAATACCCTATTTTGTAATTCGCTGTGTAGCGTTTGAGTGTTTTGTGCCTTTGAGCAACATGGTGTCATTTGGCAATTTTTGGTATTGTGGTTTTCGGGATTTGTAGTTGAAACTAAACCCGTGGTTCTTTTTATACTAATATATGCGCTATTTCGGGGTGAGCTGAGAAATGTGCTGTAGTGAAGCATTGTGTGATGTCTTTTTCGACAGTAGATGCAATTGAATTTGCTTTTACAATTTTTATGAGTATGCGTATGTGACAAGCAACTTGTACATAATCTTTTTGATCTTATAAAATTGTTTCTTTCGTGAATTTTTAATTTTTTTTAATATCTCGCAAGATTGTAGTTTATGCCCTCTTGTACATAGTTCGCATGACGTATGTTTATTTTGTTCGGATGTGAACGATTACGTTTTGTAAAAACTTCTGTTTAATTTTTTTTTGCTACTAGCTTGGGGTCTATTGAAGCTTCTTTTTAGGTCGTGCTGTACAATTTTTATTTTAATTTGTTATTTGTCTACCCTTTCAGCGATTTGGTACTGGGTAGTTAGAAAGTCTTTCATTTGTTGCCACGTGGGGCATTTCTTTCGTGATGAGAGCGATTGCTCCCATAAAAGTAACGATTTTTTTGGTAATGCTGCGGTGCATATATTTACCAGAATAGGGTCCCACCTGTCTGTGGGAATATTTTGTGTCGATAGAACCGACAAACAATTAGAAACAGTAGATTGTAGTCTAACAAATTCACTTGTTTCCTTTTGAATTTTAGGCAAGTTTATTAGTGTCGTTACTTGTTTATCGACCAATATTCTTTCATTTTCATATCTAGATGTTAGAGCTTCCCAAGCCAAATTAAAATTGTCGTCATTTATTTAGTTTTGTATCGGAGGGGATACAATTTTTGCGCTTTTGATAATTTTGGATCGTTGATGTATACGGCAGTGAACATGTCCCGGAAGGACGGCCATTCTTCAAAGCCTCCATAAATTATTTCTGTGTCACATGCGGGCACTTGGAGATGGATGCCTGAACTTGCCTCATGACTTTGAATTTGTGGCAGCTCTACTCTCGGATGTGGAGTAGGTGCAATCGCTTTTATTAGTTGTAATTGATCAGAAATCATAGCTTTTGTTTCTTCGTACTGGTCTAAGCAGTTTTCCTATATTGCGTAAGCCGATGATTTAAAATTGTGTGGTAGATGTGAATCGTCATAATCTACTATGGCGTCCTGAGCCGTTTGGAGACGAGTCCAAAAATTGTCAATATTTTGTTTTTTTATTTCCAATAACGATTCAGAGTTGTCTTGAATCGGTGAAGATGCAAATCGAGTGCAGTATCGTGTTAATCTGTCACTCTCAGAAATGAATTTGGTGACACAAATATTTTGCCTTTTATTTGCTTTGTGGTAACCTGTGTTGCGCGTGTTGCTTCTGCAGGTGTAATTTGATTTTTATCCACATTCATCAATTTTTTAAAATGTTAAAATATTTGTCAAAACGAATTAAATTTTTCTCAGTGTAAACTGATTTATGTACAATATATGAAGCGATAAATGATAATTTTTGCCGAATACTCTTTTAGGTGAATAAGAGTTTGATATTTCGGATTATAGTTTAAAAACGTGTATTTAGTGTTAATAATACCGTTTTGTATTTACTTGCGTATTGTTTTATTATTTATCCCGATGATAAATTATATTTTCTTAATTTAATTATTAAGAACCGCACATTTAATTGAACAATACTTTTTATGTCCTTATGTTGAGGTATTTTGGTACACCCTAATATACGGACTTGTATGTATATACTCGTATTATATTTATGTGCTTGTGGAATTCAGAGCTCGCTGAAGAGATCAATACACTTTGTACATAAGTATGCACGAACTGTTTGTGCGTATGTATGTTTATTTTCTAATGCAATTAAGAGCTCGTTGAAGAGATCAATGTGCTTTTAGTTTTTTTTTTTTGTGTACGCAATCCTGGTTGTTTGTTACAAGGGGTATTGCCGGATAATTACCTATGAGGACTTTGAAAATATTATATAAAATTGTATATACCAATATATGTATACATATGCATGCATGTAAGTATGATATTGGTTATATTTTTTTTGTATTTTGTTTTTGATAAAGTGAATTCGTTTTCACTTTACCGCTGTTAAATTAATTGCGAATTTAAAGTGTATACTTTTAGAAATTATTTTAAATTTTAATTTAATTATTCCCGTTCGTTCGTATGTTTGCAATACGAAGAGAGAACGCGTGAAAATAATTGATAATGTGCAGGTATTCTCCGTATGCACTTATATGTATGTAAATATGTAATTTGGTTTAGTGGTTATGCAAATATGTCGTTTGTATTTATTTTGTTTCTCTTTCTTTGTCTTTAAATTTTTGTTATATGTTTGTGCCTTTGACGGCTTTTATACACAGATTCTTTTGACCTTCGTTTTCGGCTAATTCTCTTTTGGTGTCGCTCTGTCTCTACTTTTACACACAGATTCTTTTGTAACCCAAACCGGTTTATTGAGGTCGAGTGGACGACGAGGAAAGACGAAGGGACCGTGCCACTCGTGTTCGGGAGGCACGCTTTGTGTTCTTGTTCCTAACAGCTCGCTGCTACCCTATTCAGCACTACCAAATTTGAATTCTCTTATCTATTTTTTGTATGTAATATGCAAATATGTATGCATAGAATAATAGAAAATTATATTTTGAAAAATTGTAAATAAGGAGAAAATTAAGATATAGATTATGGAGTTAGGAAATTATGAATTTTTAATACTTAAATATTAGGAAATTCCGGTTATAAATTTGGCCTTGAAAATGTTAGTAGCGGATATTCAATACATTCTGGTGGATTAGGGAAATCCCGTCTTAAGTACTTCTTTGAACCTATTAAGCGGGTAGGTATTATGCATATTGTTCTACCATATTCATGGTAATTCATTGCAAGCAAAATGTGTGCCCATCATCTCAACATACAAATGAAATATGCAACACGCTATAAGTTTTGTGCCGTCGAACCGCACAAATATTTACGAAAGTTTTTTGAAAAGGAATGCAGAAAAACTAGACTCGAGTTGCTGGACTCTTTTTGCCCGTGTGAATGTACAGACGGCTTTTACATTGGGACTCTTTTGACCCTCATATTTTTCAAATTCATTATATTAACGTTTTTTCCACTTCACAGCACTTTTTTCACCTAAGTTATATATAGTTCTATATATATATATATATTTTTTTTTTTTTTAATCCATAGTGCCGCTCACTATGGCTCGAAGGACCATAATTCACTTGTACCCAATATATTGGGGAGAACACAATATTTTATTTGAATTTCGATTTTATCGAATTTTGATTTTATTGTTGATGGATACAATGTACTTATAAATATGTATATGGTTGACGATTGACGGTGTCGGTGTCGGTAGCGAATGGAAGTCGGCAGACGCCTACAGAACGGGATCAAAGGAAGTCGGGAACCGGATCGGTGTTGCACGAAAAAGGTTGATCGCAGGACGCAGGACCGCTGCTGTCCAATGTCTCATCAATTATCGAAAGTTGTATACGTAGCGCGCTGGATCGCTTTCTAATCGAATGTGTTTTATCTGTTGCGAAGATCATCCTTTTTGTTTGCTGAGGCGCGATGCTGTGGTGTGTTGTGTTGTCACGTGTGGTGATGTATGAGTGTGGTGATGTATGAGTGTGGTGTATTGTAATGGGTTATCCTAAGGTGTGACCTTATTTTCCGGGTGAAGCGGTGTACTTTTCGGGAGGAGTTTATAGTCATTTAAACAATATGGTCTTTGATGATACCTTCAAAAAGTTTAGGTATAACTGAGTTTTTGGTTTTGCGATACCTCTATAGTTATCTATGTTGGACCTAAATCCACTTTTATGCAAAGGGATTATAAATTACTGTTTCCATATTGAAGGAAATATACCGTGTTTAAGAGAGAAATTAAATAACCTTGTCAAAGGCAAGTAAATATATTTGGCACGGACGCAAATTTGAAAATCCTGCGTTTGGAGTTGACGAAATCATAAAACGATTTTGGATTACTTACAATATTCGTTTTTACTATTGGGACATACTTTTCAAATAATTTCGTAATTATATTATAAAAATCCGAGACACTCAATTTAATACCACCATTATAATTAGGCCATGATATTGTTGAAAGTTCTCTATTTAACTTAGCTTTTGCAAAGTTAAACCGAGTACAGAAGCTAGAAGTTTGATGATTACTATCCCGTACATTGCCTATAATTTCGACATATATTTCCACAGCAGGATTATACGAGACCTCTGGTAGAACAAGAGCATTACTCTGACTAACGAAACACTTTGAAAAGGTACCAACGTATACTAAATCTAAGCAATTAGCAAATTTATTCGGGATCAAACTAATTTAGTTCAAGCCCAATTCGGATATTTTTTCTAAAACTCATTAAAACATGACCGATTGTAAATCGGTACGATATAGTCATCGAAAGCTTTCTACGGTAAATTGAAATCTCCTAAAACGATTATTGAATCAGAATTATTTGCCATCGAGGTAGCACGATTTATTTAAGAAGCATGCTACATATATACAGATAAGTCTGAATGGGGTGGTATATAAGTCGGTTCCTGGAACAAGAACATCTTTGGATGGGATAGAGGATTATTCGGCAAATAGAATACCTCCTCCCATTCTATTCAGTCGATCACATCTAAGTATTTGAAATTCTCTGTTTAAAATTTCATTATCATTTGTATCATATTTTGTAGTAAGACCTCTAACACTTTGATAATAAATGCTTAGCGAATTTCTTCCAATCAGTTTTTATATCGGTATTTGCTTTTGGTAATTTAACAACGTTTTCCTCAGCATGACTTCAAAGTTTAGGCTTAAATTCGCGTACAAAAGCCCCAGGTGGCCAGAATTATCTATCTAAGATCTTTTTGAATGTTTCAAGTGAAACGTCTATTTTAATCGAAGATATACTTCTATCATAATTGAAGTTAAATTTGCGGATATTGATATTATCAATTTTTAAACGCGACTAAATGTAAGACTTAATGTCCTCCACCAAGGTATCTTTGGCAAGTCTAGTAATAAATATAGATTTTTTAGGTGAAATAACTACCAAATTTTGAACAGATACGTCTAAGTTATTAGAGTTAGATTGAGCTTTTAGTTATTACTATTAGATTGAGCTTTTGGGGAATTAAGCTCTTTGGAAGTTGACGGCTTATCATCTTGAGGGCAAGGAGAAGAGAGATTCATTAGGTCATTTGGAGGAGACGTACTCTTCTGTACAGAAGAACTAAGTGTTACTTCATCGGAAGGACGTTTACGCTTAGGAGCAGGCAAGCACTTGCAAGATTTGAACAATTTTTGGTAGTGCCTAAATTTTTCGGTGAGGGTTTCAAGATCTCGACCGATTTCGTTAAAGCCATTGCGTGTGTGCTTATAAACTGAAAATAGATCGATTTCAATAGATCTACAATTTAAACAGGACCAACGCAATCCCTTACAGTCGAGAATAGAGTCTAAGATTCTACCTGTCAGTCCAGCACATTTAATATGGACCCATTACAAAGCCAGCGTGAAACGCAGCGATCTGACTCGCCTTTAATGTGGCAGTTGGGGAAGTTACACGACATAATATTATAAACAACAAAAAAGATTAAATGAAGATCAAATAAAAGAGTAAGTAAAACCAAATCAAATATATATGTAATATATTAGTGTGTTAATAAAATATTAATAATAATAAATAAAATTAAAAACAAACCCAAAGATAATAGCAATTTTTTTATCAAAGTTCAAAACCAAGACAGTTTGAAAAGACAGTATAGTGACCAGTTTTAGATGCACTGGAACAAATAAGAGACTACACGCAACACAGCTGTGAATAGAGAAGTAGATGAGATAAATAAAGAAGGAAAACAAAATAAAACAACAGCTGACTCGAGACCAAAATTCGAAAATTTAAACTTTCAGATAATGCACAAAACATTTATACTTAGATTGCAATTCAAAATGAAATTCCTAATTTTTAACTAAATTACTAATAAAAATGGATTAAAATTTAATATTTTTGTTGTGTGTGGTGTGTGTGCCAGTGTTGTCTTGTGTGTGGTGTGTCTGAGTTCTTCGAGTCGGGAATTTTAACTCATTTGGCCATCCCGGCCCCCCTAGGCGAATGTTCAGCCTAGCAGTCGCTGTAGCTGTTGCAGCGTTGCTGAGTCCGGACGTGCGGCGATAGTTCGGCCTACGCCTAGTCGGTGCTACGTTGTGCTGACGCCATGGACGGGACTCCGATCGGGGTGCCGTTCTTCGGCGACGTGCCACACGATTGGTTTGCTGCGGTCGGTTTGCGCCGCGGATTCGTGGGGCAGGCTGTCGACTGACCTCTCGCCTCGGAGTACAGTGAAGCAACGTGTGATGCTGCCTGCCACACATTTGGCACAAAGTACCGGAGTCGCATTCCTGCGTCGTGTGTGTATGTGCCAGACAATTGTTGCAATGCCCATGCGCCTGGGCAACCTGCTGGCGTTGTGTCGGCGACATGCCCTTGAAGAGCCCACAGTGCTGCAACTTGTGTGGACGGCAACAAAGGGGGCATCGGATGCGATGGGGCGCCTCTGGTGGAGACGGAACGGCTGCGGATGCTCGAATGCTATTACGAGCGGTGGTTGACGGTGCGGTTGCGGCTGGTGTTCGGGGCGCCGCGGTTGGCATAATCCCAAGGCGAGGCACAGTGATGGCCGATCGCATTGTTGGCGTTGGGGTGGAATGCATCTCAGTATCCATATCTATCTGTATGGAGAAAAAGGCGTGTTTAGTTACGATTCAGTGGTATAGAGTATGGATATCTTTCTATATGTGACCAACTTTATTTGGTTTGGTGATCGTATTAGTCTACCCATTATTTTATTAGTATATATGATTGTAATTTGTCATATTATATTTTCGGTTTTTATACTCTCGCAACCTGTTGCTACAGAGTATAATAGTTTTGTTCACCTAACGGTTGTTTGTATTACCTAAAACTAATCGAGTTAGATATAGGGTTATACATATATAAATGATCAGGATGAAGAGACGAGTTGAAATTCGGGTGACTGTCTGTCTGTCTGTCCGTCCGTCCGTCCGTCCGTCCGTCCGTCCGTCCGTCTGTGCAAGCTGTAACTTGAGTAAACATTGAGATATCTTTATGAAACTTGGTAGACATGTTTCTTGGTACCGTGAGACGGTTGGTATTGCAGATGGGCGTAATCGGACCACTGCCACGCCCACAAAACGCCATGAATCATTATCTGCTTAACCGATTTCAACCAAATTCGGTGCATAACGTTCTTTTTATGTTTCTATGTCATAGTGCGAAAATGGGCGAAATCGGACTACAACCACGCCTACTTCCCATATAACACCATTTTAAATTCCATCTGATTCCTTCACTTTCCACTATGCAAATCAGGCAACAATGACGTATCGGGATAAAACTTTGCGTGAATAATGCGATTAAAGTATGCCACCTTGTGTCCAAAAATTGTCTAAATCGAACCAAAACTGTTTAAGCCCCTAAGTACGAAATATGTGAACCCCAGTGCCTATAGTTGACCTTCTACCGAAAATATCAGAAATCTCAACCGAGTATACTATTTGACTTTGCGAGAGTTTAAAATGATCGGTTACATCCTTCCTTACTTGTTTCTTGTTTATTTCTGTTTTCGGTTATTTAGACGGATATTTCGATTTTTTTCTTGTAGGTATTATTGAACGGTTTACTACATGCGTTTTCGCTATTATTTGAGATTGGCAGGAAGCATAGTTTAACGAGCGGTCTGGTTGGCGTTCCGTTTCGAGTACGGAGGTCAACTACTCGTATATGACCGTCGGAACCATGATGTAGCTTCTTTATGCAACCAAGTCGCCATTCTGTAGGGGGAAGATAATCGTCATACAAAGGTCCTTTATATACTCCTCCTTCCATCGGCGGCTGAAATCATGATGGAGAATTTTAATTCTTTCCCATCTATTTTGTAAGGATAGCGACTCCACGCCTGGCTCAGGTATGGCCAGAAGGGATGCTCCTTGTAGAAAGTGCCCTGGAGTTAGGGCTGTGAGATCTGAGGGATCTTGCGAGAGTATCGTTTGTGGCCGTGAATTGAAAACGGCTTCAATGCGAATTAATAATGTTGTAAATTCTTCATAATTAAATTTGTAGTTTCCAGCTACTTTTTTAAAGTGGGATTTGAAGCTTTTTACAGGTGATTCCCATAAACCACCTATATGAGGAGCGCTTGGAGGGATAAACTGCCAGTTAATACCTTGGGGAGCGTACTTTTGTACAATTTCAGGTGAGACTTGCCTGACAAAATTCACGAACTGTTTTTCTGTGGCTCTTTGAGCTCCTATAAATGTCTTGCCATTGTCGCTCATAGTTTTGACGGAAAACCGCGTCGTCCGACGAAGCGAGCAAATGCCGCGAGAAAAGCCTCCTTTGTCAGATTCGTACATAGCTCGAGGTGCACTGCTTTTGTCGTAAAACAGACAAAGACAGCCACATAGCCTTTCATGAGGGTAGGAGACCTTAACATGAATGCCTTTATCTGAAAAGGCCCAGCAAAGTCGACCCCTGTAATGGTGAAAGGCAGAGCGAAGTTACAGCGTTCCGGTGGAAGTGCTGCCATAATCTGCGTTCGCATCTTCTGCTTATGCATAGTGCAGATCTTGCACATGAAAATGCATTTCTTTATTTTGGGCTTGAGTCTTGGAGTATAAAATTCTTGACGGACTATTTGTTGCATGAGGCGCTGTTCTGCGTGTAGCAATAGCACGTGGACATAGCTAAGGTATAAGGTCGCAAGTTGCGATTTCGCTGCGATAACTATGGGATGACGTTCGTTATACGTCAGGCTGGAATTGGCAAGCCGACCATTCGCACGGAGTACTCCTTTCGTGTCAATGAATGGATTTAAGACTAGGAGTGAGATCTTTTTATCTATCGGCTTCGATTCTCTTAGTAATGATATTTCTCGGCTGAAGTAACGCGCTTGCGTAGATGCGATAAGAGCGACCTTTGCTTTGTGTAAGTCTAGGTGCGTCACTGTATCGCATTGGGAGTGTAATGAAATTATCCCCTTAAGTTTAATTTTGAGTCGCTCTACGACTTGAGCATGTAAGCGATTACCCTGAGGGCTCGGGGATACGAGGAAAATCGCTCAAGGATGTCATTATCCTGCAATGTTGCGTGAAAGGAGTCGATTTTTCGACTTTCTGGGGCTATTATATTGTGCATGGGCGATTGTGGCCAAGAATCAGGAGATTCTGTTAACCATCGGGGGCCATTCCACCAGCGGGTGGTGGTGACAAGGTGCAGGGGTTTGCACCCTCTTGTACCTAAATCAGCAGGATTGTCAGCACTGCCAAGTGGCTGATCCTACTAGGTCAAGTATTTGAGACGTTCGGTTGGAAATATACGTCTTCCATGCATGTGGTGGTTTTTCTAGTCAGGCTAGTACAATTTCGGAATCGGACCATAGATATAATTTATATTGTGTCATGTTTAAATGCGTTTGTACGATGGACACGAGTTTGGCTAGTAGTAGCATAATTCAAATCGTGGTAGACTTATTGTTTTTAAAGGAGCCACTTTTGCTTTTGCTACTAGTAAGTGGCATGTGGTCGCAGTGTCGCTTTGTGTGCGAACATATATAGTTGCGCAATATGCTTTTTCAGAAGCGTCACAGAAGCCGTGTAATTCGACTTTGTGCTCTGGGGCATAATTTACCCATCGTGGGATTTGTACCGGTGAGATATCATTTAGATTGCTCGCAAACTGGGACCACTTTTCTAAACAAAGTTGTTTTACTTGTTCGTCCCAGTCGGTTCCATCTAACCATAATTCTTGTATTAGGATTTTGGCTTGTATCATAATTGGCGAAAGCCATCCTGCGGGGTCGAAAAGTTTTGCCACAGGGGATAGAATTTGTCGCTTTGTTATGGCGGATAATGCAGATATTGACTCTGTCGTGTATGAAAGCTGGTCAGATATCGCATTCCATTGGATCCCCAGAGTGTTTGTTGTACTTTCTTTTTCGAATTTAAGGAAATTAGTATCTAACAAATTTTCATGTGGTATATTTTTTAAAATATGAGGGTGATTCGCCGTTATCTTTTTCAACGGAAACCCTGCGGTTTTGAGGGCTTTTACCACTTGTGTAACTGTAACTGTTTTTAATTTATAGTCGCGGAGTGGACTATTGGAAGATTTTCGGAAAATAATTCGCTGAAAATCTTGATCGTCTTTATGTACGACTATTTGTCTATACATTTTTTCGACGTAAAATGAGTAGCATTAAATCTGGTTGGAGCGTGGGTCCCGTTAATAGGATATCATTTAGGGAGCCCCGAGCTGGTGGATCTTGATGCATTAAAGACAACCTTACCTTAGTTGTTTTTTTGTCTGGCTTTACTACTGCGTGATGAGGCAAGTAAAATGAGTAATATTTGCCATTTATGATTTTTTCGCATGGGCTTACTTCCTCCATGTGGTCTAAATGGAGGTATTCTTCTAACACGCCATCGTATTCTGGCTTAAGCTCACCTTTTTTAAGTAAGTTTTTTTTCCATACTTTGAAACTGCTGTATTGCAGAGGTGCGAGAGTGACCTAAGGCGATTGTGTTGGGAAATTGTTGTTTTAGTGGTAGTCGTACGACGTACCGACCATTATCTGATCTAGTTGTTGTGGCTTTGTAAAAGTCTTCACAATACTGATCTTCTGGGGTTGTAATTGAAATGGATGGAGTTCTTCTAACTCCCAAAATTTTTTTAATTGTGAATTGAGGTATTCGTTTGAGATTTTCTCAACTTGAGTGGTCATGGTGGTAACTGGTTCCATAACTAGTCCACTTAGGATCCAACCAAAAATAGTATTTTGTGCCAATAGTGTGTTTGAAATTTTCTCAATACCTTCGAGTATTATCTGTGGTATGAGATCGCTGCCTAATAGAAGGTCTATTTGAGCGGGAGTGTTGCAGTTGGGATCTGCTAGCTTTAGGTGTGAAACCTTCTGCCAATGCTTGCTATTTATGTGATAGCTTGGAAGCATATTTGTAAGTTGCGGTAAGACTATAGCTTCTGCTTTAATGCGCTTATCCGCATTGGGGGAAGTTAGGGTAATGGGACAGATTTTGTTTGAGTTTTGGACTACTCTTCCGCCCATTCCCGTGATTTCAAAGTTGGCTTGTTTTGTTGGCAGTTGTAGCCTATTTTGTGCCCTAGACGCTATGAAAGATCTTTGTGATCCTTGGTCTATTAAGGCCCTAAGTTTAAACAGATCTCCTCGGTGCTCGATGGTTCTTGGCAATTTTCGGGATTTGCTGTTGCAACTAAACCCGTGGCTCTTTTCAAATTAGCGCTGTTTGGGGGTGAACTGGAAAAATTATTTAAATGAAGCATAGAATGATGTCGTTTATGGCAATAAACGCAATTAAATTTGCTTTCGCACTCTTTAAGTGTAAGCGCATGTGACAAGCAGTTTGTACAAAGTCTCTTTGTTTTTACAAAATTGTTTCGGTCGATAATATTCAATTTTTTGAATTTCTCGCAAGATTTGAGCTTATGCCCCCCTGTACATAGTTTGCATGACGTTTGTTTGTACTGTTCGGATGTGAACGTTTGATTTCTGAAGAAGCTTCTATTTAAATTGTTGTTGCTACTGGCTTGGGGTCTGTGGAAGCTTCTACTTAGGTCGTGCTGAACGGTTTTCGTTCTGACCCTTTTTTATCTACCCTTTCTGCGATTTCATATTGGGTTATTAAAAAGTCTTTCATCTGTTGCCACGTTGGGCATTTTTTACGAGATGAGAGCGATTGCTCCCACAAAAGTAACGATTTTTCTGGTAAAGCGGCGGTGCATACGTTTACCAGTATTGGGTCCCAGCTGTCTGTGGGAATATTTTGTGTCGATAGAATCGACAAGCAATTAGAAACAGTGGATTGCAGTTTTATAAACTCTTCACTTGTTTCCTTTTGTATCTTAGGTAAGTTCATTAGTATCGTTACTTGCTTATCGACCAATATTCTCTAATTTTCATATCTAGATTTAAGAGCTTCCCAAGCCAAATTGAAATTATCGTCATTTAGTGCGAACTGTTTTACTATTGCGCCTGCTTGACCTTTTGTTTTGTATCGGTGATACAATTTTTGCGCTTTTGATAATTTTGGATGGTTGATGTATACGGCAGTGAACATGTGTCGGAAGGACGGCCATTCTTCATAACCTCAATGAAATGTTTCTGTGCCACTGTTACTGTGTGAGCCGCTTGGAGACGAGTCCAAAAATTGTTAAGATTTTGCTTTTTTTATTTCTAATAACGATTCAGAGTTGTCTTGAATCGGTGAAGATGAAAATCGAGTGCAGTATCGTATTAATCTCATTAATCATTTTTGTTATGTTGTTTATTACTATATGTGTCAAAGTTAATTAACATTTTCTCAGTGTAAACTGATTAAGTCGCAGCAATAAATGATAATTAATACCGGATACTTTTTTACGTATATACGAGTTTTTTTCGGACTAGATAAATATTTACTTGCGAAATAAATTTTTAAATTTGTATTTTGTTTTAAATGTTTTGTTGTTAGTGTAATTTAAGTTTTCCTAATTAATTTATTAAGATTCGCACTTTTAATTTAACAATACTTTTATGTCCTTATGTTGGTGTATTTAGGTACGCCCTAATACACGGACTTGTGTGTACATATATATTTATGTGCTCGTGAAATTGAGAGCTTGTTGAAGACATCAATACACTTTGTACATAAGTATGCACGAATTGCTTGTGCGTATGTAATATTTTTATTTTCTAGTGCAATTGAGAGCTCGTTGTAGAGATAAATGTGCTTTTACTTTTTTGTACGCAATCCTGCTTGTTTGTTACAAGGGGTATTGCGGGATGTATGCCAATGTGGACTTTGAAAATATGTACAACTATAATTGTTTATGTTTTAATATGTATATATATTTAAATATTATTTTTGTTTGTGTGCAATTGAGAGCTTGTTTCAGAGATTAACGCGTTTTTGTTTGGTTCGCAATACTGCTTGCTTGTGTTTTAACAAGAACAAGAGGTTTTGCTTGAAATGTGCCAATGGGGACTTTGAATAGTTGTACATATATGCGTATGTACTTAAATTCTTGTTAAATGAATTTTTTATGTATTTTTTTTTTTTTTGTTTTTTTGTTTGCTTTGTAACAAATGGATTTTTTAATTTTGGATGTTACTTTATTTACCAAATCATTTAATAACATCTTTTGCAAGCTTTAAAATTTAATTTTGCAGTTCAATAATACCCAATGTAGGGTGTAGAAAGATAGGCAGATTCTTTGCCGTAAGTTTATAAAAATTTGCAAATATAAGAAATGAAATGGAAAATGCACCTACATATGTGTGTAAATATGTAATTTGGTTTAGTAAATATGTATGTTTGTATTTATTTTGTTTATGTTTGTTTCTCTTTATTTGTCTTAGTTTTTCTTATATGTTTATGGATTTGCTTACTTATTTTAGGCAATCCTGCTTACTGGTTTTGTTAAAATAAGGGTTATTGCCGGAAAATATTTGCAAGTAAATACTTGAATTTTATATATTATATATATTTGGATATATATATTGTACCAAACTGGTTTTAATGTCAGCGGCATTTCGATTTTTACCGTGATTTATACCAGTTTGATAATCGTTTTTTATATTAGTCACAACGGATTTACTGCTACAGGTTTTATGTTATAAAACCGTATTCAAACATACATATTTACATACATAAAACAATAAGTGAAATAAATACGCTCACTTTGGTTTTGCAGGGGTAGGTTTCTGTTTGTATGTACGCATGTTAATTCCTATGTTGTCAATTCCTTTTCTTCTGCTTCCAGTTGTGCCTGGTTTTAGTGAGTGTTGTTCTTGTTTATTATCGTTTGTTTTAAATTCGCGCCTGTTTAAGTTGTTGGTATGCAATTAGGTATTTTAGTTTTCGCGCTCGATTTGTGTCATATTAGTTTGTTGAACCCTTTTTATACCCTGAACAGGGTATATTAAGTTTGCCACGAAGTTTGTAACACCCAGAAGGAAACGTCGGAGACCCTATAAAATATATACATAAATGATCAACATGATGAGCTGAGTTGATTTAGCCATGTCCGTCTGTCTGTCTGTCCGTCTGTCTGTATATATACAAACTTGTCCCTCAGTTCTTATGCTATCAATCTGAAATTTTGCACCTGTCCTTTTCTAACAAAGAAGCTGCTCATTTGTCGGAACGGCCGATATCGGACCACTATAGCATATAGCTGCCGTACAAACTGAACAATCGGAATCAAGTGTTTGTATGGAAAACTCTTTCATTTGACGAGGTATCTTCACGAAATTTGGCATGTATTATTATTTAAAGCATTAATCTAATCTCCGAAGAAATTGTATAGATCGGATGACTATAGCATATAGCTGCCATATTAACCGAACGATCGGAGTAAAATGCTTGCATTGAAAATTTTTTTATTTGACGAGGTATCTTCACGAAATTGGGCATGTATTATTATTTAAAGCATTAATCTAATCTCCGAAGAAATTGTATAGATCGGATGACTATAGCATATAGCTGCCATATTAACCGAACGATCGGAATCAAGTTCTTGCAAGGGGCCTTTGTATTATAGAGTATTATAGCTTCGGCGCAACCGAAGTTAACGTTTTTTCTTGTTTGTTTGTGTTTTGACACTCATTTTATTTAAATTCGTTTGTTAATATGTCTTTTTTTGTGTTTTACTGCACTTGTTAGGCCTGTGTGTTAGGCTATTGGTGAATTTTTTTTTTGTTTTGAAGTTGGCTTTGTATATTTTAAAATATGTATATATGTTGCTATGGAAGTACATATGTATGTACATATATTTTTTCCGTTTGCGCTTTATTGTTATAATAACTTAAATTAACCGCATTTGTTTTTGGTAAATATATGTTATTATTGTGCGCCGCACTTTTGGTTTTTGTCACAGCACTTCAACCTTTTCGTTAAGTTATATATGTATGTTTATGTTTATTTGGTTTGGTTCACGGCACTATTTTTTTTATTTGTATTTGATCACCGCACTGTGTATATGTAACAAATTTTTTTTTTTTTTTATTAATTTTTCACTCCATAGTGCCTCTCACTATGGCTCGAAGGACCATGTTTATTTGCATAAAAAATTTATCGGGAAGCAAACACCTTTCTTATTTTATTCAAATTTTAAAATAAATTTTTCCGTTGAACTTAGTATATAATTATCATTTTGACCATGTTATGTAAAGTTTATGTAAAGTAATAATATGATGTAGACGAGGGGAGAATCAGAATCAGGAGGTATCGGTGTCCAATAGTTGTCAACGAACAGTTGCGCGTAAATTCGCTACCTTGTCGAATCAGGTGTATATGCGAATGTTGATCTGGCGCTCAGACCCGTAGACGATAAGCGAAATGATATATAGCGAATGTGTTGAATTGAAGATACAATCCCTCTTTTATTGTTGATTGTGTGGGGTGTCATCGTGTGTGGTGGTAAATTCTGTGGTGACATCGTGTGCAGTGTGGTCGTGTATGTTGTGAGTGTGAGTTGTGATCCAAGGTGTGGTGTGTTGTATTAGAGTGTGTCATTATTTACCCTGACAGCTCACATTTCCATAGGAGTTTCGAGAAGTTGTGAAATATCTATGTAGCTGTTATTCCGTGCGATAAACCAAAAGTGTTGCGTGCTCCTGTGCAATATAATATACGTAAATTATTATTAAGTTTCAAATAAAATTATATTTTTAGTTAATTTTCATGTGTATTTAGGCATTTTTAAATTCCGAAATATCCATGAAGTGGAGAAACACGTACAGCAGAGCTTTTGAGAGGAGCCAGAATGGAATTAAGTAAAAAAATTTTATCATAATTTATTATTTAATTATATATCGGTTGCATATTAATATATATTATTATAATCAACTTTGATTAAAAGTTTAAATTTCTTAAAGAAATAAAAATTATATTGTATACTGCGCAAAGGAATTTTTCACTTGTGATAGCTTTCAAGTCAGAACTGACAATTTTCAACTTTGATGGTTTTATCATCAGTAATGACTCAGGAAAAGGCATGAGGGTGAGCAGTATAGATATGTAGTGAATCAATTCCGAATACCCAAGTGTTAAAGGAAGATACAAAATCACACACATGCGTTTGTTTACATCAGTTTTTCCACAAGGTGCTTGAAAAAATTATAGAAACTTTGTTCTGCGTGCTGACAAAATTTTTTCGTCTGTGACTGTCATATTACTATATTTGACAGCAGATTGCTTTTCACCTCAGTGGTGACTTTTTTATGCTTTTTTCTTATGTGGTTGAAGCAAGAATAACCTCACAAAATAAACCTCACAAATAAGTTGTGAGACTTTTTATGAATAGGACTGAAAATTTGAGATTTTAAATGAGAGAAAATTTTTGTGACTAGCGACGATTTTGCAGTTCAGTACGTGACTGTCACAAAAATCTCTCAATTGAAAACGAACATATCTAATCAGCTGTTCTGGACCCCTGCGAATGGCAGGCACCTTGCCGTGGTGCAGGGGCTTAGGTCGCAAGGCATTCTCGGCATCTCCCAACCAGGGTGAGAAGTGCTGCCTAGCACCTAACAACAAACCAACACAAAAAACCCAAAAAACGGAGCAACAACCACGACAACAACAGCAACCACCAAAAACGGCAACGACAACAACATCAGACTGCAACGTGTCCGTTGTAGGTAAGAGTGGTAAAGGAGCTAGGCGTAAGTTCAGCTTCCTGGACGCTCTTTCGCCAGAAGAGTGCGCACTGTTTGAGTAGCACGCGCGTGATGAAGACGACGTGCCCTCTTTCTGTGGCAATCGTAAGGCTGAATGACGACAACTAGTTTAATAAAACCTTAAGAACTTCAAGAATTCTAACCTTTGGAACAACCATAAGTACTCGGGCAGCTTGCTCATTTTCGCATTTCCATACTCGATGCAAGCAGCCACACACCAACTTTAAACTGCTCCGCTCTATCCGATATGCTTTTGCGACTGAACTTTTTGAATTTATTTCTCCACTCGTTGTACATTGGTTCAATTCCACTTCATGCATTACACCTTCCAATTCTGGACCTCTTGCAAAGAGTCATCCGTGTCAGGTTTAATTTTATCCTGCTCTTCCACCTGTGAGGACACTAGTGCTGGTATACACTCTTCGTGCTCTTCAAACTGTGAGGACCCTTGTACTGGTTCACACGCTTCCTGCTCTTTTAACTGTGAGGACCCTTTTACTGATTATTATTGTGAGGACACCTGCGTTGACATACGCACGTCCAACTCTTTCAACTGTGAGGACCTTTGTGTTGGTAAACTAGCTTCTTGGTTTTCTGACTGTGAGGACCTTTTTACTAGTACACACGCTTCCTCCTCTTCCAATTGTGAGGACATCTGCGTTGACATACGCATGTCCAACTCTTTCTAGTGTGAGGTCCTTTGTGCTGGTATAAAAGCTTCTTGCGCACCGACTGCGAGGACACTTGGGCTGGTATACAAGCTTCTTGCTCTTCATACTATGAGAATCCTGGTTCACATGCTTCCTCCTCTTCCAACTGTGAGGACACTTGCGTAAACATAAACACGTCCAGCTCTTCCGACTGCGAGGACACTTGTGCTGATATACGTGCATCCTGGGCTGTGAACTGCCCTTCCAACCGCGTTTCTAACTGCGACATATGTAGGGGCATACGTGCATCCTGCTCTTTAAGCTGTGTCGACATATATGTTGAAATCTGCGATATTGCAGCAAAACTCATGTTTATGTTCACAAGCTTTGACGAGCACTGAGTCTCTTCTTCTAATTCCAATTGAAACACGTATTCGTCAAAATCGATGTTTTATGATTTAATAGCCACTCGTAACTGTGATTGTATTTCGGACTTTACTCCGTTTGTTGCTAAACCACGTTTTTCCAGCTCCTTTTTCAGTTGTGGAATCTTCAGATGGTTAAACTTGACCATTCTAAAACAATTCTTTCTTTGGGAATTTGTTTGGCATTCCACTTCTGACATCAGTTGTAAAGGATTTCTCGAGAAATCGTCTACCTTGTAACTCACTCTTGAGTTCGATCACTGGATTGTTAAATAAAAGTCCCAATTTAATGGCTATACACTTATCTATATTTCTAATTCCAACAACTTAACACTTATTCCTCGTTATTCGAGCTTGCCACTTCTTGCTTATGTCTTAATTGTTCTTAATACGACCACACTCTAACTTGAACTATGTGTGCTACACAATCTGGCAGCCCTTATATTATACATCTTTAATAAAATAAGAGAACGTAAATGAACGAGAAGGTGTAGGTCCGACAGCGAACATTTGTAAAATTTTTTATCGGGGAGTTCCCTTCACACGCAGAAGAAACAAATAACATTTCTCGCTTTTATAACAGCGGTGAATCTGTGCAAGTATAACCAGAGAACGTATATCATAGAGAAGGTTCAATTGCGGACCAGCGTGTGAATTGTCAAAACCTAACAAGATTTTATTAGTGAATTTCACCAAATCTGGCTCGGAAGGAGAAATTTTAACAGTGGAGAGTGAACAGAGCTGAGAATTCAATGAAAATTATGCTCAGAGACTTGCTTTGATATTACAGCTGCATGTTAGCCTTTTGGCTTATATTTTTAAACGTTTATATGGAATCATATTTATTGATATGAATATCATTTTGCGAATTTTTATGAATGCATGCAAAACTGATAAGATCTATTAAATTATGGAATTTCGAAATAATATATATTTATAGTCAATTTGGGCATTTAATAATATTATATAGTTTTTACATAATATGCATTCTTATATAATTTTATATCTTTTATCATATTAATCTTATATAGTCATATGTACATTTATCTGAACATGCGCATTTGAATGTACGCATTCAGAAATTCAAATCATAATTTATCACTTATCAATACACTATATGCAGAGAATGTTAATAAATATATAAATACTCATATATTAACATTCATATATGTGCGCACATTGATTTATATGTCAACATATGTATGTATGTATGTATATATTATATAACATTGCCAACAAATAATGCATACACAAACCAACCTACATACATATGAATATCCGTACACATGTAAATATGTCACCTGCAAAAACTACAAACATTGTTCTACAAAAACAACAATCGTCACAAGTCAATATGTCAGCCAAATAGCCGAAGCCAAAATATATAGTAAATCACACAACAACAACATATTCATTCATGAACGCAGGCGTACTTTCGACAAGCAACCTCGCTTCATTCATAAAAACAGATACCCTCACATCCCCCCGAGCATGCTTTTACCTACAAGCGTCTTTTCACGAAGATGGCAAAAGCTAAAAATCATAAATTGAACAAATTTCTGATATTCCCTCTAGAAGAGAAAAGTGACAACCCCGCAAATATGAGTATTAAAATATTTTAGAATAAAAGTGACAACATAGTATATTTGTCGATTTACAATTCAAGAAACTTTTTAAAGAAAATATTCAATATTCCTCTGATTTATGTAAACAGTAAACCCCGGTTAAGTATCACTCCTCCAATCCCTCTTATCTGCTTGTGGCTTGCTGCATCTCACGTTTTTTTTTTTCTTAATTTTTTTAAGGAAAACGGTAATTTTTTTTAAATACATAGAAATTATTTTTTTGGTACCACTCCCTTAAGTACCACAATCGCTTATGTACTACAAAGCACAAAAAATCTGCAACTTTGGTTTTGGCACTTAACCGGGATTGACTGTATTTGTCAAAAAATGTACGTAAGTGCGTATGTAAATATTTGAATTTTTTGTACACACATCTGCACATGACTTGTTGACTTTGTTTCCATTTACGCATGCCACGTTGTATATGAATAAGGGTTGATTTTGCACTTGCCATATGAGATGTATGTTTGTAAGAGTGTGTATGGTTCTGATATCCCATGAAACAAAGAGTGTACATATTATATTTACATACATACGTTGCATATGGACAAATTAACAATTATAATGGGTACTTTCATATTTGTTTACATGCACACATAATTATACATATACTTACATATATATGTATAAGGATATTTGCGACCGCTTGGTCTTTTCTTATGGGGTTATGTCAAGCAAGAGGAGTACAAAATCAAACCCAGAAAGCTGACTGAACTGAAGCAGTCAATTAGATAGATATTTGAGGCAATCCCGACGAACCCTCCAGCCCGCATTAATTTTCTAATTAGGTGTCGCATATTGGTGGCTGAGCATGGAGGAATAATTAATTGTATAAAATAAAATAAGATGTTCTATACAATACAAAAAAATTAATGTAATGCATTGATTAAAAAGAAACTTAGAAGAAATTACGGTTTATTTTTGTAGCACGATTCGTGAGCCGCCCTGTATATGCAGAATATCTTAAAATTATATGTAAATTCGTTTGCGCATTGTAAATATACGAATCTGTAAGCGTACATTTCTTAACATTGAATTTAGCATTATTTTTCTCTTTTGACATTCAAAATGCTCAATTCTGCTATTTTGCGCTCCGCAGGGGTAAAATTCTGGTGAAATCAGCTTATAATTTGTTTGTGGTGAAATGCACTAATGTTGGCGAGTAACCATCCGTCAAGAGGAACATTTTGACAATCGGCACACCATGAACCTTTTCTATGATATACGTTCTCTGGCCAAACTGGGAATATTGATATGCTATTTGAAATATATTCCCTTTATTGGACTATTATTTATTATATTTTTAATTATTTTTTGTTAATTCATTTTTACTTTATTGTGAATTATTAGTAATAATTTAAACATATTTTGACATATTTCTTAAAATAATTCATGTACTTGACACCATTATGGAGTCTCAAAAGTACAGAAATGTGTTTTGCCGTCGGCATTTTCATATCATGTGTACATGTAAAGAAATATGAAAGAAAAATATTTGTAAATTTGCTTAAAAATCACATACATATGTACATATGTAGATATGTACACGGTCAACCAATGACAGAAACTCACGTTTTTTACTTTCATGTGAAAGAATCAATCTGTCGAAGGACTGACGCGACGACAAAGCGTCACCACATTGTGTTGTTGATAGAAAATCCGAAATGAGGCGAAAAAATAAACAAACGCTGCCGATTGTCGTCGCTTTCCTTGCCGCTCTAACAGCTTTGCCAACAAATCATTGTAAATATGTACATATGCTTAAATATGAACATGAATACATTTTGATGCCGATTTTTGCGAGTCACGGAAAAATATTTTAGAATTGTAAAATATTGTAACAGATTTCTCGATAAATCGTCTACCTGTAACTCACTCTTGAGTGCGATCATTGGATTGTTAAATAAAAGTCCCAATTTAATGGCTACACACTTATCTTTATTTCTAATTCCAACAACTTAACACTTATTGCTCGTTATTCGAGCTTACAACTTCTTGCTTATAGCTTAATTGCTCTTATCACGACAACACTCTAACTAGAACTGTGTTTGCTGCACAATCTGACAGCCCTTATATAGTAAATCTGTAACAAAACATTGCTTCTAGAACATTCTGGCAACTACGAGTTCGCTAACTACTTTCTACTAGAACATTCAGGCAACTACGAATTCGCTGTCTAGTTGCTTCTGGCAATTTATCGTTGATTCGATTTTGTTCTTTCATCCGTGTTCGTCACAATATTGTTAGCATTAAACATCAATTAATAACCAAAATTTAAAATATTTATAAATAATTATTTAGACGTTTTCTGCTATGCGCAACCCGTTTTAGCCCCTCGCCACCCTAACTCACCATGGCCACCATGTTGGTTTTATTGTGAACGTACACCTCAGAGGTGGCGAAACTATTGTGAATAGGACTTTCGCTACTCCCTTATACCATGGTTTAGGTTTATCTGCCAATAGCTTTATATTATTTTGTTATTTGGAAAACAAGAGTTTGAATTATGTTATTAAATATTATTACAAAGCAAAAATTTACACTTGTTCGTGTTTATCAAAAGCGTATTACTAATGTACACAGTGTAAAACTTCACATATTTCCGAAAAAAAAAATGGGCCACAGTAAACATTTGAATGGTCGGTTTATTCATAACAATATTTCATCAGATAAAATTGTCTTTAAACCAATGACAGACATTACAATCCATAATGATCCTGTGCTAATTAACAATACCATCGACCCATTGTCAGTTAATGAAACAGAATCATCAACTTTTAAATTCAAATCGCTATTATATGATGAAAACGAAGATGAAATTATATCAGAGCTTAATGCTTGTAAGGATACAACCCAAGTTTGTATTGTTGAAAAAAATTAATAACAAAAAAAAATGTATCTAAATTTTTACAGCTGTTGGAGTTCATAAAAGAATATCGATATGTATTTAAACGCAACCATATTGTTCAGTCAATATTGGTTTTGAAAGATATTTTACAAGATCCTAAAAGTTGCTTAGTTAAAGAAGAATTATTAAAAGTAATTTTGAGTGTTTTGAAACCCCACGTAAAGTCAATAAATATTACAGAGCAAAGTTGTTGTTATCTTTGCCTCCGAAAATTTGAAGTTCCTAACACTAATGTGGTTATGCAGCAGTTGCTCCTGGGTGCACTAAAGAATATCCTTATTACGTCATCCGATAAACCAATTTCGTTAGCTGCATTATCCCGATTAGCAGTTGGTATTAACACTGGCAATGATTTTCATGTTCCTACGATTTGTAGACACTTTATTCCACATATAATGTCCCATATTGAACAGTGTGACAATGAGGAAGACTTACGTCTTCTTTCAATATGCATAATTAACCTCCAACCATTGATTACGAAAGATATTTTGGAAACATTTAAAAAAAAATTAACACTTTTAATTAGAAATGGTGTTATCAACGCAAAAAATCCAAGAACGACAGTAAAACTACTACATTTATTAAATATTTCAATATGGTCACAAAAAAATGGGCAAATTATACGACAGTTGTTAAGTTTACTATACCCAAATTTATCAAATCTAAATATAACGGATCTAAAAACCATAAGTAGAGTTTTTGGTTACCATTTGGAACCAGCAGCTTTAATTAGCCCACTTTGCAAATTGATGAAAGATTTAATTCAAAGCGACCAAACAGTTGATGTTCTCGCTGCCTATTTACCATTTATAGAACCTCGTTGGCGTGAGCCAACAATTGAAATTTGTAAAAATTTACTTTTTACTCCCGAAAAAAGCCTTACTCCATATCCGGCGGCCGAGTATTTTCAAATAATTCGTGCTTTAAAAATATCAGATTCGAAAATATGTGATGCATATTGGGCTAATATTTTGAAATCTTTGAATACGAATGATGAAGAGAAAACACACCTTCGGTTTCTGAGACACTGTCACCGTTATATGCATTTTAATAATAATTTGGGAGGAACATATCGATTCATTCCTCTCGAACGGAGACTCTCTCAGTTGGCTATGGAATTGATAGAAAGTGATGTATCTGGACGATTACCCTCTAATTTTGCGCGATTAGCAGCTTTTGTATTAGCATATGGTCATACACCTTTTGGATGGAAAAAGTTTCCTAATGTTGTACTCTCCAAGATTATATCCATGTCTAGTCAATTCAGTGCTATAGATTGCTTTCTTCTCAGTCGTGGCATTCATATTGCTTTGGAATTGCGGTAAGTTGATTTCTGAATATGGACTAAATTATATAACAGTGTATAAACAAACATATTTTAGGTTTCGTAATACGATTCCGTCGTTATTAGGGATGCAACTAGCTACTATAGATAGCGTATTAAGCGATTGCATTGGGCGCCATTTGGAGAGCAAGTACTTGTCAATTTTGGATTTAAACACCATAGTGCGAACACTTGGATATAGAAAATGTTTGTTTTTTAAATAATATAACTATGAAGATATACATACATTTTTTTCTATTTTTTTATTTAGCTTTAAAAAATAAAACAATTTATCAAGAAGCCTTAGGCAGATATAATCAACTTGATTATAGTGAACTTAATTCACGTATAATTCGGGAAATGGCTTACAATTTCAATATATCAAACTGTATTGTACCTATTGCTATGGAAGCAATGTTCACATACATAGAAAAAAACCATAGATACTTAATTGGCGAAACTGTGGAGAAAGTATTAAGTTGTGGTTATAATTTAGGATATATCCCACAATCTCAAGCTGTACTGAATAGCGCTGCATTTATTTTAAAACGGTATGTATTACTACTAAACAAGGAAGGAAGGGCTAAGTTTGGATGTAACCAAACATTTTATACTCTCGCAATTTTCTAGGATTAATAAAGGATTTAAATATTTTCAGGGTAAAATATGGGAATAATTTCAGGGAATATAATGTTTGCATCGTATTAATTTAAACAATAGGTTATATACTCACATAGATTCATTACTACGTTTTGTTACATGTCCGAGATATTTGCAATAAAAAAAAACGATGTAGCTAACACAAATCACTATATTTATCATATTAATGGCGAGGGCCATTATTTATTTACTATCGAATGCCATAAAAGTAGTCGAAATATTCTCGCTTGGTTTTATTGAGATATCTCCTGTTGAGATACGTATATATATTTAATTATAAATAAAGTTATTATAATTCTGCAAGTGAGGGTGTACCATATCATGTTATGTTTGAGAAAATATATTCACAGAAAGGCAATAGGGGTCGGTATTATATATAAGAGCTGTCGTAATTCGTGGATTCATTTCACACATTTCTCACAAGTGAACAAAACTACTATTATGTGAAACATAATGCGAGAGTATATAAATTATGATAAATCTGGAATATCTGGTAAAAATTTGTTGTGATAGCTATAGATAGTATTATCAAATACAGATAAAATCGATAAAATACTATACCTAGCCATAATATACGAATTACAAAGTTCCGATTGGTCAAAATGTAAAATGACTTAGGAAAATTAAGTTGATATAGTATAATATATTGGCTATAATATATTTTAATCGGGAAAACGTGTGAAATCGATCAACGAATCACCCAGCTCCCTTATACCATATATTATATTATACAATGATTTTCGTTCTTTTCGTTATTTTAGCAGAAGTTATTTCATGAATTGCGTGGAAACAATATACCTGGAGTACTGATTTCCCGACTTTAAACCGTTTATATTAGTCAATGTGTGTGATATTTTAATGAAATTAGCTGAACATATTTTCTCAAAGATAATATATGTATATGGGGCCGTCCATAAATTACGTCATCGATTTTGTGTGTGATATTTTAATGAAATGTGTGTGATATTTTAATGAAATTAGCTGAACATATTTTCTCAAAGATAATATATGTATATGGGGCCGTCCATAAATTACGTCATCGATTTTTTCAGATTTTAGACCCCCCCCTATAATCATCCTATCGTCATTTCTTAAAGACACCGTCTTTACCGACTCTGACTTTACCGTCATCCGCAGACCATCCCAAAAGATAAAATCGGGTTAAAATATGTTGCGAAAAAATTTAACATTCATTATTCGATGGAAGCGTGAAGGATTACCTAGGATATTTGTTATCTTATAAACTTATACTATAAACTCAACGGAAGAGGCTAAATTAAATATGGTATATTGGGTTGATGTGTCAACCAGAGGATCGAAATTAGTTATATTAGGGATATGGCTTAGACCAAAATATATTAAATTTTATTCAAATTCAGTGCTAAACCATATAATTTTTAAGAAAACTGAGACATTTAATTTCAGGAAAATATCACAAACTTTGACCATCATAAACGGTTTAAAGTCAGGTTGAAAGTCGGAAGTTACTTTATTAGGTAAATTGGGGATATGAGAAGATATAAACATTAACGTTTGGCATTACTTCAGTATAAACGAGAATAAGATAAAGATCTACTAGAATAACGAAAATCATTATATAAGGGCTCTAGAATCGATGTCACACATCGGCATTAAAATATAGTATTGTATATATGTATATGTGCACTTACTTTTCCTAAGATATATTTGTTGTTGTTGTTGTTGTAACAACATATATTTCATATTGGCCGTATATGCAGTAGGTATTGATCCGTTTGTATCCATTTTTGGCATTATGACATAACATTACCAAATAATAATGTTCTCTCAGTTCCCACGACAGTCGGGTCTACGTAACCAGAACGGACCCGGTTTTTTTATTTGGCCAAGGACTGTCAACTCGGCAGCATTTTTCAAATTTATTTCAAGAGGTTTTTTTTCGCTACAACAACAAGGTAACAAAGATATTCTCTGAGTTCTGGAAACACTTATATTACTTACATGGGGGCTTAAGAAAGTTTTCACCCGATTTTAGTAATTTTAGATACAATAATAACAATGACGGACGGACAGGTATTTCAATTCGTCTCATCATCCTTGTCATTTATATACGAGTACATACTTGTATATAACTCTATATCTAACTCGAAAGCATGAAAATTGGTAGCAAATTTATATATTTTTTTAATTCAACCGAAAGGTAATATAAAACTTAAGAGGTGTATATATTGTTGTTGTAGCGACAGAAAAATAAAATTATTAAAAATAACATTATTTATCTGCATATATAAAAATTACGTGTTACGTTGTTTGTCCGGGGTAAACTTATGAACTACTGAACCGATTTTTATTAAAAGTTAGCACACTGTATTCAGTTTGATCCAACTTAAAAGAGAAAATAGTTTATATCTCAATTATGTTAAAAGTCAAAATCAATTAAAAAAAAATATATATAGCAGCTCGTAGTAGATGATTCCTTGCCAATCCCACCAAACACACTGCAAAACCTTCCTGGCCGTCAATCCGGTCCCATTTGGGAATTCAGATGGAAATAGAATCGATCCGTCATGTTTTTTTGCGTTAGTTCGTGTGGCACCCAAACATCGAGTTTCTTTTTGAATCCAAGGTTATGCAAATTCTTCCAAACGGGTTTCTGGCTTATCTTTAGTTCCTCAACAATTAAATAATGAGCCCAGTGACGGTCTGTTTCCAGATGTCCATGATTTTATCGCAATTTTCGACGACAGGCCTCCCGACGCGTGGTGCATCTTTGACATCGAAATTACCGGAACGGAACCTAGCAAACCACTTTTTTGCTACACGTTCGTTAACAGTATACTATATTGGAAAATATAGCGAATTTTCTCTTTGCTGGTGTCCATCTTTGACGAGCGCTCACAAAGTACTGAGTCAATATTTGATTGTAATTTATTCACGATTTCATCGAATAATGAATGTTTATTTATTTCGCAACATTTTTATACTCTCGAAACTTGTTGCTACAGAGTATAATAGTTTTGTTCACCTAACGGTTGTTTGTAACACCTAAAAATAATCGAGTTAGATATAGGGTTATATATATATAAATGATCAGGATGAAGAGACAAGTTGAAATTCGGGTGACTGTCTGTCCGTCCGTCCGTCGCTCACAAAACGCGCCATTAAACGAAAGTGTCATAACTAAGCACTAAATTAAGATAGAACTGTAATTTGGCACAGGTGGCGCAGTAGCAAGGGACACCTGTGGGCTAAAAATTTTGAAAAAATGGGCTTGGCTCCGTTCTATAAAAGGTTTAAGGTATCCCAAACCATTCAAGTTAAAATAACTAAATTCGTTCAGGACAAATCACTTAAGCACCCCTACCGACACTGTAAAATGGATTAAAACTGATTATAGCCCCGCCCGCTCCCCATATAACGGTACTGTCAAAACTACTTATGGTGAAGTGAACTCCTGGTTCCTCGCACAGTCTGTCCCGTGTGTCAGACCATAATACGCCGGAATGTCACATCAGTCAAGTGCAATTCTTGTACTGGCTGGTGTCACTTTCTGTCGTGTTCTGGCCTGCGCACCACACGAGAGTGGAGTGCGTCGTATGTTGCCCCATGCTGTGGGAGTCTGCCCCCGCAATCACAAACAGTGGCGTCGCCAACCAACACCATAGTGCGACAACCGCCCATGCGGATAGCACAGCTGCAACAACCACCACCTACACGCACCCCACTCACCCCTAGGATCACGACTGGACACCCGCGACAAACGCGACTCTTACAATTTAACTGCAACGGACTCCAGAGCAAGATCGAGGAGATAGTTGCATTTATGAGCCGGGAGCGCGTAACGATAGCTGCGGTCCAAGAAACCAAGTTAAACAGCCGCTCAGATCTTCTGAGTTGTGCAGGTTTCAACGTTTTACGTAAGGATCGCGAGCGGGATAATGGTGGAGGCCTAGCCTTCATATTGCACAACACCGTGCAATATCGTCTAATCGATGTTGACATCGACCGCAGGGACACCACCCTAGAATGTCAGGGTATAGCTGTCCGGTCAGGCGATGTCGAGCTCGAAATATTTAATATATACATCCCCCCAGTTACATGTTGCCCAACAGGATATCACCCGAATATAGATGCGCTACTTCGTGGTGAAAACCGTCTGGTGCTAGGCGACTTTAACGCGCATCACGATCTTTGGCATTCCTGCCTGTCAAACGATCGTAGGGGGATGGAGCTGGCGGAACAGATAGACGATTCGAAATTCTGCACAATGAACGACGAAGCCCCCACCAGAATTATGGGCACCTGTAATAGCTCGCCAGATATTACCATCGCTAGCGGTGGTCTGATAAATAGTATAACCTGGCGACCTATGCTAACTCTTGCATCAGACCATCTGCCCATAATTATCTCGATCGAGAAACCTCCTGACTTTATTTCTGTGGATAACCGCACCTATGTTAACTTTAACAAAGCTAACTGGGTCGGCTTCACAGAATTTACTGAGAGCACCTTCAACGCACTATCCATTCCTACGGACGTCATCGTTGGCGAGCGTCAATTCCGCAAGGTGATCGCTGCTGCTACAGCTCGCTTCATACCGGCTGGAAGAATAGCGGAACTCCGCCCTAATTTCCCAGCCGAAGCAGCTGTATTAGCAAATGAGCGCGACACCTTACGCCATGCCGATCCCTGTGATCCCCGAATAAGGGATCTCAATTTGGAGATTCGGCAAATGGTAAACCATCATAAGCGGACAAAATGGATAGAGCACCTGAAGTCCTGCAACCTCTCCACCGGTGTGAGTAAGCTTTGGACTACTGTCAAGGCCCTGTCAAATCCGAGGAAACATGACGATCGGGTTGAAATTCAATTCGATGGCCATGCCTCCTCGGACCCGAAGAAGTGCGCGAGCTACTTTAGCCGGCAGTTTATACTGCACCCTTCGCCCGACAAGGCCAAACGATGTGTTACCCGACGGCTGCGCAAAATGCCAAAAGACTGCGCACCACTTACTTTCACCGATGGGGAGGTTCAGAGTGTCATCAAAAAGGCGAAATCGTCTAAATCCATCGGCCCTGACGGAATAAGCATGCTGATGTTAAAACATCTAGGCCCAACGGGAGTAAACTACCTCACCAAGGTCCTTAACCTGTCGATATCCACTCTTCAAATACCCGATGTGTGGAAAGTCGGAAGAGTGGTCCCACTGCTGAAACCTGGGAAACCCGCCAACAAAGGGGAGTCTTATCGCCCGATAACTCTCCTTTCCCCAGTAGTGAAGACACTTGAGGCCTTGTTACTCCCGTCATTCACCCACCACCTGAGCCTAGCAGACCATCAGCATGGCTTCCGTAAAGTGCACAGTACCACCACAGCACTTAGCGTCATAAACGCCCAGATAGTTCATGGCCTGAACCAGAAGCCACCCTGCGAGAGGACGATCCTCGTAGCGTTGGACTTGTCAAAAGCTTTTGACACAGTCAGTCACGCAACGCTACTTGAGGACCTGGAACAATCAACGCTCCCTCCAGGGCTGAAGCGGTGGACCATGAACTACCTGAGCGGTCGACACTCATCCGTACTATTTTGAGGTCAAAACTCCAAACTCAGGAAAATTAAACAGGGGGTTCCGCAGGGCGGTGTCCTCTCCCCGCTACTGTTTAATTTCTACATTTCAAAACTCCCCCAGCCACCAGCGGGAATTTCAATGACCTCGTACGCAGATGACTGTACGATATTGACGTCGGGCAATGGAATCGATGGCATGTGTTCAAAAGTAAACGGCTACCTCTCCGATCTTTCTCGCTTCTTTTCTGCAAGGAACTTAACACTCTCCCCCACTAAATCCACAGCGACCATCTTCACCAATTGGACGAAGGAGTACAGACTGGACCTGAACATTTCAGTCGATGGCACAAAAATTCCGACAGTAAATAACCCTAAAATTTTAGGCGTCACTTTGGGCAGTCTGTGCGCTTTCACTCCTCATACGACCGCGATAACTGCCAAAGTACAGAGCCGCAACAAAATCCTCAAGTCGCTTGCCGGCAGCTCATGGGGAAAGGACAAAGAAACGTTGTTGGCAACATACAAGGCAATCGGCCGGCCGGTCCTCAATTATGCAGCCGCAATATGGTCGCCTGGATGCAGTGACACGCAGAATAAGAAGCTTCAGACTTGTCAGAACACTGCACTCCGGACTATCACGGGGTGCCTCTTGATATCCCCAATCGAACACCTACATAGCGAGGCCCGTATGCTTCCGGTTAAGGAACATAACGAGCTCCTCTCCAAGCAGTTTCTGCTGGGATGTTTTCGCAGAAACCACCCCTGCAGACGCCTGCTTGCAGCGGAGCAGCCTCCTAGGAACATCAAGAGGTCCTTCCTTGACTACGTCGACGACATCAGACAGCACGCCGACCAGACTTCGGACGCAACTAACTTCAGACAAGCACTGACCGCCATTCACAGTGGAGCCATTAACACCTTCACCGACTCCCTTTCAGTGAATGGCGTAATACGAGTCAAACCACCACCCATTGCAGACACAGAGCTCGAGTTGCCTCGCGAATCTAGAGTGACCCTCGCGCAACTTCGTTCTGGATACTGTAGCAGGTTAAACTCCTACCTATCCAGAATAGACCCTGACATACCAAACACATGTCCTGCATGCAATGATTTTCCGCATGACACTAACCACCTCTTTGCATGCCCAACAAACCCCACTCATCTAACACCCCTCTCCCTATGGTCCGACCCCGTCGAAACAGCTCGTTTCCTGGGCCTTCCGTTAGATGACCTCGACGACAACGAATCATTTATCACCCAAACGGTGATTAGATAATCGTTATAACAACAACAACTTATGGTGAAGTGCGATAAATCAATGACTAAATATGTCAGACATTATATATACTACTAGGTGAAATTACATATCTCGGGACCTGTTCGACTGATTTTAACCAAATTCGGTATATAACATTATTCTGATGGTGATATCTTACGTTGCGAAATCGGACTACAACCACACCTAATTCTCATATACAATTTTAAATTCCATGTGATTCTTTCACCGGGTCAATACTACCTCCAACTCCCATATACTACTTATAATGCTTTTAGTTATTCTAACAAGTCTTATGCCGAAATCAGGGTGACTGTCTGTCCGTCCGTCCGTCTGTGCAAGCTGTAACTTGAGTAAAAATTGAGATATCAAGATGAAACTTGGTACACATATTTCTTGGTACCGTAAGACAGTTGGTATTGCAGATGAGCGTCATCGGACCACTGCCACGCCCACAAAACGTCATTAATCAAAAACAAATAAATTGCCATAACTAAGCTCCACAAGACTTATTTGGTATACAGGATCACGTTAGGGAGGGGCATCTGCAGTTTTAATGATTATTTAAAAGTGGGCGCGGTCCCGCCCCCTAATAAGTTCAATGTGTATATCTGCTATACCACTGAAGCTATAATAACAAAATTCACTGGGAACAAATGTTTTTAGCATCTCTATCGACGGTGTGAAAATGGGTGAAATCGGGTGACAGCCCCGCCCACTCCCCATATTACGGTACTGTTAAAAACTACTAAAAGCGCGATAAGTCAAGCACTAAACAAGCCAGAGACATTAAATTTTATCCCTTGGATGGTATAACATGACTTTATACGGACCACGTTCAAAATTAGTCAGTGGGCGTGGCACCGCCCACTTTTCGGTGAAAACCCATATCTTGGGATCTGCTTAACCGATTTCAACCAAATTCGGTACATAATATTCTTCTCATATTTCTATGTTATAGTGCGAAAATAGGCGAAATCAGATTACAACCACGCCTATTTTTCATATAACACCATTTTAAATTTTATCTGATTTTTTCACTTTCCACTATGCAAATCATGCAACAATAATTATATCGGGGTAAAACTTTACGTGAATAATACGCTTAAAGTATGCCACCTTGTGACCAAAAATTGTCTAAATCGAACCAAAACTGTTCAAACCCCTAGGTACTGAATATGTGGACCCCAGTGCCCATAGTTGACCTTTTACCGAAAATATCGGTCAATCCACAAAGAAATCTTAAACGAGTATACCATTTGATGTTGCGAGAGTATAAAATGTTCGGTTACATCCGAACTTATCCCTTCCTTACTTGTTTAATATAAAGTTTTACCAACACCTTAAGGTATCCCCGGGCTTTGATTCTTGCAGGTTGCAATATTATAAAATGTTCGGTTACACCCGAACTTAGCCCTGTTTACTTGTTTAATATTATTAAGTTTTGCCAGCACCTGAAGGAATTTCCCTTGCTTTGATTCTTGCAAGTTGTAAAAGTATAAAATGTTCGGTTACATCCGAAATAACTACTTCCTTACTTTACTGTTTTCATTAATTTTATAATAAATCATAAATTTAGAGCAAGAAAATAGAAATTATAAATAATCAGGCAGGTTCTGGAATTCAAGTAAAAGTGGAAATTAAAATGAATATGAAGACGAGGGAATTTTTAAAGCCAGACATATCTTTTTCTGGTGGACCATGTACATTAAACTCTGTAACCAATTAGTTTCACAGCGTATAGACTTTATTTTTGTCACCCTTTACAAAGCCTCCAGCAAAGTCACTATGAGCTTCCAAGGCTCGAATAATAATTGCATCCTGCTCTGCGTTCTTTTATTTTCCCCATATAATAATTAAAATAAACTATTTTAAATATTTTGTCTGCATAATTTTAACACTTAAATTTATTTACATGTTTGCATGCACCAAATTCACACCATTAATTTGAAGTGAATAAAAACCGAATATTTACCTGGGGATTTCGTTTTTCAGACCATTAATTTCCCCTCGAAATTCATTTTGAAAGAGAAATGTAAAATTAAATAGTGAAAGATAGAATTCCGAATGTAGGATTGAAAATGAATTTGCCTGAAATTCACACGGAAGTGTAGGGTCGGCTTTAGAATACCGTCCTAGGATTTCGGGAATAAGATGGGTATGGGCGGATAGAGGATGTTCTCCAGACCAAGAATATACCGTTGCACCGAAATACGAATTTTGAATGAGAAAGTAAAAAAAAATGTTTCAAATTATTGTCCATTGCTTTTTACACATTTCGACCACCTTTCTGGCAATTTGTGGATACCATGCTTATAGAAATGTTCGTTTTTTGAAGCAAACCAATCAGACACCCAATCTTCGACTTCTGCGTAGGAATCAAAGCTCAGCCAATGCGTGTCTCATCGATGAAAACAAATAGTAATCGGGACCAAGTCTGCTGAATACTCCCAGCCAAGTACTTTAATTCTATCCTGAACCAATTTTGTTTTTGTAGTCGTTGTTGATGGTCGTCGATGGTTAGTATTTTATTTACCATCTCCGATTATTGTTCCTGTATTTGGGATATAATCTTTCTTTTTGTTTTATTTTTGATCGTTTGCAAAATGTATTAGTATGGTAACACTGGTTATTTGTCAGTATGCAACCGTTGTATTATTGTGTGAATAAATAGAATTGAAAAAAAAGTTAAATATTAAAAAAAAACAATTTTTTCACTATATAAAGTGAAATAAATATGTACAAACGAATTAGTGAAGTGTAAGTGGATATAAAAGTGAAAATATAAGTCTTAAATACATTTTAAATCGAAACAATACTTACTTTAAATCAGTAGTCGACATTCTTACGCATTCAAACGTTTTATTTTTTGTGATTGTATGCGGGTGGAGAGCGACTCAACTGTTTCAGTGATATGTTTTACTTGTCCCCTCCGTTTTTCAGTTCAAATGTAATGAGGACCATCACTGGTTTCCTTAAAATCGTTTTTGTATGAAAATAGTATTTTTTTCCGCAAAATATTTTCTAAAGCTCTGTTTCAACTAACAACACAATTGTTTATGAGCTTACTAGTATTGTAAAAAAATTATTAATGAAAATTATAAATTATTTATTTTTAATTATTAATAAATAAGAACTGATATATCAAACAAATTATATATGTATCTATTTAAATGTTCAACAAAGAAAAATACGTGTGGAACTCGGGGACTGCCGCGGTAAAGCTTTTGCATAGCATTTTTTATCAACAACAATTATAATTATTTATTTTTTTCTTATGCAGTATTTTTTTTTTCTTTGATATTAATTCAAGTTATACTTTTAGAGCGTGGTGACCGATTACAAATTGTTTTCTTTTGTTAAATAAATGAGATGTTAATAAAGTTTAAAATACTTTTATTATCTTACAACACATGTAGGTTATTCAGGTTTATGATAACTGATATAAGAAACATAAGTTTGAGACTTGATATCCTGTAAATATCTAGAAAATACCGCGTCAATATGGTTCCATATTTTGTTATCGATTCTTGTAAATTATTATTAATTTTCAAATTCATTTTTTTCGAAAGAAAAGTTGTCATGGAATGGAAATTTATTACCATTGATAATCCGATTGAAATACATAATTTCAATTGTATTGTTCAATTCAAACGAGATACTGTTCCATAAGGTGGGGTAGCTATTTACCAAAGTAATAAGAATGTTACTAATATTATGACTCCGAATATTAAATAACACGGGTCCACACGAAATTTGACCTCGACTTGAAAGTGTAAAATTTCTTTAGTTTAGGTCACAAATACACGAAAAAAATATGACCTTCAAAAGTTTGCTTTTATGGTGAGGAAACTAATTAAACGAATTTTCTTAAAATCTGTGGTTTTAATGTTTAATTTAAGATAGAACTACATAGATAAATGTATTTATCATTTTTATTAAGTTTCACTATTCAAATAACTTAAGAAAGAACAAAAAATGAGTTAAAAGTGTACAGTTTTACTTTTTTTTTTGTGTTCATAAGTGCTTTCTCTTAATAAAACCCAAATATAGTCTCCCATCATGTTTTCATTATATTGGCCCTGATATCGCTGTTCAAAGTTCATGATGTCCTGATAAAAGCGCTCTCCTTGCTCCTCTGAATACACTCCCATGTTGTTCTGAAATGTATCTAAATGGGCATGTAGCATATGTACTTTTAAAGACATTCTGCAGTCCATGGCCTTAAAATTTGTTAACATATATTTTTTACATATATATTTTCAACTAACTTTTCATAGTTTTTAGCTTTATTATTTCCTAAAAATCCAGAAACTACTACTTTGAAACTGTTCCAACTTGCCTTTTAAATGCCAGTAAGCAACTTTGGAAATTGTTCTTTGGCAAAAATTTTTCTTATTTGTGAACCAACAAAAATCCCAACTTCAACCTTTGCTTCAGATAATTTCGGAAAAAATGTTCTTAAGTATTCAAAAGCGTCTGAAGTTTGGTCGAGTTTTTTCACGAATTGTTGCATTAATCCCAACTTAATATGGAGAGGTGGCATTAACACTTTTTCTGCTTCTACAATAGAACTGAATTATACGTTTTGTTTCCCGATACAAAATTCGGTTCTATCAGGCCAAGACCGTTGAATGTAGGGCTTAGCATCCGCTCTGCTGTCCCATAAGCACAGATAGCACGGAAACTTGGTATATCCTCTCGTAACCCCATTAAAAATCCGACCATTTTAAAATCACCAATCAACTGCCAATTGTACTCGTCATACTTTACTGCGTCAAGCAAGATTTTAACACTATCATAATTTTCTTTTAAATGTACCGAGTGAGCAATTGGAAGGGATGGAAATTTATTTCCATTGTGTAATAAAATGGCTTTCAAGCTTTTGGTAGAGCTGTTGATGAATAAGCGCCATTCGCTAGGAATGCAAGATATACCAATTTCTTCAAACATACCTTTGATGTCATTGCAAAAACAAAGTCCATCTTCTTTTGTGAAAAACGTTGAAAATGTCTTATGCCTAGTTCGCTGATCTGTTATATTAACATCATCAAGCAAATTCCACCGTTTTAACCGAGAGCCTAAAAGCTCTACTTTTTTTTTTGGTAAATTTAAATCTCTTATTAGGTCATTATAATATTCTTTAGTAATAAGATGGTGTGTTGGTTGTTCTGGGGTAGGTGAAAACTCTTTATCGGAATTACTTTTATATGAACTCAGAGATTAGTTACTTTTTTGAGATAGATTCTTTGGTGACTCAGGCACTGGTCGAGTCAGGTAATGTGGGATTGGAGCAGAAGAAGATGCAAGGTCAGGATATTCGACAGGTTTTGCATTTTTACCTCTACGTCGTTTACTCGGGTTAACAATACAAAAGTAGCGATCATGGACATGGTTACTTTGTTCACGCCAAATTCTTGGTGTCGCAAACTTCATAGACCTTTTTTCACCTCGATACCAGCCTAAACTATAGAATTTAAATCAATTTCTATTATAGTAGATTCGCCGCTCAATTAAAAATCGCTCATCTTCCAAAGATCTTTTACAATAACCACAAGCAACATGTGGAGTCCATGATTTATCTTCATTTCGAACAGTACAGTCAAAATATGCTTCATAGGCATCGCAGAGAACTCCCAGCCAAGTACTTTAATTCTATCCTGAACCAATTCCAAAGTGTGCAGGTGCTTTGTTGTGTAACAAAATTACTTTGCCGTGTTTTGCTTCTGGTCCATTCTGATCGTATTGCAATCAATGCATGGTTCAAATTGATCATTTGTTGTCTGTAATGATTAGTATTAACAGATTCACCTGGTTTTAGAAGCTCATGTTATACCACACCCTACTGATCCCACCAAACACAGAGCATTGCCTTCTTACCGAATTGATCTGTTTTTGTAGTCGATGTTGATGGTCGTCCCGGATTAACCCATCTTGACATGACTTTAGCTGATATTTAGTGTCTCTAACACTCATAAATTCACCACATATATAACAAAATGCATCAGCATCGTATTTACACTTTCTCGATGACATTTTAACGTTTTCTGGATATGTACGAAACACCTGTTATTTATCACTTGAGTGCCATCTGGAGGCACTCTATGAATATAAAAACTCCACTCCAATCTCGCGGTATTTTTGAATGCATTAAAACTAATTAAAATTTGTAAAAAATTGAATAAAGTGTATTATTATTATAACTATCGCAAAAGCAAACTTTATACCAAGATAAAGTATTTTCTTTTCGTTTTTGCGTCTAAATAATCGAAAAATCATAGTATGAAGTTTAGGACAAACAACAATTATTTTTATGTTGACCCGTGTATTTTATTAGTTATTAATTAAATTTTTATTAAATCCCATATTTTTATTTTCCATTAAAAATATTGTATCTTAAATATTATTATTTTTGAATCACCATACTCTTCAATTGATTTGTTCCGCTTGATATATGTAAAAATACGCCCAAAGTATGCAAACATTTTGTGCATACTTTGTGATCGTGTTAGGTTTATTTCCGTTACGGAATTTTTTGATTCGGTCACCGCGCTCAAAGCCCGCGATAAAAGCTATGCAATAGCTTAAAATATATCAATTCTCCGTTAACCCTTAGACAAAAGAAAACTAACAAGGTAGATGCTGAACCGGTAAACTTATTAAAAAAAATTAAAAGGAATTTGCTACTCAAATAGGAAATATTCTAGATAAGATTATTGTATAAAATTGCACCAAATAGCCCCACTTTACGGTTTTAATTTTTTTTTGAACTAAAAGAACGATATTAAGAGTTTGATGATCGATTATTTTCGCCTACATTAGTGATAATAATAAAATGTATGTATGTATATAAAGTACTTACTATTTTTTTTATCACTTTCTCCATTAATAAATGTACTTTGTTTATTCATATTTAAAACACTTTATACACCAAAATGCAAAAATTGCTTTCATCCGAAAATATTACTTGTCTCCAGAATTCCGGCGACTTCTGTATTTATGTAATTATGAGCAAAATCTTGTTGGTACAGTTAAACACAGGTGGCGGAATTATGGTGTGGTGTTGCATGGCCACTGGTGGTGTGGGTCAGCTTGAATTTATTGAATCCACAATGGATAAGTGATATTTCAACATTTTAAAAAACAATTTAAAACAAAGTGCAGAGAATCTTGGATTATCTTCGACGTTTTGGCTCCAACAAGATAATGACCCGAAGCATACTGCGGAAATAGTTAGACTATGGCCGGCCAGATCGCGGTTTTGACGTTAAAATTCCGGTTTTTTTATATTGTTTACGAAGCGCTGGACAGAAGAATACGTTCTTCCTATAGGTTGCCCAATTTTTCTGAAACTTTCGCCATCTTTCCACAACTTAATGATAATATTTCTTTCTGACAGACTAATTTCTTTTCCTTTGGTTTCCATTTTTTTATATATTATAAAAAAGTGTCACGAGCTCTTTAAACGACTAATTATATTAAAACAATAGAATCTACGCAAAAAGAACGAACAAATTCATGAGAAGTAACGGTATTTCCAATTCAATCTAACTGATCGCAGACTTTCTGGTGCCTATATTTACTTGTTATTACACTAAAATCCCGTTATTGCATTTTGAACTTAAGAATTTAAAAAATTATTGAATTACCTATTTACATTGTGTTTTTACTTCACTTAAAAAAATGTGTCGGGTGAACGCAGACTTTATCGGCTATGTGTATATGCAAGCTCATACATAAACATTTCGCATGAATCAATTAGTGTACATATTTACATACATATGTTGCATGTGGACAGATATACAAACATTATGAGTGTTATGTTTATTTTCGTTACGGAATTTTTTGATTCGCTCCCAAAGCCTGCAATAGAAGCTATGCAATAGCTTAAAAATCTAATTCCCACTCACTATTAAAGCGCATATAAAGTGGTTGATTTTTGCTTCATTATGCGTACACTTTCCGCGCAAGTCTTGTTCGCTGCGTAGCATTGATAAATCTACAAGTAACCAATCCCAAGATTTTCACTAATACACACACGCAAAAATGGCCCACTTGGTACGGGTTGCCTCAAAAATTCAACTACTAAAGTCATATTTGGCACGGGTTGCTTACTAATATTCTACTACTAAAACGTCCAAATGCCTCAAATCTGCTACAATGTGTTCCGTGATATTTTTTAAAACTTATAACTTTAGGCTCACAGGCTTAGGTTACACACATAGGAAAACAGCTGATTCTTTTGTTACTTGTAGGATTCTACAATGCTGCGTAGTCAGAAAGCAACAGGCACTGTCTTTGCTTATACAGTAAAATAATTTTCGCAAGTCTGTGTCAAACAAACGTATATTCAGAGCTCGCTCATACTGTGTTCACATGGGGACTCTTTTGTCGCTCATTATCGGCAAATTCTCTTTTGGTGCCACTCTGTGCGTTCACACGAGCGAAAAGAGTCCAGCAATTCGAGTCGAGATTTTCTGTCATTCCTTTTCATAAAATTTTCGCAAATTGTTTGTGCGGTTCGGCTACGCGGCGCTTAGAGCGTGTTGCATAGTTCATTTGTATGTTGAACTTACATTTTGCTTACAAGGAATTATTGCATAATACAAGCTTAATAATTTCAAAGATATACTTAAGTCGGGAGTTCCCTAATCCACCAGAATGGATTGAATACCCGCTGCTAATATTTTCAAGGCCAAATGTATGTCAGGAATTTCCTAATCTTTCGGGAAATACTAAAACCCCATAACTCTTTTACTCCATTTTTTTTTTTTATTATTCAAAATGAAAAAGAATGCTGAATTGCGTAGCAGCGAACTGCGTGCACGAGCGCTACGATCCGTGTGTGAACTGGGCCTCCGAGAGTGCCCGCGAGCTATGGGCACGGTTACCTTTTGATCCATTTTTTTTCTCTTGGTCCATCACTTTGTGAAATGGTCCATTTTGAATGCAATACTTTAGGAAATTTTCTTTGCCCAATAAATGAACAGGGCTTTTTCATTATCGCCACAATCATATTCATTGGCAGCGTTGTTAAATAGTTTCCCGACTGTTCTCCAAGTTATCGAATCTGGAAATTTGGGACTAGTTCAGTGTTGCCAGCAGTGAAGATTTATTTTCAAAATGAAGATTTTTTATAAAAAAATATCATCAAAATCTTAGAGTGAATATATCAAAACGAAATCAAAATATCATGAAAAAAATCTTTATTATCAAGATATCTGGTAATACTTAAAGATTTGTTTTCTTAAATTTGTTGGATTTTTGAACACCCTAATTACATTTGGTTGGCAAAAGATTTTTTGGTAAATGCTCTTAAGATCTCTTAATTTAAAAAACATGATCCTATTTTTGTTTTGCTATGCATATTTACATTATATTCATACTAAATTATACTTTTAATATGTTTAGTGATAATATATTTTAGCACATAGGCCTGAAGAATATCTAATACTGTATAAAGTGATACTAAATGTAATATTTGTAACATGTATCTATACTCGTTTACCTAAATGATGTATTGTACTAAATTAAAAATATGAGTGATCTCAGGTGAAATCAAAAATTAAAAATGTTACATAAAAAAATTAAAATTAAATTAATAACGTGAACGTCTTTAGTTTGTGGAAAAATATATTCAATTTTTTTCTCACACTACACACCAAACCATTTCTATCCAAAATTGCAGCAAACTGCTAGACAACTTCTGAACTGCTTTTCTAGGAGAAAAAAGATTAATTGAAAGTATTTTCACGGAAATAAAAATTAATTATTTGAATCATAACTAGCCGGACTACATTAGCGACCAAAAATATTGATGTTAATAAAATTAATTTCCAGATACAACAGCTGATGCCAGGCGATCAGATGTATTTTGAATTATTCGCAGGATATATTATCAAAGCAACCATTTTGACTAGAAATTTTTTTTTATTATTCAAAATGGTCCGCAATATGGTCGCCTGGATGCAGTGACACGCAGAAGAAGAAGCTTCAGACTTGTCAGAACACTGCACTCCGGACTATCACGGGATGCCTCTTGATGTCTCCAATCGAACACCTACATAGCGAGGCCCGTATGCTTCCGGTTAAGGAACATAACGAGCTCCTCTCCAAGCAGTTTCTGCTGGGATGTTTTCGCAGAAACCACCCCTGCAGTCGCCTGCTTGTAGCGGAGCCGCCTCCTAGGAACATCAAGAGGTCCTTCCTTGACTACGTCGACGACATTAGACAGTACGCCGACCAGACTTCGGACGCAACTAACTTCAGACAGGCACTGACCGCCATTCACAGTGGGGCCATTAACACCTTCACCGACTCCCTCTCAGTGAATGGCGTAATACGAGTCAAACCACCACCCATTGCAGACACAGAGCTCGAGTTGCCTCGCGAATCTAGAGTGACCCTCGCGCAACTTCGTTCTGGATACTGTAGCAGGTTAAACTCCTACCTATCCAGAATAGACCCTGACATACCAAACACATGTCCTGCATGCAATAAGTCTCCGCATGACACTAACCACCTCCTTGCATGCCTAACAAACCCCACTCATCTAACACCCCTCTCCCTATGGTCCGACCCCGTCGAAACAGCTCGTTTCCTGGGCCTTCCGTTAGATGACCTCGACGACAACGAATCTAGAATTTATCACAGAAACGGGGATTAGATAATCGTTACAACAACAACAACTGGAAAATTTGATGGAGAAATGATCCTGTTCCCACGTATTCCAATGATACTGTCAAAGATTCTATTCAGAAAGTTACAGTTTCTTGTTTGTTTAGCTTTCGCTTTGGCCTTGAGACACAAACAATGTCCGATTGCTGTTTACATTTGGAAAATTTATGTTTTTTGCATGTGCAACTTTATGTGGCATGCTCACGTGTGGGAAAGAATATTACACGGGTCAACAAAAAAATAATTGTTGTTTGTCCTAAACTTTATACTATGATTTTTCGATTATTTAGACACAAAACCGAAAAGAAAATACTTTATCTTGGTATAAAGTTTGCTTTTGCGATAGTTATAATAATAATACACTTTATTCAATTTTTTACAAATTTTAATTAGTTTTAATGCATTCAAAAATACCGCGAAATTGGAGTGGAGTTTTTATATTCATAGAGTGCCTCCAGATGGCACTCAAGTGATAAATAACAGGTGTTTCGTACAAATCCAGAGAACGTTAAAATGTCATCGAGAAAGTGTAAATACGATGCTGATGCATTTTGTTGTATATGTATGTGATGAATTTATGAAAGTTAGAGACACTAAATATGAATTAAAGTCATGTCAAGTTCTCTGCGATGCCTATGAAGCATATTTTGACTTACTGTTCGAAATCTAGATAAATCATGGACTCCACAAAAAAGGTCTATGAAGTTTGCGACACCAAGAATTTGGCGTGAACAAAGGAACCATGTCCATGATTGCTACTTTTGTATTGTTAACCCGAGTAAACGACGTAGAGGTAAAAATGCAAAACCTGTCGAATATCCTGACCTTGCATCTTCTTCTGCTCCAATCCCACATTACCTGACTCGACCAGTGCCTGAGTCACCAAAGAATCTATCTCAAAAAAGTAACTAATCTCTGAGTTCATATAAAAGTAATTCCGATAAAGAGTTTTTACCTACCCCAGAACAACCAACACACCATCTTATTACTAAAGAATATTATAATGACCTAATAAGAGATTTAAATTTACCAAAAAATAAAGTAGAGCTTTTAGGCTCTCGGTTAAAACGGTGGAATTTGCTTGATGATGTTAATATAACAGATCAGCGAACTAGGCATGAGACATTTTCAACGTTTTTCACAAAAGAAGATGGACTTTGTTTTTGCAATGACATCAAAGGTATGTTTGAAGAAATTGGCATATCTTGCATACCTAGCGAATGGCGCTTGATCATCAACAGCTCTACCAAAAGCTTGAAAGCCATTTATTACACAACGGAAATAAATTTCCATCTCTTCCAATTGCTCACTCGGTATATATGAAAGAAAATTATGATAGTGTTAAAATCTTGCTTGACCCAGTAAAGTATGACGAGTACAATTGGCAGTTGATTGGTGATTTTAAAATGGTCGGAATTTTAATGGGGTTACAGAGCGGATATACCAATTTTCCGTGCTATCTGTGCTTATGGGACAGCAGAGTAGATGCTAAGCACTACATTCAACGGTCTTGGCCTGAAATAACCGAAATTTGTATCGGGAAACAAAACGTAAAATTCAGTTCTATTGTGGAAGCAGAAAAAGTGTTAATGCCCCCTCTCCATATTAAGTTGGGATTGATGAAACAATTCGTGAAAAAACTCGATCAAACTTCAGACGCTTTTGAATACTTAAGAAAATTTTTTCCGAAATTATCAGAATCAAAGGTTAAAGCTGGGATTTTTGTTGGTCCACAAATTAGAAAAATTTTCGCCGATGAGTTATTTGAATAGTGAAAGTTAATAAAAATGATAAATACATTTATCTATGTAGTTCTATCTTAAATTAAACATTAAAACCACAGATTTTGAGAAAATTCGTTTAATTAGTTTCCTGACCACAAAAGCAAACTTTTGAAGGTCATATTTTTTTCGTGTATTTGTGACCTAAACTAAAGAAATTTTACACTTTCAAGTCGAGGTCAAATTTCGTGTTGACCCGTGTTATTCAACGAATAACGATGAATTAAATTAAATTGAAAATGTAAATATGATTGTTAAAAATTTTAAATATGATTGTTAAAAATGAAGAATGATCTACTCTACTTACTTCATTCCTTATATTAAACGTTATCAACTAACAACTGTGAAAATTACTATTGAAATTCATTAATTTTTCAACAGACAAATATTAGTATGAATCATTTTCAAAATTAAACCCCAAATACAATCGCTTGGATTCTTATACCGGAAATACCGTTTTCGTGTTTATTTGCTAATAATATTTTCGCTGAATTGAATAATTTATTATAATATGTATACTCTAGGTCATTAAATGTTTTTGTTAAAATGCATAAAGGGTTTTTATATAATATTTCAGCACTTTCATAAAGCTAAATTCATTTATGGTTTGACTGTTAGAATTATCAAAATATCCATATTTTAGAAAAGACTAATAAAGTTTTTTTTTAAATGTAGCAATTCGAAGCTTGTAAGTTTATTTGAATTGACAACTATGCAAATTACTTCCAATTTTGAAAATTTTATGATTCATTTTCACACAGCAGTAGCCGGATGGACGGACAATTACGTATAATTGTGGATAATTCACTTGGAATCCAAACGGTTGCGCACAAATGATTCACGAAAATTAAATAAAAATATGCTATCATTGCTGGAACAGCTTTGTTGCGATTTTGACCAGGGTAACTCCTATAAGTTTATTTCGTCAACTCATGCTTTAATATTTACAATATTAAGATATTTATGGAGAGCTGAAGATGCTTCATGGCATTATTTTTTTTTTATCGTCTTGCTCGCCCCATAAGAAACATTATCCATTTCTGGTGCCATCAGCATATACGCTAAAATTATAGTACACATATTTTCGATTCTTAAAAGGGGTATTAAAAGTGAAATTGGTAATTTGACCTTTTCGCTGTGCGTCTCAGAAAAACTGCGCTGTTATCTTTAATAAAGAGAACATGCAAAAATGTACAGTTCGATAATACTTAAAATCAAACAGTAAATTATTGAAAGAATGTTAAAGAACGCAACACAAAAATATGAATCTGCTTATTCTGTTTCACATCATATGTACTTGTATGTATATCAAAATAGATATGTAAAGGTCATCCTAAATACCATAATAAAATGACTGCCGAAAAATTAACTAAATTTATTCAGAATAGTTGGCTAATTTGTACATACATATTTTCGGATATTAGTGTAACGATTTCGAATTTAAATTTTTTGTAGAGACTTCGAAAACATGAGTGGCTTGTCGATTGTGCAAGCATGTCTGGCGCTGTGCTACTATAAATCGATGCCTGAAGATCTTATTGAAAAAGTGTTTTGTGTTAAATTTATTCAACGAATAGAAGAGGAGATTCACATGTGTTACTCCAAGGTATTGTCTTCATAATTTTTTAATTAACATAAATTTATATAATTGTTCGTGAAATGCATCTTTTTAAAACATTGTAAAATTTTTCAGGCGACTTATCCTGAACGGGTACTTAACTTAATAATGCAGTTAAATCGCACAGTGTGTCTGGATTACCCGGAGGCGAATGTACCATGGTTTCAACAAAATTACTTGGAAGCTCAACTCAGTAAAAGTAAGTTTAGATTACTTTAATAAATAAAGCGATAAAGCCCATGCTCCAATTGGGCTGTTTCCAATTAATACTATTCTCCTGCAAAATTATGATTGTATATGAATTTTTGTGTTGTAAATGTTTTCTAGACATGGACAATTGTTTTTAAAAATGTTTGCCTTTACCATCTTCACACTTTTGGGTTCGAAAAAATTTGTTTTCAAACATTTATTCCACTCTGAAGTGAGTTGGTTTTTAAATGTCCAGTGAAAGACGATATTATGATACCCTATGTTTTGATTTTTTCGATGGCAGTAGTAGTAACTGTTCTCAGGTTGTGAATTGTTATTCTCGAGCATGTGAAAATTCCCCTTACCTCGCTCAACTTTTTACCGTCCAATAATAGTCATCGAACCATTATGAAATTTATCTATACCTTCTGTAGCTTTCAGAATTATATCGAATATAAGGGTATACATTGTGGTTTTTGCATCGCTAATCTAAAACCTATTTAGAAGCAAAGATAAATTAATTGAGGTCATGTAGGTTTAGGAAACGAGCAGTTTCGACGTAACACTACAGTAACGCGAGCAACTGGAGCTCTTGTTTCATTATGGTTGCCGGTATTTACCGGGAGCGAGTCGATAATATTTTTCTTGATGGTGACTCCTAATTTAAGATTAGATCACTGCTTGTTGCTGATTATCAAGTTCGAGGATATTGCAGCGATGTAACAAGGTTGAATGCTCAGGACTAACTGCTTTGATGCAAAAACTCATTGCATCATTACTACGTCCGCAAATTTCTGTCAATCGAAAGGGCTAAACTAAGCCGCAAATGAAGATGCAATACAGTATTTTGGTACTGGGTGTCGAAGAATAAACGTAGTGAAAGCTTTTAAAAAGTAAGCGTGGCTCCGCTTAAAGCACATATTCCACGAAACACCAAACAATAGCTTGTTTATGAATGTTGGTACTAAATTTGAAGATGAGTTATGTAAGGTATTAAATTTCTCGATATTTTCTCTCAATTCAGCAATATCTGTGAATTCTAATTGTCTAAATATTGAATACCTAACCAGCACATTTTAAATTGTCATAGCTTTGGTTCTTGAACCACTTGGCGCAATTATTATATAATAAAATAATTTATTGACATCGTCTTATATATATAAGTTTGTATGGTATTTTGTAAAATTATAGGTGGTAGATAACAAATAAAAAAATAATTTAACGAAATTTGGCATGAGTTATTTCCGAAGACAACAATGTATTCTCGGAAGAAATTGTTCAGATCATATCACTATAGCAAATAGCTGCCATACAAACTGAACCAAGCACACACTACGGCCATTGAAATATTTAATTTATTGCACCTAACCTACAAATATTTTACGCTTTTTTAAATTTTATTAATGAAATGACTGGATAATATTTTATTTTATTTTATAGAACATAAAACTCGAAGCAAATTTGGCGATGATGTCAAAAATCTCCTGAGTGCAGTTTTAAGCGACGATAATTTCTTCAGCTGTAATCACATTACACCTTATGGATATCAAGTTAATACATTTTTGTTTATATACCATACATATACACACCTACATATTCGGTATACCCATTTTCAGCCAGCTTTAAATTGCTGCTAGAAACGCCAATGAGCTGGCAAAAATCCTTATGCCATACAATTTGTATGGAGCATCCTATAGGAGTGCGAAGCTATTACAGAGCAAATTAAAGTTTAAATTTTGAAAGACATGTTTTATTCAGTTCCGCCCGGATAATCTTCTTTTTCAATTCTGACATATTTTTATTTCCTTTTGTCTTGCAGATTGATTTTGTAATACATTTCGATAAAAATCGTGAGCCTATTCCTGCTCCAGCAGAAACAACAATCTTAGATCGCATAACGAAGTAAGTTTATTTATTTTACTGCTTACGCACTGAATCGTAAAATTAGTGAAATATTAATTAAATTAGATTTGCAATACTGTTGCTGCGGTTAGACTCATTTTGTGAAAATGATCTGACAGCATTGCGTGGACCTGAACACCTTAAAACAAAACATTTAGAAATGATGGGCTACAAAGTGATTCATATTAACGAGCATGATTGGAACACAAGATACATGAATTCTCCTGAAATCAAAACAAAATATCTTAAATATCTCCTGCAGATATAAAAAAGTTATATAGTGTGTTTATACCTAATATAATTGTTTGATTAATTATTCTTAATGTTCACGTAATTTGTAAAATAAATTGAAATATGAATTGAAATTGAAATGAATAAATAACATTTTATAGAAACTAAAATAAGTAAACAATTCTAAATTTTCAATGTATATAGTAAAAACTGAATCCATCCACGATGTTTGTAACATCCAAAAGGAAACGTCGGAGACCCTATAACATATATATACATATATCAGCATGACGAGCTGAGTCGATTTTTTCATGCCCGTCTGTCTGTTCGCCAACTAGTCTCTTACTTTTTGAGATATTGATCTGAAATTTTTCACACATCTTTTTCTTCCCAAGAAGCTGTCCATTTGTAGGAATCGCCTATATCTTACCACTATAGCATATAGCGACGATCAAAATCACGTTATTGTATTAAAAACTTTTTTATTTGACGAGATATCTTTACGAAATTTGGCATGAATGAATGTCCTAGGCAAATCTATAATCTCCGAATAAATTGATCGGGCCACTGTAACATATAGCTGTCGATATATACAACTGAACGATAAAGTTCTTGTTTGGAAAATTTGTTCATTTGACAAGAAATCTTCATGTTAGAGGTCTTAATACAAAATCGATTTGTTCTTAAACAATTCCAATTTAAATTTTCATATTATTGGATTTACATTGGAAACGAGGTTAAAATCTCCAATTTTTGATACTGAGATTTTAAACAGCGAATTTCAAATACCCTATCTTATATACCACCCCATTCGGACTTATCTGTATATATCTTCTTTATTAAACAGTGCTATCTCGATGGCAAATAATGCATATTCAACAATCGTTTCGGGAGATTTCAATTTACCGTGTGTCTTGGGCAAATTAATTTGATTCCGAATAAATTTGATAAATTCTTAGATTTAGTATACGTTGATACCTCTTCAAAGTGAGCCATTATTCAGAGTAATCCTCCTGTTCTACAAGAGAACTCGTATCATCCTGAAAAAACTGCTAGCTTCTGTACTGGATTTAACTTTGCAAAAGCTAATTTTAAAAAGTTAAATAGAGATCTTTCTACGGCAACATGGCCTGATTATAATGATGATATTGAATTAATAATATAATTACGAAATTATTTAAAAAGTATGTTCCAATAGTAATTGTTAATAAAAGTGAAAGAACAAATCCGTGGTTTTCGAAAGAGTTATATAAATTGAAAAACAGAAAGACTTGAGCCTTTAAACATTAAAAAAAAAAAACCGGTTTACTTGTCGACTATTCTAAATATTATGTTTGCGTCGACAGTATTGGGACCTAAACAAAAAATGTTAAATACAATATTTACTTAAATAAGGTAAAAAAGAATATCGAAAGTCCATGTCGTTTTATGATTTCCTTAACTCCAAACGCAGGATTTCCAAATTTCCGTCCGCCATGAAATACAAATCTATCGTGTCATGTGACAATCACATATACCCAATATGCTTGTAGATTATTTCAAGTCAAACTACTGTAATAATTCTCCTAAAACTTTTTCCCATTACCACGTGCTGTGTTGGAATATTTTAATTTACGCTTCAATTATTTCTGAAGAGGACGTCCTATTTAACTTAAATAAGTTAAAAAGTTGTAATAATGGAACAGATATGATACCCTCATGCTTCCTGAAAAATAGTGCCAACTATATTAACTTGCCTTTGGCAAGGATATTTAATTCCTCTATTAAACACGGTTTATTTCCTTCAATATGGAAACAGCCATTTGCATAAAAACGGATAATTTTTTCGATTTCTCCGTTTTGCTTTTCGAGGCAGCTTAGACCCTTACTATTCAAATCTTGTAAATACAATTTTGAAACTAAACGAAGTATTCCGCCGTATATGTCATGATTTTAATTCTCATTTCTGCACATTTGATTTAACTGACTTAACAAATAAAATCGTAACAATTTATTATATCGTAACTATAAATCTTAGCTGTTGAAATTTTTGTTTCTGTAGCTGAACAGTTTTAGATCTCAACTCTTAAAAAATTCTCTTGCTTTTTTGACTCGGCGCCCCTCGAGTCGGTTGGGTGGGAGGCGGTAATCGTTGGGTTATTAGTCACTATCTTCACGAAATTTAGCATGGATTATTGTCAAACATAACGGTAAACTCTGAACAAATTGTTTAGATCGAACCACTATAGCATATAGCTGCCATACATACTGGTCGACCAAATTAAAAGTCTTTTGTGGATATTTTTTTATTTGTGAAAGATATTGTAGCCTTGATGAAAACGAAATAAACGTTTTTTCTTGTTTTTCACTTAAAGAGTAAAAACTTCTCTAAAGTATTCAGTAAGTGGAGCCTCTTTTATAAAATGTCGAGCCTCACCGTACTACATTAGATGTTACATTTTTGCTTGCTTAATTGCTGTTTCATTATCTATAGAGTTAAAAGCTGAAGAATAGTTTGGTTACATGTTGTTGTTTACATGATGTTTGGAATTTTCGCTGTAATTTGCATACAAGTATACATTTGTATGAAGTAAGTTTGTGTGTTTGTGATTGCGGAATGATTATGCGTACACACAAATGTACTTACAATGTATATATGTAATTATAGAGAGCTGTAATGGGACATCTGACATGTGCAAATGGACGAGCAAATTTGATAAAAAGTTTCACTTTAAAAAACGTCGCTTTTATTGTGAGTTTTAAACAAAAACGAATGTTTACTTTTTAACTAGATAAATTATATGAACAGTGTATTATTTCGTCCGTGTTTTTAATAAGATTTGTGAAGTATATATTAATTTTTTTAAATAGTGCAACATTCTTGTTTAAAAAATTATATTTATTTAAGGTGGTATTTCTTTGTACGATTTATATTTTTGTATGAATCTAAAAATAGAAGACTTAATATAATATGGAATTCTTTATCACTTCCCCGAGATCATGACAAACTACTACCCGTTCGGAATAGGATATTGATGAAGGAACTAAAAAACTGGAATTGGGAGTTTCTGAAAATATTCTGGAAGAGCTTATGAATCAAATCCCAAAGTAAAAAATCATAGCCGAAAGTTATTTATATTGAATATAGTAAGTTTTAATGTTACAAAACGAATAAAAGCAATTATTCGCATCGTATTGGGGTTCTTAAAAAAACCACATTAATTTGTTCTCAGTTGTATGCATATTGCGGAAACACTGCATTCTTATAAATTTTTAGTTAGCAAATCATTTTTCAGATAATTTTAAATTGCTAATGTTAATTAAATTTAAATTTGAAGTTAAATTAGTTTAATTCTCATTTTATATTCTCAGAGTTGCTATTTGCGTTTTCAAGTACACTTCTTCTTCAGTAGCCTCCCGCAAAGTAAAATAGTGTTATACTTGTAGTAATTGTGAGATGCTGGAGTTAAAGGTATGAAGTACCACTTAAAAAGAGCAGTTGGAGAAACAAAGCTAACTTTTGAAGAAATGTCAGATGACAGTTTTAACGATGATAATGGAGCAGATGCGTTAACACCAGGGCATTTATTGATATCTACCCCCTCTTCGGAAACAGATGTCAAAATTTCCTCGTGGAATAAGTGGAAATTACCGCAAAAAATTCATCACGATTTTTGGAATCGTTGGAAAAGTAAGTATTTACATACACTCCAACAAAAAAATAAATGGACAATTTCGACAATATCAAATAAGGAGATATTGTATACAATATTTGTATACACAACCTACTAAGTGACCTTTTGGTAAAGCTTTAGAAATGCATCACGGAACTGGCGGTCGCGTTCGAGTTGTTACATTAAAACTCGCAAACAATACTCTAAAAGGATCTATATCTAAATTATGTTCTCTTATAACACAGGAGACAACATCGAAGAAAATGCAGAGGCAAAAGCCTTTGTAAACACAAAAAGAGTAAGGCAGAAGCAAACAACAAATACAAGTCGCGTTCGAGTTGTTACATTAAAACTCTCAAACAATACTCTAAAAGGATCTATATCTAAATTATGTTCTCTTATAACACAGAGAGACAACATCGAAGAAAATGCAGAAGCAAAAGCCTTTGTAAACACAAAAAGAGTAAGGCAGAAGCAAACAACAAATACAAGTATTTGGAAGCCTAATAATGATAATGCTTCGTATGATAACAAGAGGTCATTGCATGAAAACATCTACTTTCCAAGATAAAGGTGCCACATTTAGGAATCTTCCTTTTTGAAATGTAGTTATCTATTTTATGTGATATGGATTTCCTATTTGTGGGTGCATAGTTAGTTTTCAAGTGCACTGAATATAGTATATAATTTTATCTTTGGTTAAGCCTATATGTACGTTTTGTACCACCTCAGCATTATCAATGATAAGCATTTCCAAGGATATTTGAACAGTATCCAACGCAGATATGCCGACAATTATTATATAATCTAGTAGCCTTCCACAATAGCGGTATATTCGGGAGAAGAATAACGTTACCTACAAGTTTGAAACACTTTTTATTAACACTCTGATATTAACTTGGGTTGTATGTACATATGTATGTAATGGAATAATAGAACTCAACTTTCGAGAAGTCTGATCAACTTGAAACTTTGCACACGTGTCAAGGGCCGATGACAATGCAATAATATGAAAACAGTTTCCCATTATTTTAAAAGTGGGCGTAACCCCCTAAATGGTTTAATGTACATATCTTCCAATCTTTCAATCCGTTAAAGCTAATTCATCTCCCCATATAACGGTTATGTTGAAAACTACTAAAAGTGCGATAACTCACGAAATAAATGCGCCATTATCATTAAATTTCACAAACAAGATGGTACGGAAGAGCTTTATAGGAGGAAGTGTTAAAATTGTGAAATTCTATATCTCGGGAACTATCGAACTAGTTTCAACCAAATTTGGTATGTTTGCTGGGTAACCTCAGCTATTCCTTTTACACACTGTGAATATGGGAAAAACATACAACGACTATCCAAAAATGCCCCCAAAGCTATGCAGCTAAAATCATCAACGACATATGCTATCATTTGAATAACAAATTTACTCAAAGGCATCCTTAAAGAAAGTGAAAAAAATACGTGAGGTTCAATAATAAATATGGTTCAAAATACTAAAAACGTGGTTCTTATTTATTATTATTAAACTAAAAAGTAAAAAATAAATATAGTTTTAAAAAACTAAAAAACACGATTTTAAACCCCTTCAAACCAAAAAGTGAAAAGTAATTCCTTATATAAACTGACAGAAATATTGACTGAAAAATATTTGTATTATTGTGAGAAAAGCGTGGGATGGTTTGTGCCATATTGTTCGTATATCGAGTATAGAATAACGAGTCCGGATGCCTGTTTGCTCGCGCGTCCATCTGTCCGTGTAGGCAATAAAATAAATAAAAACTTAAACATCTTTATGAAACTTGGTACATATGGTCATTGTCTCTCTGTAGTAAATAACCTGGTATTGCAGATGGCTGAAATCGGACCGTTGTCACTCCCACAACCACCTCATACAGTGTGAAAATGGATGAAATCGGATGGTAACCACTTCCACTCCCCATCTAACTGTTATGCTGAAAACTACTAAAAGTGCAATAAACATCTAAATAAATACGTCAAAACATTCAATTTATTAACCAAGATTGTATTTAAGGGCTTCATAGGAATTAGCATTGCATTTTTCGCTGTAAAAAACTAGAACCCCAATTTACTGGGAAGCACGCGACTATCTCATCAAATCTAAAGTTCGCACGCACAGAATGTCCTTTTACTACATCACAGTTGAAATTACTTCACTTTCGCGGTCGAATCGAATTATATGGCACGCAGGATCGCGATGGATGTTGTGGCGCGTCGAATCACCTTCGTGTCGAAAAAGGTCGAATGTACAATATATAACTAATGATAATGGCGGTCTTGTTGTCCATCCTTTTTGTTGAGTATATTAGTGTATAAGTATGGAGTGTTGTTTTGTGTGCGAGAGTGGTGTTATCGACTATGGTGTTTTCCAATTTGTTCTCAGGTGTGTGATTACGTGGTGGGCAGTATTAGGGTGCGCCACTTTTTGTCGGGTAGAGTGGTGTGTTTATTTACTGAGGCTTAGCTCATTAAACATATTGCACATATTTGCAGTAAACGTTCCAAGTATCTCGTACTGCTGTTAGAGTAACAGTGGGCGCAGCATGTATGATAATGTAGTAGTGGTGTGTCCATAATTACCTGTATGTGTAGGAAGCAATTTTGCTTATAAATTATTATTACAATATGTATGTATTTTGATTTGGGATTTAGTGCTTTAGGGAAGTAACTTTAATTTGTGTGTTTATTTGATTTTTTGTTTTGACGAATTATTATTATATTATAAATTTTTTTATTTATTCACATTATTGGCGGTTATTTACAATATGTTTTGTATCGGCTAGTTGGCAATATAGAAAGTGTTTCTTTAACTTGTCCACTTATATCCCACCAAAAATATGTTTTGAGCCAAAAGAGTATTTGAAATTTTCTCTTAATATTTGCTATTATTTATTTATTATTACTATTATTATACCATAGAATGTCTAATTGAGATGTATGTGTCAGTTGGGATCTGCTAGCTTTAGGTGTGAAATCTTTTGCCAATGCTTGCTATTTATGTGATAGCTTGGAAGCATATTTGTAAGTTGCGGTAAGACTATAGCTTCTGCTTTAATTCTCTTATCCGCTTGGGGGGAAATTTTGTGCTCTAGACACTATGAATGATCGTTGTGATCCTTGGTCTTTTAAGGCTCTAAGTTTGTAGAGTTCTCCTCTGTGTTGTGAGTAGTAATGCCCTATTTTAAATTTCGCTATGTAGCTGAACCTTCTTTTTGTATTGATGTAAGCGCTTTTTAGGAAAGGCTAGGAAATTTGCTACAACGAAGCATTGAATGATGTTTTTTTTGAGAGTAGATGCAATTGTATTTGATTTTGCAATTTGTATATGCATGCGCATGTGAGAAACAGTTTGTACAAAGTTTGATTTTGATCTTTTTGATCTAACAAAATTATTTTGTTCGTTAACTTTTCAGTATTTAAACTTTTCGCAAGATTGTAGCTTATGAACTTTTGTGCATTGTTCGTAAGATGTATATTTGTTTTGTTCGCATGTGAACGATTGCGTTTTGTAAAAGCTTCTGTTTCATTTGTTTCTGCTACTGGATTAGGGTCTATTAAATTTCAATTTTGGTCGTACTGAATGTTTTTAGTTCAGACTACCTTTTCCGATATTTCATATTGGGTAGTCAGCAAGTCTTTCATTTGTTGCCGCGTTGGGCACTTTTTTCGTGATGAGAGCGATTACTCCCATAGAAGTAACGATTTTTCCGGCGGTGAATATTTTTACCAGTAGAGGGTCTCAGCTGTCTGTGGGAATATTGTCGTAGTCGTTGTCGTTATTTAATGCAAACTGTTTGACTAATATATTATATGTTTCTGTGTTACATGTGGGTACCTTGAACTTGCCTCTTGACTTTGTATTTGTGGCAGCTCTACTCTCGGATGTTGAGTAGGTTTATACTGGTCTAGGCAGTTTTCGTATTTTGCGTAAGCCGAGGATTTAAATTTTTGTGGGGGATCTGATTCGTCAGGTTCTACTATGGTGTCATGAGCCGCTTGGAGTCGTGTCCAAAGATTTTTAACACCGACAGAAAAATCTTTGACTTTTTTTTCTTTAAAGCGACCTGTCTAGATCGTGTATCTTCTGCAGCTGTATTTTGATTTTTTTCGTCATTCAACATTTTTGTTATATCATATTGTGACGAACACAGTTGATAGAACAAAATCGAAACAAGGATAAATTGCCAGAAACAACTAGACAGCGAATTCGTAGTTTCCAGAATGTTCTAGTAGCGAACTTTTGTTAAAGATTTACTATATAAGGGCTACCGGATTGAGCAACACACACATAAGCAAGAAGTTGTAAGCTCGGATAACGAGCAATAAGTGTAAGTTGTTGGAATCACAAATAAAGATAAATGTATAGCCATTAAATTGAATATACCGCTGAGGTATACAAAAGGCACGTTACCAAAGTTAGTTTAGGGTGCTCGGTTCCCCCGTAGGCCTATATCACCCATAGAGGTATAAAATAAAATCACAATAATTTTAACGAAATAATTATATTTTTCTGCTAATTGAAATAATTTTCGAACCTGGATCCATCCTTCTCCTTATTAGGGAAATGGAAAAAACTTCGCGCTTCTACGCATCCCTCCACACACCGATGTTTACATTTAGTCATTTTCTTATAATTTGTTAGGAAAACATAATATAATTAGATACATATATTTGCTACCGTTTTAATAACGTACTTACCAATTTTATTTTATATAAGAACACATATACAAATATTTTTTATTTTATTAAAAACAATATCACTTTCACTGTTGCTGCTTCAGCATAAAACTTTCTTATAAAAAATAATGAACTGATTTTGTCAGTTATTTTTAACGGGATTTTATCTGGCAGTTAATTTTTTTGCTTGTCATCTGTTCAGTAGCTCATGCTCGCGGTTTCTTTTGGCAGCACTGAAAGTTCATGAGCTCTCTCAGAAAGCAAAGAGAGGAGTTTCGTATCATGTTAACCATGGTAAAAACGAATGCTTTATTAATACAATTTCGTATTTACTTGCGATTTATTTGTTTTTTTTTTTATTAAAAAAAATTAATTATTAGAACCTTCTATTCGTAGGGTATCCCTAGAAGCGGACTTGTATGTACAATTGAGAGCTCGCTCACAAGATTATTGCGGGATGTTTGCTAATATAGGTTTTGAAAGTATGTATAGGCATATACAATTGTTTGCAAAACAAAACCCACATATCTGACTGAACGGTGTGTTACCGTGTTATGTGGACCCCAGCGCCTACAGTTGACTTTTTACTGAAAATATCGGTCAACATAGAACAAGGCGGCAAGATCCCCAAAGAAATCTAAAACGAGTATACCATTTGACTTTGTGAGAGTATAAAATGTTCGGCTACATCCGAACTTAGCCCTTCCTTACTTGTTTATATATATGTTTGTTTAAGGTGATTAATGTTATTACTATCCCTAAATTGTATCTGATTTTATATAAATATATTTTTTCTAGTTATGTTTGTTATGAGAAGTAGATTGATTTGATACTCTTAATATTATACGGATGAATATAGGCCTCCTGGAGAACTGAAACCGAAAAACAGATCGGTAACACGTCCACATTACATCTTCAGAGGTGGTCAGGAAAAACAATAAATATGCAATAAACTTTTGTGTCGTAATTATTTTTGATAGTTTTCATTAATGCTTTCTATACAAATACATGTTCACAAACAAGTTGTTAAGCTCCATCCCTTTTATTTACATCTCTATGTCAAAATCAGGCAGATTCGATCAGGTGATCTCAGCTGTGTTACACACATAGGAAAACAATTCTTTGGTTACTTGGAGGCTTATACAATGGCATGGAGGTCATTTACGGTTCATAATTTTTAAAAAAGATTAAATACATATAATAAAATAAAAGTCGCTATGCAATAAAAAAAGACTAAATGCAATGCATAGATTAAAAGAAAAAATTATTCTGGATTGTTTTTGTAGCACGATTCATGCGCCACCCTGTATACTTGAATTTTAAATACGCTCACTTTGTAGGATATAAGGTTAGTACATGCCTATGCCTTTTGTGAGAATTCCGGCACTTCTTCAGCTGTTTACGGGTATGTTGTATTGTTGTTTTCTTTGTTTGTATATATTTGTTTAAAAATTCGCATCCGTTTGTTCTTATTTATATTTTTTGCTTAGGTTTCGCGCCCGGTTGTGTAAATTTTTGTTTGTTAAAAATGTTGGAAAATTTTGTTTCGGTTGACACGCACTTTGTTGTTGTATTTGTCACTTCACCCTTTTATACTCTTGCAACATGTTGCTACAGAGTATACTAGTTTTGTGCACCTAACGATTGTCGTATCACCTAAAACTAATCGAGACAGATATAGAGGTATATATATATAAATGATCAGGATGACGAAACGAGATGAAATCCGGATGTCTGTCTGTCCGTCTGTCTGCAAGCTGAAAGTTGAGTAAAAATTAATCTTATTTAAATTTATTAGCATTTAAAATTTATTTAATATGGAAGAAAATGAGCTACACCTTAGACAAAAAAATTGCCAAAAATCAACGGTTACCATTAGCGACTTGAAACTTACACTCTATAACATTAAATTGAATAGGTACAAAACTACATACATAAAATATTTCTAAACAAATTTTTTAGAAAGTTAAAAATTTTCATGATTAAAATTAATTGAAATTGTGTGCAATGTTTGGAATTTTGCTTTATATGGTTTTTGTTGTACTACAAGCCATATTTTTGTAAACAATTGTTGAATATGATTTAACATAAGAAAATTCGGAAAAAAACAATTAACATTGATTTTTATTGGGGTGTCACAGTTTTTATTTTGTTCACTGTATCTCCTAAACAATTCAAGCTATGTGAAAGCTGAAATTTGCACAGCATAAATATTTCTGATTCTTCTGTCGACAGCGTGTCGATGAAATTCCGTCCCCACATAACGGTTTTGTTAAGAACTACTAAAAGTGCAATAAATCAGTAGCTAAATGCGTTAGAGACATTAAATTTTACATTCGGGGTGGTACATGGGGATTTTAAAGGAGCCTCTGTCAAAATTTGCACTGCCCACATTTATGTGAAACCATATATCTCGGGAGCTACTTAAATATCTCACCTCACAGTGAGTGGGTAAAATCGGATTACAGCCATGTTTAATTCCCATATAACACAGTTCCAGTATACAAATTAAGCATCAAAGAATATATTGGGGCACAACTTAGCACAAATAGTGCTTCTGAGGTATACCATCTCAAGTCTAAAATTTGTCAAAATCGGACCTGTTCAAGCTCCCCGTTTCGGAATATGGGGACCCCAGGGCCCAGTGCTAACTTTTTACCAGAAATAACGGTCAATCTGTGATATATTATATATACTGCCCTTCGGAGAGAGCCTCTTTCTGAAAATACAGGTTGGTTGAAAAGTGAGTAGTGCTCACCAAGAAATAGCTAGCTCCAATTTTTTTATCTCAAGTTGGTACATCTGTCGTGAAAACACATGCAAAGTTACAAGTCATTCTATCAATTAATTCTTTGTTTACAAGCCATTTGAAGTTGACGTATCAGAGTATTTTTTCAATATGGAAAATACTGAATATCGCGCAGTGATTAGATTATTTTTTTTGGAAGGTTTAAAAGCAATGGACATTTATGAACAATTGTTCGAAGTGTCTGAAGATTCCTTACCTTCAAAACGCACTGTTGAATTTTGGGCTGGTGAATTTAAACGTCGTCGTACTAGGCTTGAAGACGATCCACGCGAAGGACGACCAAAACCGCAACCACACCAGAAATCATTGAGCAAGTTCATAATATTGTTAGTGAAGATCCAAGTTTGACTAAGCGTGAAATTGCAAACGCCATAGGCATCTCAGACGAATGAGTACTTCATATTTTACATGGAGAATTACATATGGAAAAGCTGTTTGGAAAGTTAATGCCGCACACGTTAACCATTCAACCAAAACTGGATCGAAAACAAATTAGGATTTTTGAGACTTGGATCTACCACCATGATCCGAAATTAAAACAAGAACATTTGCAGTGGACTGAAGCTGGTTGTTCAGTTCCAAAGCAGGTGAAGTCACAACGATCAGCAAAGAAAGTTATGGTCCACATATTTAGTACCTAGAGGCTTGAACAGTTTTGGTTCGATTTCGACAATTTTTGGTCACAATGTGGCACACTTTAAACGCATTATTCACGCACCCCGAAACAATCATTGTTGCTTTATTTGCATAATGGAAATTGAAAGAATCAGATGGAATTTAAAATGGTGTTATATGGGAAATAGGCGTGGTTTTAATCTGATTGCGCCCGCAATAAAACATAGAAATATGAAAATAATGTTATGTACCGAATTTGGTTGAAATCGGTTAAGCAGATCCCAAGATATGGGTTTTCACCTAAAAGTGAGCGGTGCCACGCCCGCTATCCAATTTTGAACGCGGCTCCTTTCAAGTCTTCTCATACCATTCCAGATATAAAATTTAACTTTCAATCACCCGGATTTGAACTCATCTTTTCATCCTGATCATTTATATATATATAATCCTATACCTAAATCCATTAGTTTTAGGTGATACAAACAACCGTTAGGTGAACAAAACTATTATACTTTGTAGCAACAGGTTGCGAGAGTATAAAAATCTATATCCAGTTTTCAAGTCCATTTATATTTATTATCGCATAATAATTATTACTAAGTAACACAATATTATAAAACTTTACATTACGTTTTTTGAACGGCATAATTGTTTGTGTCGAAAAATATGCGGCATTGCTTTTGCGAAACGATGTGACGAATAGCGTCGGTCCAATCGTCGGTGTATTCGGAAACGCGTGAGGTGCCTGATCTAATTAAGCGAGTGCAGAGCGGCATCGGTCAATCTGTGAGGTATCTTAATGGAGTTAGGAGGGCATCTCTTTCTAGTATATGACGTGATGCCAAAACTAGATAAAATCGGGTCAATACGATTTCTAGCCCCAATATACCTAACATTAGAATTGTAAACTTAAGGTTGGCATTATTCCGTAAAATTCGGTCAATATGTAAGATGTCTTAGCAAAATTAAAATAATTTATGACATTGGTTACACAATAGTTTAATGACAAAAATGAGTGAAATCAAACTACGAATTATCATATCATGATTTTCGTTACTCTACCTAGTCAATGTGTGAGTTATCTTCATCAAATAGCGTGGAAATATGTATTCAAGTATACTTGAGTAATGCCAAATACTACATCAATCAGTTTAGACCTTCCCCTAGCCCCAATATACCCTTTATAATGACTTACGACTTTCCAGCTGACTTTGAACACAATGTAGTGATTTCTGACTTTTCACCTTACTTTGACTCTTTGGGTTGGTTAATATATGTAATATTTTAATGAAATTAGTGAACATGGTTTGCTAAACATAATATGGATTAGTGCTAAAAGTGAATGAATTCGGTATAGAAATACGCCTAAAACCCATATCCCTAATGTAATGATTTCCGATTCTATGGTTTACCTTTTCCTGATCTACCTATTACAATACATTAAATTTAGCCTGTTTGGGTTGAGTTTATATCACATATATGTACATTTCTCATTTGAGTTAATTGGGTTGATTGTAATATATGTAAGTATCTTGGACACTAAGCAAAAAGTGGAAATGAAAAAAATAATGTTCTATGGTATTTCCTTAAAATAATTCAGTATATGCACATAATTTCTAAATACACATTAATTTTTTTTTCGGAATCGTTTATATCGGTACAAGCAAAGCGTATATTTGCTTTTCAATAAATAATATTTTTGAGATTACAAAACATAATATAGATATTTTAAAAACGGAATAAGAAAAAAAATAAGAATTAATCATTTGGTTATTTAGTGCACCAGTCATAGGCTGAAATAAACATGATTTGCCACGGGCTTTCTACGGAATTAATTTTAAAGTCAGCTGGAACATAAGGCCATTGAAACATGGCGCTACATCGTTCCGGATGTGGCATGAGTGCTAAATGACGCCCGTCCTCTGAGCATAGACCCGCTATGCCATCAACACTTCCATTGGGATTCATTGGATATACTTCAGTAGCGTTCCCTTTGTCATCCGCATATTTTATAGCAACACATCGATTTAATTTTAATGAATTCAAAACTTCTGTAGTACGGAACGAAAATCTGCCTTCACCATGCGATATCCAACAACCCAAAATGGAACCTTTTAATTTATTCAACATTATTGAATTGCTATCTTCAACCCGTATTGTTGTCCAGCGACATTCAAAGCGTTCCGATTTATTGTGAAGAACAGCAACTTCCGGTACGTCAATTACTTGTCCCTTAGGTATGCTAACATTCCCTACCCACCCGATTAAGGTCATGAGTTGACAACCGTTGCACACTCCCAACGAAAAGACATCCTGGCGTCGTTTGAATGCTTCAAACTGCGGAGAAAGTAAGTCGCTAAACATAATATTGGCGGCCCAACCTTTGGCAGAACCCAAAGTATCGGCATAACTAAAGCCTCCGGGGAATATGATGCCACGGTATCGATCTAAATATGTTTTTCCTGTAAAAGCAGAGAAGATATAATAAAAGTAGAATAAACCACAGGTTTGTAAAAAGCTGTTTTCCTCAATAGAAATTGATTGTATTTCCCAGAACTTAAACTAACGGGCTCCAATATGATTCTATTGCAAATTTAAAAACTTTGTGTTGTGTCAAACGCCATTCACTTTCATTACTATCATTTCAATGACATCCATACTCAACGTTCCGAGAATACAAGCACACGACATACTTACAGTTGGACTATGTAACTTTTTTTTTAAGTTTTTACTTTTTCATTTTTTTTTTTCAAACTATTATCTTCTATAAAAGTATGTTTTAACCCTTATGTTAGTAACCAACTTTACCGACGTCTTTTAGCAACGATCTGAGTATTATTATTATTATGTTTATTTTATTAAATATTATATTAATAGTCAGTGACAATTTAAAGAAAAAAAATAACAACGTAGAATAAAAAAAAAATGAACTCACAAATAGCTTTCTTTTAAGTTAAAAACGACGATTTGAGAGCTTAAAATGAAATATTGAAATATTATTTTAAGCTATTCATACAAATACACCGGGGTACCCGGTTACTAACATAAGGGTTAAGAGATAAAATTTGTAAATACCTACCTTACTAAGCAATTAGCTACTTCCAAATGTTTTTGGAAGCAATGTTTTACTCATTCCCTTTATTTTTTCACATTGTCACCCTTCTTTTTTACTTGTTAGTATTCGGTTCATGCATACTTGGTTATAATAATATAACTGAACTTTATACACACCAGTAAGAGATAAGCTTGGGCCTTCTAAATCGGGTGTATCGTAACCGTCAACATAGCCGCAAACAGTTAAAGCCGACCCATTATGACTCAAGATGATGTTTAAATTTCTGTTGGTCAGGATGGTCGTGTAGACCGCCTTTTCTCCTTATGATTCCAAATTATTTTGAACCTTCTTGATTTAAAAAATCTTAAGTAAGTAACTCTTAATACTTCATTGCAAATTAAGATAGATTTAAATACAACTATATATGTGAACCTTACCCAATTTAAATTAGATTTCTTGTTCGAAATCATCCATATTAAAATGATTGAAACGAATTCTTGAATCGTTTTTGGAAATGGGTATTATGTTAGAACCTAATACCATAATACCTTTCTGTATGTACTCCCAAATATTAAACAAAACAAATAATTAAGCTTTCGACAGAATAAAAATAGTTCGCAAAGTAGACGGAAGGTAATAAACATACATATGTATATACAAGTTGGTTGAAAAGTGAGTACTGCTCAGCAAGAAATAGCACTACTAGCCCCAATTTTTTTTTCTCAAGCTGGTAGATCTATCGTGAGAACACATGCAAAGTTAGAAGTCATTCTGTCAATTAATTCTTTGTTTACAAGCCATTTGAAGTTGACGTGTCAGAGTATTTGTGCAGTGATTAGATTATTTTTTTGGAAGGTTTAAAAGCGAAGGACATTTATGAACAATTGTTCGAAGTGTCTAAAGATTCCTTACCTTCAAAACGCACTGTTGAATTTTGGGCTGGTGAATTTAAACGTCGTCGTACTAGGCTTAAAGCCGATCAACGCGAAGGACGACCAACACCGCAACCACACCAGAAATCATTGAGCAAGTTCATAATATTGTTAGTGAAGATCCAAGTTTGACTAAGCGTGAAATTGCAAATGCCATAGGCATCTCAGACGAATGAGTACTTCATATTTTACATGGACTGTTTGGAAAGTTAATGCCGCACACGTTAACAATTCAACCAAAACTGGATCGAAAACAAATCTGTCAGCATAATTTGGAGCATTTTAAGCAGAATAAAACCGATTACTTGCGTTGTTTTATAACTATGGATGAGACTTGGATCTACCACCATGATCCGAAATTGAAACAAGAACGTTTACGGTAGACTGAAGCTGTTTGTTCAGTTTCAAAAACAGGTGAAGTCACAACGATCAGCAAAGAAGGTTATGGCATCAGTTTTTTGGGATGCAAAATGAATTTTGTTGATTGATAATCTGCAGAAAGGTAAAACAATCAACTCTATTATTATTGCAGCTTATGGGTCAGCTGGATGAAAAAATTAGTGAGACCTGGTTTTTCATCAATGAACCTGAAGTATGAATTGCTTGAGCATCCACTGTATTCAACGATCAGCAAAGAAGGTTATGGCATCAGTTTTTTGGGATGCAAAATGAATTTTGTCGATTGATTATCTGCATAAAGGTAAAACAATCAACTGTGAATATTATTGCAGACTTTTAGATCAACTGGATGAAAAAATTCGTGAGAAAAAACCTGGTTTGCAGCACAAAAAATTATTTTTCATCAAGACAATGAACCTGCTCAAAAAGGTATTTTAACAATGACAAAATTCAACGAATTAAAGTACGAATTGCTTGAGCATCTACCGTATTTACCAGATTCGGCTCCCAGCGACTACTACCTCTTCAGAAACCTAAACCAATTCCTTTGTGGAAAGCGTTTTTCGTCGAATGAAGAAGTTATTACAGCCGTAGACGGGTATTTTGCAGAGCTTCCGGAAAGTCAATATAGGGATGGCATAAAATTACTGGAAGATCATTGGAATAAATGTACTGAAGGTAAGGAAGATTATATTAAGTAAAAATATATATTTCGTTCCAAAAACAGTATTTTTTTCATTACGAGCTCAGAAACTTTTGAACCAACCTCAATGAAGGAAATTGTATTATATTGATAGATTATATGAGTTCGCCTTTAATTTGGTAAAGTTGGGCGACAATTTTTAATTTTAATGTTTTTCATAACATTCATATCACTCACACGAATTTTGTTTATATTACGTAAAGTAAAAAGTTCGTTCGGTTTTTTATTGATTTTTCAAAAAATGATAACTTTGTGTACATTTGTCCGATTTAAGTCAAATATGCGCCGTTTTGTTCGTAAACTTGTTGCCAACGAGATGCCAACTTCATTATACCCCTCTCGTAGAAGACTGCGTCCCTATTGCCAAAAAACTCGGAGAGCCAATTTTCACAGGCCCCTCTTGAGGCCAACTTCTCACCAGTAAGCGCGTTCGCCATGGACAGGAAAAGATGGTAATCACTTGGTGCCAGGTCCGGACTACAAGGTGGGTGCATTTGAACCTCCCATCCGAGCTCCAGGAGCTTCTGGCGAGTCACCAAAGACGTGTGTGGCCTGGCGTTGTCCTGATGGAACACAATTCGGCCTCTGTTAATCAAAGATGGCCTCTTCTGGATGAGTGCTGCCTTCAAGCGGTACAGTTGTTGGCAGTAGAGGGCCGAATTGAGCGTTTGGCCATAGGGGAGCAGCTCGTAGTAGATGATTTCTTGCCCATCCCACCAAACACACAGCAAAACCTTCCTGGCCGTCAATCAGGTCTTGGCCACCATCTGGGCCGCTTCCCCGAGCTTTGACCACGACCGTTTGCGCTCGATGTTGTCATAAGTGACCCATTTTTCATCGCCAGTCACAATCCGCTTCAGAAACGGGTCGATTTTGTTGCGATTCCGCAGCGATTTGCAGATGGAAATTCGGTCCATCATGTTTTTTGCGTTAGTTCGTGTGACACCCAAACATCGAGCTCCTTTTTGAATCCAAGGTTATGGTTAAATGGTTCCAAACGGTTTTCTGGCTTATCTTTAGTTCCTCAGCAATTAAATAAGTCGGTCTGTTTCCACTATTTCCATGATTTTATCGCAATTTTCGTTGTTGTTGTTGTTGTAGCGACAGAATTCTGCCGAGTTGACAGTCCTTGGCCGGAATAAATCCGGCTCCGTTCCGGTTACGTAGACCCGACTGTCGTCGACAGGCCTCCCGACGCGTGATGTACCTTTGACATCAAAATTACCGGAACGGAACCTTGCAAATCACTTTTGTGCTACACGTTCGTTTACAGTATCGTGCCCATAAACTAAATTAATGTTTTCAGCCGCTTTGGCTGCTTTTTCGCTTTGATCGAAGAAAAATTGTAAAATATAGCGAATTTTCTCTCTGTTGGTGTCCATCTTTGACGAGCGCTCACTGAGCTGAACTGAGTAAATCAATCGTCAAAGCTGTCAAAGACAAACTTTTAGCACGTATAAACACGTTTTCAGCGCCGTATAGTATGACATGATGCGACACGTAACACTAGTACTATGGACAATAACGCCATCTCTTAAATAAAAAGCGAACGAACTTGACCTAATATTTTTGCTAACTGCAACGCTTCATCCTCGTTTCAATTTTTTGAAAAGCGATTTTTGCAAAATATAAGTTTCTACCACTTCAGAAACGCACTTGATATTATAAAAAAAAATTATAGAAATTTGACATCTACTCTAGACCGTTGAATTCGAGATCCAATAATTCGATGTCAGTACTCTGTTCCTCAAGACCTTCCCCTTGAAGTTTTCGTAATAATATACCTAGAAGAAATGAAGTATTACATACCTAATCCGAGCAATTTACACATTCAAGATTACAAAAATTCATATGAACTGAAACTCGGGAAAATTGCTCAAAACATAATTATAAAAGAAATCTCAAAAGTCCGCATAATTCTGGTATGAGCAAAAAACTCAAAAAATGAAAACAAAATTGTAGATTACAAAATTCTCTACAAAAAATAGATTGATACCTAAGAGCCACCATTTTTGAGACATAACGCTTTAAAAAGTTGGATAATTTGTAATCCTCATATTTTGCACATGTTTCCACGCCACCTATGAGGTAGTTTATTTAGCGCGATTTTTTAACGTGGTTTCCACAGTAGGCCTGTTCCACGGGTCGTCTGAGATTCTATTTGTTTTAAAACCATTGCAAAAAATATCATTCATAATGGTTGGTAAAAATGGAGGCCGTGTAAAAATAAAAAAAAAATTGCTAAATCTATTCGTTATTTCTGCTTCCTCTTCTTCTCGTTCTTCTTCCCTTCTTTCTCTTGTTCTTCTTCTTCTATTTCACTTTTTGTGCAAGTAAACTGCAGCAATAGCGATTCCTCATCGGTATCATAGGAGTCCTCAACAGTAAGAGACTCAACATTAGAGCACGACCGGCCTTGACAATGTGTGCATGCCAGGGAACAAAACAGTCCAACTTTTTTGCAACCACATTTGGCATTACATACTTTTTTGCAGTACCAAAATATCGTGTTAAGAAGTTTCTCTTTTTTTATTACGCGTGTTTTTAACGAAACAATCGTGTCACAACTTATCTAAACAAGTAGTTTACATCAAGGTTACACTGGCGTATAAATTTAGGAACTGGGTTTCATTATACCTGAGATTCTCATAGTTTAACTTATATTTTAAATAGGCTAGTTACAATCACCAATATCAAACTAATTTTGGTTATTTAACAGCTTCAGTGATGTTTATACGTCGAAACGTATGCAAAATATGTTTACAAATTATCCAACTTTATAAAGCGTTATATCTCCAAAATGGTGGCTCTTAGGAAAAAAAAAATGCGCAGGACGATGCGCACTTTTGAGATTTCTTTTATAATTATGTTTTAAGCAATTTTGCCGAGTTTCAGCTTCTTATGACTAACCTGCTAATAACTCTCACTTATTTTTGTAAATGACAAGATGCAATTTTGCCGAGTTTCAGCTTCTTATGACTAACCTGCTAATAACTCTCACTTATTTTTGTAAATGACAAGAACTTAAATAATTACATCATGCACTTTAAAATGATTGAGTTTTTATTAACCTCAGCGTCACAAAATCGATTTTTGCACAATTTACACTTTTGAAACACACTAGATTATATTAAAAATTTGTAAAAATCGATTTTGAAATATGTTTTTTTTTTTATCAAACAAACAGCGAATTTACCACTTTTTTAACGGATTTAATGATATTTAAAAATGTTAGTTAGAAATTTCAAGATTAAAATAACACAAACATATTTAAGAGACTATGGCAACCAACCAACCTGAACCAACTTCGCCATCAAATATATGATTTCAAAGTTGTCGTAAACTTGCAACGTTAATAGCAGGGATAATGGGATGCCCAACTCTTTCCAGTGTGAGAGCGCCTCAAAATTAGCGTTTTTTATAACATTTTGCATTGTAGCTAGATCGGACAAAATAATAATTTTTGTACATTTAAATTATAATACCGAACATTTATTAAGATTAAATATTATTTCACATGTATGCGTTAAACATATGGAAAAATTATATAAATCCTTATGTGATTTCGTGATATATTAAAACAACTGATTTTTGCACTTTCAATACTTAAAGAGAGAAAAAATGTATTAACTCTCAATTAGTGAATGTTTTTTTATCATTTTCAATTGAAAATTACTACTACGAAACATGGCATCACAAAAGATTTAATGACATACATTTCAATTTTGCGTTTTCTTTCATTTTAATTGTTTTCCAATTTTTGTTTGTGATCTTCAACAGCGGCAACAAATCTCTCTGTTCACATATTTTTCTGTAGGATTTCAATCTTCCGTCCCTCTTTTTCCAATTGTTAAACGTCAGACGTTCAGGTTTTGACGTTTAGCAATTACGCTCTCATTTCCAGTAAGAGATGAGTTGGGCATCTCTTTATCTCTGGTTAATAGAATGTTTGATGACGAAGTTGGTTCAAGATGGCTGCTTGCATTAGTTTTTTTACTTAATATGTTTGTGTTCTTTCTTTCTTTGAAACAGCTTAAAATATGAATAATAAAATGATATGAAGTAGTTTTTCATTTAAAAAACTTATTTTAGTCTTCAAAAATATTTCAATTTACAATATGTCTCCACATATTATTTATAATATCAAGGGCGTTTTTGAAGCGGTAGAGCCTTAAAATTTTAGTAAAAACCGCTTTAAAAAATTCAAAACGAGGATTAAGTATACAGTGGGTTGTTGTTAGCAAAGATATGGACAAAATTCTATGAATGTTATTACGAAATTTAAATATACAAATTTCGTACAACTTTGAAAATCTTAAGGCGGAGGAAACTACTGTAATGTAAAATTTTGAATAAGAATATATTAATGACACTGATTTTGTATCAGTATATCAAAGAAATACTTATATATATGTTTTCCTCTTACATTTTTTAATATTTCGTATAAATGAAAGTTTAGAAAAACTTTGGATTATATTTTGCGACGTAGACAGTAATCAAAATTCAAGATTTAGCTGCAATAATTTTAAAGAGGATGATTTCAAAGAATATCTCCTATTCAAATTGGGCAAGGCTTACATACATAGTTGTGTTTAAGTCTGTCTTAATGTGCAATGATGGAGAGATATAGCAAATAATGATTTAAACAAAAAACGCAAAAAAAAAAAACAGGATTTTTTTTTGCAAATTAGTCCCACTTTAGATATGACTATGTTGGTTTTATGACGTGAACGGTTGTCGTAATCTTGTATACTATGAACGTTGGTAACCTTGCATTCTATGAACGTTCAGGGTCTTTGGCTCCATGTTTCCGAATAGGGATGACATCGTCTCATAAGCACCTAGCAGTATACTGGAATTGATCAATGTGCTAGGGCGAAGTGAGTCATTGTGACTTAGGGGAGGGCACAATAGACCTTAGGTCGCTGTGCATACTCCATTTTCTTATCTATCTATCTATCTATCTATCTATGTACGTTGCTTGTATTCTATGAACGTTGAAGCTGACTATATTTTAATATATTGTATAATTTTATTAAAAAACAAAATTATTTACATACTGCTGTATAAGAAATAGATAAAAAAAAAATACCTGGATGCATAATTAATGTAACTTCATAAGATATATGTGGATAATTAAACCGGAATGCTTATTATACTTGTAGTCATAAAAATTTGGGATATGCAATTACACAACATACATACATGTTTTAAAATTTGAGCATAATCAAATAAAAATAAAGAAAATTAGCGTTGTTACCACATAAATATTACACATATTTATCATATTCTGAAATAAATATTTCTTCCTTATTATTAGCTTCATTGTAAATAAATAGAAATATAGTTTTTATTTATGATCTTAAAATGTATAAGAATACACTTACCGCACAACAAATCAGACATGGTAACGTCGTGAACTTCAAAATTGGCTTTAATTAGGGATGCCATAATTTCTCTCTCGCTATTGATACCTTCTTCGCGAATAACAGCAACGCTCACAACATTTATTGCTCGTAGTACACTTATTTCAGCATTTAAGTCGAAACTACAATAATATTTAGGAGCGGAACGATAATTCAACGAATTATATTCTTCCAAAGCGCAATCTGGATTCGATTGCAGTTTTTCTATCTCAAAACTTGTTCTTTCCCATTGTTTAAAAAGAGTTTGAACATCGTTCTGAAGAATGGTTTCGGAATGACTTTTTATAATTAAGGTCGAATTGAGACCATGACCACATGTTGAACCTAAATAATAGTTCGGAACCCCATTATTCGTGTAGATATTTTGAACTTCCGACAGCAATTTCATTGGCACCTCAATAACCCAACCACATTCTTCTGCATACAAGACAGCCACTTCTGGTTTACTAATCAGTTTTGCTGCCTTATCGATATGAGCATTTTTTAATACCTCCATTACATTGGTTAAGTCAATTTGAAATCCACATAATCCTCCGAATGCCATTTCCAATAGACATACAATAAGGCCACCATCACTAATATCGTGCCCAGCTAAGAGTTTTCTCTGCTGTATTAAGTTTTGAGTAGTGGTGAAAGCTTTAGCAAGAATATCACTTCGCAAAACGGTCGGGCACTCGTCTCCTTGCTGTGAAAACGCAAGGGCTAGCGCGGATCCACCCAATCGAAACTTGCCTTCGATGTTTATCCATACAAGGGCTGTTTGCTCTCCTAAAGTAGGACCCTTAAGATCTGGAGTTATTTTCACGGTAATGTCTGGACATGGTGCGTAAGTAGAAATTACAAGAGTTCCCGGAGATTTTACAGTTTCGTCGTTAACTTTTGCAGCCATAGAAAGTGAATCCTTTCCACCATCAACTGCAACATGCAGTTCCTTCATCATTTGACACATTTCCTTGCAAGCGTCATATAAACGGGCACCTTCTCCAGGTAATTTCGCTGCCCACATCCAGTTTCCAGAGCACTTAACATCTGCTAATTCCGTGATTTTTACAAAAACCAAATTAGATATCGCTTCGGCTACGCACATACGTGCCATTGCAGAAGCGTTAAGGATGCCTTTTATAGGCTGAGTACCGATAGACGTAGCTATGCCTTCTTTTCCAAAATACGAAATTGCAGTTAAGCCGTAGTCGGCTAAAGGAGTATGCAACGGCCCTACACACTGCTGCTGCGCCACTAGACCGGTAACGCATCGATCTACCTTATTAGTAAGGAATCTTTTACTTCCTACAGATAATTGACTTAGCACACTTTTCAAGCCTTCGGAATTATTGAAAGCTGCGTTTAGTGATAATGGTTTTAGCTTTGCTGAAATACGCTCCAATTTGTATTCCCTTTGTGGCATATCGCCAAGTACATGTTTCAGTTCAAGATCAAAGGGTATAGCACCCATTGAATTTAAATTATCACCCAACTCCAAAGCGCGCTCAAAATCAGCCTCACTTTCAACTAATGTCACTCTTCCATTTCCGGTAACAACACCAACAAAACTGATTGGACAGCGCTCCCGTGAGCAAATTTCTTCCAAAACCTTACGATGTTCAGGCTTGCAAATCAGTGCGTTGTTTTCTTGATATTCTGCACCCCACAACTCTAAGGCATTTATGGTAGGATCACCCAATTGAAATTCTTTCGAAAATATTACTGCTCCCGCGAAACCAGGCTCTACTAGCTCCTTTAAAACATTGCCATTACCGCCGGCACCCTATAAAAAATAGTATGTTATAATTCGTACATTTCATTACAAACAACACAATAATTAATCCTATGCAATGCAATTATTTGCTTTGTATGTATGTACATTTGTGGAGAGGAGTTTGGCAAAATTTAATTAATATACAAATATGTGGCGTAGGAAAAGGGGAATTCTATTTAGACGAACTTGTGTATATTGATTTGATAGCATACATACTTTATTTATATATTCAAAGATGGAGAGAGAAGCTTCGGTTCATAACAGTTATCTGCTACATAACATAATTCAGCATTCCTTTTCATGATTGCATTCAAATTCTTTCCATGATTGCAATTGCGCTCAAATTTCAATTGAATATTTAGAATATACTGTGTACTTATTTGAATTTTTTAATTTATCTATTTTTACAATGCTTTTATTAGCTTCACCTGTATGTTTGTATGTTTATAACTTTTTTCAGTGGTACTGAAACCAGAAAATGTTAATGAATAGAGAAGGCGGAAATGTTAAATCAAATCTTTTTGCAGAGAAGGTTAATAAGAAGAGAAAGCGCAATTGTTGGCTGCTCTAAAATGTAAATTTATATGAGGTAACATCGAAAACTCGGAAGTTCGAAAGTAAAATTTCACCACGCTATGAGGGAACGGAACGAACTACACTACTCTATAAGGAAACCAAGCAAAATGTATGCGCAGATGTTCTTTGGCATGAGTATGAACAAAAATTAACAGAAAAAAAGAGAAGGAATTTTTTTTTGACAAGATAATGCAAATAATGAGGAAATAATAATGAAAATTTCTTTAAAATATCAATTAATAAACAAGTTTTATAAAAATAAAAATATATCTGTGATAGGATTTGAACTTCAGCAAAATATTTGATGAGAGAATGTTAATAAATAGAGAAAGCGCAAATGTTAAAACGTACTAATTTCAGCTTTTCACAAGAACATTGAAAAATATAACTTCGAAACTTTGGAAATACACCATGCAATGACCGAAACGGGGAAAGGCTATAAATAGACACAAAGAATGTTCTTACATGAATTATTCGCATGCCGATTTACATTTACATATTACCAAAAAATCATAATTTTTGTAATTTAAAAATAATCTTTCAAATTATATAAGGGAAATATTGGTTATAGCCCCAGAATTATTAAACATTATTGAAAAAATATTTGTGCGTTGCATGAACAATATCTAATAGGCAACGGATAGCAATAAAAGAGTGGCTAAGCGGCTGCGTTCTCTCTTTTACGGTGGCTTAGGTCGTAAACGTGAATAAGTTAAGTCATTCCGAATACAAACGCTTACGTTCGAATCCTGTAAATCAAAAATCTTAATTTTTGTTTTTATTATTTCACGTTTTAGTTGATATCAATTCAGTTACTTAAATAGCCTATTTTAATCAATGAAATAATTAGAATATTTCAGAAAAATATGTCATTTATTTAGGTTTATTAAATATTCCCATATTGATGCATATTTATACAAATGTGAAAATCACACATCCATTTATAAGTACACGTACGCTGGTGCTTGCTTCTCCTTGCCCCGCGCAAACAAAGACATCACTTTTTGCGAGAACAGCTAGAACGAAGCACGTTAAACGATCGCAGGCAAGGAGGGGTCAGGGGTTGCACTACCACATAATTATTTCAGATATTTTTTATCGCATTTATTTAAAAAATATTTAAATAAGTATGAACGTATATGTATTTATATTATTACGCAAATAATTATAATATTACGTAAATAAGCCCTAATATATCAGTATTTCTCGATACAAATTAAGCATATCACACAACGAACTACACCACTCTATAAGGGAACCAAGCAAAATTTATGATGTGGATGCAGATGTTCTTGGACATGCGTAGGAACAAAAATTAAAATAATGAAATAATAATGAACATGTATTTAAATATAATTTAATAAACCCATTAAATTAAAAAAATATCTGTGGTAAGTGAATAATTATGCTATAATGTTAGCACTCAAAATTGACATTATTACTTCCCGTTTCTTTCACAAACGCCTTTTTAAGGTTTAAATTGAAATATTCTTTATTTTTTTTTTATTGAATGTTTCACAAGTTTTTTATTGGTTTAACACTTTTTTGATAAAAATTAATACTACGATTTTAAACTCAGAAAGTTTTGACGGTTGGTAGCGGAGATAGCGATTTCATACGTTGCGCAAAGAGATCGGAATTATTTCGAATGAGGTGAATTGAAGATCCAATCCCTCTTTTTGTTGATGGTGTGGGGTGTCATCGTGTATGGTGGTAACTTCTGTGCTGACATCGTGTGCAGTGTGGTCGTTTATGTTGTGAGTGCGTGTTGTGTTCCAAGGTGTGGTGTGTTGTATTAGGGTGTGACATTATTTACCCTGAAGAAGCGGTGTAGTTGGAAGGGGAGTTTATAGTCATTTAAACATCCTGGGCCCCCTAGGCGAATATTTTGCCTAGTAGTACAGATATGCTGTAAATGTCCCAGGTATCACGGCGTATTGCAATTGGAGTAGCCGAGGGCGCGGTATGTATGATAATGCAGTAGTGGTAGATCCATATTTACCTGTACGTGTAGGATGGAATCTTTATTTTGAAATTGGTATTATGTTTTTTGATTTAGAAGTTAGTGCGTTAAGCAAGCAACGTTGTTTTGCATTTATTCGATTTGTTGTTGTGACGACGTATTATTAGATGGTATAATTTTGTTTATTCATTTTATTGCCGGTTATCTACTATTATTTTATTATCGGCTTATAGGATGGCGACTCCACGCCTAGCTCAGATATGGCCAGAATGGGTGCTCCTTTGAAACCTTTGAAGAGGGATCTTGCGAGCGTAAGATTTGTGATTTACGGCTACTTTTTAAGTGGATTTGTACACGTATTACAAGTATTTCCCATAAACCACCAATACGAAGGGGGCTTAGATATATGCGATTAGAGCGACCTTTGCTTGTTGTAAGGCTTGGTGCGTCATTGTATCGCATTGGGAGCATGCTGATCGCTTAACTTTATTTTTAAATTGTTTTATAATTTTGAAAAAGTAAGCTACTAGAGCACAATTTGTTATGTGTCGATTTTTTAGACTTTTTTGGGACAATTTGGATATATGTATGTTAAAGTGCGTATGCACTAATTTGGCAAGTAGGAGGGCACAACATATCTCAAACTTTTTGAATCAGGATTTTTGTATCATTATTGGCAAGAGCCATCCTGCGGGGTCGAAAAGTTACATATTTGTGTTTTTTAAAACTGATCTTGTCAGAAGGGACTCTGAGTTTGTTTTTTCGGCCAATTCTTGGAGTGTTGGAACATTGTGAATTTAGTGGTAGTCGTATGACGTACCGACCATTATTTGATCGAGTAGTTGTGGCTTTGTAGAAGTCTTTACAATACTGATCTTCTGGGGTTTTAATTGATATGAGGGGGCATTTTTCTAACTCCCGAAATATCCTTGATTGTGAATTAAGGTATTCTTTTGAATTTTCGTCAACTTGAGTTGTTGATGTGGAAATTGGTTCAGTAACTAGTCCACTTAGAATCCAACCGAATATTGTATTTTGGGCTAGAAGGGTCGTTGAAATTTTTTCAACACCTTCAAGCATTATTTGCGGTATAAGGTCGCTGCCTATTAGAATATCTATGTTAGCGGGGGTGTTGCAGTTGGGATCTGCTAGCTTTAAGTGTGAAACCTTTTGCCAATGCTTGCTATTTATGTGATAGCATGGAAGCATGTTAGTAAGTTGCGGTAGAACTATAGCTTCTGCTACAATTCGCTTATCCGCTTGGGGGGAAATTAGGGCAATGGGGCAGATTTTATTTGAGTTTCGGACTACTCTTCCGCCCATTCCCGTAATTTCAAAATTCGATTGTTTTGATGGCAATTTTAGCCTATTTTGTGCCTTAGACGCTATAAATGATCGTTGTGATCCTTGGTCTATTAAGGCCCTAAGCTTAAAAAGTTCTCCTCGGTGCTCGATGGAGACGACTGCTGTGGGTAGTAATACCCTACTTTGAATATCGCTGTGTACCGTTTGTATTTTTAATGCCTTTGAGCAGCACGGTGCTTTTTGGCAATTTCCAGGATTTTGGTTTTTGGCAGTTTCTGTTACCACTAAACCTGTGGTTCTTTTTGTATAAGCGCTTCTTTGGGGTGATATGGGAAATTTGCTGTAATGGAGCATTGAGTGGTGTCTTTTATGACAATATGAGCAATTGAATTTGCTTTTGCAATTTTTATATTTATGCGCATGTGACAAGCAATTTGTACAAAGTTTTTTTGATCTCACGAAATAGTTTCGTTCGTTAACTTTTAAGTTTTTAAACTTCTCGCAAGATTGTAGTTTATGCCCTCTCGTGCATAGTTCGCATGACGTATGATTGTTCTGTTCGGATGTGAACGATTGAGATTTGTAGAAGCTTCTGTTTAATTTATTTTTGCTACTAGCTTGGGGTCTATTGAAGCTTCTTTTTAGGTCGTTTTGAACGTTTTTAGTTCTAACTAGCTTTTTGTCTACCCTTTCAGCGATTTCGTACTGGGTAGTTAGAAAGTCTTTCATTTGTTGCCACGTGGGGCATTTCTTTCGTGATGAGAGCGATTGCTCCCATAAAAGTAACGATTTTTCTGGTAATGCGGCAGTGCATATGTTTACCAGTATAGGGTCCCAGCTGTCTGTGGGAATATTTCGTGTCGATAAAACCGACAAACAGTTTGAAACAGTGGATTGCAGCCTTATAAACTCTTCACTGGTTTCTTTTTGAATTTTAGGCAAGTTTATTAGTGTCGTTACTTGGTTATCGACCAATATTCTTTCATTTTCATATCTTGCTTTTAGAGCTTCCCAAGCCAAATGGAAATTTTCGTCATTAAGTGCGAACTGTTTGACTATTATGCCTGCTTGACCTTTTGTTTTGTATCGGAGGTAATACAATTTTTGCGCTTTTGATAATTTTGGATGGTTGATGTATACGGCAGTGAACATGTCCCGGAAGGACGGCCATTCTTCATAACCTCCATCAAATATTTCTGTGTCACATGCGGGCACCTCGAGATGGATACCTGAACTTGCCTCTTGGCATTGGATTTGCGGCAGCTCTACTCTTGGCTGTGGAGTAGGTGCAATTGCTTTGATTAATTTTAATTGGTCAGAAATCATTGCTTTTGTTTCTTCGAACTGGTCTAAGCAGTTTTCGTATTTGGCGTAAGCAGAAGATTTGAAATTTTCCGGTAGATCTGAGTCGTCAGATTCTACGATTGCATCATATGCAGCTTGGAGACGTGTCCAAAAATTGTCAAGATTGTCTTTTTTAATTTCTAATACCGATTCAGAATTGTCCTGAATCGGCGAAGATGAAAATCGAGTGCAGTATCGTATTAGACTGTCACTCTCTGCAATGAATTTGGTATATGAAATTTCTTTTATCTTTTTTTGTTTTGTAGCACCTTACTTTGAGCGTGTAGCTTCTGCAGGTGTACATGGACTCTTTTCGTCCGAAATCATTTTTGGTACTTTTAGATGTTGAATTGCTTTAGATTTCTTAGAATCTGCGTTCATTTAAAAAGATGAAAGTAAAATTAAAAATTAAAATTTTTTTTTTGTTTAGATATATTTTATCTATTTTTTCTCTCAGTGTACACTGATGATATTGGATAAATGAAGAGATTACCTTTTAGATAAATAGTATATTTTTTTTTGTTGTATCCGGACTTCGCCAATAACAAACGCGTATTTCGTTTTTCTTATTATCGGGTTTTATTTAGTTCCGCTTTTTTTTTTCTCTTTGTATTTTATAATTTATTGTTATGTACTCGTTTGTATGTATTTTAATTGTGTATATTACCGCCTTAAAAATGAGGTTATTAACCTTTGTACATAAGCGTGCACGTTATGTGCGTTTTTTTTTTGTGCATATGTAATATGCTTAAAAGTTTGGTTTGCAATCCTGCTTGTTTGTGTTTTAACAAGAACAAGGGGTATTGCAAGAAAAGTGCCGATACGGTCTTTGAATATATGTACAACTGTGTGTGTGCTAGTTATGCGCTATTCCCACCAAGTATAACTTTGTCTTTGTTTGTGGTTGTAATAAATTTTAATTCTGTCTAAAAATTTAATAATTCCTACTTATGGACCGCAACGCTTAGTGTTCGGAAATTTTGTTATTATTTTGTTTAAAGTCTTTTATTATTAGCAATATTTTTAATTAAAATAATTTTAAATATTGTACCCAATGTGTGTAGGGTATACAGACATAGGCAAATTTTAAGCCGCGTGTATGTATGTATGCTTGTTAGGTTGGCTAGAGGAATGAAGCGGGAAAAGAAAATAAACCATGTGCAGGTACACACTTTATAGTTCGTACCGTTCGTGTATATATGTTAAGAATTATTCTCTTCGTAACTTTGTTAGTTACGTATATAAACGTATATTAAATGAAATATATATAGTATATATTTGTAAGTACTTGGCAAGTAATCGTGCAATATGTATGTATGTTTTTCTCTCTTTTTTTTCGTTTGAATTTTATTTATTTTTCCAATTTGCCTTGCTTACTTATTTTTCGCAATCCTGCTTATGATTTATTAAACATAAGGGGTATTGCCGGAAAAAGTGGTCAAGTAAATACTTGAAAATTTTTATTTTTTATTTGTTTGTGTTTATTAAATTTGTGTGTTTGGATACACAAAGGTAAGCATGTATAGGCTTTGGTTTCTTTAAAATAAATATATATATTGTATATATGGATGTATATAATGCACCAAACTGTATTCGGTTTTCTCGAAATTAACCGTACGTGAAAACAGTTTGGCCGTAACCGCTATATTTGAATATAACCCGATTTTATTACTTTTAACATACATATATGCCAATAAATTATAAATAAGTAAAAGGAATCGTTACGACTCACTTTGTACCGCCTCAAGGGTATTTTGGGGGTTTTAGATGTGTGTATGTGTGTCAATGCCGAAAAGTCTGTTTCTCTCTCCACTGTCCAACTTTGCTGTTGTTGTCCTTTGTCCCGCAGGTATGTTCCTTAGTTTGTTGTAGAAGATTTGTGTGATTTTATTTTTTATTTCGCGCCCGGTTACTATATAATTATGTTGGTATGTATTATATATTATGTTTAGTAATCGCGCCCGTTTAATTTGTGTTATTGTATATAGGTTTCGCGCCCGTTTTTTATATGTTTTATGTTTGTTCACAGACAGTATGTGAAAGATTTGTTGCACTTCTTTATGTATTTTATTATATATATTTTTTAGTGTATTTATATCTTATCTTTTATTCTATTTTTCCGCACAATTTGTATATATGTATTTATTTTTACGGCACTGAATGTATATATATGTATATTTTTGTCTTCGGTACTTTTTTTTTTTTTTTTTTTTTTATTTAATTTTTTTTTTTTTTATATATATAAGATGTATATTCACTTGTACCGCGCTTGCTTGTTTCACTGTACACTGTTTTTTGCTTTAGGTATATGTATTTTATATGTAAGTAAGATCTCCGCACTTTATTTAATATAATTATTTATTATTATTATTTTATTTTATGTTTTTTTTTTCAATAGTGCCTTTCCTTAAGGCTCGAAGGACCATGAATAATTATGCTATAATGTTAGCACTCAACATTGACATTATTACTTCCCGTTTCTTTCACAAACGCCTTTTTAAAGTTTAAATTGAAATATTCTTTATTTTTTTTTATTGAATGTTTCACAAGTTTTTTATTGGTTTAACACTTTTTTGATAAAAATTAATACTACGATTTTAAACTCAGAAAGTTTTGACGGTTGGTAGCGGAGATAGCGATTTCATACGTTGCGCAAAGAGATCGGAATTATTTCGAATGAGGTGAATTGAAGATCCAATCCCTCTTTTTGTTGATGGTGTGGGGTGTCATCGTGTATGGTGGTAATTTCTGTGTTGACATCGTGTGCAGTGTGGTCGTTTATGTTGTGAGTGCGTGTTGTGTTCCAAGGTGTGGTGTGTTGTATTAGGGTGTGACATTATTTACCCTGAAGAAGCGGTGTAGTTGGAAGGGGACTTTATAGTCATTTAAACAGTAAGATTTGAACTTTGGCAAAATACTTGATGTTGCAATAAGGATAGTGTGTGCTATACAAACATCATCACAGACGATATTTGTATGAATTAGCCTAATGTGTGAACTTAAACAGTTATCATTTTTTATTTGTTTCGAATTATAAATTTGTATGTTAATATTCTTGAAATCGCCATTTCTTTATGCGCATGTCCAAATATATTTGCATATATGTACACATACGTTCGTATATCGTACATATGTATGTATGTCACTCAATATGCATTTTGCAAAAGACTTTGGTCTCACGCAAGCGACAAAAAAAGACGCAGACACACTTTATTTTTTTGATTCTAAGTATTTCATATTGCAACGACTACAAATTCATTCATAAGAAACGCGCGTATACTATTTTGAATACCAATACAAACCAGCAAAAATTTTAATTTAACAATTGAACTGCCACTGAAAATTCTACCATCCCCTCGCATTTGCATGTTGCCCACAAGCTGCTTGCTCACGACGATGCTAAAAATCAGAAATTGAAGAATTTGTCTTGTGACAAACATGGATGCATTGTATAAATCTGCAAGAAACCAATCCCAAGATGTTCACTAAACACACGCAAAAACGTCCAAACGCCTCAAATCACAGTGTGCTACCGTGTTATGTTTTAAAGTTTATAACTTTAGGAATGTTTTTATTACATATTTAAATATTTTTCGATTATTAAAATTCATAAAGAATAAATTTACATTTAATTAGTGATTAAGAATATTTTGTAAATATTATTATACTATTATACATATATATTTTTTTCTAGTTATATTTTTTATGAAAAGTAGATTGATTTAGAACTGTATATAATATAATGGGTGAATATAGGCATCCGGGGGAACCGAACATCCAAAAAAGATCGGTAATGCGCCTACATGGCATGCTCAGAGGTGGTGAGAAAAAACAATAAGTATGAATAAACTTTGTTTCGAAAATTGATGATTGGAAATTGATAGTTTTCGTTAATGTTTTCCATTACAAATACATTTTAACAAAAAAAAATATTAAACTACATTCAATTTATTTTCATCTCTGTGTCAAAAAGGACAAATTTCGATCAGGTGATCTCAGCTGTGTTACATAAATCGGAAAACAGCTGATTCCTGTGTTACTTGTAGGATTCTACAATGCACAGATGATAGAACAAAATCGAACCGACGTTTAATTGCTAGAAGCAACTAGACAGCGAATTTGTAGTTGCCAGAATGTTCTAGTAGCGAACTTTTGTGAAAGATTTACTATATAAGTGTTGCCGGGTTGTGCAGCACAGTTCTAGTTACAGTGTCGTCGTGTTAAAAGCAATTGAGACATAAGCAAGAAATTGTAAGCTCGAATAACGAGCAATAAGTGTTAAGTTGTTGGAATTAGAAATAAAGATAAGTGTATATACATTAAATTGGGAATTTTATTTAACAATCCAGTGATCGAGCTTAAGAGTGAGTTATAGGTGGACAATTTAGACGATTGTCAAATAAATTCTAGAGAGAGATTTGTTTGAAAATGGCTAAGTTTAATCATCTAAAGATTTCATAACTGAAGCTGGAGCTGGAGCTGGAGCAACGTGATTTGGCAACAAATGGAGTAAAGCCCGACTTACAGTTACGTTTACGAAAGGCCATGGTAGCAGAACACGTTAATGTTGAGGAATACGTCTCAATGTACAACAGAGGTTATTTTGGCTGCGTTGAAAGCGTTTGGTGAGCGTGTGTCAGCAGAGTTCGAAGCAAGTGTCCCCCCAGTTGGAAGAGCAGGATGCGTGTATAACAACACAGATGTCCTCACAGTCAGAAGAGCTAGAAGCGCGTATACCAGTATGAGGGTCCTCATAGTCGAAAGAGTTGGAAGCGTGTATACCAGTACAAGGGTCAACACAGTCGGGAGAGCACGAAGCGTATATACCAGCACAGGTGGTAGAGCAGGATGAAATTGAAGCTGAGACGGATGAGTCTTTGAAAGAAGATCCAGATTTGCAAGGTGTAATGCATGAAGTGGAATTAAACAAATGTACAACGAGTGGAGAAATAACTGCAGAAAGCTCAGTCGCCAATTTATATTGGGCAGAGCGAAGCAGTTTAAAGTTGGTGAGCGGCTGCTTGCATCAAGTATGGAAGAGCAAAGAGATATGATTGTTCCGAAGCTTAGAAGTCTTGAAGTACTCAACGAGCTGCACAAAGGTCCAAGAGGAGAGCACTTGAGAATCACGAAAACCTTGGAGATACTGAAGCAAAGGTTTTATTGGACTGGTTGTCGTCAATAAGCTATGGAGAGGATTGCCAAATATGCTGAGTGCATTGTAGCTAAAGGGTCAAGGTCCAGTCGTCATGGTCAGATGAAACTGTGCAATTCGGGTGCTCCAGTTGAGCAAATTGTCGTGGATGAAGATGGCCAATTTCAAACCAAAAAATTAGAAAAAAGTCATGTTTTGGTAGTAAAGAACCATTTCAACGAAGGCCGGAAGTATACATAATTCCTAATCAAGAGGCTGAACCAGTGGCGGACGCATTCATCAACAAGTGGGTAATGATATTTGGTGTTCCCATGGAGTTACGTTCTGATCAAGAATGGAAATTGTGCAGCAAACACAGTTCTAGTTAGAGTGTTGTCGTGTTAAGAGCAATTGAGACATAAGCAAGAAGTTGTAAGCTTGAATAACGAGCAATAATTGTTAAGTTGTTGGAATTAGAAATATAGAGGCGATTTATCAAGAAATCCGTTACAGTCTGATGTCCCCTTCTGAAAAGAGAATTGGCAACATGGCCTATTAGCGACTAAAATATTATTTTAATTTATTTCATATTATGCACTATAAAAGGCATTAAATTATAAGGTATATAAAATTGCCATTCATATTAAATCTTTAATAACTTCTATGACTGCAAAAAGGCAAAAGTGACAACATGAACGACATTATCGATTGAAACAAATTTTGTCAACTCCGAGACGATTCGCACAATTCGGTGTCAATATGTATGCGAACTCACATGTATGTATGCCAGGCTGATCCAAAAAAAAAAATTTAATTTTTTCAAATTAAAAAAAAAAAAATTTTTTTCGAAATCCTCACGTTAAAACTTTCGTAATGTAAAAATACGACTGTGAAAATGAGAGCCCTTAATATTAATATTGCGCATCGCAGATTTCTATTTCCCATTTAAATAACACGGAACAAATTTTTCTTTAATTTTGGATTTTTGCAACTCTGAACCGGTTTAACGGATTGTTGAACCAAATTATATCCTTATAGGAAATTTGACGCTCTACAAAAAAGTATTTAGAAAATTAATATCTTCATTTTTTCTATTGCAATGTATTTGATAATTTAAAGCAAACATTTATAAAATTTTGAAAAACTTACTATACTACACTTCCAATAGTTTTAACCAAACAAAATACTGTTTATCAATCTTCTTATTCTAAGGAGTATCAATGTATCTATTTATAATATTGTAATATGTTACCTGATCGTGTATGGCTAATATTGGATTGTTATCGCCCATTTCAATGCAGGCACGTACAACGCGATTAAGCTTATTTTCCATTTCGGCATCACCACGCTGAACAGCATTGAAGTCTATATCGGAATAACTGGAACCTTGTACTTCTACAGAACTGGCAGCACCACCTCCCACACCAATACGGTATACTGGTCCGCCTATTTTAACCAGTAACATTCCTACAAATTTCAAATCATCACGTAAATCAAACATTTCAAAAATCTTACGTAAATCAAATATATCAAAATTTTCAAATAAATCACACATTTACAATTTTTTATTTGTTACCTCTTTTCGGATCAACTTTTTGACGCATTGTTGGGTCCATTATGCCCATACCCCCGCTAAACATGATTGGCTTAACATATTCTTGGCGTTCACCAACCCAATTCTCGAGACCATATGAAATAGCGAAACCAGCAATTACAGGCTCACCAAATTTATTGCCGTAATCGGATGCGCCATTGCTTGCCTCAATTAGAACTTTAAGTGGCTTGGCAAACGATGAAGGATATTCAAAAGTATTATTCTCGTATGTTTGTATATATCCTGCATAGTAAGTATTTGTAAGTGCTTGAAAAATTACCATGCTTATATTTCTATTTATAATAATTTACATATTGTACATATATATTAATTTAATACAACACAGATCGCTTTGCATTTAATAAATAAAAATATTACTATAATTAATTTATATATTTGTAATTTAATACGAACCTGGAATGTTTAAACAACCAACACAATAACCAGCAGTGCCAGCTATAGGTATACCACCACGTCCGACTCCTTGGACATCCCTAAATATAGATATATATACTTAATTAATGATAATTCGTACTATTTTCTAATTTAAATTATATTCACCATCAATACTACGAAATCTAACCACAAAAGGATATGGTATAAGTGACAAAATAAATATTTTACAGAAGAGTTTACACTTTAACATTTATTTCGTTGTCAAAAAGTTATAGGAAATAATTTGAGTAAAAATTGAGTTATTCTGATGAACTTGGTACATACCCTGCAAACCATATATCTGTTAAGTTAGCGGTTAGCTACCCAATAGCGTTACCAGAGGTTTCTGGCAAAGTTTCTATGCGTTTCTTAAGTGCCAATTCACTTCTAACCGAAACTCGTATACAAGAGATCATCCCAACACAAAGCGTGACACCCGGGCACGAGCGGCACGGGCCCTTCGTCTTTTCTTCGCCTACGAAAAAACTGGTTTGGGCGACAAAAGAGACCTCGTATGAACAGAGTTAAGTGAACACTATTTGTGGTAGCGTCAGAAAACATTCCGTAATTAATTTCAATAGTGCTAGCGGTATATAAATTCGGTATGCTTTTTTGAACCATAATTGTACCCTGAACAGAGATTGAAAAAATTCACTTTCCGCTCACGGATTTGTAATCTATGCGTAAAAATAAGACGATTTGAAAAAAAGAATTCATTTTTGAGGCCTCCTTAGTTGGGAGACCTAAACTATACATTTACCAAATAAAAATAAGTGTATAGCCATTGAATTGAGAATTTTATTTAACAATCCGATTTATCCAGAAATCCGTTACAATTGGTGTCAGAAGTGGGATTGTCAAATAAACTCCCAAAGAAAAAATTGTTTGAAAATGACTAAGTTTAAAAATTTGAAGATGTTACAACTGAAAAAGGAGCTGGAGAAACATGGTTTGACAACAAATGAAGTAACGTCCAAATTGGAGTCACGGTTACGACAATGTCGCAGATGCTAACGCATAGAGAGCATAATTCGAAACGATTGGAGCGTATATGTCAGCACAGTTGGAGGCGCACGGGCTTCATATATCAATGTAGGAAGAGCAAGAAGAGTGTATACCAGTACAAGGGTTCTCACAGTCTTTGCAACAAGATCCAGATTTGCAAAGTGTAATGTATATATGTATATAATTCCAAAATTTCCCAACGAGCTGCACAACGGTCCAAATGTAGGTCTTGAGAATCACTGAAACCTTGGGGAAATTAAGGCAAAAGCTGAGTACATTGCAACTAAAAGTTTGAGGTTCAAGCTTAAACAATACATTTTAGGTGCACTATTTGAGCGAATTGCCATAAATGTAGATAGTCCATTTCTCACAAATAAAGTAGAAAACAAATATATGTTGGTAGTCAAGGACCATTTCCACGAATGGCCAGAATTATACAGAATTCATAATTTAGAGGTTGAACCAGTAGCGAACGTATTCATCAACAGGTGGGTAAAGAGATGTTCCAATGGAATTAGCCCCGAGATGAGAGACATAAATACTATGCGTTTGGTACCGCAAATATATCTAATCGGGACGATCAAACTTAGGTGGAGGGCAGTGTGACGAAGACGGATGCCAGAACAAAATTAATCTGCCACAATTAACCAGACAACAAAATTCGTAGTTGCCAGCAAAATTCGAGTGTCGAAGTTTGGTTAATGATCTACTAAGATGCCGGATTGTGCAGCAGAAACAGTTCTAGTTAGAGCGCTGCCGTGTAGAAAGTAAATGAGATCTAAGTAAGAAGTTATAAACTCGGATAATTAGTAATAAAGCGTTAAGTTGTTGGAATTAGAAATAAAGATAAATGTATAGCCATAAAATTGGGACTTTCATTTAACAATACAGTGATCGAATTCAAGAGTGAATTAAAAGGTAGTCGAACTTCATTATAGTGAACTTAAATATAATGTACTCTCCTTATAATAATTTCGAAGTAACAGCTTTTTCGTTTTACTTTCAAGCCTCATAAGTTTTTCTTCCCATATAGTGAATTTTTTCAAATATGTTTTCTGTTACACTCAGTTATATGCAACTGCGTGATCCCAGAAATAGATAAAGTGTAATAAGGGGAATCCCAAAATAAAAATAGAGATTTCAGCTTTTGCAGTTGTACAGTGTTTAAAGTTAAAATAACGCGTCGAAGCAGCATTTCACTTGAAAAAAAGTTATTGATTATTAACACAGTTAAAGAAGGGACGACAAAAAGATATTACTAATCCGCTTGATATTCTTGCTAGCACTTCATCAAATATTTTAAAAAATTTAGAAGTTATTTTAAAAAATACGTGGTAAGAATTTTCCTTTATCTGAATTATTATTGAAGCAAAGCCAAAGGTTTTGCTGAAGCACTAGGACATCATGAATTTGAAGCAAGTACATGTTGGTTAGACAAGTTCAAAAGACGGCATGGTTTATTCAAAAATTGTTATGAGGGCAAAGTCCTGACGCCAATACACAAAATCGTGCAAAATAGGTAATGAACGTTTTACCGAGATTGATTGAAAATTACAACACAAACGATATCTTTTATGCCGATGAGACTGCTTTGTTTTTCAAATGCTTGCCAAAAATGAGAATAACTGCGCTGGTGGAAAGCAATATGAAAAGATTAGAAAAACTTAAATTTCTTGTAATCGGAAAGACCTAGTAATCGAGGTACTTTAAGGGAATACAATTTTTAACTGTCAATTATGAATTTAACAAAAAAGCATAGATGACAAGAGAGATTTTAACGAAATAGATTCTAAAGATCGACAAAATATTTGGTGATGAAAACATGAAAGTATTGCTTTTTGTTGATAACTGTACTTCACATGTTCAGATCGGACCACTATAACATATAGCTGTCATACAAACTGATCAATCAAAAACAAGATAAAGATCTTTTTATACCCATTCAAAAATTCAGCTCTGGAATATTAATACAAGTATATTTTCCCAGCTGCATTTTTGAATGGGTATAAAAAGATCTTTAGCTTCGTTACAGTCGAATTTTTCTTGTATCCGCTTTGTACATAAACACAAGATAATAAAAAAAATTTCTGTAAAGTTGTTTCATGTTATAGACAATGCCTTGGTCCATTGGTTGCAGTAACGAAATCATGTTGGGAGGAAAATAAACGAGATTTATATTTTTCAACTTGCTTTGTACATCTCTAGGATGCGAAGTACAGTTATCAACAAAAAGCAATACTTTCATGTTTTGATCACCAAATATTTAACCCTAACACATAACATACCTCTATATGAATGTACTGTGTTCATCTAACATATTATACATATGTTGACCTATTTTTAGTACTCACCTCAATCTTCCACCTGCACCGGTGGTAGCTCCACTAAAAGGAGCAACTGCTGTCGGCATATTGTGCGTTTCCGCTGTGAAAATTAAGTCTGATTCAGCATTTACCAAGTTAACACAACTGGGCTTATCACATTTTTGTGGTCGAATTAATTTACACTTAAAGCCATGTATTGCACTGCTGTTATCGCTGAATTTTATAGTATTATTCGTATTACTAAATTTTTGAGTATTCATTATCATTTTTATTAAGGACTCAGGTTTTTGCTGTCCGTCCAATAAAATCTTGCCTCGAAAAAACCAGTGGCGGGAATGTTCGCTGTTGCTTTGAGCACAATCAAAGAGTTCAACAGTAGACGGATCCCGTTTTAGAACTTCTTGAAACAAATACGTATAGTAATCCATATCCCAGTCGTTAAACGCAAGGCCTAATTCAGAATTCACTTTCTCCAGAGCTGGTCGGCCAACTGTTAAAAGAGGTACGTGATACCAAGGCTCATGATATTTCGGAAGCTGTTCGTTAAAACTATTTAATGGTAAATTTTCTCTAATATATTCACATTCGGTCATGCGATCCCCCAGAAAATCAACAAGTTGTGCTTTTAGTGTTTGTGTCACACCTTGAGTTGAATTAAATCCAATAAGATAGCGCATTGACATCTCTACGCGTACTATATTATTTAGGCCAACATTTTGACATATATTCACACAATTGGTTGAGAATGCAGTGGAAAAATTTAAGCGCGGACCAATTTCAATGAGATACGCCTGAGAATGAGTGACCAAAATACTTTTGTTATTCAACGAAGATATATCAGCCTGTGGGTCTTTAAGTAACCAGCGTAATAAATATATATTTTTTGTATTATCCTCAATACGAGAAGTAGATTCCACATGAAAACATTTTTCAACTTCTAATGATGAAATATTGCCAGATATCTATGAAAAGTAAGTAAATATTATTAATTTATAACTTTAAAATGAAAGTTATATTCTAAAGTTAATATGGATGCATATACTTATGTATAATATAATGCAATAGCCTAACGCTATATGCTTTTTAAAGAAGCTGTAGCTAATGGTTTTAAATATACATAAAACTTACTTTAAGGGAATGCATCTTTTAAAAATTTTATTTTAAAATCGTAGTTTTTATTTGACGCCACTTATTTTCAATTGTCAAATTGCATTCAAATTTACCTTTTGCCTTACTAAATTTAATTTAAAAGTTTTGCAGAAAACTCTGTTCCCATTACAAAACTTTAACAATTGCTATCGTCAAGAATTATTTACGGGAGATGGTTTTTAATTAATTATTTCAACATATAGAGCCATCTTTGATCTAAAAGTTTGTATGCAATTATGTTGAGTACGCGCTCAAAAATTTTAATTGTGCTTTCGTTTTCACAATATTAACTTACTTCATAGAGATGTAGTCAACATGAAACAATTATCAGTTCGCATATAGTATATGTATAGATTACACAAAAATTTATTCACAATCATTCATAACTGAATAACGGCAATTTCCATAGAAATATCAATCGCAGCGAACAACACTTTTTTTTAATAATATATACTTCTTAGATTTTGAGTTAAGAACTTACAAATGGCATGTTAATTTAAACATTTAATTTAATACAACAAAAAACGATAACTTCCACTGCACCAAAGCTATAATACCCTTTGCATATTTTATAGCATAAAAGGTTAGAGAAAGAAACTTATCTTGATTTTGATCGGTCAGTTTGCATACAGCTATATGCTATGGGAGTCCGATCCGAACAATATGATCGAAGATTGTAGCGCTAACTTGGAAAATAATCTTTGACAAATTTTGTAATGAAATCTTGTCAAATGAAAAAGTTTTCCATACAAAAACTTGATTTTGATCGGTCAGCATTTATAGTAGCTATGTATATAAGTATATGCTATAATGGTTCGAGATCGACGTTCCCACGAATGAGCAGCTTTTTGAGGGGAAAAGGACCTGTGAAAAGATCGAATATCTCACAAGCTGAGGAGCTGTTCGCGTACATTCAGACAGACAGGCAGACGCACGACCATGACTAACTAACTCCGCTCGTTACGTGGATCGGTAAATGTATAGTTTAGGTCACCCAACAAAGGAGGCCCCAAAAATTAATTTTTTTTTTTAAATCATCTTTACGCGAAGATTACAAATCCGTGAGCGGAAAGTGAAATTTTTCATTAATTTATGTACGTATTTTCAAATATATTCAACGCACTTTGCACATATTTTTCAAGTCACTTAGTTGTTGTTGTAGCGGCAAAATTCTGCAGAATTCAGATCACTTAGCTGTAATTATCAGTTCAGCGAGTTAAACATTTTCTTGTGATACTGATACTGAAAAAATGTAACAGTCACAATTTCTTTTGCACCGCGATCTGATGGTATGAACGCATATCGGAGATCATCTAACTCCTCTCCGCACTGAAGGCCTTCGGCCGCGCTTCAAAAAAATAACCCTGGTCGGTCCAAAACCGAGGTGTTCATAATTTAATCGCGTCAAACTTCTTTCTGCACTGGCACTAAAAAATTTTTTTTTTTTTTTGAAAACATTAAAAATTAGAATTATTGAAAAAGTTCACTTTCCGTTCACGGATTTATAATATTCGCCTCAAAATAAGACCATTTAAAAAAAAATTTAATTTTGAGGCCTCCTTAGTTGGGGGACCTAAACTATTCATTTTCCAACTTCTTGACACTCTTAATACCAAAAAGAGTATAATAAAACTTTCTTATTCCCCATTGTATACATACATAAGTATGTACCTATGTATGTATGTACATATGTATATATATTATAATTAGCTAATTGTATTATAGGTATGAAATGACTTTTTCATATGTACTTATACACATATGTATGTGCATACAAACATTATATCGCCCATAAAACAACTTAATGTGTGTAAATGTCCCCTCAATTAATTTACATGAAAAAAATAAATCTTATTACGAGTTAAATAAAGTAGATACTTACTTGTTGCAATTGTTTCAGTAATCTCGACTTATGCGGTTCGCTCCATGTGTTCGGGGAGAAATAGCGTAAAATCGGCATGGCGACAATCACCTAAGTCAATATTTTTCTTAAAGACACGTGTGGCACAACCGAATCAAGCAGCAGCTTTAGTGAATAAAACGAGACCTTTATACAGCGTTGTTTAAAAGTAACTGGCAAATAAATATAAGTTTATGTTAGCACTACACAATGTTAAACTTTGTGTGATACATGCTTATGATCATACACACATATGGTATAGTTAGGTTGTAATATTTTTCTTCAGAGGTTATCAGCAATAAGCAAAACAAATACAGAAGACTAAAATTTTATGTCAGTCCAGCGATTATCAATACTTTATTTTCTTATTACGCTTACGATACGATTTAATTCAAAAAATCAATGCTGATAACAAATTAATGAAAATATTTCCATTATAACTTGGCAATTGCATACAAAATAAAATAAGTATTTTATAAATTCAGTGCAAATATTCAGAGAATATATGCAAGATTATGATATAAATAAGCAGAATATATATCACATACTATTTAGTGAATATTTAGATCGGTACAAAAATAATTCTATCATCCTTGATTCTTGGTAATTAGCACGATGAGTAAAGCCAGAATAATAATCTATCTTCACAAACTAATGTATTTTATTAGCATACTCACCATTGTATAAGCCTATAGTAGATTTATACAATGATACTCACTCTAAAAGAGTAATACAACGACGCTGTTGTAATCTCCATATCTACTGTTATTAATACTATGAATTATAGAGAAATTCGTGCACTATACAGAATACAATCATGCTAAACCATGATAAAATGCTCGGTTTTTTAATAAAAGAAGTGTTCTAATCGTGTGTTTGTGTGCTTGTAACAAGAACGAATCACGCAGCTTTGAAAAACTTGGCACGACGTAATTTATTAAAAACAAATTAACCGATTTTAATAAAAACACCAATGCGGCTTCACAATATTTAATATACATACAAATTTCTTGCCGAAGTGGTAATATTGGAAAATGGTTTATCACACTGTTTGATTAACAGTGAAAAGCGTCGTTCAATCTGACAGCTAATGTTTGCCAACACTGCTTCACACATTCTAATTGAAAATATCAAACTAAATCATAGATAACAGAATACGAATATTATCCATGAACTAAATACATATATCATAAATATATTTTAAAACCGCATATAATTACATACATATGTGTATGCATATACATATGGTAATTGTATAGTTTAGGTCCTCCAACGAGGGAGGCCGTGAAAATGATAATTGTTTTTATCGTCTTAATTTGTTGCGAAGATCAGAATATCGTGAGCGGAAATATATAATATATGTTTAACACACTTTGCACACATTGAAATATATCTAAAATGCGGGTTTATAGTGCGTCTTTCAAGAAAAAAAAAGTATATTGTAAGTATATACTGAACTACCGGCATTCGGCCGCGCTTAAAAAAATAAAACTGGCCGGTCCAACACGGGGTGTCCATAGTTATTTTGCGTCGAACTCCTTTCTGCACTCGCGCACACCGCGGTTATATTTTTTGAAATTCAAATAAATTAAAATTTTTGAAAAAATTGTTTGATTTTTTGCTCACGGAATTCTTATCTTTGCTTTAAAATAAGACGATTAAAAAAAGTACAATTTTCGCGGTCTCCATCGTTTGGTGCCCTGAACTATGTATACAATTACCAAAATTTTATTAATTAACGCACTATTTTGAAAAAGTTATTACAAATTTCAGAAGATCACCACGAACTGATTTTGCTAGAATCAAACAAGATGATCAAGTTAACCTAATTTTATGTTGGTGCAAACTATATTAATAAGAACTCTACTCAGTGTAATACAATGAACACATGCCTTTACCAAAACACCTGTTTTTATGTATGGAGCAAAATATAATATTAAAAACTTTACTATTTTTCAAAAAAAAAACCAAGTACTAAAATTATGATTTTAATAAAGTAATAATATTTATTTTTATTGGTTATTTCCTTTTGTACGATAGTCTCAATCCAAGTACTCGCTTTTGTGACAGTAGCGTACAGCCCAAATATAATATTCACAAAATTCTTTTGTTTTTATCGCATCTATTATATGTGAATATGTTTTGCTGCCTTTGCAGCTTGCACACTTATTTCATCCATACTTTTACGAGCACTTTCAGTCATGTCATCTAATGAGTGTTTTGTTTTCATTAAGAAGTCATCGGCAGACTCGGCAATACCTTTGACTTCTGCATTTATACGTCCAATTACCCATTCAAGACCTTGGCGCCCCTTGCCAGCATTCATGCTGATTGTGGATGTTAGCATATCTTCCATATAGTGACACAACGGAACGCCTTGCACACTGACGGACGCTTCCTGCTTAAGTAGCGTTTTACTAGAATCCGTGGGATGTGGTTCATAATAGAGCACTTCATCAACCGATATATGCCGACAGAAAGTCAAGTTAATGGTTTTTAAAATCATTTGTTTCCGTTGCGGGTCCACAGTAGAACGTTCACTTGCAAAACATGTTTTGGCAGTACCAATTAGTGAATTTGTCCATTTTGGGAAATACCACTTCGACTGAACAAGGCGGTGCGTGTGTAACACTCCGTCTACCACTTCACGCTCTACAACATCTGTTCCAATTATAGATGGTGTCATCGGATTCGGATATTTTCGCCAGGCTGCCTGTGTAACTGTTTCCCATGGGTGGTTGAATGTGTGCTCCGACGTCCATATCTTCATTATGCAAGTATATATGTGTGAATGAAGGCTTCAGATAATCGTTTCGCAATCAATTTTTGCTAGGGCTTTAACGATTCCAGTTGCCTATATCAAAAATATGTGTAATATAATATGTAATTTCAAAAGTTATTAATTAATCACATTGAATTTATAATTATGAATTATCACAAAATGTTGGAAAACTAAAACAAATTAATGTAAATAACCTTTAGCTAAAATTAAATAGCGAAATAAATGCCCAAGAGTCAATGAAAGAAGTGTGGCCCTTGAAAATAATTTCCATCTTCTAAACAAAAATTCGATACATTAAACATACCCTATTGACTTTACATATTGTGACGGACACGGATGATAGAACAAAATCGAATCAACGATAAACTGCCAGAAGCAGCTAGTTAGCGAATTCGTAGTTGCCAGCATGTTCTAGAAGCAATGTTTTGTTACAGATTTACTATATAAGGGCTGCCGGATTGTGCAGCAAACACAGTTCTAGTTAGAGTGTTGTCGTGATAAGAACAATTGAGACATAAGCAAGAAATTGTAAGCGCGAATAACGAGCAATAAGTGTTAAGTTGTTGGAATTAGAAATAAAGATAAGTGTATAGACATTAAATTGGGAATTTTATTTAACAATCCAGTGATCGAACTCAAGAGTGAGTTACAGGTAGACGATTTATCGAGAAATCCGTTACAATATCTATTGTGATGCCGTTTGGATTAATTTAAATCAAACGTTCAAATGGCATCCACCACATTTTGCTGATATGCATTCACGAATAAACGAATTTACATAATCCGCCTCAAATACAACAATAATGTAAAAATAATTGGAAATTAAAAAAAAAATTATACGTTATTTAGAAGTCAGAAAATTAATTAGTAAATATAATAATATTAATTAGTGTAAATAAATTTATTAATATTATTATTTTTATTACTAAGGTTATTTCCGTAGAAGTAAATTTTGGAAGAAGTTTTATTGTTGCTAATTTTATTATTGTAAATAATTTTACATGGTTTATAACATTTACACAGTTTTTGCGTGTTCACAATGCAAGTGTGCACAGATTCACAATAATCAAACTATCTGTAGGTAAGCTAACCGCAACTTGGTGAAAACGGTTTTGTTAGTTAAAGCTATCATCCAGTTAAACCTTAAAGAGTATATCATAGAGTGACTACTATTAATAAAGAAAGGTTGAATAAAAATGCAAGATATGCTTAATATAGTGGAAAGCAAACTAAAAAACTAAACTGAAGTGGAATAGAATATGTTAGAATATAATTTAATTGAGGTTTGCACGGCGACCTAAGGTATATTTTGCCCTCTCTTTTATCAGCATAGCTGGAGAGTTCGTCGGCCAGCTCATTGCCGGCTGCACCTTTATGCCCCGAAACCCAGATCAGATGTACAGTGTACACGGTTGCAGACTGCTAGGCTGTTCAGAGTTCCTATGCACTCCTCCACTAATAGCGATTTAATCTTTATTTAAAGTCTGAGATCGCTCTCTCATGATTGAGAAATACTTGGCTAAAGCTATTACTATGGTGTGCGGTCCTGCAATCCCTGCACCGATAGACCTTCCGATGTTTTCGAGCCGTCAGTGTACTACTGAATTTTTCTGCTCCTCAGTAGTAGGTCAAACGTGAAATAATTCCAGTTAGCTTTATTGCCTAGGATAACTTTGAACTTCTTTGTGAAGTTTAAACTTTTTGTAATGCCGTCTCTTGGACGGAGAGCTTGTGGAGTATCTTCAAATAAGGTCTTTATTTTTTTAGACAATATTATCCTCCCTTTTCCATACCTCTTCGCTGCCATGAGTAGCATAGTATACTTCGTTGTCTGAATGATTACTAAATGGAGCGGTGGAGCTCCAGCATGACCTTAAATATTGCGGTTGGGCACGTGCGTATTGCTCCAGAGTCGCAGACGCAGGCATGTCCTTACAGCTTCAATAGTTAAAATCCTATCGAAATCTACGATGTATTTGATGCCCAAACAACCGCTCCATAAGTAACAATAGGTCTCACGATCATGGCATACAGTCACCTGATTATGCTACAGCCCCAGGATTTACCGGCCAGGTGTCTGCATACCACAAGTGCTTTTGTAGCTTTAGTCACCTGCCTACTCCTGCTTAATGTAGGGCCTAGGTATTTAACCTTCTTGGACACCTCTAACTCCCTTCCACCAAGGGCTAGGGTCCTCAAGCCCGACAGAGGTGGGAGTGTCGCACCATCTCTTTGCTAGGCTTAAGCCCCTTTGAACTATATCGCAGAGAGTATTCTCAAATTTGCCTCTTACCATTATGACAATATTGTCGGCGTATTTTGACACCGAATTCCCTTATTTGTAAGCAGCTTACGGAGCTTATCTACTACAGGGCTCAATAGAAAGGGAGACAATACCGCGCCTTTCAGGCAACAAGATCCCATATTACCTTGTTTGTTCTTGTATTGAGGCAACTTCTATGAGGACTCTGTCGGTTACAGGATTGGTTCTACGAGGACCGTTTGATTTTTTTTCTGGACCAAAAAGTAAACCAAATTGAGGGAAAATGAACCAAACCTTATTCGAATCGGAAGAGCGGAAGTTGGAGGGGGGATGTCGTTCGGTGAGTAGTGTGAGAAAAAAATATATTATATTCTTCCCTCAAACAAAAGAAATATACGTTCACGTTATTAGTTTCTTTTATTTTTTTATTTTACATATTTTTATTTTTTATTTCACTTAAGATTATTCACATTTTTAACTTCAGTACATCTTTCAGGTATACGAGTATAGATATATTTTTCAGAACTATGTGCTAAAATATATTATCACTATACATATTAAAAGTATAATATAGTATGTATATAATGTAAATGCATATCAAAAGAAAAATAGTGGCTAAATGATCTATCAGCCTTCCCATCGAACATCACTCCACAAGCAACACTGGTATACTCCAACACACTACAACAATACCATCGACTCCCGAAAACACCCCACCCAAATACATACAACTTCACATAACTCACCGAGGGATACCAACATACACCACACTCGATCTTACCACTCTGCACAATCAACAAAAAGGATCAAGAACTGGATACGGGCTCTCTTTTCTTCGATCGTCATCATCGAGCCTATACGGGACATCTGAGTTTCCTGCATTTTGCAACGTTTTTCCTGCGCGACGCCGTTTGTACCGGAATTCTGTTTTCAAAACCGAGCGTTTTTCGTCACTTACTATTATTATAACATTTTAGAGCTTAACATGTTAAACAAGTGTGTCGACATTACAAGGTGTAAATTCGATATTGTTAATGTTGCATTATTTCTTTATTTCGCGAGTACGTGCTGTAAAGGTAAAAGTGGTGAGTGCCTTAGTACAAAATACCAACAATTTAATTATGGTCCTTCGAGCCCTAGTGGAAAGCACTATGGGTTGTTAAAGAAAAAACCTATAAAAAAAAAGAAGTACAATGAAAATGTGGGTGCGAAATAAAAAGTCAATTGAATAAAGCAAAAACAAGGAACAAAAGTACAGTAACGTAACAGTGTATTGCAGTTACGGAAACAAAAAAAAAAACCAAACAGCCTAGAAAGCTAGGCGATATAAGTAAAACTTCATGGATCTCGATGGGTTATGAAATGAAAACTCATAATTGTAAATTATTTAAGTATCTTGAGAAAATTGTATCTATTGTCGTGCCTGATCTGGTTGTTGAGTCTTTGGGATTAATATTCATTTTTTAGTTAAATTTATTTTTTAAAAATTGTATAAGTTGTTGAGCTTCTTTCAAGGCAAATTTGACATTAAAATCACCGCTTAAAATCATTGGCATAGCGTGCAAATCTTCTCCTAATTCTGCTGCACTAGAGGGAGTATATGCCAATAATGCTCTATGTATGAATTTACAGATTGAAATAAAATTATAAAAAACATTTATTAATTGAGAGCTAATACATGTTTTTTTTGGATTAAGTGTTTAAAGTTCAAAAATCAATTGTTTAATATATTACAAAATCACAAAAAAGGGTTTAAATAGTTTCTGCATATGTTTAACGGATACATGAATAATAATATTTAATCTTAATAATTGCTGGGTATTTTAATTTAAATTCTTAAAAATTATTATTTTGTCCGAACTGGCTACAATGGGAAAATGTTATAAAAAACGCTAAATAAAGATAAAACGTTGGATAAAACTAAATGACAACTTTGCCGACAAACATACATACATAGGTACTCGCTTGTTTGAATTTTGCGACAATGTCGGTCGGCTATGTTGTCGTGTTTGTCCATTTTGCAGTCCTTTGCTATTGAAAATTAACTTATGCTCTTTTGAAATACTACGACTACCGATTGAGCTGGATTTTCATAGCGTTGTATTTAGATGAAATGGGCTAAATCTAAAAACTATGAAATAATGATAATAAGTAAACTTATAGAAGTAGTATATGGAGTGTGCTTAGAACATATAAAAGTAATTAAAAATTTCATATGCATGCAATTTTATATAAATTTTGTAATAAAATGTCATATATATTGCATAATATTAAATATATGTTAATCAAATTTTTAAATCGCTAATAGGTCATGTTGCCAATTCTCTTTTCTGACGAAAACATCAGACAAATTCTTCAATTTCTGATGTTTAGCATCGTCGTGAGGAAGCAGCTTGTGGGCAACATACAAATGCGAGGGGAATGGTAGGATCAATTGTAAAATTGAAATTTTGCTGATTCTTCAGTTTTACTGAAAACAATCAAATTCAATTTCATCAATTTTTATTTAAACTTTATGAAAACCAAATGTGGTTTACCAGATGCACAGAAAAAATAGCGCCGCGTAGAGTTATGAACGAACGCTTTGCTTAATAGCAGACGCACATTCCTTATGAATGAATTTGTTGTCGTTGTAATAGGAAATACTTAGAAAAAATGGGTCGAGTTTGCTTGAATATTATTGGTCGATGATGGTGCGTCTACGTTTTTTTGTCACTTGAGCTAATGTTTAATTTTTTACAAAAGGCATATTGAGGGACATACATACATATGTACATATGTGTACATATTATACCTGAAAATATATTTAGACATTCGGAGAATCTTCACATACAAATTGTTCATTTGAAAGAAGTACACGACGATATCTGTTTAAGCACACACATTAAACCCGCTTGTTTTGATATAGGATGTGGTGCAGAATTCCTTATTGCAACATCAAATATTTTGCCTAAGTTAAAATCCTATCACAAATATTTTTCTTTTCTCATTTTTATTTTTATAAACCTTTTTTTATTAAATGACATTTTAATTATATTTTTATTATTATTTCCCTCTTATTATTTTAATTTTTGTTCATGCGCATACCAAAGATCATCTGTGCATATGTATGTACATATGTACATTTTGCTTATAGAGTGGTGTAGTTCGTTGCGTTGTCTGATAGGGTGGTGAAATTTTATTTTCGAACTTGCGCGTTTTCGATGTTCCCTCATAGTAATTTACATTTTAGCACAGCTAACATTTGAGCCTTCTCTATTCGTTAACATTCTCTGTTTGCGTTTCTCTGAATTAATTCTTTCTTTAATTGCGGTGACTTCCGCTTGGAAGACACTGCAGTGGTCTGGTAACGGAAAGGCGAATGATGCTAAAAAATATAAAAAAGTACAATAAATATTAAAAACACATAAAACAATAATAATGACAAAACGGGCGAGAATTTTAATATTATATATAACATAAATGTAATACGCAGACGCGATACAAATATACACACATATATAAATACTGATAAAAAAGCAAAGTGAAAAGGGCTAAGCTTAAACTACAAAAGAAATTAAAAGATATTAACACAACCAACACGAGATTAAACCAACAGGGGGATAACAAGAGACAACAAAACCTTAATTTACATATCACATACGCATATTCCTCCCACAACCCCTGCAGGAAATCAGAGTGAGTTGTATCGATTCCTCTTATTGCATATACTCACATATATGTACGTATGTATGTACGTCGAATTTCGTTTTTTCATCTATAAAAAACTGAAATAATACTTAATATAACGGTCATCAAACTGTTTTAATTTACGGAAAAAGTCGAAAACAGTTTGGTATATATATTATATATATATATATATATCTCCAAATATATATACATATACATAGATGCATATACGTATATCAAAAATTAACATATTACATAAAATGATTGGCTTATATGCTTACATTTGGGTATTCAAATCACACTTTGCGTTTCCAACAACATACCAAAATATTTCAAGTACTTGTATTTACTTGCACACTTTTCCGGCAATACCCCTTATGCCTAACAAAGCAATAAGCAGGACTGCGTAACAGATAAAGAGAAAAAAAATCAACCAGAAATTTACAAAATACATATATGCATTTTAATTTACAAAAAATATATACATACGTACATATACAATATACTACATATTCATATGCAAATATTCCTTTTTATACTCTCGCAACCTGTTGCTACAGAGTATAATAGTTTTGTTCACCTAACGGTTGTTTGTATCACCTAAAACCAATCGAGTTAGATATAGGGTTATATATACATATATAAATGATCAGGATGAAAAGACGAGTTGAAATCCGGGTGACTGTCTGTCCGTCCGTGCAAGCTCTAACTTGAGTAAAAATTAAGATATCTTTATGAAACTTGGTAGACATGTTTCTTGGTACCGTGAGACGGTTGGTATTGCAGATGGGCGTAATCGGACTACTGCCACGCCCACACAACGCCATTAATCAAAAACAAATAAATTGCCATAACTAAGCTTCGCAATAAGATACAAGACTGTTCTTTGGTACACAGGATCACATTAGGGAGGGGCATCTGCAGCTTAAATTTTTATTTTAAAGTGGGCGTGGTCCCGCCCCTAATAGGTTTAATGTGCATATCACCTAACCGCTAAAGCTATAATAACAAAATTCACTTCTAACAAATGCTTTTGGCATCTCTATCGACAGTGTGAAAACGGATGAAATCGGGTGACAACCCCGCCCACTCCCCATATAACGGTAGTGTTGAAAAATACTAAAAGCGCGATAAACCAAGCACTAAACACGCCAGAGACATTAAATTTTATCTCTGGGATGGTATGAGATGACTTTATAGCACCGCGTTCGAAATTAGTCAGTGGGCGTGGCACCGCCTACTTTTAGGTGAAAACCCATATCTTGGGATATGCTTAACCGATTTCTACCAAATTCGATGCATAACGTTCTTTTCATATTTCTATGTTATAGTACGAAATCAGACAACAACCACGCCTATTTCCCATATAACACCATTTTCAATTTCATCTGATTCTTTCACTTTCCACTATGCATATCAAGCAGCAATGATTATATCGGGGTAAAACTTTGCGTGAATAATACGTTTAAAGTATGCCACCTTGTGACCAAAAATTGTCTAAATCGAACCAAAACTGTTCAAGCCCCTAGGTACTGAATATGTGGACCCCAGTGCCTATAGTTGACTTCTACCGAAAATATCAGTCAATCCACAAAGAAATCCCAAACGAGTATACCATTTGCTTTGCGATAGTATAAAATGTTCGGTTACATCCGAACTTAGCACTTCGTTACTTGTACATATAAATATACTTAATCTAACAACAACCATATATATGTATAGTTGAAAATATATCTTATATAATTGCCAAGCGCAATACATATACATACATATATTAAATTTTATCTATTTTAATATACTTGTACAATATTATAAATTGATACATACATACATACATAAGTACAGACGGTAAAATATCGGAACATTACCAATTTCAATTTCTCGCTCCCTCCGCACAGCGTTCATACATATTGTATATACGGACATTTGGAAATACATAAAGCAGAAAATCTGCCTATCGCTTAATACCCTACATGGGGTACAATTAAAAAATGATCGTCAAATACGCAATTATATAAACGGTGCGGTAAATTACATACGGATTATTAATAACAAAACTTAAAAATTATAAATAAATTATTATAATAATTTTGTGAATCATACATACATATTGGTTTATATACAATATACGTTTGTACATTTTATAATTAAAGTCCATATTGGCTTACTTCCCGCAATACCCCTTGTCCTTTGGATAACAAGAACAAGTAGGAATGGGTATATTATACATTCAAAGTCCACATTGGCATATATTCCGCAATACCCCTTGCAAAAACAAGCAGGGTTGCGTACAAACACCAAAGTAGAAACAATTCGTGCATACATAGTAGGTCAAAAAAGGCAATCTTGACAATTTTTGGACACGTCTCCAAGCTGCATATGACGCAATCGTAGAATCTGACGACCTAGATCTACCGGAACATTTCAAATCTTAGGCTTACGCCATATACGAAAACTGCTTAGACCAGTTTGAAGAAACTAAAGCATAGATTTCTGATCAGCTAAAGCTAATTAAAGCAATTGCACCCACCCCACATCCGAGAATAGAGCTGCCACAAGTACAAATTCAGGCATCCAATTCAAGGTGCCCGCATTTGACGCGGAAATTTTTCATGGTGGTTATGAAGAATGGCCGTCCTTCCGGGGTATGTTTACAGCCGTTTACATCAATCATTCTATGTTATCAAAAGCGCAAAAATTGTATCACCTCCGATACAAAACAAAAGGCCAAGCAGGCGTAATAGACAAACAGTTCGCACTAAATGATGATAATTTCAATTTGGCTTGGGAAGCTCTTAAATCAAGATACGAAAACGAAAGAATATTGGTCGATAAACAAATATCGATATTAATGAACTTGTCAATCCACTGTTTCAAACTGTTTGTCGGTTTTATCGACACAGAATACTCCCACAGACAGCTGGGACCCTATACTGGTAAACATATGCACTGCCGCATTACCAGAAAAATCGTTACTTTTATGGGAGCAATCGCTCTCATCACGAAAGAAATGCCCCACGTGGCAACAAATGAAAGACTTTCTAACTACCCAGTACGAAATCGCTGAAAGGGTAGACCAAAAAATAGTCAGAACGAAAAGCGTTCAACACGACCTTCCATAGACCCCAAGCCAGTAGCAATAACAATTAAAATAGAAGCTTCTTCAAACGTTCACATCCGAACAGTACAAACAAACGTAATGCGAACTTTTTACAGGGGGCATAAGCTCAAATCTTGCGAAAAATTCAAAAAATTTTATACTATCGACCGAAACAATTTTGTAAAAACAAAAGACTTTGCATACACTTAAAAAGTTCGAAAGCAAATTTAATTGCGTTTATTGTCATAAACGACACCACTCAATGCTTCATTACAGCACCTTTCCTAGCTCACCCTCAAACAGCGCATATATGAAAAGAGCCACGGGTTTAGTTGCAACAGTAAATCTCGAAGTGCGAAATCCTGAAAATTGCAAAGAAGCACCATGCTGTTTACAAGAATTAAAAACCTAAACGCTACACAGCGAAAATCAAAGTAGAGTTCTACTACCCACAGCAGTCGTCGCCATCGAACACCGAGGATAACTGTTTGAGCTTAGGGGCTTATTAGACCAAGGATCACAACGATCATTTATAGCGTCTAGGGCATAAAATAGGCTACAACTGCCAACAAAATTAGCCAGTTTTGTAATCACGGGAATGGGCAGAAGAGTAGTCCAAAACTCAAATAAAATCTGCCCCATTACCCTAATTTCCTCCCAAGCGGATAAGCACATTCAAGCAGAAGCTATAGTCTTACCGCAATTTACAAATATGCTACCAAGCAATCACACAAATAGCAAACATTGGCAAAAGGTTTCACACCTAAAGCTAGCAGATCCCAACTGCAATACTCCCGCTCAAATAGATCTTCTATTAGGCAGCGATCTCATACCACAGATAATACTCGTAGGTATCGAGAAAATTTCAAACACACTTCTGGCACAAAATACTATTTTTGTTGGAACCTAAGTGGACTAGTTACGGAACCAGTTACCACCATGATCACTAAAGTCGAGGAAATCTCAAACGAATACCTCAATTCACAATTAAAAAAATTTTGGGAGTTAGAAGAACTCCCCCCCATTTCAATTACAACCCCAGAAGATCAGTATTGTGAAGACTTTTACAAATCCACAACAACTAGATCAGATAATGGTCGGTACGTCGTACGACTACCACTAAAACAACAATTTCCCAACACAATCGCCTTAGGTCACTCTCGCACCTCTGCAATACAGCAGTTTCAAAGTATGGAAAAAACTTACTTAAAAAAGGTGAGCTTAAGCCACAATACGATGACGTGTTAGAAGAATACTTCCATTTAGACCACATGGAGGAAGTAAGCGCAGGCGAAAAAATCATAAACGGCAAATACTACTCATTTTACTTACCTCATCACGCAGTAGTAAAGCCAGACAAAAAAACAACAAAAGTCAGAGTGGTCTTCAATGACTCAAGATCCAGTAGCTCAGGAAATTCCCTAATTGATATTCTATTCACGGGACCCACACCCCAACCAGATTTAATGCTCCTTAAATTGGCTTATAATCAAATACGTATTCAATGAGGACGTTGAGAAAATGTGTCGACAAATAGTCGTACATAAAGACCACCGAAATTTTCAGCGAATTATTTTTCGAAAATCTCCCAATAGTCCATTACGCGACTATAAATTAAAAACGGTTATCTTTGGCGTCAATTGTGCTCCATATTTAGCTAATTAGAAAGGAAAGTACAACAAAAACGCTGGGGATTCAATGTAATGCGATATCTGACCAGTTTTCATATACTACAGAGTCAATATCTGCATTATCCGCCATAACAAAACGACAAATTCTATCCTGTGTGGCAAAACTTTTCGACCCCGCAGGATGACTTTCGCCAATTATGATACAAGCCAAAATCATAATACAAGAATTATGGTTAGATGGAAACGACTGTCGAACAAGTAAAACCACTTCGTTTAGAAAAGTGGTCCCAGTTCGCGAACAATCTAAATGATATCTCACAGATACAAATCCCAAGATGGGTAAATTATGCCACTGTGCGCAAAGTCGGACTACACGGCTTCTGTGACGTCTCTGAAAAAGCATATTGCGCCACTATGTTCGCACACAAAGCGACGTTGCGACCACAAGCTAATTACTAGTAGAAAAAGTAGCTCCTCTAAAAACAATAAGTCTATCACGACTTGAACTATGTGGCGCGCTACTACTTTCCAAATTAATATCCATGGTGCAAATACATTTAAAGATGGCAAAATACAAATTATATCTGTGGTCCGATTCTGAAATTGTATATTCTTGGTTAGAAAACCCATCACATGCATCGAAGACGTATATTTCCAATCGAACGTCTCAAATCTATGACCTAGGAGGATCAGCCACTTGGCGACATGTAGGTACAAGAGAGTGCAAACCCCTGGGGGAATGGCCCCCGATGGTTACCAGAATCTCCCAATTCTTGGCCACAATCGCCCATGCGTAATATCATTGCCCCAGAAAGTTGAAAAATCGACTTCTTTCACACAACAGTAGATGATACCCACGTCCTCGAATGATTTTCATCGTTCTTTCGAGCCCTCAGAGTAGTTGCTTACTTGTTTAAATTTATAGAGCAACTCAAAACCAAAGTCAAGGGATCAGCCAACTTTCGATGCGATACAGTAACGCACCTACCCTTACAAAAAGCTAAGGTCGCTCTTATCGCATATACTCAAGCGCACTACTTCAGCCGCTATATATCCTTATTAAGAGAATCAAAACATATTGATAAAAGGAGTCCCCTTTTAGTTCTAAACCCATTCCTTGACACGAAAGGTCTTCTTCGCTTGAATGGATGGCTTGCCAATTCAAGCCGAACGTATAACGAACGCCATCCCATAATTGTACCATAGTCTCGACTTACCACATTACTCATCAGTTATATCTACATATTATATTAAAGCTTCACGCCAAACATCGTCTCATGCAACATATGGTCCGCCACTAATTTTATATTCCCCGACTTAAGCCCCAAATAAAGAAGTGCATTTTCTTGTGCAAAATCTGCACCACGCATAAGCAAAAGATGCGAACACAGATTATGGCAGCAATTCCCCCGGAACGCTGCAACTTCGATCTGCCTTTCTCCATCACAGGTGTTGATTTTGCTGGGCCTTTTCAGATAAAGGCGTCCATGTTAAGGTCTCCCACTCTGATGAAAGGCTATGTGGCTGTCCTTGTGTTTTACGACAAAAGCAGTACACCTTGAGCTTTGTACTAATCTGACAAAGGAGGCTTTCCTTGCGGCATTTGCTCGCTTCGTCGGACGACGCGGCTTTCCATCGAAGATAATGAGCGACAATGGTAAAACCTTTATCGGGGCACAAAGAGCCACCGAAAAACAGTTTGTGGACTTTATCCAACAAATCTCACTTGAAATTGTACAAAAGTACGCATTCCAAGGCATTAACTGGCAGTTTATCCCCCAAGCGCTCCTCATATGGGTGGTTTATGGGAATCAGCTGTAAAAAGCTTCAAATCCCACTTAAAAAAAGTAGCTGGAAATTACAAATTAAATTATGAAGAATTCACGTTATTAATTCGAATTGAAGCCGTTCTCAATTCACGGCCTCTCACCCCCCCTCAAAGGAACACTCATTCTAGCCATACCCGAGCCAGGGGTGGAGTCGCTATCCTTTTTAATTCGCTGGGAAAGAATTAAAATTCTCCATCACGATCTCAGCCGCCGTTGGAAAGAAGAGTACATAAAGGATCTCCCTAAAAGATATCGTTGGAAGACTCCTGAACAAGCGCCAAAACTCCGACGTAAAGCGGAACGCAGATCAGACCGCTCGTAAAGCTGTACTTTCTACCAACCGCAGATAATAACGATAAAGTAAATGATAAACGATAAACCGGTAATAATCCCGAAAACGTTATTAATAACCGATTCAATAAACCGACAGGAAAAAAAAACGAAAAAACAATAACTCGTAAACTCGACAACAATCCGTATATATAAGTACAATATATAGTCTAATGGGTTGGTCAAGAGTTGTAGGATGCCTATTTGAACTTATATCTTACAACTTTATAAAACCCAATAACCTTTTCTACACAGATAACTATGGACGCAGATGCACCTATGCCAACGCCTGCTATTTTGTCGGCTCAATGTGCTGCTACCTGCGGTTACTACCATCTATTCCCGAAAACATCACACACAAATACATACAACTCACCAAGAGATACCAACACACATCACACACGATCTCACCACTCTGCACAATCAACAAAAAGGATCGACGACTGGAAACGGACACTCTTTTCTTCTGAGTTTCTTGCATTTTGCAACGTTTCTCCAGCGAGACGCCGTTTGCACCGGATATCTGTTTTCAAACCGAGGGTTTTCCGCCACTTACTATTATTATAACATTGAAGAGCTTAACGTGTAAAACAAGTGTGTCGACATTACAAGGTGTAATTTCGATATTCTTAATTCTGCATTATTTCTTTATTTCGCGAGTACTTGCTGTAAAGGTAAAAGTGGTGAGTGCCTTAGTGCAAAATACCAACAATTTAATAAAATAGGATCAAATATTTTAAATTAAGAGATCTTAGGAGCATTTAAAAAAATCGCGATTTTGAAGATAAATCTTCACTGTTGGCAACACTGAACTTGTTTCGAATTTCACAACTGCTTAGTGTTACCAGATTCGATAACTTGGAGAACAGTCGGAAAATTATTTAGCAACGCTGCCACTGAATATGATTATGGAGATAATGAAAAAATCCTGTTCATTTATTGATCAAAGAAAATTTCCTAAAGCATTGCATTCAAAATAGACAATTTCACAAAATTTGGTCCAAATGGATCAAAACGGTACCCGGTTACAATTGGCATACTTGAAAACGTACTTACATCTTTCACCAGTGACTATTTTGCTTTTTTTTTAATATCAGTAAGATGTAAATAGTATGCAACACAACATTAAACAAGCTTCAAATCAATAAATTTCAGAAGTATTAACTTAAATTTTGCAGAAAATATTAAATTTACACAATTTTTGTAAAGTGTAAAGTTTTATGCTGAAAGAGATCTTTAAATGCTTAGATGAATCATTTCATAGTTAGTGAGGCTTATAAAATGAGTTCGACAAGTACAATTGTTGACTCGATTACCTTTTTTTGTTTTTTTTTAGTAGTCACCCTAGTGTTCTTAGCTTTGCGAATTAACTCAAAGAAAAATACCGGTAATCCCCTTTTATGGCTTTTATGGCAAATAGCTGAAAATACCTTAAATATAACTTATTACACTACAATATATAAGAGACTGACACGCGATAAAAAATTTATAATTTTTTTTAAATTTAATTCATTCTTATAATATAATTAAAATTATTATTTTTTAATTGGAATACAAAGTTTAGTAGCGTAATTAATTTTAAAACAATAAAGTCGAACGCTCTTATATAAGCAAAGAAAAGCTATTATGTGTTTAATTCATTAAACGAAATAAATTAAAGACTGTAATTATAATAAGGTATTAGGTATAATTAATTTAAAAAGAATAAACTTAAACGCTTTTATATGAGCAAAGAAAAGCTATTTTGTGTTTTATTCGTTAAACGAAATAAATTACTTGTGCTTACTAAAAACATTAAAAAAAAATTGAAAAAAATCGTAAAAGAACAAAATAATCAGAAAAAAAACTTTAAAAAAATATAGGGGTAAGTACCGCGTGGTCGCAGGTGTATGTATCCAGTGCAAGTAGCTTGGTACTGACGCTTTGCCCAAAGTTTTCAATTAATAATTTAGTACATATATGCAAATTAAGGCATTTTTTCTAGTCGGTTACACATGCCAGTAACAGTTCGTAAAACTCAATACATTCACATTTTTTTACTAACACACTCATAAATTTTGATCTGACAAGAAAATTTCAAAAACAGTAAATAGTTCACACACATACCAAGCACTCACACAACCATAAACATAACATAAACATGTATGTAAAGAATGTTATGGAAAATCATCAAATAGAAAAATTTTTGTGAAATTATTGTTAATTGATTCAAAATTTAAACTTCAATATTTTTTTACATTCCGTTAGAACCGCCAAGCCAATCACATTGCGCTTCAGCAGTTTGTAACATGACGGAGTTGTGCATATAAAATTTTACAATTTAGGGCGCGTTTTGGGCACCATTGGTTAAATAAATACAAACTATTTTTGTACGAAATTTATACGTTTGTAGTTATTTCAACCAAGGAAAATTACACCACCGACTGCTGAATCAGTTTTTGCATGTAAGTGCAAGTACCTTTGCCAGTGAAAAAATTTTGAAATGAACTTGCACTTGCACTTACCGCTTTATTACTGCTATCCGAGCTTACAACTTCTTACTTATATTTCATTTGCTCCTTACACGGCAGCACTCTGACTAGAACTGTGTCTACTGTACAATCCGGCAGCCGCTATATAGTTAACAAAACTTCGCCACTCGGATATTCTGGCAACTATGAATTTCGCTGTCTGATTGATTCTGGCAATTTATCGTCATTATAGTCTGATCGTCCCGATTAGACGTATTTTCCGTACCAAAATATTTGTGTCCCTCATCTTGTCTTCCAGGATGCGTTTTCATCCGTTTTCCGGATACGCAGTTTCTGGTACATCTTCTGAATTACAACTAATTCGAAATTCCTTTCAAGGTCTGAACGTAATAGGAACACCTTACCTCGTTACCCAATTGTTGTTGAATACGTCCGCTACTGGTTCAGCCTCTGGCTATTAGCTTAAATAGTCCTTGACCAAAACATATTTGTTTCCTAATTTATTGGTGGAAAATGGACCATCTACATCCATACCAATTCGCTCAAATGCCGCACATGAATTGTACTGCTTTATGTGGCCATTACTTCTAGACCTTGACTTTTAAGCTTCAGAACAATCATCATAGATCGGGAGCTTTGCCCATCTTCGCTCTTCCATACTCGGTGCAAGCAACCAACTTTAAACTTTTCTTCTCTCTTCTAGTTGCTTTTGCAATTTCTCCACTCATTGCACATATGTTTTACTCCACTTCATGCACTACACCTAGCAAATTTGGATCTTCTTGCCGGCGCGTTAACTTTATCTTGTTCTTGCGACTGTGAGGATCCTTGTGCTGGCATACAAGCTTTTTGTTCATCTGACTGTGATGAATTTAAAGCAAGTATACTTTGCGTGAGAAAATTAGTCACTCATGCAGTTCTCTGGTACACATGTATATTTGTCACCAACAAAAACTACAAACATTGTTCTACAAAATCAACAATTATCCCAAAGAGAATGAGCAGCATCACAAGTTAATATGTCAGCTAGATTGACGAAGCGCAAATGTTGTAAAACTTATAACAAAAACAGAAATACGTCGGGACATTACATCCATCAGGTGCAACTCTTTCTCGTGGTCCCGCCTGCGCGTCACACCTGAGAGGAGAGCGTTATACGTTGCTCCTTGCTTCGAAAGTCTGCTTCTGCAACTACCTCCAATGACGACGCTGAACAACAAAACTCCAGTTCGAATGGACTTGTCAAAATATTTCGACACTGTCAATTACATAACGCTACTGGAAGACATTGAAAAATTACGCTTGCTCCCGTGGTGAAGAGATGGACCATTAATTAATTGAACGGTCGTCAATCTTTCGTAATATTTCGAGGTCGAAATTCCAAGTTAAAGTTAACAAGGGGGTTCCGCAGGGTGGAGCTATTTTCCCGCTACTGTGTAACTTCTATATCTAGAAACTATTGTCTGCACATCAGCAGAGTATCAGCAGCGAAGTGTCAGATTTGCAACAGAGCTGCTGTACTGCTGTAATTATTACATAATTTGAACGCACCCGTTGTTGGCAACATACAATGCAAACGGCCGGCCGGTCATCAACTACGCAGCACTGATATGATCGCCTGGATGTAGTGAAACGTCTCCTGACGAACATCTATATAGTGAGGCCTGTATGCTTCCAGTTAAGGAAATAAATCATCCTTGCAGTCGTCTGATTGAAGCGGAGCCACCTCCTAGGAGTATCAAGAGGTCATTGCTTGATTACGTTGACGACATTGAACTGTACGCAGAACAGACTACAAAGGCAACAAACTTCAGACACTCATTTAACGATATTCACTGTTTAGCCATTAAGCAGTGAGTGGCGTGCTTGGAGTTAAACCACTACCCATAGTAGACGAAGAGCTCGAGTTGCCCCGAGAATCTAGAGTAGCCCATGCGCAACTTCTTTTTCGATATTGTAGCAGATTAAACTCCTCTAACTCTAAATATATGTCCTGTGTGCAGTCAGTTCCCGCATGACTCTAACTACCTCTTTGCAGGCCCAATGAACCCAACTCATATAACAACCCTCTCCCTATGGTTCGACTCCGTTGAAACTGCACGTTTCCTGGGTCTGCCAGTCACACCCTGCCAATGACAACCTACTTGAATTTTACCACCCAAGCGAGGATTAGATATCCGCTACAACAGCAAACTGTGGAGTCAAAGTAATCGGAATCGTGTCGTAAATTTAAACTAACCGTATTTGAAAAAATTTAACGAAGTACAAAAATGGGACAAACTTTATAAAATATATGAAAAAAGTTTACAGAATCAGCTTCTCCGAAAAAATCGTCCAATAAAGAAAAAGTTATTTTTGGATGTATTTCAATAAAAATGGATAATTCAAGGTTGCCAACTCATCGTATTGTTTGATTCGACGATTATGGGAAAAAACGATAAAAAAAATAGTCTCGAAAAAACTTCTAAGATATCATAAATTTAAAGCGACGTCAGAATGTGTACGTTCTTTTTAACTTTTATATCCACAAACAGTTCACTTATTCGTTTTCACATATTTACTTTATATTAAATAGTGCAAAAATAACTTTAATTCAATATTTAACTTTTGTTCAATTCTTTTTATTCACACAATAACAATAGGATTGCATTCTAAGGCTGTCCAAACAATAACATGTTTATCTGTGTTCGAGTGGGGGTGAAAAAATGTCCAATGGTGCAAACAAATTTTACATTTTACTGTGATAAATGAAAATTAAAATTTTTGACAGTTGAAGTTCAAAGCAAACGCAATTGCGTTGTTTGAAAGTTTGTCCTCTTATTTAAATTATTAAATATATTCGTAAAATAAATTAAATGAAAAGCAAATAATTTGCTTGCTAATAAAAATACTAATGAAACTCCAAAAAAATAATTTAATTTGAAGATTTGTAACTAATTGAGAATTGGTAGCTTAGCAACTACGACGCTACTTGCGTTCGGTACACATATGTATGTGCATATATAATTATATAATATATTGATATATAGTACATAAATACATTTACATTAAGATCTTTTAATCAACTACAAAAATATTATTTTTACTTAATTCTTTTATCTTAATTTTAGTTTGCAATATTTTGGCTAAATAATCAAAATTCAAAAGGAGTCAAAAACTTTCCTTATTTAGAGTATATATTCTGTTTTGAATGGAATTAATAACATATTTTATAACATAATTGTTATGCATGCAGCGATTCTTTTAAATTCGTTTATTCCCAAATGCGTATCCTTATTCCTATTTATAAGTTGTCAAAATTTTACCTAGCTCTTGAGCTGGGTAATACTCTGACATTCGGATTCCCCACGAAAAACGTCAAAATTTCAATTTTATCTGACAGAATTTTAATTTTTCTACCGTTTGGCACACAACTTAACAAATAATCAGTGTTAACTTATCTACATTTTTTACAAAGGAACCAACAGGAATAAAGAAAACAGATAATACCTCAATTCGCGTAGAATTCCTTTTTGCATTGGCGGCCTTCGCACGCGCTTCAACAAAATAACCCTGGTCGGTCCAACACAGGGGTGTTTTCAGTTCGTTGGCGTAGATCTCCTCTTTGCTTTGGCCACATACGGCCGCGCTTCAAAATAAAAAATAACACTCTCCCTCTTTTTAGGCAGCGCAGAGGAGTGACCATTGTTTTTTGCCAACTTTAAGGACACAACAGAAGCATTTCGCTACAGTCCCCGCCAGAATCTAACGAGGTTACATAAATGCTTAGTCGGTCGAGCCAAGGAGACAGTAGCATTTGGAATGAGCATTTTGGAATGAGTGAACCGCTAAAGCAGATCGAGTCAGACGAAAATAGAAGAGCACGCCAGACGCTAATAGAAAATACACGTCGCATAGGTAAACGTTAAAGTGGACTTCTTTGGACAAGCATGCCGCTTTCTATTTTAGACAGTTACGATATGGCTTATAAACGTCTAATAGGAACAAAAATTAAAAAGAAATGAAATCTAGTTTAACGTCAAATACACAGAGGAAATCGCCAAAAGGTAAAGGAGCTCATATTAATTGGTATTTACCACACTTTGCAGTACAAAACCAACACAAGCCGGATAAGATGCGAATCGCACAGGTCAAGGGAGTTTCGTTAAATTCCATGCTCAAAGGACGAAAACATGCCAAATCATTGCTGAATATTTTATTTTGATTTCGAGAAGGTGCAGTGGCGGTAGCTGCTAACATTCACGAAATGTTTTCACAAATAATAGTTAGGCAACGATGTGAACCTCAATTAATTAGTTAAACACTACGTAATGACGTCTAAGATTTTCGGAGCCATATGTTCGCCTTGCATAGCAGAGTTCGTAAGAAACAAAAACGCCGAGGACTTCAGTTAACAGTACCCCTACGCACACGCAGCCATATTGGAGAGTCATTACATGGACAACTTTGTTGCTAGCTTTACCAGCGAAGAGGCCTTTTTTATATAAAACTGTGAAGAGTTAGAAACAATGTCATAATCAAAAACCGATCCGTGAATTTTAAAAGCCAAAACCCGAGATGGAAAACATTGTCAGACTCATTCGAATTTCAATTCAACTTTCACCATATTAGGAAAGCAGTTTCGCCCGCCAAGAAAACGTGAATTTCTAAGCATCGTATGTCAGTATTCGATCCGATTCGATTTGGAATACTTAGTTACAACTTTCTCTTATATTATATTTATTTATATATTTGTATATTATTATTATTATTATATTATTTATTTGTATATTATTATTATTATTATATTATATATTTGTATATTATTATTATTATTATATAATATATTATATTATAATACCGAAGAACCTCCATCATAAATGGTTTTTATGGCGGACAGAATTCAAACGTATAAAATAAGTGCACGTAAAACGATGGTAGCAGCAGACAAATAAAACCTTTACTTAATTTTTTCGAAGGTTTTCGTGATTCTCAAGGACCTTTGTACTGCACGTTATGAACTTCAGGAATTCTAAACTTCGGAACAACCATAAGTACTCGGAAGATTTGGGCACTTTCGTCCTTTCACACTCGATGCAAGCAGCCACACACCAACTTTAAACTGCCCCGCTATGGCCAATATGCTTTTGCGACTGGCCTTCCTGTAGTAACTTCTCCACTCGTCGTGCATTTGTTCCACTCTACTTCATGCATTACACCTTGCAATTTTGGATTTTTTGCAAAGAGTCATCCGTGGCTGTGAGGACACCTGCGTTGACATACGCACGTCTAGCTCTTTCGACTGTGAGGACCCTTGTACTGGTACTTACACTTCCTCCTCTTCCGACTGTCGGGACACTTATGCTGGTATAGAAGCTTCTTTCACTGCGAACTGCTCTTTCAACTGCTTTGATAACATCTGTGATATACGCTCTTTCCCACCTACGATATTATAGCAAAAATCATGTGTATGTCCACCATCTTTGACGAGCATTGAGCCACTTCCTTTTCTTTTATCTTCGTGATGTCTTCCTCTAATTAAAATTGAAATACATATTCCTCAACATTAATGTTTTCCGCCTCCATGGCCTCCCGCAACCGTGATTGTAATTCAATCTTTAATCCATTTGTCGCCAAACCACGTTGCTCCAGCTCCTTTTTCAGTTGTGGAATCTTCAGATTATTGGCCATTTTCAAATAATTATGTTTTAGCAACGAAATTTAAAACATTGGTATTTTATTTTTGCTGACATCATGCAACCGAGCTATTCATGTACATGTTGTCTATTTAAAATTTGTGTGCAAATGAAAACAGCTCTGTCAAACCACCAAAATGACAGCTCATTGCTAGCAATGTAAAGCAGGAAATGTTTTTAGACATCAATTGCTAAAAATTAGCGATGTGCAGTCTTCATGGCAATATTGCTAGCAGTTCAGATTATTAGTAATCCTTAATTGTTTTGAGATGCCCTTAATAGAAATCGATCATTTTAGTAATCCCGCGTAAATTTCAAATGCGCGGTTTTTAGCAGTTTCATGCAACTGCAAGTAACAAAAGAATCAATTGTTTTCTAATGTGTTTTTAACAGCTGAGAACACTTGATCGAAATTTGTATTTTTTGACACAGAGATACAATTCAAAGGAATGTAGTTTAATAACCTTTTTTGTGAACAGATATTTGTAATGGAAAACATTAATGAAAACTTTCAAAACTGTTTTCGAAACAAAAGTTTATATCATATTTATTGCCTTTCCTCACCACCTCTGAGATGCAATGTAGACACGTTCTTTTTTGGGTGTTTGGTTCCCCAGTGAGCCTATATTCACATATATAATATATACAGTCCTAAATCAATCTTCTTTTTATAACAAATATAACTAGAAAACAAGTAAGGAAGGGCTAAGTTCGGATGTAACCGAACATTTTATACTCTCGCAAAGTCAAATGGTACACTCGTGTGAGATTTCTTTGTGGATTGACTGATACTTTCGGTAGAAGGTCAACTATAGGTACTGGGGTCCACATATTCAGTACCTAGGGGCTTGAACAGTTTTGGTTCGATTTAGCGAATTTTTGGTCACAAGGTGGCATACTTTAAACGTATTATTCACGCAAAGTTTTACGCCGATATAATCATTGTTGCTTGATTTGCATAGTGGAAAGTGAAAGAATCAAGTGGTATTTAAAATGGTGTCATATGGAAAATAGGCGTGGTTGTAATCCGATTTCGCCCATTTTCGCACTATGACATAGAAACATGAAAAGAACGTTACGCACCGAATTTGGTTGAAATCGGTTAAGCAGATCTCAAGATATGGGTTTTCACCTAAAAGTGGGCTGTGCCACGCCCACTGTCTAATTTTGAACGCGGTTCCTATAAAGTCATCTTATACCATCTCAGAGATAAAATTTAATGTCTCTGGCGTGTTTAGTGCTTGATTTATCGCGCTTTTAGTAGTTTTTAACAGTACCGTTATATGGGGAGTGGGCGGAGTTGCCACCCGATTTCAACTATTTTTACACCGTCAATAGAAGTGCTAAAAACATTTGCTTCCAGTGAATTTTGTTATTATAGCATTAGCGGTTTAGGAGATATGCACATTAAACCTATTAGAGGCGGGACCACGCCCACTTTTTAAAAAAAAATTTTAACTGCAAATGATCCTGTGTACCAAATAACAGTCTTGTATCTTATTGCGGAGCTTAGTTATGGCAAGTTGTTTGTTTGTTTTTGATGATTGGCGTTTTGTGGGCGTGGCAGTGGTCCGATTACGCCCATCTGCAATACCAACCGTCTCACGGTACCATGAAACATGTCTACCAAGTTTCATAAAGATATCTCAATTTTTACTCAAGTTAGAGCTTGCACGGACGGACGGACAGACGGACGGACGGACAGACAGTCACCCGGATTTCAACTCGTCTCTTCATCCTGATCATTTATATATATATAACCCTATATCTAACTCGATTAATTTTAGGTGATACAAACAACCGTTAGGTGAACAAAACTATTATACTCTGTAGCAACAGGTTGCGAGAGTATAAAAATATATATATATATCAATTCAGGTACACTTCAAGGATGGTAACTACATTAACAATATAAATCGAAATAATCACCTTAAATAAAAACCATAATAAATATATATATATAACCATATACAATTCAATTGTATTCGTTAGCAAATATATGAAAAAACAATCTTCTTTTATTATATAACAAATATATATATAAAAAATCGGGTACAATTCATGAACAGTAATACTATACACTAGAACCACGAACTGGTCAAAATAACAGGTTGCATGATTTATTTATACTCTATCTTATATATCTATTTATCTTCATTCCTATTTAATATTTGACATTAATGTCATGATTTTTATTAATTTTCCGAGAGAGAGAGACTTATTTGAAATAGGTATATGGTAAATCTTCGTAGTTTTAGTGTTAAAGTTATAAATTTTTAAAAGACAACACGGTAACATATCGGATCAGATTTGAGACATTTGGACGTTTAAGTAGTTGAATATTAGTAGGCAACCCGTTACAAGAGTGATTTAGTAATAGATTTGTGGCAACCCGTACCAACGTTTTTGCGTGTGAACTAGTGAAAATCTTATGATTTATACAATGGTATCCAGTATTTACTGTATTTCCAAAAAAAAACCCTTAATGTATACTTTGAAATTAAAAGCAATGGGAATAAATGATTTATTTAATTTAATACTATTTTCTACAATTATATTTAGTGCGAATAAGTATTCAACAAGTATACACCCACAGTATATTCTTTTAGAGCTGTCCGATTAAGCTTTTCAAAAGCGTATCTATACGTAGACATGGATGTACGCATTATTGTAAATATATGGGTTAGGACATGAATTCTCGAAACAATATAATAAATAAAACTCATATTAAATTGACTAAAACCACTGAAAAACTACTCGACTTATTTATTACTACCAATAAATACTCTCTCATATTGCCTGAAAACATCCGGATTCATTTTCACTGTGCTTTTTTCCACCAAATTACGAAAAGATTTAAGAGTACGAGCTTCGGATTTTAATGTCTCTTTCTCTTTGCGTATAAATATTTTCAACCCATCCTCAGAACTATTTTCTTCTTGTAACCTATCCCCGTTTGCATCAACAATATGAACAACTTCATGTTTCATTGTCTGTTTAACCTGACTTCGAAGTCGGTCATATTCAAGATTCAAAAGCTTCTTCAAGCCTGCTGAGAACGTCCGTACTTGTTCACAATTTTTTTCTACTATATCGGAGAAATTATCCGTTTTTGTATATTCATCATACTTCGCGTCATTAGGGGTATTAGTATTATTTTCATTTTCCGTATCTAGCACCATAACAGCTTGCAATGATTCAGCGTATATTTCTTCCGTCTGACACTGTTGTCCAGCAGTAATTTGTTGAAAATTAGTAGGACCGAAATTACCATCGATATCATAAAACTTATATCCAAGCATTTCAAGAGCTATTTCAGTTAATAAGTATGACATTGGACAAAATTTTTGAACGTTTTTTCTGAATAATGAATAAAAAAATTTTTGCAAAATGCCATAAACAATAAAAATTTTTGTTTTCGATAAAATTCATTTCTTACCCGATTATTACTAACACAGTGTTAACACGGAAAATGTAAGTTGAAATTCTTTGTCAATTTTCGATGACAACTTTCCCATAGACCAAGAATTATAGAACACAAGATTACGCCAACCGCCATCTTGTGACGTAATTCGTTGAAACTTCAGTATACCATCCCAATATTTAAGGGTTAAAAGGGGTATGGTTGAAGAGATGAGATTCTCCAGATAGAAGATGTTTCTTTTATATTATGCACTTATTATACACTTACACTTCACTACAATGTTTCTAAATATTTATTTTGTATTCATAATTTTAATATTTGGTTTAAATAAGGGGTCGGCTTTAGAATAACGTCCCACGCTTTCGTGGATAAAATGGGTATGGGCGGATAGAGGAGACCCTCCAGATCAAGAATATATATAGATATAGCCGCGGGAAACTTATAGTTTTCGAGATATTTACGTTTAAAGTTGAAAATTTCAACTATTTAAAGTACTTATTTTTGCGATTTAAAATGAATTATACACTTATATTTTTCACTTTTATATCCACTAACACTTGACTAATTCGTTTTTACAAATTTTTTTTATATTAAATGCTGCAAAAATAGCTTTATTTCAATATTTAAATCATTCTTCAATTTTATTAATTTTGACAATAACAAAATGGTTGTGAATGTCAAAACATCAGTGTTGCCATACTAATATATTTTGTAAACGAAGAAAAATAAAATAAACACAGAGATTGTGCCCTAGATACAGGAAACAACGCAAAAAGAATTTCTGCGCGTAAAAACTTTGGTACACCCCGGTGTTGGATCGACCAGGGTTATTTTTTTGAAGCGCGGCCGAAGGCCGCCAACGCAAAAAGGAGTTCTGCGCAAAAAACCTTGATACACCCCGGAGTTGGACCGACCAGGGTTATTTTTTTGAAACGTGGCCGAAGGCCGCCAACGCAAAAAGGAGTTCTGCGCAAAAAACCTTGATACACCCCGGTGTTGGACCGACCAGGGTTATTTTTTTAAAGCGCGGCCGAGGCCGCCAACGCAAAAAGAAGTTCTGCACGAAAAATATTTTGATACACCCCGGTGTTGGACCGACCAGGGTTATTTTTTTGGAGCGCGGCCGAAGGCCGCCAACGCAAAAAGAAGTTCTACAAGAAAAAAGGATTATTGTCATAGAGGGTATAACATAATACTTAACATCAATGCTTTGTAATAGTTTATTTCTCTAGGTTTTGGATTCCTGCATTTGGGGTATTATCTGTTTTAATTTTTTTCAGTTCAATTACAAAAGATGTCGATAAGGTAGTACTGGTTATTTGACATTTTGCAACCCTTTTGTTATTGTCAGAGTTAATAGAATTTAACAATAATTTAATTATTAAATTAAACTATTTTTGCACTATATAATGTAAAAAACATGTGTACAAACGAATTAGTGAAGTGTTAGTGGATATAAAAGTGGAAAATATAAGTGTATAACTCATTCGAAATGGGAAAAATGCGTACTTTAAATAGTCGAAATTTTGAACTTTAAACCCAAATATCTCGAAAACTATAAGTTTCATGCGGCTATATCTATATATATTCTTGATCTGGAGGATCTCCTCTATCCGCCCATACCCATTTAATCCCCGAAAGCGTGGGACGTTATACTAAAGTTTTCCCTAAATAAGCATTTTATTTTTACACAATTTTTGTTGTATGCACAATAACAAATGGGTTCCATATTGACAGATAATAACTGTTGCCATATTTTATATATATATATATAATATTGTGGCGAAAACGACTACCAGAACAAATCAGAATCGACGATAACCTGCTTGAAGCAACTAGACAGCGAATTCGTAGTTCCCATATTGTTCTAGTAGCGAATTTTTGTTAAAAATTTACTCTATAAGGGTTGCCGGATGGTACAGCAGACCCAGTTTTAATTAGAGTGTTGCCGTGTAAAAAGCAATTAAGCTATAAGCAATAAGTTGTAAACTTGAATATCGAGCAATAAGTGTTAAGTTGTTGGAAAAAAGATAAGTGGGTAGTCATTAAATTGGGACTTTAATTTAACAATCTATTGATCGAACTCAAGAGTGAGTTACAGGTAGACGATTTATCGAGAAATCCGTTACAATATCTATATATTTGCTTACGTGTTTCCCCAAACGTTTTGGACTATTATTATTTATTACAAAATGCAATTACGCATTTTGCGTGTGTATAGCTGTTAATATTTTTTTCAATCTGAGTTGTCGTCTTTTCCGTATTTCTGCCTACTTTTTACTTCTAGCTGCAATCTGTGCAATTAAGTATACAATCGCGTTCTTTTTTTCTTTAAAGTTTTTAATATTTTTTTTGGTTTCAACGTTTGTATTAATATTTAACTAATAATAACTTTACCAAGAAGAAAACAGAAACAACACATTTGACAGCTGATAATCTCCTCTGGCTGTGTAAACGATTGTTGAACCACCTAAGACGAGATTATTTTCATATGTAAATGTGCTTTTACCAATAGCAATACTAGACAATAACATTGCTTTTGTCACAATTATAAGTAATTTTTCTATCTGGTGTCACAAGAAAACTTGACGTGTCGACGTGACAATCGGCTGGCCGGTCGTTAATTACGTAGCTCCAATATGGTCGCCTGCATGTAGCAGGACACAGCTGAAGAAGATACAAACAAGTTAGAACACATCCCTGCGGATTATCACAGGATCTCCCTTGATGCAGCCCTCGAACACTTCCTGGGTCTGTAAGCTTTCGTTGAAAGACTTGCACTTATCTTCAAGCAGTTTGTGTTAAGATGCTTTTGCAGAATTCTACTGCAATCTTTCTTCATCCACTCACTACTGTCATGGTGATCAAGAGTTAAGACCGAGATGATCGAGAGTTAAGACCGAACACTCTAGTAGCTGTTCGAGGATGACAGCGCCGGTATTGCTTTTTGCTCTATCTCAGTAGTGTGGTATAGTTTGTTCCAAAACAGCTGATTATATTTCATTAAATACTTACTTTAGTCTACTACTTGTCTAAAATTATTTTGTTGCAAGCAGAAAATGTATTGTTTCGCAAATTCAATGAACTTTTTAGGAAACGACGCAAAAGAAACAGCTAATTTGATGTTACCAAGTAACGAAAAATTATCAAGCTTAATTTTACACCCTATTGTAACAGAATTCGATATTATGAGTGATAAAAATTCATTCGAACAATAAAATAAAATGTATCATTCTAAGATATAAGTAAAGAGAATTATTTTTTAAATTAAGGAATAAAGTTTTAGAAATTACCATGTTATATTATATTATACCTATAGTTTTAGGTATAGTTCTCAAATATAGTCTGTTTACTTCTTAAATCAATAATTTGTAGAATATCCAATACCTGCATAATATGTAAAATACAATAAATATATTTCTCCCCCAATTCAATTAGAAATTTATTTAAATTTATAGGATGTTGATCATTATACCAGTTAAATACAGGTAAATAATATTAATTAGTTAAACTTTCGTATATATTCTATAAAAGTGAATAAATAAATAATTTCATGCCTGTATGATCCTAGATTTACAGATCCTACATTTATTAAATACATTGATTTTATACTTAATTTACAATGACAGAGGTTGGCAAAAATCCCCCACTGAACCCGCCCCGAGGTGCCGATTGGTAATAGATACCACAGATTCACGACACAGGTGGGGACGAGCTGGTAACAGTCCGCCCCTGCCGTAGACGTGTGGAATCTAGCTAAGATCAGACTTCTTATCTGTGTGTTCAGTGTTCCTTCCTAGCACAGCATACAGATAAGGAACCTTACCATGGTCGGGGGTACAATAAAGGGCTGGATCAAGGTGTCATGCGACCCGTGCCGAGGATCAACCTGGCTGGGGCCCTTAAATAGCCCAGTCTCGAACGGAGCTTACGGATACCTGGCCCCCTCCGTAATAAGATAGCCTTACTTGCGCAACGGGGGCTATGCGCAGGCGGACATACTTTCCCCCACACTCGTGGGACCATCTATGAACCGAAACACAAATAAACAAATTCGAAACAAAAATAAAAACAAAAACCGGAGAGAGCCCGGATCTCCAGAAAAAAAGCCGGAGGGGGCTAGTTGCTCCCAAAAAAGAGCAGCGTTTGGAGCGAGCTCGGCAACAAACAACAAAAACAAGAGCGAAGCTTGGTCCAGAAGATAAGGCAAGCACTAGTAAAGGGGCAGAAGCTAAAGCTGGCCCACAGAAAGTGGTACCGCCGGAGGCAGCCAGACTCAAACCCTGCAGCCGAAACACGGCTGAGAAGCAGAGGGAGGGAGGAGATGTCAAAGGGGCTGCTGATGGAAGTGCATCTGTCAGGGATTGGCCTGCATTTAGCATTCAGGACCCGGCAAAGGCAAAGTATGCGGAGAGACGACACGCCGCATATCTACTGAAGTTGGTAGAGTTAAAGCCGCCAACGAAAGAGGAGCTAACGAAGGAGCTTGAAGCATCGATTGACTGCGCGAGAGCGGTCATACCCAATTTCAAGCTGGAGCCGCCGGTAAAGGTAGCCAAGCGACAGTGCTACTAAGCAACTGGGTCCGCCACCGTTATGCACAGATGTCGGCTGGTACCAGGGCCAGATCAAAATGATTGCTTGCGACGACGAGAGATCGGTCGCTCTATACAAAGCTGCTATAGCCAAGGTGGGAGAGGTATATCCCGGGGCAAAATTGGAAGCAGTGGATAAAAAGGACATACCATCCAGACCAAGGGCAAGGATATGGATCCCGGCTAAACCATCACAGCCGGAGCCTACCCACGGAAGGGTGGAAGTACGTCAAGACATTTGAGGACAGTGTAGCAGAATCTGGCGTGGAGACCAAAAGGGCCACGATGCAGATTCTGCTGTTATTAACGAAAGATTCCATCGAACCGCTGGCGAAAAGTGGCGGGGAGATAAATTACGGGTTCACGAAAGTAGGGATAACGCTATGGAGTCCTCGAGCGACGCGGAAGGTATAGAGCAAGGTGAGTGTTCTTCTTCCGGGTCTGAGCTTGCTGCCAGACTCTCAAGCTTGTATACTGAGAGAGCGCTTTTAAGCGACTCTCAGGAAGACGCAGATATAACAATAGTTAACGGGTCTTCTACAAATTAATCTTCATCATAGCAAACTAGCTTCAGCAGCCGTAATTAACCGCGTGGCAATGGAACAGCCTGAATTTGTCCTCATTCGGGAGTCATGGGTTAATGGAGGGCGTATTTGCGGACTAAGGACGCCGAACTATAAGTTATTTATGGCTAATTGTAAAGGTAAAATCAGAGCCTGCATAATGGCAAAGAAAAACCTTAATGTTTTTATATTACATAATTACAGCAACAACGACACAACAGCAGTAAGCTGGGAAACGGGCACAAGCAGTTACCAGCTGGTGTCTTCCTATATGCCATACGAGCAAGAGCTGATGCCACCTCTGATGGTAAAAGAGGTGGTACGGGATAGCGAGGCATCCAAGTGCATGACGATACTTGGATGCGACTCAAACGCGCATCACACAATCTGGGGCAGCACAGATGTCAATGACTGAGGTGAGTGTCTCTTTAATTACCTACTAGGCACTAAGTTACTGGTGTGTTATAAGGGAGCACGCCAACATTTATTACAAGAAACCGACAAGAAGTGCTGCTATCACACTTGTGTCGGAAGAACTATTTGCAGGGTAACCTAATGGAGGGTTCTCGAAGAACATTCTTTTTCGGATCACCGATATATTGAATGTACAATATATCATATATCATCAATCATAGGAAAACGAACTGGCAGGTGCACATGAAAGAGCTGGAAAAACATATCCCTATGATTCTACCGTTTCAGCCCAATAGCAAGGAGGATCTTGATATCCTCGTTAATCGACTCACGGAATCGTGCCGGCAAGAATTAGAAGTGGCTTGTTTAATAACACGAAGTAGGGGTAGAATTAGGCCCCCCTGGTGGTCTCTAGAACTTAAGAAGCTACAGAAAGAATGCAGAAAGCAGTTCAATTTAGCTAAGCAATCCCAAGGCGAGTCAGACTGGGATCATTATTACAACCTCCTTAGGTCATACAAAAAGAAAGTTCGGAGAGCAAAAAGAAATTCATGGAAATCTCTTTGTAATGATATCGAGAACACGGCGGAAGCGTCTCGACTTAGGAAAATAATGGCACAATCGGTTATCTTCAGAAGCCAGACCGAAGTTGGACGGTATCCAGTGAAGAGTCCTCTAAACGTCATTCTACATTTATTGCCAACAGACCTGTTCTGTAAGCAAGTGGCAGCAAAGTCAGCTCTTAGACTGAGGGAATCCTCTCAACTAGTCGCATGCAACAAGGGGCATTCTAGGATACTCAGTATATTCCCGAGACATTCACTCCTTACCGCAGTAACGTCATCCGCCTTTCGGCGCTTCCGTTGAATAGCTTTATACGATAGCGTATTCTACTCTGCCGCGCTCTGGGGGTGCTAAGCGACTTACGATGACTTACGTTTTAGGTCCTGTGGTGATGATGTCCGCCCGATACGTGCTACCACGAATTCTCCCGAAGCTCGTGTAGGCTTCGACGGCGGTTCTGCTACTACCCGTGTAGGCCTCGCTACTTATGTTCGCGGCTACAGTCCTGTGCTGACTCCCTGATGATCGGACTGCTTGCTTTCCGCCAAGCCGTATGTTGCTTGCCGTTCGCAACATGTTATTTTAGGATGGCGTGTGTTGCTAGAAGTGGCGTGGTTTTCTCGTTGCAGCCCAATACTAAAAGTGGCTGTTGTATACTCGCAGTGTTGTATTTATTTAACAGGGTGCGTCGTCATACGTTGTGTGGGCTAAATTCCGTATGGATATTTAGTTCTCACACTCCCCCTCCACTTCGGTGAATTTTGCATCAGATGGCATGCAAAAATTTAATCTAATTTACAATATTTCTTTTTGACAAATTTTCCTTAAAATTGAAGCTACATTAACTGAATTATTTGTTTTTTTTTCACGCTTAATTATAAAGTTTTCTCGATAATTTACAATTTTTTTTTTCAAATTTTGCTTCAATTACATTAACTTATGAATTGTTATCTTTTCCTTTCTTAATTTAAGTATAGATTCTTAAATAATATTTTTTTGTATTTTTCATCTCTCAATTTGGTCTTCTTTTCGATTTCATAGTTTTCTTTGATGTTGTTTTTAAAATTCTTTTCTCAAATATTATAAATATAATTACAAATAATTATTTGCAATTTTCCTTGTTCTTTATCCAGTAGGGTTTTGCAGGTGTTGTTGTCTTTAATGTGTACGCCCCACCGATACATGGCCACTTAGTATTTGGCGGTTCTAAATTTATGCCGGTGCTTCCTTGTGCCGGTCGTGAGGCTCCTTCTGATTCTTTCAGCGATCTGTGGGAAGGCCTCGAGTCTTGTTCCGTGTGCGGCGGCAATGGATATTTTTATGCCTTTCGGTGGAAGCTGTACCTCCGCGGATGGTTGTGACAAAGTCGGTGACTTTACTATTTCTGCGTCATTGGTCATATTCGCAGTTTACTTTGAATGGCCTGTATGTCTTGTCTTGCTGAGAGCTCGCGGTTGAATGAATGTGCCCGTCTCGATTAGTCACCAAATTTGCTCATTTAAATATTTGTTTATTCTTATTTTTTTTTAAATTTTTTTTTTACATATGTTTTTTTTTTAAACTGTTACGGCCTTGTGGTATGGTTTCAATTCGCTGATGTTTACCGTTTTCTCCTTTCCCCCGTTAATTTTTCGAAGTTGGACGATCACTGGTGAGATATACCTGAGAATTTGATAAGGGCCATCGTACTTCGGGGCTAACTTTGCGGCGAAACCCTCAGTGACTTCAGAGAGGTGATGCTCTTTCGCGAGGACTAATTCTCCGATCGCGGGCGTCCATTTTTTTCGTCTAAGGTTATAATGGCGGGCTTGATCCGTTGTCGCTCTCTCCATATTTTGACGAACAATTTTGAAGGCCTCCTGCATCCTATTGGACTTTTCCTCAGCCGTTGTGGATGTCATGCCAGTGCCAATATTAACTTCGTCCAAGAGTGCCTTTGGCAGTCGCGGCTCTCGTCCTTATACGAGGAATGCCGGGCTATACCCCGTGGATGCCGAAATGCTGGTATTCACTGCGAGCTCGATCTCTGGGAGAAAATCGTCCCATCGCTGGTGTCGGGCTTTACTGAGTTGTGCTATAATTTGTTTAATTGTCCGATTGGCTCGTTCCGTGGGATTCTCTTGAGGGGTGTAAGGTGCGGTGAATTGCTGGCGTACTCCTAGTTCCTTAAGGTAGTGTTGCCATAGCGTACTAGTAAATTGAACGCCGTTGTCCGAAATAAGAATCTTCGGGATGTCAAATCTTGCGAGGATTCGTTCTCTAAATGCGCGACGAAGTCCTTCTGCTGTAGCGCGCCTTATGGGGACTAATTCTGCCCACTTGCTGAAGCGGTCGAAGAATACTAGTAACATAGTATTACCATGCGTGGATCGCGGTAAGGGTCCAATGAAGTCAGTGCAAACTGCGAAAGCATCTTCCTTGCTGGTTTCTGCTGCCCTTCCATGTATTTCTGGCAAGACTCACACTGGCGGCTAATGTCGCGGAACATCCCTGGCCAGTAATATCGGTTAGCCACTCGGGCTACTGTCCGGCGTATACCCATATGTCAGGCGCTGGGTATACCGTGGTTCCTTTGCAGGACTCTTAGGCGGAGGGGTTTAGGCACACATAGCTTCCAGGGTACAGCCTCTTCATCCTGGGATCGACACGGAATGTGGCGATAGAGTTGGCCATCCTTTTCCATGTAGTCCGCGTACTTCTCGAGGTTTGCGCGTACTTCCTCTGCTCGTTTTCGCCACCAGTTGCATTGTGGCGCCACCGTCGTCGCTTGTCTTATGGGATCTAGTGGTTGTCGAGAGTGCGAGTGCGCCCGCTACTAAGTTGAGTTTCCCTTTGCGATACTCGATGTCGAAGGTATGTTGATGTAACTCTAAAGCCCATCGTGCTATACGACCGGAAGGGCTTCCTATGGAATTCAGCCACTTCAGTGACATATGATCCGTCCCAAACTATGGCGAGGCACTCCTTTTCGGTTGCCAAATAGTTGGTCTCCGCCTTATTCAATTTGCGGCTAGCGTAAGCTATTACGCGTTCACTTCCGTCCAGTTTCTGTGTCAGCACTGCACTAAGGCCGATGTTACTAGCGTCCGTCTGCAAGGTAAATGTCTGGCTGAAGTCCGGACATGCGAGGACACGAGCCTCTGTTAACTTGTGCTTGATGCTTTCAAATGCTTCTTGTTGTTCAGATCCCCATTTCCAGTGTCTCCCTTTCTTTAAGAGGGCAGTGAGCGGCTGGCTCAAGTCGGGTACAGAGCGGCGATACCAGGAGGCTATCCCAAGATATTGGGGTACTTTTTTTACGCTAGTTGGGGGCTTCAGCTCCTGGATTGCTGCTACTTTCTAGGGGTCGGTGTGGATGCCTTTGTCACTGATCACGTGATCTAAATACCGGAGTTCCTTCTTAAAAAACTCACATTTCTCAGGATTGATTCGAAGGTTAGCCTGCTGTAGTCTCTGCAGTACCTTTCGTAGATTCTGTATATGTTCCTCGAATGTAGAGCCTATCACGATTATGTCGTCGAGGTAGGCGAAGGCGTGTGGTTCCATCTCAGGGCCTATGACCTGGTCAAGTACCCTCTGGAACGTCGCAGGTGCCGAATGGCATGAGGCGCCATTGGAATAGGCCACTCCCAGGTACGGTGAAGGCTGTGTATGGGTTGCTGCCTTGCTCTAAAGGTATCTGCCAGTAGCCGTTCTTGAGGTCCAGACTAATAATATACCTTGCTCGTCGTAACTTGTCTAATATGTGTTGTATCCTAGGTAAGGGGTATGCGTCGTTTTTTTCGAGTTGTAAATTCTATATATCCTATCCATATACTTTGTTGAGGTAGAATTTGAAGCTTTTTATAGCTGATTCCCATAAACCACCCATATAAGGACCGCTTAGATTGATGCGATTAGTGTCACCTTTGCTTTTTGTAAGTCTAGGTGCGTCACTGTATCACATTGGAAGTATGGTGATCCCTTAACTTGATTTTTGAATTATTTTATAATTATGAAAATTTAGGCAACTATGAGGCACTATAGTAAGAGATTTGTAGATTTTTCGACTTTCTTCTTACAATTTTGTTATATGTTATGTTAAGTGCGTATGCACTAATTTGACAAGTAGTAGCGCGCCACATAGCTCACGATTTTTGAAGCAGGATTTCAAGTATTGAGTGGTGTCGTTTATGACAATAAACGTAATTAAATTTGCTTTAGCACTCTTTAAGTGTATGCACATGTGATAGGCAGTTTGTACAAATTCTTTTTGTTTTTACAAAATTATTACGGTCGATAATATTCAATTATTTGAATTTCTCGCAAGATTTGAGCTTTTGCCCTCATGTACACAGTTAGCATGACGTTTGTTTATATTGTTCGGATGTGAACGATTGATTTTTAAAAAACCTTCTATTTAGATTGTTGTTGCTACTGGCTTGGGGTTCATTGAAGCTTCTATTTAGGTCGTGTTTCGTTCTGACTATTTTCTTGTCTACCCTTTCTGCTATTTCGTATTGGGTAGTTAGGAAATATTTCAGTTGTTGCCACCTGGGGCATTTTCTTCGTGATGAGAGCGATTGCTCCCATAGAAGGAATGATTTTTCTGGTAATGCGACGGTGCATATGTGTACCAGTAAAGGGTCCCAGCTGTTTGTGGGAATATTCTGTGTCGATAGAACCGACAAACAGTTTGCAACAGTTGATTGTAGTCTTTTAAATTCTTCACTTGTTTCTTTTTGAATTTTAGGCAAGTTTATAAGTGTCGGTACTTTTTTATCGACCAATATTTGTTCGTTTTCATATTTCATTTAAAATTTTGTGGTAGATCTGAATCGTCAGATTCTACTATGGCGTTATGAGCCGCTTGAAGTCGTGTCCAAAAATTGCCGAGAATTTTAATTTTGATTTCAAATACCGATTCAAAGTAGTCTTGAATCGGTGAAGATGAAAATCTAGTACAGTATCTTATTAAACTGTCACTATCTGAAATAAATATAGCAACTTGTTTTGAGCGTGTAGCTCCAGAGGTATTTTGTTTTTTATCAACATTTATCATTTTGCTTATATGTTTAAATAAGTGTCACAAGGAATTAAAATTTTCTCAGTGTATACTGATTTGAATAAAGCAATATTATATTACTTATTTCGGTAAATAAGTATTTGTTGTAATTTTAATTAAATAATTTTTTCATCTTGGGGGTGGTGTTATACTCACTTGCACTATTGTACTACATTTGGTTAAAAACTTTAATTAATTTCACGTTAATATATATTTTGAAAATACTTTATAATATAACAAGTTTACTTTCTTATATTTTTGTTTGTAAAAAATTTATACTATAACATTCTTATTCACTTTTATTTTATGCCACGAAAAACACTCTGTGGTAACGTTTTAATGTAGAACCTTATAGGCGAATTAATTGCCTAAAAGTCTCTGCAACTGTTGCAATGTGCTCACTACGGAGTTCAATCCGCTTGTCTATTGTCGCTGGTTACTATGACCATAGGGTGGTGGAGCCGCGATGTACTCTTAGGCGCTGGATGGGTGTGCCGATGACTGGTCTGCATTGTGAACGAATTTGCTCGTCGAGGGAATCGATGGAACAATGTGTGATGCGGTCGTTGGCAATATTGACACAATCCGTCGGTTATACAGGCAAAGGTGGAGTGACTATCTGCCAAGAAAGTCATACAATGGCTGTGGGCTCTGGCGATCTGTTGACGTTGAGCGGGCTTCATACTCTTAAAGATGGTGCACCTCTTCAGGACGTGTGGTCGATGGCATAGACTGCGGTGGGTGGAGCTGATGCTCTAGGCGCAGCAATTACGGACCTCACAGTCTTGCGAGTGCTGTTGATATCTTCTACGCCCATTTCTATTGGAATAGGAATATATTAAAATATGGTTTGGCTCATAATTTTGAATTATGATAATTATCTCTCTTTCAGTCACACGACGATTTTCCAACACAATTTTCTTTACTTTTTCGACGTTTTCTTCGTTTATTGCCTTCTGCAACATTTTCATTGCGTCCGTCGCACTTATTCCATTGGAATAACAAAATTTCAAACAAACACTTTTTGCTCAACGTTAATTTCCATAGTAAAATTCGAAAAACACACTCGAGGTTGACTTGTTTATAGTGCCGTAAAAAAAAACTATGGGGAGATCGCGCTCAAATTTGACATGTAATCATATAACAGTCCTACCAACCTAAGCAAAAAAAAGTATGGCCATATGTCATGTACTTGTCGAGTTATGGATAAAGTCTCGTTTATATTTGAGCAGGAGGTATGTAACTATATATGTTGTGGTTAATTTTTAATCGCGTTTGTTAGTGTTAGATTTGCATGTACGGATTATAAAACGGTAGTATTTCGAGTTAAACAAATTAATTGTCGGTTTTGATTTTATTTATGCGCTTGTCTTGGCGGGGTTTGTGTAATCGGCTCTTCGGTGATCGGAAGAAAACACAATTTTACTAATGGTCGAGTTAGTATACCAGTTTGTGTTCGTACGTCTACTATTCTTATGTGACCATCTCGTCCCTGATGGACCTTTTCAATGCGGCCTAGTCGCCATTCGGTTGGAGCATCATGTATGATGATGCATTCGCCCGTATTTGGTTCCTTCTGGATCGTTTTCCACCGATATCTCTTATGGAGATCTTTAAGGTAGTCTTCCTTCCATCTATGGCTGAATTCATGATGAAGTATCTTAATTTTTTCCCATCGGTCTATTAAATTGAGTGAGTTTTTTTCTGCCTCAGGTATGGCGAGAAGTGGAGCTCCTCTGAGGAAATGTACAGGTGTAAGAGCTGTGAAATCGAAGGGATCTTGCGAGAGTGGTGAGATGGGTCTTGAATTTAGTACGGCTTCTAGCGAGTAGTGTAGTATCCTCATAATTGAATTTATGATTACCTGCCGTTTTCTTTAATTGGGACTTAAAGCTTTTTACAGCTGATTCCCAGAGTCCGCCCATGTGGGGAGAACAAGGGGGGTATAAACTGCCAATCGATTCTTTTTCATATTTTTTAACAATTTCTGGGGAGACTTCTTCAGTAAACTTTTCAAACTCTTTCTCTGTGGCTCTTTGAGCTCCGATAAAGTTTTTCCCATTGTCGCTCATAATTTTTGATGGAAATCCGCGTCGTCCGACAAAGCGATGCTCACCATGTAATGTAAGTTGAAGAGGATATATTAGGCTGAAACTCACTAGTCTTCCATGTACTCGGATTAGTCCTGTAGTGTTCAAAAAAGAATTTAAAACGAGAAGTGAGCTTCCCTTAATGAGGGGTCGTCTTTCGGTTAGCTCTGATTTCTCCCGAATGAAATAGCGAGTTTGTGTATATGTAATAAGGCTGACCTTGGCATGTTGCATGTCGGAATGCGTTAGTTGTACGGAAGGATCATTTGTTATTCCTTTAACCTTCTGTTTGAGTCTTTGGAAAAATTTAAACATGTAAGCGACTACTCTTAGTGCTTTTGGGAATGATGAAAATCGATGTAATATATCATCTTCATCAGGAGTGATAAGAAAATTTTCAATTCCCCGAATTTCAGGAGCTATTATATTGCGAGCGGGAGACTTTGGCTAGACTTCTTGTGATTCTGTTAACCACGTAGGACCGTTCCACCAGAGTGTAGTGCTGGTGAGATGAAGTGGTTTGCAGCCTCTTGTCCCTAGATCTGCTGGATTCTCTGCACTTGCAACATGTTGCCATTGTGCTGGGCCAACCAAGTCTAATATTTGAGATATACGGTTAGATACATAAGTCTTCCAGGTATATGGTGGTTTTTCTAACCATGCTAAAACTATTTCTGAGTCTTACCAAAGGTAAGAAGTACTAACAGAAGTGCTAAATTCAGTTCAAGCGGTGGCAGGCTTAGTCTCTTCAGGGGAGGAACTTTGGCTTTGGCTACCAAAAGACGTGAAGATATTTTGTTATCATATTCAGTGGGTACGTAAACTGTACACACTGTAAACACAATAAGCTTTTTCAGAGGCATCACAGAAGTCACTTTGTTAAACGTATGGGTTTTACTTGCTCATCCATTCATCATCAGTGCCATCTTGCCACAGGTCTGAAATGAGGATTTTTGCTTGAATCATTATTGGCAAAAGCCATCCTACGGGGTCGAAAAGTTTTGCCACCGAGGAAAGTATTTAACGTTTGGTTATGGCGGATATTGCCAGTATTGACTCAATTGTATATGAAAATTGATCTGTTATCGCATTCCATTGAATCCCGAGGGCTAGTGTAGTACTGGCCTTTTCAAATTTAAGGAAGTTTGTATCTAATAAGTCTTTCCTTTTTATGTTTTTTATTATCGCGGGATGATTAAATTTAATTTTTTTTAGGGAGACACGGCGGAATTCAGTGCTTTGATCACTTGAGATAGTGATTCGCAAGCTAATGAGAGACTGTGGCTACCTGATAGAATATCGTCAACGTATATTTGTTTTTGTAGCACAGAAGTTGCTAAAGGCAAATTTGTTTGACAGGTTTTTGCCACTTCACGTAATGTCCTAATGGTTAATAGTGTGCACAATTGATACCAAAGGTAACTGTTTTAAGTTTGTAGGCGCTGATTGGACTATTACTTGATTTTCGGAAGACTATACGTTGGAAATCTTGGTCATCTTTATGTACTAAAATTTGCTTATACATTTTCTCTACAATTCATCTCCATTAAAAACATATTTAAATATGTGCCAATTTAGTATTAGCAGCATGAGATCATGTTGTTATGTTGGCCCTGTGTATTGCACATCATTGAGTGATTTGCCTGGGCTCGTGCACTTTGAGACATTAAAAACAACTCGTACTTTGGTTGTGATTTTATCTGGTCTTAGAACCCCGTGATGTGAAAGATAAAAAGATAAATATCTACGTTTAGATATTTTTTCATGTGGTACAGCTTCTTCCATATGATTGAGGTCAAGATATTCATCCATCACGTTAACATATGCTGATTTAAGCTCGCTTTTCTTTATCAGGCTTTTTTCCAAGCTTAGGAATTGCTGGAATGGTGATATTCTAGAGTGGCCTAGATCTATAGTTTCTGGAAAGGAGGGCTTGAATGGGAGTCGCATAACATAACGACCATGTTCGTTTCTTGTTGTTGTGTACTTGTAATAGGCTTCGCATGCAAGGTCTTCTTCTGAAGGTTGTGTGATCTGGGGTAATTCTTCTACTTCCCAGAATTTTTTGTGTTGATTATTTAAATATTCGTTTGAAATATTTTCAACTTGAGTTGTGAAGGAATTAATTTTTTCTGTGATTTGGCCACTTAATATCCATCCGAAGATTGTGTTTTGGGCTAACAATTTATTAAAGATTTTCTCTATACCTTCAAGAATTATTTGAGGTATTAAGTCGCTGCCCAATAATTTGTCGATTTGTGTGTAGTATGGCAGTTGGGATCTGCTAATTTGAGATATGAGCATTTTTCCGACTGTTTTTTATTTACTTCATAGCTTGGAAGCAAATTAGTGAGCTGCGGTAGAACAATGGCTTGTGCATCTATTCGTATATCCGCGTTTGGAGAAACTATGGTGATTGGGCAAACTTTATTTGAATTTTGTATAATTCTTCCGCCCATTCCCGAAATTTGGAAACTTGAATTTTTGACTGGCAATTTTAGCCGATTCTGAGCTTTTGATGATATAAAGGATATTTGAGAGCCTTGATCTATTAATGCTCTTAATTTGAATAAATCTCTTTTATGTTCTATAGAAATGACCGCTGTGGGTAAAAGAATTTTGCTTTCATTCTCCGAATGAAGCGCTTGAATTTTTGCTGCTTTTAAGCAATATGTTCCTCTTTATTTTCGGGATTCGGGATTACCTGATTTGATTGTCGCGACTAGGCTCGTGGTTTTATGTATATGATTTAAAATTGGTTATATGAAGCAATGAGTAATGTCATCGTTGACAGTACACACAACTGAATTTGCTTTCACAGTCTTTTGTCCCGTGAGAATTGGACAGATAGTTGATGCAAAGTTTATGTTGTCGGACAAGATTGTTTCTATCTGAAACGGACATTTTTTTATTATGTCCTCCTTTACAAATTTCACAAAATGATTGCGAATGGTTTGTTTGATTTGACACGAATGTTTGGCTTCTTAATTAGTCACTGTCGAGTATAGTTTTTGAAATTCTTGGCTGATTTCTTGTTGAATTTTTGGTAAATTCATTAAATAGTTATTTGGTTATCTACCAATACTCTTTCGTTTTCGTATCTTTCGACCAGTGCATCCCAAGCCAGATTAAAATTTTCTTCATTCAAAGCGAAACGCTTGACAATACTGCCTGTTTCCCCTTTTGTTTTGTAAATGAGATGGTACAGCTTTTGTGCTCGTGAAAGTTTAGGATGGTTGATATACACGGTAGTGAAAATGTCGCGGAAGGACGGCCATTGATCATAACCTCCATGAAAAACTTCCGTATCACAAGCTGTATCTAGGTTTTGTTTTGGAGTTTTAACTACTCTCGGAGGAGGAGTAGTGGGTCTACATGGCCTTAAGAAATTTATTTGGTCTAATATCATTGCCTTCGTAGTTTTGTACTGATCGAGGCAGTTTTAATATTTGGCTGACGCCGAAGCTTTAATGTTTTCTGGGAGTACAGCGTCTTTAGTATCTAGTATTTTATCGTACGCTGCCAGAACGCGTGCCCATATATTATCTATGCTTTGAATTTTTAAATTTAGAACTGATTCTGTATTCTCGTTAATAGGCGAAGCTGAAAACCGTGTGCAGTATCTAATAAAAGTGTCACTTTCAGTTATGACCCTTGACAGTGAATTGTCTTTGGTTCTTTTTTGCTTTGCACCCTGCTTTGAGCGTGTAACTTCTGCGGGTGTGCCTTGTGCTTTATCATCATCAGCCATATTTGGAATTTATAATGATAGAGGTGTTCGTGGTTTAACCTCTTTTGATTTATCAGATTGCATTTATAATGTCTTGAATTAAATTAAAAGCTATTAGCTAGCTATTAAGATAGTTTTGTATTAAATTTAATAAAAGAAAATTGCTATAATATGATTGTAGTAAATTTTTTAGTTTGCTACCCAAAGCTGTAGTTAAAAATTTTTTTTTTTTGCTGTTGAAAGCTTCGATTTTAAAATTAGTCTATTATAATTTTTTTTTTTTATCGGACAAGTCAATTTAGATTTTATTAAAATTTATTTCCGTATTATTGTTATCTTAAAATTTTCCGAAAATTGCTTGCTGGGTATTCGTTTCACTCGCGAATAATTTGTATATTTTGTATGCATGTATATTCGCTTTTATTATATACATTTGTATAAAAGGAACGCGAAAATAAAATTGTTCTAAAAAACAAATGTATATATATGTGTTTATATATTAGCATACATATGTATGTTAATTTTAATTTTCATATGTTTGGTTATGATTATCCGTTTTGACCGTATATTTTTATACTCTCGCAACCTGTTGCTACAGAGTATAATAGTTTTGTTCACCTAACGGTTGTTTGTATCACCTAAAACTAATCGAGTTAGATATAGGGTTATATATATATAAATGATCAGGATGAAGAGACGAGTTGAAATCCGGGTGACTGTCTGTCCGTCCGTCCGTCCGTGCAAGCTCTAACTTGAGTAAAAATTGAGATATCTTTATGAAACTTGGTAGACATGTTTCTTGGTACCGTGAGACGGTTGGTATTGCAGATAGGCGTAATCGGACCACTGCCACGCCCACAAAACGCCATTAATCAAAAACAAATAACTTGCCATAACTAAGCTCCGCAATAAGATACAAGACTGTTATTTGGTACACAGGATCACATTAGGGAGGGGCATCTGCAGTTAAAACTTTTTTTTTAAAGTGGGCGTGGTCCCGCCTCTAATAGGTTTAATGTGCATATCTCCTAAACCGCTAATGCTATAATAACAAAATTCACTCGAAGAAATGTTTTTAGCACTTCTATTGACGGTGTGAAAATAGTTGAAATCGGGTGGCAACTCCGCCCACTCCCCATATAACGGTACTGTTAAAAACTACTAAAAGCGCGATAAATCAAGCACTAAACACGCCAGAGACATTAAATTTTATCTCTGAGATGGTATAAATTGGCTTTATAGGAACCGCGTTCAAAATTAGTCAGTGGGCGTGGCACAGCCCACTTTTAGGTGAAAACCCATATCTTGAGATCTGCTCAACCGATTTCAACCAAATTCGGTGCATAACGTTCTTTTCATGTTTCTATGTCATAGTGCGAAAATGGGCGAAATCGGACTACAACCACGCTTACTTCCCATGTAACACCATTTTCAATTCCATCTGATTGTTTATATATACATTTGTAAATATATGTGTAAATGCATACATGTAACGCGTTTTTGTAAAGTTTCGCTGAGAGTGCCTATTATTATTTATATATATATATATATATTTGTAACTATATTATTTTATATGTATATTTTTTAAGATAATGTATAATATAAGAGAAATGAGAAGAGCAAAAAGGTTGGTTTGCGATATATATTTAGCGCGGGAATTGTGTCAATGTTTAAGAAAATATGTGTACATACATAAATGCCGAAAATTGCATTGTTGTTTTTTTTTTCTTTCTGCCTTTGCTTAAATGTTATGAACGATTCTGCTTGTTGCTTTATGGGCCCAAGGAGTATCGCTGGAAAGTTTGCAAGTCGATGAACTTGACTTATAAATTTGTTTTTATATTTTGTCTTGGGGTGTGTTTGGATACACGAATTAAGCAGGCAGGTATTTGAACAACAGTAATTTTTTAGAATTAGTTTATTTATGTATGTACCATATAATTATGTAGGCATGTTAGAAAAGATGTTACTTGAGGTTAATATATTACGCGTCAAAGTTTTAAAGCCCAACAATTTTGTATTTAAATTATATGTATGCACATATGTATGTATGTATTTCTGTATTATGTTTAATTTTTTGTTTTTGTTAGCCTTTGCTTATGTGTTATAGGCGATCCTGCTTGTTGCTTGATTAGCCCAAGGGGTATCGCTGGAAATATTGCAAGTAGGAATACTTGACTTTGCAAAATTTTATTTTATTTGAAAGAATATAACGGTGTGTTTGGAGACACAAAACAAGCTGAGGCAGATACTGTATATTTTTTTCTTTCTCAGTTATTTTGTTCAGTTATTTATTTCCAAGGAAATACCGATAAAACTGTAAATTAACATACATACAAGTATGTACATATGTGAATAAAATGCCTCTATTTTCAAATTTAATTAGAATGGACTTAATTTTTTTTCACCAAGGGCTCATGTATGTGTATGCTTCTTCTCGTTTTCCTCTGTTTTAATTTTGTTTCTTGTCTCCGGCGTTTTTCCTGTATGTTACTGTCCCCCTCTCTGCGTTCTTTGTGGATTTAATTCCCGTGATTTATGTTGCTTTTTTCTCTTAGTTTGTTTTTAAATGTTGGTGATTTTTTGTGTTAGTTTTGTATATCCATTGATTTCGCGCCCGTTGTAGTACTTTTATTTAACCACTGTTAGTATGTATTTAGGTATGCATATATGTACATATATTAGTACTTTTGTACTTTTCGTTTTTGTTTTTTTTTAAATATATGTTTGTATATGTATTAATTAATTTAATTTTTACGGTTTTTCTTTTTTTTTCTTTAGGTGCCTTTTAAAGAGGCTCGAAAGACCATTTGGTGATTTCACTTATTTTTTCACCTTGGGGGTGGTGTTATACTCACTTGCACTATGGCACTACTTTTAGTTAAAAACTCTTGAATTAATTTCACGTTAATATATATTTTGAAAATACTTTATAATATAACAAGTTTACTTTCTTATATTTTTGTTTGTAAAAAATTTATAACAAAATAACAAGTTCACTTTCACTTTTATTTTATGCCACGAAAACCACTCTGTGGTAATGTTTTAATGTAGAACGTTATAGTTACGGATGAAATCGAAAAGAGAGCCCATCCCGGTCTGACTGGTCCCTTTTGATCATTCAGGTGGTGGAAAAGTGTGGTTGGTTAATTGTATATGGTTGTGTTGGTGAGTATGATGTTGCATTGTATTATGTTGAACCAGAGAACTTAAAACAATGAGAAGGTGCAAATTGAATTTTGTATGATGCTCGATTGGTTGGTTGAAAATTTGAGATCAAGGAGTTCACCACTTTCTGTATAGTTTTGCTGTTATTTAACAGAAATGAGAATTTTTAACAACGTTCTCTGACAAAATACGTATCTACCAATATAAAGAGAAAAATGAAATGATATGAATGAGAAAACAAGAAATACAAATGCCACTTCACATATGCATGATTATTTTTTGCCATATAAACGATTTTTATGATGAAAATTGATAAATTATTATTTTTTTGCACAAATGCTACATTGATAAAATGTGAAAGATTATGCAAAAAATGATATTTTACTATTTTCAAAATTTTCTAATTTCAATTTTTACAGAATTAATAATTTATGTATGTACATCAATATGTTATATTATATAATATAATAATATATTATCAATTATCAATAAATACATGTGAGCGCACTGCTCTATATGTAAGTATGTATGTACAAATATGCATATGACCGCGCAAAATAAGTAATGCATACACAAATCTACATACATTTAAGCGTACAAATGTAAGTACGTCAGCCAATAGGAAAAATACAAACATTGCTGTACAAAAACAACAATTGTCTCAAATAGCATCAGCACCAGAAATCAATATGGCAGCCAAATTGACAAATCCTAAATTTGTAATAAATCACACACCAACAACATTTTCATTCATAAACGCTGGCGCACAAGCAATAAGCTAAGTCGTTTCATTCATAAAAGCAAACGCCTTACACATCTCCCCGAGCATGCGTTTGCCTACAAACGTCTTTTCGCGACGATGGCAAAAGCTAAAAATCATAACTTGAACAAATTTCTGATATTCCCTCTACAAGGGAAAAGTGACAACCCCTCAAATATGAGTATTAAAATATTTTAGAATAAAAGTGACAACATAGTAAATTTGTCGATTTACAATTCAAGAAACTTTTTAAAGAAAATATTCAATATTCCTCTGATTTATGTATACAGTAAACCCCGGTTAAGTATCACTCCTCCAATCCCTCTTATCTGCCGGTGTCTTGCTGCATCTCACTTTTTTTTTCTTAATTTTTTAAAGAAAACGGTAATTTTTTTTTAAATACATAGAAATATTTTTGTTTGGTACCACTCGCTTAAGTACCACAATCACTTATGTACTACAAAGAACAAAAAATCTGCATCTTTGGTTTTGGCACTTAACTGGGATTGACTGTATTTGTCAAAGAATTCACGTAAGTACCTTCGAATTTTTTGTACACACATTGACTTTGCACTTGCCCATATGCGATGTATGTTTGTAAAAGTGTGTATGGCACATCTCGGATTTTCTACCAACAACACAATGTTGTGACGCTTTGTCGTCGCGTCAGTTCTTCGACAGATTGACTCTTTGACATAAAAGCAAAAAATGTGTCAACGGAGATTTCACATGAAGTAATGAGTGTACATATCTACATAAAAATACATACAAATGACATAATATATGTATGTCCTGTTACATATGTTTACACATGCATTTGAAAAGAAAAATTGAAGCATGAATGTGAAATACCGACGGCAAAACACAATTCTGTACTTTTATGACTCCATAATGGTGTCAAGTACAATTAATGAATTATTTTAAGAAATATATCAAAATACTTTATTAGTAATAATTTAAAAGTATTTTGATATATTTCTCATAATAAAGTAAAAATGAATTAACATAAAATAATTTAAAAAATAATAAATAATAGTTCAATAAAAGGGAATAGATTTCAAATGGCATATCAATATGCCCAGTTTTGCTCACATATTATATTCTCTTCAATATTCGTCGGTTGGTTATGTTAAGAAAGCGTATGTGTACAGATTCACCGCTGTTATAAAAGCGAAAAATGTTATTTGTTTCTCGTGCATCTGTGGTGAACTCCTTGATAAATTCCTACAAATTGCTCGCTGTCGAACCTGCACCTTCTCATTGTTTTAAGTTCTCTGGTTGAACGATGGGTTTTGTGCTTAGTCGCAAAATGTCGCGGGATCAGAACTAGCATAAACATTGGTAAAAACGTTTATTATTACAGTTTCGTATTTACTTGCAATATTATTATTGTTATTATTATATATATACATATTTTATTTTTATGAAACCGCATTTTGGTAATTTGTATTTCTTATGTCTGAATGTTTTGTATAAAGGTATACCCTAATAGATGGTATACCGCTTTGTAGATAAGTATGCACGAATTGTTGGTGCGTGTATACGTATCTTATGCAGTTGAGAGCTCGTTAGAGAGATCAATGCGTTTTTGTTTGGTACGCAATCCTACTTTTTTTGTTTGCCAAAGAACAAAGGTTAACTGATACGTTATTTTCTCACAAGGTTTAATATCTGCACATAATTACCCCCCATATCCTCCGAATACTTATCATAGATAAGTTCTTCCTTGTTAGGTCAATTACTTTTATTGTGAACGGAATTATAACTATACAACTGATGATATATTTCCTTTGTAATGTATGGCAAAAATGGTGCAAATAACCACAAAATAATATTGAGATTTGCCTTGCTGTCCAATTCATCTCCATTCTATTTTTTGCCGGTTCTGTGAATTTTTATTTGTTTAAAACTTTTGTATTAGTTGTTGTTTTTATGTTTTGGGCTACACGCACTTTTTCTTTATATAGTATGTATATATACCAGTATGGATATTTTAACACCACTGCACTACGCTTTGTTTATATATTTTTTTTTTGCGTCACTGCACTCTTCCTTAGAATTTTTGTATATGTTTATGTATATTATTTTGTTTGCCCCTGCACTGTTTTTGTTTTTGTTTTATTTTGTGGTTTGTCTTGTCACCACAGTTTAAATGTTTTTTTTTCTTCTGGACATAACCAATAGTGCCATTCGGAATTGCTCGAAGGACCATGAATAGAAGGGTGCCCAATTTATTGAGGAGCACACCATTTAATGGATATCGCGGTTTAAAAGTAAAACGCGCGGGTAATTTATTTGTATAACTTATTACTTATAGTTGAATGCATTTCTTACAAGTTTGTACAATAAATTATATTTGGAAAATATTTCGCTAATCGTAATCTCGTACGGTGTCCAGTGGAATCGAAACCGAATTCAAGCCAAATATATTAATTATAGCGGGAGGGATCGCTGACGAAAATAATTGACGTGGCGTATTGTATATTGTGAAGCAATCGAAAAAAGCAGCGCCCGAGATCAGTCGTAATCGAACGTTGACTTGACGCTCAAGCCTGTTGACGAAACGAATGTGATTTTGCGAATGATGATGCAATTCCTTTTTTTATTTTTGATTGGGTGGGGTGTCATCGTGTGTGGTGGTAACTTATGTGATGACATCATGTGTAGTGTGGTCGTGTATGTTGTGAGTGTGACTTGTATTCCAAGCTGTGGTGTGTTGTATTAGGGTGTATCATTATTTACCCTAATGGAGCGGTGTACTTGGAGTGGGGAGTGTTTATAGTCATTTAAACAACGCAGTTTCAAAAAATGTTAAAAAAATTATTTCGTTGATGTATGTGATTAGTTGTTCAATGAAACTATTCACTCAGACGTGTTTACGATTAAAATTTTGAAACCCGTCTTCATACAACTTATTGAATGCTATCAATGCTCGAAAATTAGGCCGACTTTTCCCAAATATTTGCATCACTTTGAAAATATTTTGCACTTTACCCGTTTCTGTTTCATGTGGTGAAAGTTCGTTTAGTGCCTTAGCAAGGATCAATAGATATACAAGTATAAGGGACAAAAAAAGCATCCCGTACGTTTTTTCGCATTCGATTCGCTTACGATCACATCTTTCGGTTCGAGCACCCGCCTAAATTCACTTCGTTTTTTTTCTTTATCAACTGATTTTACGAACGGTGAGAGAAATTAAAATTAATTTATTAGTTACTTAATTATGGTCCTTCGAGCCCTAGTGGACGGCATTATGGGTTATTAAACAAAAAACAAAAGTATTAAAATAATAACGTGAACAAAAAATATTGTGCCAAAAAAATGAACAAAATAATAATAATAACCCAACGATTACCCTCCTCCAGCCCAACCGACGCGAGGGCCGCAATCCGCATACGTGCGGAATTAGCCGAGTCAGAAAAGGCAAGAGAGTTTTTCAAGTGTTGAGATCTAAAACTGCTCAGCTACAGTAATTTCAACAGCCAAGATTTAAAGTTACAATATAATAAATTGTTACATTTTCATTTATTAAGAGAAAACAATAAAGTCTTTTTAATTTTGAAATGTGAGTCAGATAAGTCAAATGTGCTGGAATGAGAATTAAAATCATGACATATACGGCGGAATGTCTCGTTTAGTTCAAAATTTGATCTACAGGATTTTACCAGTAAAGGTCTAAACTGCCTCGAAAGGCGAACCGGGATATTAAATTTAAGACAGACAGGAGAAATGAACTGCAAACTGTTCCATTCAAAATTTTCGCTAAGAATATTATGCCAAGCATTTCCCTACGACTAAAAAGTGTAGGTAGATTAATAAGTTTTAAACGACTAGTGTATGGAGGTAGACTTACCCTAGAATCCCATCGGAAATGCGCTAAGGCGAAAAATAAAAATTGTTTTTGAACAGACTCTAACTTGTCAGAATGGACGTGGTAGCTAGGGTTCCATACAACAGAGCCATATTCCAATATAGGTCTAACCAAAGTTGTATAAAGTGTTTTAGTAATATACGGATCTCTAAATTCTTTAGACCAACGTTTAACAAAACTGAGGACAGCTTTTGCTTTCAAGACCATGGTATCAATATGAAGACTAAAATTAAGCTTAGGGTCCATATTAACTCTCAAATCAACATAGTTAAAAACTTGCTCTAGAATATGGTCTTTTATTACAATACATAAGAAGAGAGGTGCACAGATCTACGGGATAAACACATCATCTTACTTTTATAGAGATTCAATGGAAAATCATTTCTATCACACCATGCAACCAAATTGTTTAAGTCTGTGTGCAACAAACACCTTTCCTCAGTTGAAGTGTATGATTTAAAAAGCTACGTCGTCAGCGTACAATAAAATATTTGAGGATTCTATTACTGAAGAGATATCGTGAATAAACAACAAGAACAGAATCGGGCCAAGATGACCACCTTGCGGAACACCTGAAGAGACATTAATTATATCTGAAGGTGTATCCTCAAATATCACTCGTTGTGTTCTATTATAAAGATAGGAAGATACCCATTGAAGGAATCTTGGCTGAAAGCCCAGCAGATCAAGTTTATGTATGAGAATCGATTGATTTACTTTATCGAAATCCATGCTGAGATGAGGAAATTAACGGAGAAATCGAAAAGGTTATATGATCAGTGATGATAGCTTCAAAAAGTTTAGGTACAACTGATAGTTTTGCGATGCCTCTATAGTTTTCAATGTTGGATCTAAATCCACTTTTATGCATAGGAATTATAAATGATTGTTTCCATATTGAAGGAAATATACCGTGTTTAAGAGAGAAATTAAATATCCTTGTCAAAGGCAAGCAAATATATTTTTTCCTGCGTTTGGAGTTGACGAAATCATAAAACGATTTTGCATTACTTACAATATTCGTTTTTACTATTGGGACATACTTTTCAAATAATTTCTTTATTATATTATAAAAATCCGAGACACTCAATTTAATACCACCATTATAATTAGGTCTTGTTATTGTAGAAAGTTCTCTATTTAACTTTGTAAAATTAGCTTTTGCAAAGTTAAACCGAGTACAGAAGTTAGAAGCTTGATTATAACTATCCCGTACATTGCCTATAATTTCGGATGATACGAGACCTCTAGTAGAACAAGAGGATTACTCTGACTAACGGAACACTTTGAAAAGGTATCAACGTATACTAAATCTAAGCATTTAGCAAATTTATTCGGAATCAAATTAATTGGGTAAAACCCAATTCGGACATTTTTTCTAAAACTCATTAAAACATGACCGATTGTAAATCGGTACGATAGTCATCGAAAGCTTTCCACGAAGCACAGGGTAAATTAAAATCTCCTAAAACGATTATTGAATCAGCATTATTTGCCATCGAGGTAGCACGACTTATTTAAGAAGCATGCATAAATGCATGCATTAAGACGGGAACTCCCTAATCCACCAGAATGTGTTGAATACCCGCTATTAATATTTCAAGGCCAAATTTTTAACTGGAATGTCCTATTCTTTAAGTATTAAAAATTCATAATTTCTTTAAATTGAATATTTTTGAGTATCTTAGTCATTGACTTATCTTTAGAGTTACTTAGTAATTATAAATAAGGAATAATACTTCATTTTTTAATTAAACATATCGTTATTTTATGATTAATTTTATTTCAACAAATGAAAGATAATAAATTAAATAGTTTTTCATAAATAAAAAAAAAAGAAGTTAAATAATTCTTAAATTAATTCTTATAACTTATACGTGTTGCTTTATTTCTTTTTTTTAACTTTATTGGTAACGATTTTAATGTCTTTGGCGAAAACTTTGCACTCGAGTGATGTATTATTAAGAGCTCTGTAATGATGATATTGGCGGGTATTTTTTATGGTTACACATCGGTCATAACGTAATTTAAACATCTTCTCATGGGAGTCATGATCTTCTTGAGAGCAAAAACCAAAGTTAATTTTTTTAAATGCATTCTTACCCCATTCAAATAATGAAGTTGCATTGGTTATGTGCTTATCGCTTTCCCGTTGAAGACTTGCACGAAAAGCTTGCCTCTTAAAACTTCCTGCCAAACCATCACATGCTCCTTTCCCATGAGAAGTAACAAAAAAATTCCATTCCGCGTCCACGTTGAAATCTTTTTTATGATTTATTAAATTCACAAAATTATACTTATTTTTGTGCTGAGAAGCAGCTCCGTCCGAAAAATAGGAAATCTTTTTTATTTTATCCGCTCCAAACTTATTTTTTAGAAATTTTATCAATTTAAAATTAAAAAGGTGAACTGAGCTCGCGTCGTGACTAACTTTTTCCGAAATTACCGCGTAGTTTATATGTTTCATTTCTTCATTTTCTCTATAGTACACAACGTAAGGGTGAATTGTAGCCTGACTGGTATTCCAATGATGAGATTGGATGGCATTTTGAACAGTAAAAGTATAATTTTCAGAAAAATCAAGGCAAACGATAAATTCTCCATCCTCAACAGATTTTTTAATTATCCATTTTAATATCCAATTAAATGAATTGCAGCATTTCTTAACGAGGCTCATGATTAATTATCAACGAAGTTATGAATGGCTCGAGATATTCCTTTGTTGTTCACATACTTGTAGATACTGGGACATAAAATATTAAGATGCTTTCATATTTATTTCTTTTAGCCACAAAGGATTTAGTTCGAAGATCATTTTATTTAAAACAAGTATTGTAATGTTAATTGGATGTTTTATAATGAATAGAAAAAAATATGGGGTAAAAAATTATGGATTTTTAATACTTAAAGAATAGGACATTCCAGTTAAAAATTTGGCCTTGAAATATTAATAGCGGGTATTCAATACATTCTGGTGGATTAGGGAGTTCCCGTCTTAAGTATTTGTTTGAAACTATTAAGTGGGTAGGTATTATGCATATTGTTCTACCACATTCATGATAATTCACTGCAAGCAAAATGTGTGACCAACATCCCAACATCCCAACATACAAATGACATATGCAACACACTCTAAGTGTTGCGTTGCCGAACCGCTATACCTGCAGCGATATACCGGCAGCGCTGACCGCCCGTCATAAACATTTTTTTTTGCTTAATCTAATCGCGATCAGTCAAATTTTTTTGCGGATTTCGTTACTTTAATGTTTATTGCAAAATACTAAAAAAAATTTTTTTAATTTTTTGAGGGAGAAGTCATTAAAATTTTCATTTCTTAACTTAAAAGTTAATTAACAATTTGAAAAAAAAAATTATTTAAATTCATACATATTTTTTCAAAGTAAAAGTTTTGAACTATAACTCCTGAAAATTTCATTAAAAAATCACCAATAGTTTTCTAGTTATTAATTTTTTAACTAAAAGTAGTACACATTTTCAATTAAAAAAAAATTGTTGTTAAAATTAAAATTTTAAAAAACTGAGCGGGAGATTACTTGCTCATGATGACTACTTTATGAAAAAATACTCACATTCAAATTCGATGATCAAGTGGAAAGTGGGGGGTCCACTTGACGTGTTTTTACTCATTTGTATTTTTTGTTTTCTCATTCATTTCATTTCATTTCATTTTTACCTTATGTTGGGAGATACGTATTTTGTCAGAGAACGTTGTTACAAATTCTCATTTCTGTTAAATAACAGCAAATACTACAGAAAATGGTGAACTCCTTGATCTCAATTTTTCAGCTCTGTTAGCCGTCCAATCGAGCATCATACAAAATTCAATTTGCACCTTCTCGTCCATGTACGTTCTCTGGGCACGCATAGCTTACATATTCGGTAACACATGCATTACATCTAACAGACTGTTAATATATGACATACTGCTAACCAAAACAAAACTAATAGGATACACATAGAAAAGGTATCATATTAAGAGATAACCTGCCATAATTGCAATTGGATAGAGCGAGAAAGACATTGAACATCTAAAGGGCAATGGGTTACTTTTTTTCCACTCGCTGAACAAAAGTAACCAACTCTTTTAACTTATACACGAGTGAACAATAACAAGTAGTTAACACGTTGCTAGCAGATACCCGTCTTGCAGGGATATCTGAATTCATGACCCCTATCACTTTTTTTTTTATCGGTTTCCATTCTGATTCCGACTACTATCAGATTCTACAATATTCCTGATTCTCACAAATTAATCGTATGAAATTTACACTGAATTTAAGACGCTGGTGATTTAAAGTATGTACCATTCATACATCAATATTACCGTCTCAATATTAGACATGCTCCATCACGCTGCTACTTACCGAAAAACGATTTTGTTTAACAAACCAATTAACCTAGGATCCACGAAACTGTGAAACTGTGTGAAATTAGCCGTGTCAGAATAGGCAAGAGAGTTTTTTAAGTGTTGAGATCTAAAACTGCTCAGTTACAGAACTTTATAGTTACGATAACATAAATTGTTACATTTTCATTTAATAAGAAAAAACAATAAAGTCTTTTTAATTTTGAAAATTGAGTCAAATAAGTCAAAGGTGCTGGAATGAGAATAAAAATCATGACATATACAGCGGAATGGTTCGTTTAGTTCGAAATTTATCTACAGCATTTGAACAGTAAAGGTGTAAACTGCCTCGAAAAGCGAACCGGGATATAAAATTTATTTTAGGCAGGTGAAAAGAAGTGCAAACTTTTCCAATCAAGATTTTCACTAAGTATATTATGCCAAGCATTTCCCTACGACTAAAAAGTGTAGGTGGATTTTTGAACGACTAATGTATGGAGGTAGACTTACTCTAGAATCCCGTCGGAAATGCCCTAAGGCGAAAAATTGTTTTTGAACCGACTCTTACTTGTCAGAATAGATATGATAGATAGGGTTCCATACAACAGAGCCATATTCCAATATAGGTCTAACCAAAGTTGTAAAGTGTTTTAGTAATATACGGATCTCTAAATTCTTTAGATCAACGTTTAATAAAACTGAGGACAGCTTTTGCTTTCAAGATGGTGTTTTATTACATAAGGAGCGGGGTGCACAGATCTACGGGATAAACACATCATCTTACTTTTATAGAGATTCAATGGAAAATCATTTCTATCACACCATGCAACCAAATTGTTTAAGTCTGTGTGCAACAAACACCTTTCCTCAGTTGAAGTGTATGATTTAAAAAGCTACGTCGTCAGCGTACAATAAAATATTTGAGGATTCTATTACTGAAGAGATATCGTGAATAAACAACAAGAACAGAATCGGGCCAAGATGACCACCTTGCGGAACACCTGAAGAGACATTAATTATATCTGAAGGTGTATCCTCAAATATCACTCGTTGCGTTCTATTATAAAGATAGGAAGATACCCATTGAAGGAATCTTGGCTGAAAGCCCAGCAGATCAAGTTTATGTATGAGAATCGAGAGATTTACTTTATCGAAAGCTTTGCTAAAGTCTGTGTATATAACATCCGTATGCTTATGTTCCCTAAAACCCAATGATACATGGTTTACAAATTCTAGTAAGTTTGTTATAGTCGAATTCCTTTTACGAAATCCATGCTGAGATGAGGAAATTAACGGAGAAATCGAAAAGGTTGTATGGTCAGTGATGATAGCTTCAAAAAGTTTAGTTATAACTGATAGTTTTGCGATACCTCTATAGTTTTCAATGTTGGATCTAAATCCAATTTTATGCAAAGGAATTATGAATGACTGTTCCCCTATTGAAGGAAATATACCGTGTTTAAGGAATTAAATATCCTTGTCAAAGGCAAGTAAATATATTTGGCACTATTTTTTAGGAAGCATGAGGATATCATGTATGGGCCATAACTAAAAGATGGTTTTAACTTATTTAAATTAAGTAGGACGTCTTCTTCAGAAATAATTGGAGCGTTAATTAAAGTATTCGAACACAGCACGTGCTGATAAGAAAAAGTTTTGGAAGAATTATTACAGTAGTTTGACTTGAAAAATTCTGCAAACATATTGGATATAATATCATTGTCACCTGAAATGATAGATTTGTATTTCATCGCAGACTGAAATTTGGAAATCCTGCGTTTGGAGTTGACGAAATCATAAAACGATTTTGGATTACTTACAATATTCTTTTTTACTTTATTTAAGTAGTTATTATAACATTTTTTGCTTAGGTCAAAATATTGTCGACGCAATAGAGAAAAAAAACCAAAACGGTGCATTTATTTAAAAAAAAGGGTGCAGTGTCAAAGTTGCGGTGACAAAAAGTGAACAAAAAAAACCAAAACGGTGCATTTATTGAAACAAACAAAAAAAAAAAAAAACAGAAAAAAAGAGTGCAGTGTACCATATAAAGACAAGTATAATATATGCATAATTATGCATAATTAGTGAAGACATGACATAAAAGTGAAAAAGCGGCAAAGCAGATTAAATGTGCCAAAACACATAAAATCAAAAGTACTTAAACACAAAAATAAACGGGCGCGAAACCAAAAACCAAAAAAAAAAAATCAAAACGGGCGCGGAACCCAAGAATATACAAAAAAACCAAACACAATAATAATCAAAATCGGGCGCGAGATTATTAACTTAAATATGTATACAGCAACAAAAGCACAGGCACAGATCTGCACAACAGGCATCGGAACAGCGGGCGTTCAGGAAAAAAAGGAAAACCAAAAACACACATACATTCTCCCCAAAACCCCCTTGAGGCGAGACAAAGTAAGTGCATCGCTTTCGTAGTTTTTATTTATTATATATGTATGTTTGTAAATTCTGTATATTGTTAAAACTAGGGAAATCAGTTTCAACTGGTTGAAAAATCGGGTACAGAAAACGTTAACTGAGAATATTACAAAAAAAAAAAACGGAACTAAAATTTTGATTTTTTAAAAGATGATAACTTTGTGTGTTTTTGAAGAGATGGCCTCTTCTGGATGAGTGCTGCCTTCAAGCGGTCCAGTTGTTGGCAGTAGAGGCCCTAATGGAGCGATTGCACATAGGGGAGCAGCTCGTAGTAGATGATTCCTTGCCAATCCAACCAAACACACAGCAAAACCTTCCTGGCCGTCAATCCGGTCTTGGCCCTCATCTGGGCCGCTTCCCCGAGCTTTGACCACGACAGTTTGCGCTCGATGTTGTCGTGACCCATTTTTCATCGCCAGTCACAATCCGCTTCAGAAACGGGTCGATTTTGTTGCGATTCAGCAGCGATTCGCAGATGGAAATTCGGTCCATCATGTTTTTCTGCGTTGGTTCGTGTGGCACCCAAACATTGAGCTTTCTTTTGAACCCAAGGTTTTGCAAATGGTTCCAAACGGTTTTCTGGCTTATCTTTAGTTCCTTAGCAATTAAATAAGTGCTCACGTGACGGGCTGTTTCCACTATTTCCATGATTTTATCGCAATTTTCGACGACAGGCCTCCCGACGCGTGGTGCAGCTTTGACATCGAAGTTACCGGAACGGAACCTAGCAAACCACATTTGTGCTACACGTTCGTTTACAGTATCGAGCCCATAAATTAAGTTAGTTTTTTCAGCCGCTTTGGCTGCCTTTTCGCCTTGATCGCAAAAAAATTATAAAATATAGCGAATTTTCTCTTTCCTGGTATCCATTTTTGACGAGCGCTCACAACGTACTGAGTCAATCAATTGAAAAACTGTCAAAAACAAACTTTTAGCGCGAATAAACACGTTTTCAGCGCCCTATAGTATGACATGATGCGCCACGTAACACTAGTACTATGGACAATAATGCCATCTCTTAGATAAAAACCGAACGAACTTTTTACCTGACCTAATATATACAAGTATATATATATATTGTAACGGATTTCTCGATAAATCGTCTAACTATAACTCACTCTTGAGCTCGATCACTGGATTGTTAAATTAAAGTCCCAATTTAATGCTATACACTTATCTTTATTTCCAATTCCAACTACTTAACACTTATTTCTCGCTATTCGAACTTACAACTTATTGCTTATAGCTTAATTGCTTTTTACACGGCAACACTCTAATTAGAACTGTGTTTGTTGCACAATCCGGCAGCCCTTATATAGTAAATTTTTAACAAAAGTTCGCTACTAGAACATTCTGGCAACTACGAATTCGTTGTCTAGTTGCTTGTGGCAGTTTATCGTCAATTCTGATTTGTTCTGGTACTCGTGTTTGCCACACTGCCCTCTACCTAAGTCTGATCGTCCCGATTAGACATATTTGCGGTACCAATCGCTGCAAGCCGTTCCAGATGAACCACCTGCATTTTAGTCCATGGTCATCCAATGGTCTGTATGCGATACACTACATCATTGAGTCGTTTAATAACCTGGCATGGTCCTTCCCAAGTACACTGTAATTTGGGAAATAACCCTATCTTTCATTGTGGGTTATATAGCAATACCCAATCGCCTTCAATAAAACCCTCAGAATTTATCGCCTTGTCGTATTTTGCTTTCATCTTATCGCTCATAATTTTGGTGCGCTGCCTCACCATAGCATGTATATCCCTCATCTCGTCTTCTAGGATGCTATTGAATTCCTTAGTATTCCTTCCTCCGTTGGCGTAAAATCAATCGGTAGTCGAATATCATTACCAAAAATTACCCTTGCTGGAGTCTGCCCCGTTGTTTCATGTACAGCAGACCGATAAGCCATCAGCAACAAGGATATATGGGTATCCCAATCTTTTTGATACTTGTCCACAACTTTCCTCAAATGTTCTTCCAAAGTTCGATTGAATCGTTCTACCATGCCATCGGACTGCGGATGTAGTGCAGTTGTACGGATGTTCCCGATACCCAGCTTCTGGCATATATCCTGTATTAGAGCTGATTCAAAATTTCCCCCTTGGTCAGAATGTAATTCTATTGGAACACCATATCTCGATACCCAATTGTTGATGAATACATCCGCTAGTGTTGCTGCCTCTTAGTTAGGAATTGCGTATACCTCTGGCCATTTGCTGAAATAGTCCATGACTACCAAAACATATCTGTTTCCTAATTTACTGATAGGAAATGGACCAGCTACATCCATGGCTACTCGCTCAAACGGCGCACCTGAATTGTACTGCTTCATCTGACCATGACTCCTGGACCGCGGCCCTTTAGCAGCAATGCACTCGACACAATTGGCGATCCACTCCGTAACTGATTGACGACAACCAACCCAATAAAGTCTTGGTTTTAATTTCTCCAAGGTTTTAGTGATACCCATGTGTGCTCCACTTGGACCGTTGTGCAGCTCGTTGAGAACTTCAGGAATTCTTACTTTTGGAACAATCATCAGAGCTCGTGAACTTTGCCCATCTTCGCTTTCCCATATGCGATGCAAGCAGCCAGACACTAACTTCAAACTATTCCATTGTGCCCAATAAGCCTTTACGACTGGGCTTTCTGCAGCTATTTCTTCTCTCGGTGGACGTTTATTCATCTCCAATCCGTGTATTACACTTTTCAAATCTGGATCCACTTGCTGGCATTTCCGTAGCTTCTCCGGATCCCAGTCTGATGTTAATGGAATCTGCTGGCTCTCTGTTGTTATCACTCGTCTCGTAGTACTTATTATCGTAACCGAACATAATACTTCCATATTTCTATAGGACATAATCCTGTTTTTCATGTCAATTTTGATTCCTTCATTCACTAGAAAGTCTACTCCAATTATGACTTCGTCAACGATATCTGCCACTATAAAATTGTGTAACACGGCTGCCTTTCCAATTACGATCTCGCACGTTACCTTTCCGAGAACTAGGGTATCTTCTCCAGTTGCAGTACGCAACTTTGCCCCAGTTAACGGTCTCACATCTTTCTCAACCAGATCAGATCGAATTTAGAATGTGATGCGCCCGTATTCACAGTCAGTATGTGCTTTTTACCGTCTACTCATCCACTAACGGTAACGTTACCCGTTTTCCTGCTTATTTGTGAAATGGAGATTACAGGGTATTTGCTTGCGGAAGCCAGCCCGTGCCCTTTTCGGATGGCTCGCTTTAGTTTAACGATTGGTTTGGTTTGACATTTGTTGATCTTCCGCAGCTTTGCGTTTACGTCCAACTGGATTATTGGGCTGGTTACAGTTGCGTGCATACCACCATTTTTCTTATGCGCTTCCATAGATTTTTCCAGTGCTTTCTGCTTGTTATCAATTTTTCCAAGTAATTGGATCACCCAAGTGTGTTCCTCTATTTCTACTTTGTGAGCTTTAAATGTTTGATGGCAAAGCAGAGATGCAGTTTCCTGTATTAGAGCATACGAAACGGTTTCTGCAAACGTCAATTTTGGACATGCTAATGCAGTGAATCTTGTGGTGTTATCTCGTATTCCATTGACGGATTTATGTGCATAAGCTAAGTGAGCTAACCTCTCAATCTCTGTAGAAAAGGCCTGCAGAGACTCATTGGCATTCTGGTGGCGATTTCGCAACCTGATTTGAAAGATCTGCTTCCTATGCTCACTACCTTTCTAACGAGGACAATTGGGATTGTTGTGTCAACATTTGGAATGATAACTGTGCTATTTGTTAGGTTATACGTACATCCTGCTCTTTAAATTGTGTCAATATTTCTGTTGATATTTGCGTTGACATTTGCGATATTGCATCAAAAACCATGTTTATGTTCACAATCTTTGACGTGCATTGAGCCTCTTCCTTTTCTTCTATCTTTGTTGTCTCTTCTTCTAATTCCATGTGGAAGACATATTCCTCAACATTAATGTTTTTTGCCTCCATGGCCTCTCTTAACCGTGATTGTAATTCAGTTTTTAATCCATTTGTCGCCAAACCACGTTGCTCCAGATCGTGCTGGAATCTTCAGATCGTTAAACTTGGCCATTTTCAAATAATTATCTCCTTGGGAATTTATTTGACAATCTTACTTCTGACACCAATTCTAAGGGATTTCTCGATAAATTGTCTAACTATAACTCACTCTTGAGCTCGATCACTGGATTGTTAAATTAAAGTCCCAATTTGATGCTATACACTTATCTTTATTTCCAATTCCAACTACTTAACACTTATTGTTCGCTATTCGAACTTACAACTTATTGCTTATAGCTTAATTGCTCTTTACACGGCAACAATCTAATTAGAACTGTGTCTGTTGCACAATCCGGCAGCCCTTATATAGTACATTTTTAACAAAAGTTCGCTACTAGAACATTCAGGCAACTACGGATTCGTTGTCTAGTTGCTTTGGCAGTTTATCGTCAATTCTGATTTGTTCTGGTACTCGTGTTCGCCACAATATTATATTAAATTATACTCGTTTGAGGTTTCTTTGTGGATTGACTGATATTTTCGGTAGAAGGTCAACTATAGGCAATGGGGTCCATATATTTAGTACTTAGGGGCTTGAACAGTTTTGGTTCGATTTAGACATATTTTGGTCACAAGGTGGCATACTTTAAACGTATTATTCACGCAAAGTTTTACCCCGATATAATCATTGTTGCTTGTTATGCATAGTGGAAAGTGAAAGAATCAGATGGAATTGAAAATGGTGCTATATGGGAATTAGGCGAGGTTGTAATCCGATTTCGCCCATTTTCGCACTATAACATAGAAATATGAAAAGAACGTTATGCACCGAATTTGGTAGAAACCGGTTAATCAGATCCCAAGATATGGGTTTTCACCTAAAAGTGGGCGGCGCCACGCCCACTGATCAATTTTTAACGCGGTTCCTATAAAGTCATCTCATACCATCCCAGAGATAAAATTTAATGTCTCTGGAGTGTTTAGTGCTTTATTTATCGCGCTTTTAGTAGTTTTAAACAGTACCGTTATATGGGGAGTGGGCGGAGTTGCCACCAGATTTCAACTATTTTCACACTGTAGGTAAAAGTTCTAAAAGCATTTGCTTCCAGTGAATTTTGTTATTATAGCGTTAGCGGTTGGGAGATATGCACTTTAAACCTATTAGGGGCGGGACTGCGCCGACTTTAAAATAAAAATTTTAACTGCAGATGCCCCTCCTTAATGTAATCCTGTGTATAAAATAACAGTCTTGTATCTTATTGCGGAGCTTAGTTATGGCAATTTATTTGTTTTTGATTAATGGCGTTTTGCGGGCGTGGCAGTGGTCCGATTACGCCCATCTGCAATACCAACCGTCTCAAGAAACATATCTACCAAGTTTCATAAAGATATCTCAATTTTTACTCAAGTTAGAGCTTGCACGGACGAACAGACATTCACCCGGATATCAACTCGTCTCTTCATCCTGATCATTTATATATATATATAACCCTATATCTAACTCCATTAGTTTTAGGTGATACAAACAACCGTTAGGTGAACAAAATTATTATCTCTGTAGCAACAGGTTGCGAGAGTATTAAAATTAACAAGTAAGGAACGGCTAAGTTCGGATGTAACCGAACATTTTATACTCTCGCAAAGTTAAATGGTATATTCGTTTGAGACTTCTTTATATATTTTAATAATTAGAAGTAGGAACTGTTGCCTTGGTTATTTAGATTTCACTCACAGTGGAAATAATTAGCAATAGAGCAATTTGTAAACTAAATTTACTCAAATTATGAGAAATCGTTCTTGTGCTTTTTGTATACGCTTATAATTGACTTTATATAGAATGCATTACAACTGTATTGAGAAGTATGAAAAGAAATCGTTTTTGAACAATGAATAACATTTTTTATTTATTATATCGATATTATTATACATGTTTAGCTTAAAAATAATAAATATTAACAACTTTAAAAATAATATAATATTTACAATATTAAACATAAATTTTTGTAGAGATCCTTATACATATATCCAAATTATATTTCTTTTCTCCTTATACTATTTAATTTCTATCATATATTTATACAATAATGTCATATATAATAACAAATTATATACATAATTTAAATTTTCTTGATTAGATTATTTACATATTTTTCTTAAAATTGTCTTAAAAACTACTGTCAAAATTCCTATACCATTCCAATTCGATTATATTTGGAAAAAAAATGAAGAACTATTGCACTAAGTCTTAAAACTTTACTTCGAATTAGAGACACAAATACTGTCATGATAGCTGTGTACTGTCTCAAAAGTAATTGCATTTACACGGGAAGGATCCATGTTTGAAAATGCCCAATCAATTTGTGTACCGGCAGGTGTAGTTGAATATTCTGCACCAAGCAGGGAACTAAAGTTTTTTTCTTGGAGCAGATTTCTTATTGCAGTCCCTGTAGACATTAAAGAAATGTTAAAATCTTCAACAATTAGCACATTTTGATTGCCTAACTCAGAAGTAAGGACTTCCTGAAGTTCTACAATTAATTGTCTGACAGAGAAAGCTGAATTTCTATATAGAACCAGAATATTAATATTGAAACATTTAAACAAAACCGCTTCTAAAACTTTGCGGCCTGAATAAATTTTCTTTACAGCCTTTGATTCTATAGAGCAAGCAATACTATGATTTGCATATATTATAATGCCCCGTTTATTTCTTTTGGTTGTTTCAGTGCTATCTATTCTCAGCTCGTTAATTGGAGTAAATCCTGGTATATCAAAACTTTCGCAAGGATAACTCCAAGTTTCTACAAAACATAAAATGGCTCGGCTTTAGAATAACGTCCCAGGCTTTCGTGGATAAAATGGGTATGGGCGGATAGAGGAGATCCTCCAGTTCAAGAATATATATAGAGCCGCGGGAAACTTATAGTTTTCGAGATATTTACGTTTAAAGTTTAAAATTTCAACTATTTAAAGTACGTATTTTTGCGATTTAAAATGAATTATACACTTATATTTTTCACTTTTATATCCACTAACACTTGACTAATTCGTTTTTAGAAATTTTTTTATATTAGATGATGCAAAAATAGCTTTATTTCAATATTTAAATCATTCTTCAATTTTATTAATTTTGACAATAACAAAATGGTTGTGAATGTCAAAACATCAGTTTTGCCATACTAATATATTTTGTAAACGAAGAAAAATAAAATAAACAGAGAGATTGTACCCTATATACAGGAAACAACGCAAAAAGAATTTCTGCGCGTAAAAACTTTGGTACACCCCGGTGTTGGATCGACCAGGGTTATTTTTTTGAAGAGCGGCCGAAGGCCGCCAACGCACAAAGAAGTTCTGCGCGAAAAATATTTTGATACACCCCGGAGTTGGACCGACCAGGGTTATTTTTTTTGAAGCGCGGCCGAAGGCCGCCAACGCATAAAAAATTTCTGCGCGAAAAATATTTTGATACACCCCGGTGTTGGACCGACCAGGGTTATTTTTTTTTAAGCGCGGCCGAAGGCCGCCAACGCAAAAAGAAGTTCTACAAGAAAAAAGTAATATTGTCATAGATGGTATAACATAATACTTAACATCAATGCTTTGTAAAGTCGCTTTTTATATCATTAATGTGAGTGTGAAGACTCTGAACATTATGGAACAAAATTTTATGTCCTGATGTTCGGGAAATCATAAAATTCGTCCAAGTCTATTTCATTATAAAGACCTTCTAGAACATTTTCAAGTTCTCTTTGCTCAAAAACATCATATTTTTCTTTGATTTTCCTCAATTATAATACGATGTGTTATGCAAGTCTGCTCATTATCGTTTTCAATGAGATCTTGCTGTTCAATCCGCCAAGGATAGTAAAGCATTAACATTTCGCGGAAATACTCAACTCTGGCCAAATCTGGGTTAAACCTTCTATACCGAATAATACAAGGTTTGGTACGTTTTTTCACAAAACCGCTACCATCTTTAAGAGGCATGACAACCCCGCTTTCTGGTAAATTATCGTCTTCCCTCTTTTCTTTTTCATGATCACTATCTTGTGCTCTTCTACTAGATTTAAAATATGTATACCTAGATGCAAAATCAGCTAAACAAAGAGTTTCTAACTGATCGGATCTTTGAACATAACGGTCTAAAATACCGGCTACGAATATTTCAGTCGAACCTGAAGGAAGGTTCTGAAGTTCTGAAGTTAAGTTTTTGCTTAATAGTATAATTTCCAGCATTTACCTCTGATATAGCTTCATTTAAGAGCCTAGAAATTCCCCTGTTAGACTTGTTAACATAATTAATTATATATGAACAGCAAGCATATGCATCCAGTATATATTGGATATCCATATTTGCTCTATGGAGTTCCAAAATCAGAGGATTATAAGCGTTTATAAAACGATCCTGTAATTTTCTTTTTAGAAAAATTTTGGGTTTTGTTAAACTTGACCTAAGGGCTAACAAATAGTCATCAAAAGACATATTTATTCTACTATCAGACAGGAAGTGTTCAAAATCGTTTAAATTAGAAATATCTTTTGTAGTCATATTTGAATTTAAAACGTTTTGAATTTTGAAAAAGTTTTCCTTGTGTCTTTCTGAATTTTGAATTGTTTCTGTAAGAGGTAACAGTAGTTGCGTTGAAGGCATTGGTGGATATGGTATAACAAAACGACAAAACTGTTGTCCTCTTATTTCCCTGGTACAAGACCGACTGTGGTTATGCTTTTGATAACCCAAATAATTTTCTAAGTGGCTGATCGAACCATCGGTAGATATATAATTGTCAATAAAACTAATGACATCAGGGAATGTCTAAGGATCTTGAAGGTTGATCCTGGGAGCATTATTAAGACAATACATGCCATGTACATGCGGGGAACCTCTCTGTTGAAACTCCACTCTCCAGTAGAAATTTGTAACAAAATGCTCTCCAAAAATGCCGGCGTTATCTTTAAGAAGCTTAAGAATTTGTCGATAGCGGTAGTCAAAATATCTAGCACAAGTAATCGCGTCTGACCGAATTAAGCGATATCTATCTTGGGTTGTTAAACTGTTGGCTTCCTCTTCCGAAATATCTTTAGAATCAACAGTTTTAGAGAGGATGACCAATAGCTCAACCCACTGAGATTCTGCAGCCGATAAAGTGATAAAGAAGGTTGAAAGCCCAAATTGGCGAATCATAGCGATTGCCTTTTTCTTCTCAGCTTTCCAGTGCGCAGGTGAGGATATAACGCCTTTCAAAACCCTGTAACCATCATCGTGTTGAATCAAGTTTTGAGCAAAGTTTTCGTTTAATAGATTTTGGGCCGTAACTCGGTTGCGACCTGAAAACTTTCTAAGGCAAATGGATGTACTATTCTTAATTTGTAGCAGTTCTAATTTTTTGTAATCATAGAACAACTTTGGAATGGTACACGCTCTTCTGTCAAAACGGCGAATTTCAGAACGTATTATCATGCTATACGTTTCAGAGCATGTACGCTTCTGCCCAACGTATATTGTTCCAAATGACAACTCTTCTGAATTATTATCTTGAATTATGTCAATTGGTCTTTGCCCTTCACCTGGCGCTATAACTAAACGGTTGTAGTCTAAGTTTTCTACAGGAATATTGTCCAAAACAGTTTCTTGACCACCTGGATTTAGCTCTGACGGTAAAAGACCCGTGGGAATATTATTACCTGAGGGATTATCATGAGAAGTTTGTGCCGCATGAAAAGATTGAACCAATCGGCAATCCTCTGCAGATGCAACAAACGGAACTTCTTCTTGGTTATTAAATTCTGAAATCCAGTTTTCATTAATATATATATTGTGCTCACGATACAGAGCGATATTCACTAAGAACTGCAAAGCTTCCATAATCTTTGCGGGGCGTATGGTATAGATCACGTAATCTTGATTGTATTCCAAACGCCTTCTTAAGTGAATTTCTATAACATGAGCCTCATCAAAGGACCTTGGTAGAGATGTCACAATATTGTTAACAGAAATTGGTATATTAACAACAGCACCTTTGAGCAAACTCTTCCGATCCATTAGGATAATGGACGGATTGTCATAAAAGGCAATCTATGCATTATGAGACGTTCTTCAATTGGGGTTAAACCTTTCATACAATCCGGTATTTCAGGAAAATCTAGACCGTTAGCTAAACATATTTTTGGAACGTTCTATTTAACAATCGCATTTTTGCAAGTAGCACAAAAATTGTAATTTCCATCTTCTGAAGGAAATTTTTGCATTAAAAAGAAGGCGGACCTTGCGCAATAGTTTCAAAATTTAATTTGCGAACTTGGTGTGAAAACCATAATCCGCCACAGCAAATACATATTTCAGTAGGGCCCTTATTTAAATTGCCACTATTATCAGTTTCTATAACATTATTTTCTCTCGTTAATCGGATTCGTTGGGATTGCCTTTGGTTTTCAATTTGTCTATTGAGTGGGTTATCTCTACGAAGGCGAACTTGACATTGTCTAAGACGTCTCTGATTCAAAATTTCTTCCCTCATACCCCTCCTACTAAGCTGTTGACGTTGTGTTTCTCTATCACGCTCCTCTCTCCTTATTTCAGGATTTCTTCTTGCATGTTCCCTTTGCATTTGATCACGAATGCGCTCTAAATTCCTATACTCAGGATTTCTTGCGCGAAGTTCTCTATGATCCCTAGTGTTCCTACTTTGTTCATCATAACGTACCTCAGGATTTTCTCGACGAGATCTATGACCTCGAGTATCTCTTATTTGCTCTTCAGAGCGAATTTGCGGATCTTGCCGCCTGGTTCTATGTTGAACAGTATTTGCAATTCGCTCAACAGATCGAACCTCGGGGTCTTCACGCCGAGACCTATGACCTTGAGTATCTCTTATTTGGTCTTCAGAGCGAATTTGCGTATCTTGCCGCCTTGTTCTATGTTGAACAGTATTTAAATTTTGTTCAAAAGACCGTACCTCAAGATTTTTCCGCCTGGTTCTATGTTGATTTGTATTGATAATTTGTTCGGACAGACGTACATCGGAATCTAATCTACGATTAGCGTGCCTTACAGTATTTTGTGACTGCTCACTATCTCTATATAAAAGTTTGCACGAAGAACTCTCATACGTCTTCTATTCTGAAGACGACTTAGTAATATAGATTTTCTACTTAATGTAGGCATAATTAATTAATAATAAATGGATTAATATATAAAATACTTATAGATAATATTTATATAATTCAGTCCGTCCGGGTGTTAAAAGTTGGATCCTAGGTACTGCTCTCTTTCACTGTAATTCCTCGTAAGTCCTTGCTTTGACTCCTTTCCTGTTCCGTGTATAGGTACTATGGTATACTGGTGCACATATGTATATGTGTTTGCTCGCCACTGTATATAATACGGTTTTGCTCGTCACTCTATATAGTAATACTTTAAACACTATATAACTAATACACTAAAATTAGTTTGAATAAAGCACTTTTCTGGTAAAGACATCTAGTGAAACTGAAACTACAAACACAGTGTACTGATATTTATTATACTCTTACAACATGTTGGTACAGCTTACGTACTTTTGTATACCTATATATTACTTAGCTATTCACTAACATAATAATACATAATATTTAGTTATCTTTATATTTTAGAAATTAGTAGTTTATTTCATTGTACTGAAACTAAGTTCTCGGAAAACCCCTCCGTAAATTATTTTTGTTAAACGCTTTCTAAAACAGGGGGATCTATGGTACCTATTTTGAAGGGTCTACCCATGAAGGCTAAATTAACAATAACTTACATATAATTAAGTATGGTATACACATATGTAGAGCGGGATGTAGATTTTCTTCTTTCTGTCTTAATATCTAAAATATCATAAGTTGCCAACGGCGCTATGTAAAAATGTAATTTTCTTGAGTTTACAGTTCACCTCATGACCTTCATATTAATATGTGTCGCAAAACTGAAATAATAGACAGTAGCATGTAAACCGATGGGGTCACAGTTAATCTATAACCACATAAAAAGGGTCTTTAGCCCTTTTGATACCACATTACTAATATTTATTTCATGCAATTTTTTCTAGAAAGATTTTTTTGCTCTATACAAAGTCCAGCACTCTAAGAAACTTTTTTAGCATTGTTGTCTGGTATATTTTATAATAAGTTCAACATGATGGCTGAGAAAATATACCTAACCACTGATTATCACCAAATATTAGAAGAAATATATGTATATAGAAATCTATATCTATCACTTTAGGTGATGCAAACAACTCTTTGGTGAACTAAACTATACTCTGTTGCAACATGTTGCGGAAGTATAAAAATGTTGCGAAAGAATTCTACATTCATTACTCGATTATTATTTGGTATCTTATTAACTTATGTTATTGATCATAGATTTATTTTGTGTCAATACTATTTTTTTTTCGAAATGTTAACTTTTATAAAAAGAAGTTATTTAACTCAAACATTGTATATGTGATATAAACTGAATAAAGGGGTTAGATTTAATATGTGGGGTATATGAGGTTGCTGTTGTACCAGAGGAGCGGAAATCAGTATATTAGGGTTATAAGGTTTAAACAAAGTCTAGACCAATTTCATTCATATGCAGCGATATACATTATTTTTAAGAAAACCTGTCCATTTAATTTCATTAAATTATCAAATTGACGAAAAAAATTATACCATAAGTAGTACATGTGAGCTGGGAAAATCAAAGACCAGAAAATTCCTCCAAACCGTATATTAAAAAATGTTGAATTAAACATCCATTATTAAATGATACCGTGATTAAATTACAATCAAATTTGGTATCTTCTTGACTTATATTAAAGGCCATAAACTTAGTATCAGTTTTATTGCTTGAAGTAAGATATACATAAGTATGAATATGATATTAACTCCACCAAAGTGGCTAAATTTTATATTATAAGCTTAGGTGGCAAACGTCAACCAGAGAATCGGAATTCATTATATGAAGGTGTGAGGTTTAGACTTAGTATGTACTAATTTCATTCTAATTCAGCGTCAAACCACATAATTTTTAAGAAATCTTTTCCACTTAATTTCGTTAAAATATCACGTTGATCAACCGGAACGGTGTAAAGTCAGGTGGAAAGACGGAAATCATATATATATTGGGGATAGAGAAATATATTAATTTTGACATTGTTTAGCTATACTTGAGAACATATTTTAAAGCAATTTCATATATGCCACAGACTAATAAAATGCTCCCACTGTTTCATTAAGGTACCTCACATACCATCACCAATCAAATGGAGTAAAGTCAGACGAATGTTCGAAAATCCTGATATTAGTTACATGGGGGCTAAGGAAAATTTTCATCCGATTTGATCTTGTTATAAGTAAAACACGCTCTCTCATTTTCATTGAGATAACTCACATATGCGGTATAAAGTCACGCGGAAGTTCAAAAATATTTATATAAGATATGTGAGGGCTACAAGAACTATTGATCCGATTCAACCCATTTTTGAAACAAAGACATACTATTATCGATAGTTTCATTTATTTATTCTATTATATGAATTTCAATTATATATCTTACACAATGGCCGATATTTACGGTAAAAAGTCAACTATAGGTACTGGGGTCCACATATTCAGTACCTAGGGGCTTGAATAGTTTTGGTTCGATTTAGAGAATTTTTAGTCACAAGGTGGCATACTCTAAACGTATTATTCACGCAAAGTTTTACCCCGATATAGTCATTGTTGCTTGATATGCATAGTGGAAAGTGAAAGAATCAGATGGAATTGAAAATGGTTGTAATCTGATTTCGCCCATTTTCGCACTATAACATAGAAATATGAAAAGAACGTTATGCACCGAATTTGGTAGGAACCGGTTAATCAGATCCCAAGATATGGGTTTTCACCTAAAAGTGGGCGGTGCCACGCCCACTGACTAATTTTGAACGCGGTTCCTATAAAGTCATCTCATACCATCCCTGAGATAAAATTTAATGTCTCCGGCGTGTTTAGTTCTTGATTTATCGCGCTTTTATTAGTTTTTAACAGTACATGGGGAGTGGGCGGGGTTGTCACCCGATTTCACCCATTTTCACACCGTAGGTAGAGGTGCTAAAAACATTTGCTTCCATTGAATTTTGTTATTATAGCTTTAGTAGTTTAGGAGATATGCACATTAAACCTATTAAGGGCGGGACCACGCCCACTTAAAAAATTTTTTAACTGCAGATGCCCCTCCCTAATGTGATCTCGTGTACCAAATAACAGTCTTGTATCTTATTGCGGAGCTTAGTTATGACAATTTATTTGTTTTTGATTAAAAGCAATTTGTGGGCGTGGCAGTGGTCCGATTACGCCCATCTGCAATACCAACCGTCTTACTGTACCAAGAAACATGTGTACCAAGTTTCATAAAGATATCGCAATTTTTACTCAAGTTACAGATTGCACGGGCGGACGGACAGACAGTCACCCGGATTTCAACTCGTCTCTTCATCCTGATCATTTATATATACATAACCCTATATCTAACTCGATTAGTTTTAGGTGATACAAACAACCGTTAGGTGAATAAAACTATTATACTCTGTAGCAACATGTTGCGAAATTTTTAAAGTAAATTTTATTATTTTAAAGAACTTCTGCATATACTACATTTTTTGTTTTATTATCTTGTGGCAGAAGAACATATTGATTTTCGCCACAACCCGATCTTGATAACGCGACATATAACTGGCCGTGCGAAAAACAGTCTTGGCGTAAATCGATCCCCACGTGTTTGAATGTTTGCCCCTGTGATTTATTTATTGTGACTGCGAAAGATAATTTAGGCGGAAATTGTATTATTTTAAAATTGAAAGGTAAGTCGTTGGGTATCATTGGGATGCGGGGTATGAGGACTGTTTGACCAACTGCTGGACCAGTCAAAACTATTGCAACGATGACGTTATTGCGCAGAAATTTTACTTGAAGTCGGGTCCCATTGCATAAATTTGGTGGTTTGAGATTTCTTAGTAAAATTATTGGGGCACCTATTTTTAACTTAAGAGAATGTGGGGGAAGGCCGCTTGGGTTCAAGGAATTGAGGAACTCCTGTGGGTAATGAACTACATCTTCTTGATCCATCACGGTATCAATGGATGTGTAGGTTACAATATCTCCTGGGAGTTTTCCCAAAATTATATCATTTATTTCGTCAACGCTACTATTTCTTGCCGCCAATATTGCTCTTTGACACATCCATTGATGGTCCTTGTTTTCTATTTGGCTGATGTCAGGGTATACCTTAGTTACTAATTCCTCGATGTTACCCACTTTTACTCCTAAATCGCAATCAATTTCAATTTTATTATTAGAATGAGGTATTTTCCCGTCTCCTACAGAAAGTAATTTTGAAGGGAAAGTTATACTACCTCCCTCCAAATGTGCTCTCATATTTGTCGATAATTTTAAAATATTTACAAATTTCCATAATGGAGAACTTTTAAGGCAAGCCTTCACAATGTCTGCTCTAGTTCCCTTACTATTACCGGTAAAGTTTGGCGAAAGTCCCCAGCAAACATAACAGTAATCCCACCCATGATTTTATCACAGCTTCTAAGATCTCTAAGAGTTCTGTCTAGAGCTTCTACGTGAGCTCTATGTATCATGGTATATTCGTCCCAGATTATTAGACTGACGTCTTGTAAAATTTTCCCCAAAGGGCCATTTTTGCGTATAGAGCACACGCTATCTTTCTCTAAAGACACAGTTAGGGGCAGTTTAAAAGTGGAATGAGCTGTGCGTCCACCTGCTAATAAGGTTGCAGCAATACCTGACGACGCTACTGCCAAGGCTAGCTTTCCTAGAGACCTTACTTTTGCCAATATAAGATTAGTGATAAACGTCTTGCCGGTCCCACCGGGAGCATCCAAAAAGAAAATTCTTCCTTCATTAAAACGAACACTTTTCATGACACAAGTATACGTTGTTACCTGGTCATTAACTAATCTTGGTTCATTTTGTGTGATATACTCATTTAATTCATTTATGTTATATGGTTTTCGCAACGCTACTTATAACGGGTCCAGAAGCGAATTATTTCTTTTTGCTGCAGGAAGCCCAAAGCCGGTTAGGGATTTATCTGAAATGTCATGAATTTTATCTTCAATTATAATTAGTCCATCATTGTATATATCATCATAATATGCTAATGTCATATCCTGATTCTCATTACGCATTCTGTTTAATATATCTTCACATAAAGCATCACGAAATTTATTCCATAACTCTAAGGGGTCAGATGGTTGGCAAAATATAAGGATAGTGGTAAATAATTCTCTTAATTTTGTAGCTGGCTCGGATATGATAGCATCGGATATGGTATTTTGCCAATGTTCATCTCCTTCCAGTAAACCTAATTCCTTGCAAGCGCCTTGGTACGTTTGGAAAATAACACCATTCACGGTTCTTAGATGTTGAAATGACATTGGACCGCAAACATATTGCAATAACATTCTTAAATAAAAACATTCAGTTTGAGTTGGATGAATGTTATAAACACGGCCTAAATTTTTTTACACCGGGATATCCCTCAACATCTTGCCCGCGTCTTCTTCTAGAAAATGAATTTCTTTGCCAAACGTAATACTGGGGAACTTCGTGATATAAAAGGGTTTTTGCAAAATCGTCGCTTTTGCGAAGAACGCAAAGAACGCTGTAAGTGTCGTTGATGAAGGATTGTTCACACGATCTTGGAGATTTTCATTATTATAAAAATATACTCTTTGTCCATTTCCCAAATGAACGGCTAAATGAACTACTGCCGGAAAACGTTCATGAATAGAAAATTAGAAAATTCTCCAAAACGCCTCCGAGGAACTTATATAGCGACCATATAGATATTTTTCTACTTCATCGTTATTACTTTGTAACGAAAATGTGGCTTGATCAGAACCTTTATGAATATACTTACAGATGTATTTAATAGCTTTGACCGATTGACAAAACTCTACGTTAATGTGCGCATTGAAAATTCGTGATAGCAGTGGATTATAGGGAACCACCCAACGATTATCCACCCTCATTGCTGTACCTTTTACACGAATTATAGCTATGTTTCCACCATTATCTGGAGACCTGCGTCTGTAGGTTGGATAACCGTCATCTCCCGTTTGTGTTTCCGAAACAAAATGCCTAGGGAACTTTTTAGAACAAACGTTTTCTTTCACACATGGTGATGTAGGATTATGAAATCCGCAAGGACCATGTATCATATTTTTTATGACAATATTATGAAGAATCGGATCTTCTACCTCTGCATCTATAGAATCTGGTTGAACTTTGTTAGCCAGCCACAATAAAATGTGGGCGTGAGGTAAACCTCTTTTTTGCCATTCTACACTGTAAACAAAGGCTTTCGATGGGCCAAAAATATTTTTCTTCGTTAATAGGTCTATCATTTTCTTGAGTTTTAAATGAAATATCCTAGAAATTAAATCATGTCTATCATAAGAATGTTGATTGGGCAATAACTCACTTTTTATTTCTGGCCATTCGGGGTTACATGTAAGTGTAATAAAGAGGTCAGGTCTTCCAAATTTCCTGACATACGTCATGGCATCTTGACTTTTTTCATTCATGAATCTGGGGGATCCTGTAAATGACGACGGCAATATAACGTGCTGGTCAATATTAGAAGCGTTTATATGTCCATCATTTACGACGGCATCTCTTAAATGAATGTACTCTTCTGCTCTCAATTTTTTTTGATTTCTTTTGATGAAGTCTAGCCTCTCAGAGATCCTTTTTGCCGCCATATCAACACAATATTGGTTGATTAATCCTTTGAAATAATGTATACTGTTAAAGTCATTTATTCTCATCATGAATCTAAATGCATAAAACTGCATACATGAAACAGTTTTAAATGTAGCCGTAGTATTCTGCTGTGGAATATTAATACAGTATCCGTCGTTTCCAAAGGAAACAGTAAGGGATATTGAAGCGGGTCATAAGATCTATGAATTTCAGAAACTCGTTGAAGTCGACCATCTCTCGCAGTCAATACAATATCACGGGGCCCCTTGCCCTCATCTATCATAAGAACAGCTACTTCATCTACTACCGGCGCATTATACCGACCTCTATGCTCATTAGGAGGTTTTACATCAGCATGAATGATAAGTTTTAAATCATTCGGTGGTCTATTTTCTAGATTGTACTTAAAACTTTGAATATACGTATTATGATCATAAAGATATGTTTGGAGAACGTCGATAAGATCGATTTGCAAGCTTGGGTTTAAATTTGAGCGCAAGGATACCTGATCTGCATGGGAAACAAAATATATTTGCAGGAATTCGGGTTGTGCCCCTACAGCTGGAAGTAAGTCACCGATTAAATGATAAACTTGCCCTTGGACTTTAAAAGTGGGCATAAAGTTTCCCTCACGAATTTCTTTGGCACCAAATGAAGTCATCTGAAATAATGTATTATATTGTCTTGAGTGATTTAAGAAATGCTTAGATGATGGATGTGAGCCTGATATCAGTTCCTTTAAAACGGATGTTGGTTCCGGAATTATAGGTATATTTACTTTGCCACCACTACAACACAGTCCAGGAGTTTCAGCTGCCCATTTTTTTGCTTGGCATAAGTTGCATATTTTATCCATTCTACAAATATCAATATCATTTAGCTCAGAATAGTCAACGGTACAATCATAAGCAAAAGCAGCATTTAATAAATTATGTTGTCTGCGAGTTCTATTCCTAGTTGATCGGGCATTTCGCTGTGCTAATCGATGAGATCGTTCAGCGCTTGATTCCCGATCGCGGTTAGCCAATGTTCGGGCATTCTGTGAGGCCAAACGTTGAGAACGTTCAGCACTCGATTCCCGATCGCGGTTAGCCAATGTTCGGGCATTCTGTGAAGCCAAACGGTGGGGACGATCAGCACTCGATTCCCGTTGCCGGTTCGCCAAAGTTCGGAAATTTTGTGAGGCTAAACGCTGCGAACGTTCAACGCTTGATTCCCTTGCACGGTTTTGTTCAGTAATTGCTCGTTGTGTAGCCAACCTGTGCATATTTTCATCCACAGTTTCATTGCTGCGCAAAACTCGCAGCCGCTTTGCAGTAGCAGTCTGCCCAGAAACCTGAGTTCTTTTTCTCGGCATTATAGTGATAAAGAAAAAACGTAGAAAATGAAAACTTAACTAAAGCGTATCTCGTAATAAAAAAAAAGAAACGTAAGATTAAGAAGATTAATAATTAGGAACCTAATTACTTTTATTTTTAACGATTATTGCAAAAGAACAACCGTAAAATGAAAATAAGGTAAACTAACTTTATGCTTAAACTTAACCCTAATCTAATGAGAATACCTACAGGTATTATGTACCACAAAAAAAAAATATTAGAAACTAAATACTATTTTTAAAACAAACAATACTACACTAATAGAAAACACATACTTATAAATTAATAATCTACATGAAAACAAAATAGTGTTATTATTGTGTAACTAAATACTATCCTAAAACAAATAAAGTACCTACTATATAGAAAACAACTACAAAATGAAACTGTGTTTAAAAAGTAATATTACGATGATAATTATATCGCATAAACAAATTAGCGCTGCATTCAACCGTTCAGTACAATCATACTTTATTTCTCTGATATTATATTTCTTCGTTTATCCTGGACGCCATTACGCTTCGATGTTTGCTTACGACTGGAAAAATATACTGCGTGCATTAGCCCTTTTAAACAAATACTCTTTTGAATCCCAAAAATATGGAGTAAAGAAATTATGAATTTTTGATACATAAATATTAGGAAATTCCTGTTATAAATTTGGCCTTGAAAATATTTAGCCCTTTTGAACAAAGACTTTTGAATCCTAAAAATATTGAGTAAAGAAATTATGAATTTTTGATACATAAATATTAGGAAATTCCTGTTATAAATTTGGCCTTGAAAATATTAAGCAGGTAGGTATTATGCATATTGTTCTACCACATTCATGCTAATTCATTGCAAGCAAAATGTGGGACCACCATCCCAACATACAAATGAAATATGCAACATACTCTAAGTGTTGCGCATTCGAACGGCACAAACAGACAGAAAAACTATACTCGAGTCGCTGGACTCTTTTTGCTCGTGTGAAAGCAGAGCATGATGCAAGCGTTTACACCATAAAACATGTTCATAACAACATCATGTTTTTAAAATTTTTTAAAAACCATCACACATGTATGACATACACGAATTTATTATGTTTACACGCTCATTCTTCTCATCACGCCGCACATGCTTGCATACAAAAATGACCGTGTAAAGGCCGCTTACAGGAAAAATCCAATTTTCGCGGATATCATACCGTACGGTCTGTTGTAGCGGACGGTAGAAGCGGTGGTGACTGATCATTTACATTGCGCTCTCATAAGATAGGTCGCATCAGCTGATGCGGGACACGGTTTTGCGTCGGTGACTGTTTGTGCCTTGAGCCGCGCGGCATGGTATCTCGTTGAGCTACACCCCCCTCCCGGCTTGCCCGCAAGTACCGCCTCTCCCCCGCCGCGCCGGCCAGCGCAGAGAGCGAGTTGGTTTTGTTTCGGAGTTATTTATCATTGTAATCTTTAAAGTTTTTTGTTGAAATTAAGTTATGTCAAAGACAATTTTATTCACAATGAAGTACTCTTAACCAACAACATATTTATTTGAATAAAGATTAATATTATTATGTTGATACAACTTAAACAAATTATTTCGACCAAATTAGGTACCATAAAAACGGTTTTTGTGAGTTAATCTTAAAATATAGACATATACTATCGCGGACTGTTTTTTAGATCATTAAAAGAGCTATTATTCTTTAATACATATTTTTTGTGTATCTTGAACCGTTTTCACGGCGCACGCAACGGAAGGCTTCAAAGATGAAATAATTTCTCCCGTGTTTTACACATTTACCACTATATCTTTGCTCCTATTCGTCCTGGTCGTAGCCTATAGCCTTCCTCGATAACTGGACTATCCAACACAAAAAGAATTATTCAATTCGAACCAGTAGTTTCGGAGATTAGCGCGTTCAAACAAACAAACAAACAAACAAACTCTTCAGCTTTATAATATTAGTATAGATTACTAAACATTCATTTATATATTTCCATATATAATTATACCCGTATATATTAACATAAGCGCAGTCGATAAAATAGCTGCGTATTACAATTTTTTTTTTTTCTCCACACTCTTCTCTCATGCTGAAAAATATCACGCCTGCACATTCATACATATACATATTGTACATACGGGATACGATCTGCCTATGCTCACATATACTTTATTTAATTATTTAAAAGTCGGTTATTTTGAAACTAATAAAACGGTGCGGTTAAATTATAACAACAAATAAATAACTTATTCCATAAAAAAGAATAAACAAAAAAATGGCTAGTAGAAAGCTAAAAACAAATAATATAAAAATTAATCAAATAAAAATACTTTCATATCTCTTCACAGTCCATTTTGGCATATATCTCGCAATACCCCTTGTTCTTTGGCAAGCAAGATTGCGCACAAACATTTCAGCACAAATAATTCGTAACTCTATTTACTTAAAAGACTTTCGTTATCTACGAGCATACATGAGGTATTTTAAATTTATTTCAATCTTTTCTAAATGAGCTCAGATTCAAAAGAATTCAAAACAACACAGCCTCTAAAAGTACCGAAAATGATTTCTGAAGAAAAGAGTCCATGTACGCCTGCAGAAGCTACACGCTCAAAGCAAGGTGCTACAAAACAAAAACGGGTGAAAGATATTTCATACACCGTTTATCTCTGAGAGTGACAGTCTAATACGATATTGCACTCGATTTTCATCTTCGCAATCTTGATAATTTCTGGACACGTCTCTGAGCTGCATATGAGAGTCTGACGACTCAGATCTACCTGAACATTTTAAATCCTCGGCTTCCGCCAAGTACGAAAACTGCTTAGACCAGTTTGAAGAAACAAAAGCAACGATTTCGGATCAATTAAAATTAATTAAAGCAATTGTACCTACTAATCATCCGAGAGTAGAGATGCCACAAATTCAATGTCAAGAGCCAATTTCAGGCATCCATCTCAATCTTTCATGATGGTTATGAACAATGGTCGTCATTCCGGGACATGTTTACAGCCGTTTTCATAAACCACCCAAAATTATCAAATGCACAAAAATTGTATCACCTCTGATACAAAACGAAAGGTCAAGCAGGCGTCATAGTCAAACAGTTCGCACTAAATGACAATAATTTTAATCTGGCTTGGGAAGCTCTAAAAGCAAGATACGAAAATGAAAGAATATTAGTCGATAAGCAAGTAACGATACTAATGAAATTGCCTAAAATGCAGAGAGAAGCAAGTGAATAATTTATTAAACTACAATCCACTGTTTCTAATTGTTTGTCGGTTCTATTGACACAAAATATACCCACTGACAGCTGGGACCCTATTCTGGTAAATATATGCACCGCAGTATTACCAAAAAATCGTTACTTTTGTGGGAGCAATCGCTCTCATCTTGAAAAAATTGCCCCACGTGGCAGCAAATGAGAGAATTTCTAACCACCCAATACGAACTAGCAGAAAGGGTAGACAAAGACTAGTTAGAACTCAAAACGACCTCAATAGAAGCTTCAATAGACCCCAAACCAGTAGCAGCAACAATTTAAATAGAAGCTTTTTTAAAAACTAATCGTTCACATCCGAACAGTATAAAAAAACGACATGCGAACAGTGTACAGGAGGGCATAAGTTCAAATCTTGCGAGAAATTCAAAAAATTAATTATTGTCGATAGAAACAATTTTGTGATAACAAAAAAACTTTGCAGAAACTGCTTATCACGTGCTCTAAAAGAGTGTGAAAGCAAATTCAATTGAGTATATTGCTACAAAAGACATCATTCAATATTACATATCACAACTTTTTCCAGCTCGCCTCAAATTAATGTTAAAAGGGCTACGGGATGAATTGCAACAGCAAATCCCGAAGTACAAAATCCCGAAAATCGCCAAGAAGCACCATGCTGCTCAAGGTATTAAAAACCCAAACGCTACACAGCGAAAACCAAAGTAGAGCTCTACTACCCATAGCAGTCGTCGCCATCGAACACCGAGGAGAACTGTTTGAGCTTAGGGGCTTAATAGACAACGATCATTTATAGCGTCTAGGGCACTAAACAGGCTACAACTGCCAACAAAACTAGCCAATTTTAAAATCACGGAAATGGGCGGAAGAGTAGTTTAAAACTCAAACAAAATCTGCCCCATTAACTACTAAAAAATATGCTTCCAAACTATCACATAAATAGCAAGCATTGGCAAAACGTTTCAGATCTAAAGCTAGCAGATCCCAACTGCAATACTCCCGCTCAAATAGATCTTCTATTAGGCAGCGATCTCATACCACAGATAATACTCGAATATATCGAGAAAATTTCAAACACCCTTCTGGCACAAAATACCATTTTTGGTTAGATTATAAATGGACTAGTTACGAACCAGTTATCACCATGATCACTCAAGTCGAGGAAAAATCAAATGAATACCTCAATTCACAATTACAAAAATTTTGGGAGTTAGAAGAGCTACCCCCATATCAATCACAACCCCTGAAGATCAGTATTGTGAAAATTTTTACAAAGCCACAACTACTAGATCAGATAATGGTCGGTACGTCGTACAACTACCACTAAAACAACAATTTCGTAACACACTGGCCTTAGGTCACTCTGGCACCTCTGCAATACAGCAGTTTTTAAGAATGGAAAAAAACTTACTTAAAAAAGGTGAGCTTAAGCCACAATACGATGGCGTGTTAGAATAATACCTCCATTTAGACCACATGGATATACAAACACTACTCACTTTACTTGCCCCATCACGCAGTAGTAAACCCAGACAAAAAAACAACAAAAGTCAGAGTGGTCTTCAACGCCTTAAGATCCACTAGTTGAGAAAATGTATCGACAAATAGTCGTACATAAAGACGACCAAGATTTTCAGCGGATTATTTTCCAAAAATCTCCCAATAGTCCACTACGCGACAATAAATTAAAAACATTGACCTTTGGCGTCAACCGTGTGGAGCACAGTCTACGAACTCGCAGAAAACACAAAGTCACAGTCTTCCGCAAGCATACGTATCCTTATCACAGGTTATATCAGCCCTCAAAACCGTAGGGTTTTGTTTAAAAAAAATTACTGCAAATCACCCAAATATAGTAAAAAGTATACCAAAACAAAATTTGTTGGACATTAATTTCCTTTAATTCGAAAAGGAAAGTACAACAAAAAACTCTGGGGATCCAATGGAATGCGATATCTGACCAGTTTTCATATACTACAGAGTGATACAGATGATACAAGCCGAAATCAAAATACAAGAGTTATGGTTAGATGAAACTGACTGGGATGAACAAGTAAAACCACTTCGTTTAGAAAAGTGGTTCCAGTTTGCGAACAATCTAAATGATATCTCACAGATACAAATCCCACTATGGGTAAACTATGCCCCAGAGCACAAAGTCGAACTACACGGATTCTGTGACGCCTCTCGAAAGGCATATTGCGCCACTATATACACACGTACGCACACAAAGCGACATTGCGACCACAAGCCACTTACTAGCAGCAAAAGCAAAAGTAGCTCCTTTAAAAACAATAAGTCTAACCCGACTTGAACTGTGTGGAACGCTACTACTAGCCAAACTAGTGTCCATGGTGCGAATGCATTTAAACATGACAAAATACAAACCATATTTGTGGTCCGATGCGGAAATTGTACTAGCCTGGCAAGAAAAACCACCATATGCATGGAAGACGTATAGTTCCAATCGAACGTCTCAAATACTTGAACTAGTAGAATCAGCTACTTGGCGACACGTAGCCAGAGCTGACAATCCCGCTGATCGAGGTACAAGAGGGTGGAATCCCCTGCACCTCTCCACCACCAACCTCTGGTGGAATGGCCCCTGATGGTTGATTGAATCTCCCAATTCTTGGCCACAATCGCCCATGCGTAACACAATTGCCCCATAGAGTCTAAAAATCGACTCCTTTCACACAACATTGCAGGATAATGACATCCTCATATGGGTAGTTTATGGGAATCAGCTGTAAAAAGCTTCAAATCCCACTTAAAACAGGTAGCTGAAAATTGCAAATTTAATTACGAAGAATTCACGTCATTAGTAATTCGAATTGAAGCCGTTCTCAATTCACGGCTTCTCACCACCCCCCCACAAAATTCCTCAGATTTCACTGCCTTAACTCCAGCGCACTTTCTCAAAGGAACACCCATTCTAGCCATACCTGACCCAGGCATGGAGTCGCTATCCTTTTTAATTCGCTGGGAAAGAATTAAAATTCTCCATCACTATTTCAGCCGCCGATGGAAAGAAGAGTACATAAAGGATCTCCATAAAAGATATCATCGGAAGACTCCTGAACAAGCGCCAAAACTCAGAGATTGTGTCATTATTCATGATGATTGTCTAACTATAGCGACGCAGCAAATCGCAAACAATCAACCGATACTACCGCTCCAATGACTCCAACGCCAACTGTGCGGTCGGCTACCAACGTGCCACGCACTGGGCCTTCCCCAACGCCCCGAGCTGCAGCTGCAACTACCCCTGCAACAGCACCTGCAACGACACCGGTATTGGCACCAGCTCCCTCGTGGGCACGCGACCACCACCGACGCTATCATCACTGCCTTCAGAGGCACATCGTATACGATGTCCCATATGTCGACGCCCACACCACCTGCAACATTGTGGGATTTTTAGAGGTATACGACCGTTGCAACGACAGCAAGTTGCCCAGGGCATTGTCTAAGCTGCCTATCGCAAACGCATGGGACTCAAGAGTGTGAGTCCACGGATTTGTGACAAATTTGCAGCAGACCACATTATTAATTGAGAATTTTAAGCAACGTGCTGGGCTACTATAATGTTACTTGTATTCGATACACATGCATACATATGTTGGGTCACCCTAATGACATTTTCCTGTGCTCCGGAAAAAACACTGTTATAGTTCTCATTTGATAGAATAAATTCAGTTCACTTTTATAAATAGACAAAAAATAGATTTGTGCATTAATTAAAACCTAATTCAAATGCGTTAATATCAGCTTTATGATCGCATCGATAACATTTCATAAGTGCATTGCAGTTATATTCACAGTTGTTGGTAGGTCACCTGGACTAGTGATTCCCGTTGAATTTTTCCATTACTGTTTTGCAATCGGATAATTTGTCTGGTGAGATATTAGGTCTTGTATTGTTGCTCAATATACTGCTCACTGGAAAGCGTACGTATAAAAACAAAATTACTTTACTATCATACATATGTACGTATACTTGTTTACATACATACATATTCGCTACATTACCGATTGGAACAATTTGGTTTTCGGAGTTACCTTCGCTGCTATCGTCGCATACTCAGCATAAATCACCGTTGCGTAGTGTCGTGCTGCTTTGCACACATTACTCTGCCTACACTGGGCTCGACTGCTGCACCGTCGTCGCTATTTTGCCAACGCTACTATCGCTAAACTGCACTGCTGCTAGCAGTAGCTATTGTCATTCACTTTATTCGTTAGATGTGTTCTCTACATTTTTTTTGCCTAAGCTGCATGTACTAATTGCTTAGTGATACAACGCATTGTTAGTGGGTTTTTTTTGCCTTCGCTATCGCTGTCCGCTGATAGTTATTCTCTTCGTTTTACATTAGGCATATCCAAAAATAAACGTAACAAGTAAGGAAGGGCTAAGTTAGATGTAACCGAACATTTTATACTCTCGCAAACTTAAATGTTATACTCGTTTTGGATTTCTTTGTGGATCTTGTCACCTTGTTCTTTGTTGACCGATATTTTCGGTAAAAAGTTAACTATAGGCACTGGGGTCCACATATTCAGACCCTAGGGGCTTGAACAGTTTTGGTTCAATTTAGACAATTTTTGGTCACAAGGTGGCATACTTTAAACGTATTATTCACGCAAAGTTTTACGCTGATATAATCATTGTTGCTTGATGTGCATACTGGAAAGTGAAAAAATCATATGGAATTTAATATGATATTATATGGGAAATAGGAGTGGTTGTTATCCGATTGCGCCCATTTTCGTACTATAACATAAAAATATTATATACCGAATTTGGTTAAAATCGGTTAAGCAGATCCCAAGATATGGGTTTTCACCTAAAAGTGGGCGGTGCCACGCCCACTATCTAATTTTGAACGTCGATAGCGATGCTAAACACATTAGGGGGCATGACCTCGCCCACTTAAAAAAAATTTTAACTACAGATGCCCCTCCTTAATGTGATCCTGTGTACCAAATAACAGTCTTGTATCTTATTGCGGAGTTATGACAATTTATTTGTTTTCGATTAATGGCGTTTTGTGGGCGTGGCAGTATTCCGATTACGCCCATCTGCAATACCAACCGTCTTACGGTACCAAGAAACATGTGTACCAAGTTTCATAAAGATATCTCAATTTTTACTCAAGTTAGAGCTTGCACGGACGGACGGACAGACAGTCACCCGGATTTCAACTCGTCTCTTCATCCATCTTGTCTCATCATCATTTATATATATAACTCTATATCTAACTCGATTAGTTTTAGGTGATACAAACAACCGTTAGGTGAACAAAATTATTATACTCTGTAGCAACAAGTTCCGAGAGTATAAAGAGGATAATGTCTCTTGAACAATTCAAACGCAAACGCGCTAATATAATATAAAACGTAATATATCACGTATTAAATCTATTATCGAGGTATCAAAAAACTCTGATGGAAAACCCTCACATGCGGAGTTGCAATGTCGGCTGGGAGTATTAGAGTCATACTTAAAGCAAGCATTCTTAGTCCAAGCTGACATCGAAGATTTGGATCCATCAGACACAGGTCAACTTTTCATTCAAGCACAACTTGGGAGGAAGAGAACCTTACAGTTAGCTACGCCGAGACAACAGTTCCAACCTCTGTTTCCACACTGTCTCATTTGCCAAGGTTGTCGCTGCCTATCTTTAGTGGTAATTATGCAGAATACACAAATTTTCAGCTCTGGAAACCGTACGATCGTTCCAGGTAAACACCGAAAACTACCCGAAGGCTTTAGATAGACTCAGAGAATGCTTCGATAATCCCACTCTGATTTTTTTTGGAAGGTATTGTCTCGCTATTTACGCTGCAACCAGCTGATAAATAAAAATATTAACAATTGTGTTTTTTTGATAGACAAGGAATCAGTTATATTCAGTTCGTTAGAATCGTTGGGCACAAGCTCCAATATCGCGCAAGAAACGCTGATTTACATTGTCATTGATAAATGTGATCAGCAAACTCGTAACAAATGGAACGAATCACTAGACTAAAAATCGCTTCCAACTTGGCTACAATGCAGTTTTAAAACGCCACTGTTAGTTTCTGCATTAATTCGACTCCTCATCACACCTTAAGACCCGTGGTCAAAACAAGAAGGCTTAAAGCGATAAACACAAAAATTATTGGTTGTTCTCAATTTAAGGACATGAATACGAATCAACGCTTCGATGCCGCCAAGAAATACGACCTCTGTATCAATTGTCTAAGCAATGGTCACAGAGTAGCTTAGTGTGCTTCGAAGCATCGCTGTCGCCCCTGTAACAGAACGCATCATACGCTCTTGCATCATGACAACGAAGCTCTGCCTACATATGCAACTAGAATATCTCCTCCCTATTTGGAATCGTTTCAAACTTCGTCGACATCATATTCAAACAAACCTCATACATACCACCAGCTAGCAGCCACGCATTCGCATATGGAGACATCGGACCACGGGCAAGTTATTTAGCAACAGCTTTAGTTCTAGTTAAAGATGTCATGGGTTCATACAAACTTGGAAGGACTCTTCTCGATTCATGTTCCCAAGTGAACTTCATAACTGATGAATTCGCACAAAGGATTCACCGTCGTCGAGAAAAGTATCACATTGGCATTCGCAGGCTATTCAGTTACCAATCTTAAAGCTCGAACCACCACAATAATTAGGTTACGCACATCAGCAAACTTATTCAATCTGATCATCAGATTTGTGAACGTCACTTTATAGCCACAATTAGTTCTACAATACATTGGTATCTGACAAACAGGAACTGACTGCAAATGGACAATGGAGGTACGTGCCTTCCAAGGAGAATCTAGGCGACCTAGTATCTTGAGGCTGCCTTGCTGATGAATTGAAATCTTCGATATGGTTTTCTGGCCCTGACTTTATGCTGGAAAATACACTGAAATGGCCAAAGCACACATGCGATATTGAGCTAGCCATGGACATTGTGAACGCAGAGAAACGAAGGAAGACATTTTCTGTAGTTAAGGAGGCAAATTACTTGATCGATGTCATTGATGGCATAAGCTCCTATCTGCATTGTCTGCGCCCCATCGCCTGGCTCTTTCGGTTCAGTGATAAATGCAGAGAAAAGCTTGCGGCAACCAGCATATCGTCATCTCATGACGAATTACGACGCGCATCATGTTGCATTATCTTCTATATTCAGCAACAACATTTTTTAAACGAATTTCAATTGCTTCGCAAAAACCAAGCTATAAAAAGTAACTTGAAGTTTCTTACTCCATTCCTGGGTAACGTAAACGGTTTTGACCTCATGAAGGTTGGTGGACGTCTGGATTATGTAGACATACCAAACTCTCAAAAACACCCGATTCTACTACCCAGCGATTCTTAATTTGTACTAACTAGAGATGTTGCTCGTCGCATAGTTCGTTCCTGCGTGCATTGCGTTCGTTACAAGCCAGTGCTGTTACAACAGGTTATGGGCCCACTACCAGCTACACGCCTTACACCTGCACGCTCTTTTGAACGTTGCGTAATCGACTTTTGTGAACCGAGAAACACATATTTTCGAATTCGAGAAAAACCATCTTCCAAGTCATACTTAGCTGTATTTGTGTGCCTCGTAGCCAAAGCTGTGCATATCGAGGTAGTCTCCGACTTATCAACCAACGCATTCCTAAATGCATTAAACCGAATGAGTGGTCGGCGCAAAATGTAATGTGATATCTTTTGCGACAATGCTACCAATTTTGTGTGCGAATCTTCTTACTCAAGAATAATCCTCTGATTTTATTAATTTTCATTTCATTCCACCCAGGGCACCTCACTTCGTCGGCCTCTGGGATAAATTGACATTCGTAGAGGTAAAGACCATTGCTGTCGAAGTAGATGCCATCCTTAATTCACGTCCGCTATGCTCAATATCATCAGATCCTAATGAATTTGGTGCACTGACAGCTGGACATTTTTTAGTCAGGGATTCATTGCGTGGCTTGCCAAGCGCTCACTAGAGCTGAGGACCGTTTCACATCTTTACCGCTACAACAAAATCACTGCCATGTTGAGGAATATGTCTTTCACATGAAATTAGAGGAAGAGACAACAAAGATAGAAGAAAAGGAAGAGGCTCAATGTTCGTTAAAGATTGTGGACATAAACATGATTTTTGCTGCAATATCGCAGATGGGGAAAGAAATGTCGACACAATTTAAAGAGCAGGATACACGTATGTCACAAATGGAAACGCGATTGTCAACGCATTTGGAAGAGCAGTTCGTAGCGCAAGATGCACGTATATCAGCACAGGTATCCTTACAGTTAAAAGAGCAGTTCGCAGCGCAAGATGCACGTATATCAGCACAGGTGTCCTCACAGTTGAAAGAGCAGGATGCACGGATATCGCAGGTGTCCTCACAAATAGCAGAAGTGTCCTCACAGAATTCGGAAAAGGGGGATAAAATTAAAACTGAAGTGGATGAATTGAGAGATCGTCTCCGTGAGCTACAATTAAATCGGCCAATTATGTCGTCAGCTACTGCCAAGGTAAAACCTCCGTCCTTTGATGGCACTGTTCCGTTCTACGTTTTTAAGCTTCAATTCGAAAAGACGGCATCTTCGAATAATTGGAACGCTGAAGATAAAGTAGCTGCATTGTTCGTTGCATTAAAAGGAACTGCAGCAGAGATATTACAAACTGCGAGGCGAGTAGTTATGAAACGTTGATGGGTGGGAAGCAAATCTTTCAAATCGAGTTGAGAAATCGCCGCCAAAAAGCCAATGAGTCTCTGCAGGCCTTTTCTACAGAGATTGAGAGGTTAGCTCACTTAGCTTATGCACATAAATCCGTCAATGGAATATGAGATAACACCACACGATTCGCTGCTTTAGCATGTCCAAAATTGACGTTTGCAGAAACCGTTTCGTATGCTCTGACACAGGAAACTGCATCTCTGCTTTGCAATCAAACATTTAAAGCTCACAAAGTAAAAATAGAGGAACACACTTGGGCGATCCAATTACTTGGAAAAATTGATAACAAGCAGAAAGCACTGGAAAAATCTATGGAAGCGCATAAGAAAAATGGTGGTATGCACGCAACTGTAACCAGCCCAATAATCCAGTTGGACGTAAACGCAAAGCTGAGGAAGATCAAGCAAATGTCAAATCAAACCAATCGCTAAACTAAAGCGAGCCAGCCGAAAAGGGCACGGGCTGGCTTCCGCAAGCAAATACCCTGTAATCTCCATTTCACAAATAAGCAGGAAAACGGGTAACGTTACCGTTAGTGGATGCGTAGACGGTAAAAAGCGCATACTGACTGTGGATACGGGCGCATCACATTCCAAAATTCGATCTGATCTGTTTGAGAAAGAAGTGAGACCGTTAGCAAGGGCAAAGTTGCGTACTGCAACTGGAGAAGATACCCTAGTTCTCGGAAAGGTAACGTGCGAGATCGTAATTGGAAAGCCAGCCGTGTTACACAATTTTATAGAGGCAGATATCGTTAACGAGTCATAACTGCAGTAGACTTTCTAATCAAGGAATCAAAATTGACATGTAAAACAGGATTATGTCCTATAGAAATATGGAAGTGCCCCTTTTGTTCGGTTACGATAATAAGTACAACGTTAAACGAGTCATAACAACAGAGAGCCAGCAGATTCCACCAACATCAGAAGCAGTTATTTGGGCAGAAATAGATGGAGACTATCAAACAAGTGGAGGATTGTTGAGGCCACAAAAGAATCTACACCAAACTTACTGATAGGCAAAACCGTGGCTATGACAAGACAAGATAAACGTGTTCCAATAAGAGTACTTAATGAGTGCAAGTTACAAATCAAACTCTCCAAAGGAGCTGTAATAGGGCAGTGTCAAGAGATTGAGGGCGTGATAAATTGCGAAATAGGTCTTGAGGAAGATTCTATGGACGAAAACGATATATCGAACGAAATTAACGCATGGGCCGAGGAACTAGAGGCAAACTATTAAACTACGGCTTAACAACTTCTTCTCAGATACTGATCCATATTTGATAAAGACGATGCCAAACCAGGAAGAACCAAAGTTGTGTAACATTTTTTTAACACAGGTGATGTAAGACCAATCCGCCAGGCTCCTCGGACCATTCCTTTAACAAAACGTGAAGTTGTAAGCCAGACCATACGTGAAATGAGCGAAAGCAGCGTAATCAAACCATCAGAGAGTCCGTGGAGCTCACCTGTAGTACTTGGGAAGAAGAAAGATGGCAACATGAGATTTTGTGTGGACTATAGTAGCTTGAATGATGTAACGAAAAAAACTGTCTTTCTACCACTACCTAGAATCGATGATACACCTGACTCGTTATCAGGCACAAATTGGTTCTCAACACTTGATTTAAAAAGTGGTTATTGGCAAGTGGTGGTAAACGAAGAAGACAAAGAAAAGACGACTTTCAGCGTTGGAGATGGTCTATGGTAATTTACCGTAATGTGCTTTCGATTATGTAACGCTCCTGCTACTTTTGAGAGACTTATGGACCGGGTATTAAAAGGATTACACTGAAAGACCTGTTTGGTATACCTCGACGATAACATCGTGTTGGGTAAAAGCTTCGATGAACACCTTAAGAACTTGGAAGAGGTTTTCCAACGGATAACTAGCGCTGGTCTGAAGCTGAGTCCAAAGAAGTGTTCCTTTTTCAAAAAGGAAGTAAGCTACTTAGGACACAAAGTGACAACTAAGGGCATTTGCACAGCTAATGAAAAGATCAAGGCATTAAGAGATTTTCCCACTCCTGAAAATTTACATGAATTGCGGAGTTTCCTTGGACTATGTACTTATTATAGACGATTCGTTTCAAATTTTTCCAGCGCAGCTAGTAGCCTCCATGAACTCACAAAAAAGAACAGAGTTTTTGAATGGAATAAAGAACCGAAAATGGCTTTCCAAACTCTGAAGAAACGGTTAAGTACTGCGCCAATGTTGGCATACCCGGTCCCAGGATCAACGTTTATTTTGGATACGGATGCTAGTGGATTTGCAGTAGGAGGCGTTCTATCACAAGTCATTGATGGGCATGAGAAAGTGGTTGCGTGTTACGGCCAGACCATAAGCAAGCTAGAAAGAAATTATTGTGTTACTCGGAGGGAATTACTGGCGTGGGTGAAGTGTATCAAACATTTTCATAAGTACCTTCTGTCCTCACCCGAAATCGCTGGCCATATTTCGGGTGAGGACAGACCATGCAGCATTGAAATGGCTTCTACAATTCACGAACCTCGAAGGAAATGGCATGGTGGGTTGAGTGACTCCAAAGTTACGACTTCTCTATAGAACATCTCAAAGATAGTAGTCCTGGCAATGCTGATGCCATGTCCCGCCGTCCATGTAATCTGGAATGCAGACATTGCTCAAAAGTTCGGTTAATGACTATAACATCAGACTGGAATCCGGAGGAGCTACGGAAATGTCAGAAAGAGGATTCAGATTTTAAAAGTGTAATACACGGATTGGAGATGCAAAAACGTCCAACGAGAGAAGAAATAATTCCAGAAAGTAGAGTCGCTCATAATTATGGTGGGCTGTCTCACCATAACATGTATATCCGTCATCTCGCCGTCTAGGATGCTATTGAATTCCTTAGTATTCCTTCCTCCGTTGGCGTAAAATCAATCGGTAGTCGAATATCATTACCAAAAATTACCCTTGCTGGAGTCTGCCCCGTTGTTTCATGTACAGCAGACCGATAAGCCATCAGGAACAAGGATATATGGTTATCCCAATCTTTTTGATACTTGTTCACAACTTTCCTTAAATGTTCTTCCAAAGCTCGATTGAATCGTTCTACGATGCCATCGGACTGCGGATGAAGTGCAGTTGTACGGGTGTTCCCGATACCCAGCTTCTGGCATATATCCTGTATTAGAGCTGATTCAAAATTTCCCCCTTGCTCAGAATGTAATTCTATTGGAACACCATATCTCGATACCCAATTGTTGATGAATACATCCGCTACTGTTGCTGCCTCTTGGTTAGGAATTGCGTATACCTCTGGCCATTTGCTGAAATAGTCCATGACTACCAAAACATATCTGTTTCCTAATTTACTGATAGGAAATGGACCAGCTACATCCATGGCTACTCGCTCAAACGGCGCACCTGAATTGTACTGCTTCATCTGACCATGACTCCTGGACCGCGGCCCTTTAGCAGCAATGCACTCGACACAATTGGCGATCCACTCCGTAACTGATTGACGACAACCAACCCAATAAAGTCTTGGTTTTAATTTCTCCAAGGTTTTAGTGATACCCATGTGTGCTCCACTTGGACCGTTGTGCAGCTCGTTGAGAACTTCAGGAATTCTTACTTTTGGAACAATCATCAGAGCTCGTGAACTTTGCCCATCTTCGCTTTCCCATATGCGATGCAAGCAGCCAGACACTAACTTCAAACTATTCCATTGTGCCCAATAAGCCTTTACGACTGGGCTTTCTGCAGCTATTTCTTCTCTCGGTGGACGTTTATTCATCTCCAATCCGTGTATTACACTTTTCAAATCAGGATCCACTTGCTGGCATTTCCGTAGCTTCTCCGGATCCCAGTCTGATGTTAATGGAATCTCCTGGCTCTCTGTTGTTATCACTCGTCTAACGTAGTACTTATTATCGTAACCGAACATAATACTTCCATATTTCTATAGGACATAATCCTGTTTTTCATGTCAATTTTGATTCCTTCATTCAGTAGAAAGTCTACTCCAATTATGACTTCGTCAACGATATCTGCCACTATAAAATTGTGTAACACGGCTGCCTTTACAATTACGATCTCGCACGTTACCTTTCCGAGAACTAGGGTATCTTCTCCAGTTGCAGTACGCAACTTTGCCCCAGCTAACGGTCTCACATCTTTCTCAACCAGATCAGATCGAATTATGGAATGTGATGCGCCCGTATTCACAGTCAGTATGTGCTTTTTACCGTCTACGCATCCACTAACGGTAACGTTACCCGTATTCCTGCTTATTTGTGAAATGGAGATTACAGGGTATTTGCTTGCGGAAGCCAGCCCGTGCCCTTTTCGGCTGGCTCGCTTTAGTTTAACGATTAGTTTGGTTTGACATTTGTTGATCTTCCGCAGCTTTGCGTTTACGTCCAACTGGATTATTGGGCTGATTACAGTTGCGTGCAATATGGCCACTTTTTCCGCAGTTGACGCATTTAAGCACACCACCATTTTTCTTATGCGCTTCCATAGATTTTTCCAGTGCTTTCTGCATGTTATCAATTTTTCCAAGTAATTGGATCACCCAAGTGTGTTCCTCTATTTCTACTTTGTGAGCTTTAAATGTTTGATGGCAAAGCAGAGATGCAGTTTCCTGTATTAGAGCATACGAAACGGTTTCTGCAAACGTCAATTTTGGACATGCTAATTCAGTGAATCTTGTGGTGTTATGTCGTATTCCATTGACGGATTTATGGGCATAAGATAAGTGAGATAACCTCTCAATCTCTGTAGAAAACTCCTGCAGAGACTCATTGGCTTTCTAGGGGCGATTTCGCAACCCGATTTGAAAGATCTGCTTCCTGTGCTCACTACCTTTCTAACGAGGACAATTGGGATTGTTGTGTCAACATTTGGAATGATAACTCTGCTATTTGTTAGGTTATACGTGCATCCTGCTCTTTAAATTGTGTCGATATTTCTGTTGATATTTGCGTTGACATTTGCGATATTGCATCAAAAACCATGTTTATGTTCACAATCTTTGACGTGCATTGAGCCTAGTCTTTTTCTTCTATCTTTGTTGTCTCTTCTTCTAATTCCATGTGGAAGACATATTCCTCAACATTAATGTTTTTCGCCTCCATGGCCTCTCTTAACCGTGATTGTAATTCAGTTTTTAATCCATTTGTCACCAAACCACGTTGCTGCAGATCGTGCTGGAATCTTCAGATCGTTAAACTTGGCCATTTTCAAATAATTATCTCCTTGGGAATTTATTTGACAATCCCACTTCTGACACCAATTCTAAGGGATTTCTCGATAAATCGTCTAACTATAACTCGATCACTGGATTGTTAAATTAAAGTCCCAATTTAATGCTATACACTTATCTTTATTTCCAATTCCAACTACTTAACACTTATTGCTCGCTATTCGAACTTACAACTTATTGCTTATAGCTTAATTGCTTTTTACGCGGCAACACTCTACTTAGAACTGTGTCTGTTGCACAATCCGGCAGCCCTTATATAGTAAATTTTTAACAAAAGTTCGCTACTAGAACATTCTGGCAACTACAAATTCGTTGTCTAGTTGCTTCTGGCAGTTTATCGTCAATTCTGATTTGTTCTGGTACTCGTGTTCGCCCTACTGCCCTCTACCTAAGTCTTATCGTCCCGATTAGACATATTCATATTCATCTCGTCTTCTAGGATGCTATTGAATTCCTTAGTATTCCTTCTGCCGTTGGCGTTAATTCCAAATTTTAAATCAATCGGTAGTCGAATATCATTAAAAAAAATTACCCTTGCTGGAGTCTGCCCGTTGTTTCATGTACAGCAGACCGATAAGCCATCAGGAACAAGGATATATGGGTATCCCAATCTTTTTGATACTTGTCCACAACTTTCCTTAAATGTTCTTCCAAAGCTCGATTGAATCGTTCTACGATGCCATCGGACTGCGGATGTAGTGCAGTTGTACGGGTGTTCCCGATACCCAGCTTCTGGCATATATCCTGTATTAGAGCTGATGCAAAATTTCCCCCTTGCTCAGAATGTAATTCTATTGGAACACCATATCTCGATACCCAATTGTTGATGAATACATCCGCTACTGTTGCTGCCTCTTGGTTAGGAATTGCACCTCTGGCCATTTGCTGAAATAGTCCATGACTACCAAAACATATCTGTTTCCTAATTTACTGATAGGAAATGGACCAGCTACATCCATGGCTACTCGCTCAAACGGCGCACCTGAATTGTACTGTTTCATCTGACCATGACTCCTGGACCGCGGCCCTTTAGCAGCAATGCACTCGACACAATTGGCGATCCACTCCGTAACTGATTGACGACAACCAACCCAATAAAGTCTTGGTTTTAATTTCTCCAAGGTTTTAGTGATACCCATGTGTGCTCCACTTGGACCGTTGTGCAGCTCGTTGAGACCTCAGGAATTCTTACTTTTGGAACAATCATCAGAGCTCGTGAACTTTGCCCATCTTCGCTTTCCCATATGCGATGCAAGCAGCCAGACACTAACTTCAAACTATTCCATTGTGCCCAATAAGCCTTTACGACTGGGCTTTCTGCAGCTATTTCTTCTCTCGGTGGACGTTTATTCATCTCCAATCCGTGTATTACACTTTTCAAATCAGGATCCACTTGCTGGCATTTCCGTAGCTTCTCCGGATCCCAGTCTGATGTTAATGGAATCTCCTGGCTCTCTGTTGTTATCACTCGTCTAACGTAGTACTTATTATCGTAACCGAACATAATACTTCCATATTTCTATAGGACATAATCCTGTTTTTCATGTCAATTTTGATTCCTTCATTCAGTAGAAAGTCTACTCCAATTATGACTTCGTCAACGATATCTGCCACTATAAAATTGTGTAACACGGCTGCCTTTACAATTACGATCTCGCACGTTACCTTTCCGAGAACTAGGGTATCTTCTCCAGTTGCAGTACGCAACTTTGCCCCAGCTAACGGTCTCACATCTTTCTCAACCAGATCAGATCGAATTATGGAATGTGATGCGCCCGTATTCACAGTCAGTATGTGCTTTTTACCGTCTACGCATCCACTAACGGTAACGTTACCCGTATTCCTGCTTATTTGTGAAATGGAGATTACAGGGTATTTGCTTGCGGAAGCCAGCCCGTGCCCTTTTCGGCTGGCTCGCTTTAGTTTAACGATTGGTTTGATTTGACATTTGTTGATCTTCCGCAGCTTTGCGTTTACGTCCAACTGGATTATTGGGCTGGTTACAGTTGCGTGCAATATGGCCACTTTTTCCGCAGTTGACGCATTTAAGCACACCACCATTTTTCTTATGCGCTTCCATAGATTTTTCCAGTGCTTTCTGCTTGTTATCAATTTTTCCAAGTAATTGGATCACCCAAGTGTGTTCCTCTATTTCTACTTTGTGAGCTTTAAATGTTTGATGGCAAAGCAGAGATGCAGTTTCCTGTATTAGAGCATACGAAACGGTTTCTGCAAACGTCAATTTTGGACATGCTAATGCAGTGAATCTTGTGGTGTTATCTCGTATTCCATTGACGGATTTATGGGCATAAGCTAAGTGAGCTAACCTCTCAATCTCTGTAGAAAAGGCCTGCAGAGACTCATTGGCTTTCTGGCGGCGATTTCGCAACTCGATTTGAAAAATCTGCTTCCTGTGCTCAATACCATACCGTCTTTCTAATGCAGCCATCAACGTTTTATAACTACTCGCTTTGCAGTTTGGAATGGTCTGTTATATCTCCGCTGCAGATCCTTTTAATGCAACGAACAATGCAGCTAATTTATCTTAAGCGTTACAATTATTTGAAGAAGCCGTCTTTTCGAATTGGAGCTTAAAAACGTGGAACGGAACAGTGCCATCAAAGGATGGAGGTTTTACCTTGGCAGAAACTGTTGACACAATTGGCCTATTTAATTGTAGCTCACGGAGACGATCTCTCAATTCATCCACTTCAGTTTTAATTTTATCCCGTTCTTCCGAAATCTGTGAGGTCACCAAAGATATTCGTGCGTCCTGCTCTTTCAACTGTGAGGACACCTGTGTTGATATACGGGCATCTTGCGCTACAAACTGCTCTTCCACATGCGTTAACTATTGCGTTTCTAACTGCGACGTTTGTAGGGACATACGTGTATCCTGCTCTTTAATTTGTGTCGATATTTGCGTTGACCCTCTTTTAATATCTGCGTAGACATCTCTGACATTGCAGCAAAAACCATGTTTAATTCTCCTCTCTCTAATTCTTTTAATTCCATGTGAAAGACATATTCCTCAACATTAATGTTTTCCGCTTCCATGGCCTCTCTCAACCGTGATTGTAATTCAGTTTTTATTCCATTTGTCGCCAAACCACGTTGCTCCAGCTTCTTTTTCAGTTGTGGAATCTTCAGATCGTCAAACTTGGCCATTTTCAAATGATTATCTCCATGGGAATTTATTTGACAATCCCATTTATTACACCAATTGTAACGGATTTCTCCATAAATCGTCTATCTGGCTATACACTTTTCTTTATTTCTAATGCCAACAACTTAACACTAATTGCTCGATATTCGAGTTTACAACTTATTGCTTATAGCTTAATTGCTTTTTACACGGCAACATTCTAATTAGAACTGTGTCTGCTCCACAATCCGGCAGACCTTATATGATAAATTCTGAACAAAAGTTCGCTACTAGAACATACTGGCAAATACGAATTCGCTGTCTAGTTGCTTTTGGCAGTTTATCGTCGATTCCGATTTGTTCTGGTATTCGTGTTCGCCACAATATGTAAATTTATTCTAATAAAAATGGTGTTACTTTTGTTTTTTATGTAACCTAAATAAATTAAGCTGCGTTCATACAAATTTATTTTACACGAAAACTATTTAATTGGAATAACATTTAATTTAAAACAAGAAATATTTATTTATTTATTTATTTAAACGCCAATCGGCAATATACATAGATATAATAAAGATTTAAGTATTATACAAAAGTGGCTAGGGTATATTAGTGTAATATCTGGAAAATATTTAAATAATTGTAAGTTAATATGTAATTCAGACTTGATTTAGATGTAATTCAGACGAGCAGGTGTCTCTTGGTGTTTTCGGTAAAAGCAGCGTATGTTCCTCCATAGAAATCAATTTCACCTTGAAGTGAATTTACTAAATTAGCCAGTCTATTCTGAGGACCATGGATAACTCAATTTTTCTTGGATTTCTATGTTTTTAGTAGTCTATTTCACCTCAGGGTAAGACCAGCAGGGGCGAGTTCAAAACTGTTTAGGATCTCATGAACATCAGTGATGTTATTGACTACTTTGTTGAAAAAGCAAAGGTCAGCGACCTGTCGACGAGAAGACAGTTTTTTATACAGTAGCACTGGTAGACCTCATCAGTAGAGCAGATGTGACTTGGTGACGATAGTTTATAGGCCAGTGACTTACAGAATTTACGCTGCACCTTTTCAACTTTATCGATTGTCGTGTTAGTGTAGGGAGACCAGATTACCGAACCATATTCCAAAATTGGTAGTACAAGTGACTTGAATAGTCTAATGAGTGTCCAAGGGTTTTTGAAATCTTTACCACTCCTCAGTATAATTCCAAGGGCTTTGAACGCCTTTGATGTAATTTTGTCTGCGTGGTGTGAGAAGGTGAGCTTATTATCAACAATGATACCTAAGTCTTTTATGTTCTCGACCTCCGCTATCTCAAGCCCATCAAGTTTGTAGCTCGTGCGGATCGGTGAGTGTGAGCGAGCAAAAGATACGGCCGCACATTTGTTTACGTGGAGATCCAGCTTGTGCACTCGACACCAGTCACTGAGGATATTTATGTCTTGTTGCAAGATTATGATGTCTGTCACACAAGCAATCGGTCTAAATATTTTGAGGTCATCAGCATACAGAAGGAAATCAGAAGCAAAGTTGTTGCCAATGTCGTTGACGAAGATGTTAAACAGTACAGGACCAAGGTGAGATCCTTGTGGCACACCAGAGATTACTTCATATTCACTTGATAAGTGGCCATCTACTCTGACTTGCAAGCGTCTGCCTGTGAGGTATGTACGTATCCAAGCTAATGCACGTCCAGCCACACCATATTTACTTAGCTTATCTAAAAGTATTTCGTAGTCAACACGGTCGAAAGCCTTGCTGAAGTCGGTGTAAATGCTGTGTGTGCAGTTGCCGGAATCCATGGAGTTCAGCAGTTTGTCGACGTATATAAACAAATTGATAGTGGTGGATCTACCACTAGTAAAGCCATGTTGTATGGTTGTTATGATGTTTTCAAATGCCTGACGTATCTGTGGAAGCACTAACCTCTCAAATAGTTTTGCAAGTGCAGACTGTATGTAGATAGGACGGTATTTGGTAACCAAGGCCTTGGGCCCCTCTTTATGAATCGGTGAGATGTATGACAGTTTCCAGTAGGTCGGGAAGGTACCATGGTGAAGGGATTCGCCAAATATATGTCAAAGGCTCACATGGTAGGCCCAGTTTTTAATGAATATGTTAGGTAAACCATCGGAGCCTGGACCTTTGCTGGGGTCGAGAGCAAGGAGTTCTTTGAGTACTGCATCGTAGGTCACTGTCAGGGCATCCAAGTGTGTGCGCTGTGTACCAGGAAAATTTTGTGAAAAGGAATGACAGGAAAACTCGTCTCTAGTTGCTGGATTTTGGGGAAAACTTTAGAATACCGTCCCAGGATTTCGGCGGTAGAGGAGATCCTCCAGATTAAGAATATATAGATATAGCCATGGCAAACTTAAAGTTTTCGAGATATTTGTGTGTCAAATTGAAAATTTCAATTTATATTCGTATTTTTTCGATTTAAAATGAATTTTACACTTATATTTTTCACTTTTATGTTCACTAGCTCTTCACTAATTCGTTTGTGCATGTTTATTTTATATTATATGGTGTTAAAATAGCTTTATTTCAATATTTAACTAACCGTTTAATTTTATTAGTTCGCACAATAACAAAAGGGTTGGAAAATAACAAAAAACCAGTGTTACCTTATTTACAGTATGTGTTATGGTAACACTGGTTATTTATCATTTTGCAGTCATTTTGTTATTGTTAGAATTAATAGAATTGAACCATAAGTTTAATATTGATAGCTATTTCTTCACTATATAATGTAAAATACGACGGGGGACGAAGGGACCGTGCCACTCGTGTTCGGGTGGCACGTTTTGTGTAAAAATTGTATCTTTACTTTTTGGTATTGACATAATATATTAATATGCTTTTATATTTATTTCTTTTAACCGCAAAGGAGTTAGTTCGAATATTATTTTTTTTTAAATGAGAATTGTAATTAATTTAAGGATGTTTTATAATAAATAGACAAAAATATGGAATAAGGAAATTATAAATTTTTAATAATTTCCAAACCATTATATTATTTCTGTTATAAATTTGGCCTTGAAAATATTAGTAGCGAAAAGAGTCACAATGTAAAAGCACACCTACAAAAAAAAACCAATTTCGGTGACAAAAGGCTGTGTGTGAACGCGCTCTGACACTTGCATATATTAAATTATTTATTGACTATGTTATATGCCTGTGGATTTGTAATAATGTGTAATTAAGAACGATTTTTTAGGATGAAAATTAACGAGAAAAACTTGTGTGTTTTCGCCACTTCTCCTCCATTTGATTGCGAAGGATTTTTGAATAAGCGGGGTGAAGTTAATAAGGCCTTCCAGAGGCGATATTTTGTACTTAAAGGAAATTTATTATTTTACTTTGAGAAAAAAGGAGATAAAGAACCATTAGGACTCATAATTGTAGAAGGTTGTACAATAGGTAACAAAGCAAACATTAATTAATAGTTTATTACAATTACCAGTATTTTTTTTTGCTTTAGAATTGTCCGAAGAAAGCGATCAGTACTGTTTCGAAATAGCTTTCAATGGCAACCGAACTTATATACTAAGTGCAGATTCGCAGGAAACTATGGAAAATTGGATGAAAGCGTTGACATGCGCTGGCTATGAGTACAAAAAATTGGTTGTGGCGGAGCTACAGCGGCAATTAGAGGAGATTGAATTTTCTCATAATAGTAAGTTATAATTATCATTTGACTTCGACAATACACCGTGAACCAAAAAAAACGGTAAATATATAGGTCCCCCAACATATATATATTGCACAGTTATTTCATGTCATTTGGTTGTTGTTGTTGTAGCTGGTAAATTTTGCAGAATTTAGATCACTTAGCTGGAATTACCAGTTCAGCGTGCAAAAAATTTTCTTGTGAAAAAAATACTGAAGAAATGTAACAGTCACAATTTCTTTTACACCGCGATCTGATGGTATGAACGGATATCGTCAAACTCCTTTCCGCACTGGCGGCTTTCGGCCGCGCTTCAAAATAATAACCCTGGTCGGTCCAACACCGAGATGTTCATAATTCAATCGCGAAAACTCCTTTCTACACTGTAACATTTCTTCAGTATTTTTTTTTTTCAAGAAAATGTGTAGCTCGCTTAACTGGTAATTACAGCTAAGTGACCTAAATTCTGCAAAAGTTGCCGCTACAACAATAACAACAACTAAGTGACTTGAAATATATATGCAAAGTGCCTTAAATATATTTCTAAATATATACATACATAAATTATTGAAAAAATTCACCTTTCGCTCACGGATTTGTAATTTTCGCGAAAATAAAAACAAATAAGGAAATTTCAGTTTTGAGGCCTCCTTAGTTGGGGGACCTGAACTATACATTTACCAAAAACACTTGTGCAGGGAGACGGCTTCCCTTTGAAGTGACTTATCTCCTAAACTATTAAAACTTTTGAGTTGCATCCAAAAGATAGATAAAGGAGGTTCTCTAAATAATTAAGAAAACTTTAGTATACCGTCCCAGGCTTTCGGGTATAAAATAGGTATGGGCGGATAGGAGAGATCTTTCAGATCAAGAATAGGGAAAACTTTAGTATGGTAAAATATTTAAAGTACGCATTTTTCCCATTTCGAATGAGTTATACACTTATATTTTCCACTTTTATATCCACTAACACTTCACTAATTCGTTTGTACACATTTATTTTACATTATATAGTGCAAAAATAGTTTAATTCAATAATTAAATTATTGTTAAATTTTATTAATTCTGACAATAACAAAAGGGTTGCAAAATTTCAAATAACCAGTGTTACCTTATCGACATCTTTTGTAATTGAACTGAAAGAAATTAAAACAGATAATACCCCAAATACAGGAATCCAAAACCTAGAGAAATAAACTATTACAAAGCATTGATGTTAAGTATTATGTTATACCCTCTATGACAATATTACTTTTTTCTTGTAGAACTTCTTTTTGGGTTGGCGGCCTTCGGCCGCGCTTCAAAAAAATAACCCTGGTCGGTCCAACATCGGGGTGTATCAAAATATTTTTCGCGCAGAACTTCTTTTTGCGTTGGCGGCCTTCGGCCGCGCTTTAAAAAAATAACCCTGGTCAGTCCAACACCGGGGTGTATCAAGGTTTTTTTGCCAATTCCCACAACAGCCGGTTCTGCGATACCGGAATTGACCCGGATTTTATCCGGCCAAGGGCTGTTATTTCGACGATCTAACCCTGTTTGGATCGGTAAGTTTTAGATTAAGTTTGTCGTCACTGGAGCAACGCCTAGCAGCAGGGTTGCTCCGTATCCTCCTGACCCGTGCTGGCATCGAGTCCAACCCGGGCCCCGAGGTATTCTACTGCTGCGTATGCGCAAAAAGGCTCCATCCAAATTCCACCTCGGTTAGGTGCAATACATGCAATGGATGGAGCCATCTTAAGACCTGTTCGGGCCTTAAGACACACAGGGAGTGGACCACGAGTTACGTGGCCCCATGCTGTCAACGCAATAATGCGACATCTGCCTCAACGGCCGTGCAACCTGCACCATATTCGCGCACTGCGCTGCCACTCCAGTCGAGTAGCCAAGATAGGACCTCCACGGTCCTAAGGAGCTCACAAAGACAGCACAACTCCCAATCTGACCATCTGCCCATAATTATCTCGATCGAGAAACCTCCTGACTTTATTTCTGTGGATAACCGCACCTATGTTAACTTTAACAAAGCTAACTGGGTCGGCTTCACAGAATTTACTGAGAGCACCTTCAACGCACTATCCATTCCTACGGACGTCATCGTTGGCGAGCGTCAATTCCGCAAGGTGATCGCTGCTGCTACAGCTCGCTTCATACCGGCTGGAAGAATAGCGGAACTCCGCCCTAATTTCCCAGCCGAAGCAGCTGTATTAGCAAATGAGCGCGACACCTTACGCCATGCCGATCCCTGTGATCCCCGAATAAGGGATCTCAATTTGGAGATTCGGCAAATGGTAAACCATCATAAGCGGACAAAATGGATAGAGCACCTGAAGTCCTGCAACCTCTCCACCGGTGCAAGTAAGCTTTGGACTACTGTTAAGGCCCTGTCAAATCCGAGGAAACATGACGATCGGGTTGAAATCCAATTCGATGGCCACGCCTCCTCGGACCCGAAGAAGTGCGCGAGATACTTTAGCCGGCAGTTTATACTGCACCCTTCGACCGACAAGGCCAAACGATGTGTTACCCGACGGTTGCGCAAAATGCCAAAAGACTGCGCACCACTTACTTTCACCGATGGGGAGGTTCAGAGTGTCATCAAAAAGGCGAAATCGTCCAAATCCATCGGCCCTGACGGAATAAACATGCTGATGTTAAAACATCTAGGCCCAACGGGAGTAAACTACCTCACCAAGGTCCTCAACCTGTCGATATCCACTCTTCAAATACCCGATGTGTGGAAAGTCGGAAGAGTGGTCCCACTGCTGAAACCTGGGAAACCCGCCAACAAAGGGGAGTCTTATCGCCCGATAACTCTCCTTTCCCCAGTAGTGAAGACACTTGAGGCCTTGTTACTCCCGTCATTCACCCACCCCCTGAGCCTAGCAGACCATCAGCATGGTTTCCGTAAAGTGCACAGTACCACCACAGCACTTAGCGTCATAAACGTCCAGATAGTTCATGGCCTGAACCAGAAGCCACCCTGCGAGAGGACGATCCTCGTAGCGCTGGACTTGTCAAAAGCTTTTGACACAGTCAATCACGCAACGCTACTTGAGGACCTGGAACAATCAACGCTCCCTCCAGGGTTGAAGCGGTGGACCATGAACTACCTGAGCGGTCGACACTCATCCGTACTATTTCGAGGTCAAAACTCCAAACTCAGGAAAATTAAACAGGGGGTTCCGCAGGGCGGTGTCCTCTCCCCGCTACTGTTTAATTTCTACATTTCGAAACTCCCCCAGCCACCAGCGGGAATTTCAATGACCTCGTACGCAGATGACTGTACGATATTGACGTCGGGCAATGGAATCGATGGCATGTGTTCAAAAGTAAACGGCTACCTCTCCGATCTTTCTCGCTTCTTTTCTGCAAGGAACTTAACACTCTCCCCCACTAAATCCACAGCGACCATCTTCACCAATTGGACGAAGGAGTACAGACTGGACCTGAACATTTCAGTCGATGGCACAAAAATTCCGACAGTAAATAACCCTAAAATTTTAGGCGTCACTTTGGACAGTCTGTGCTCTTTCACTCCTAACACGACCGCGATAACTGCCAAAGTACAGAGCCGCAACAAAATCCTCAAGTCGCTTGCCGGCAGCTCATGGGGAAAGGACAAAGAAACGTTGTTGGCAACATACAAGGCAATCGGCCGGCCGGTCCTCAATTATGCAGCCGCAATATGGTCGCCTGGATGCAGTGACACGCAGAATAAGAACCTTCAGACTTGTCAGAACACTGCACTCCGGACTATCACGGGGTGCCTCTTGATGTCCCCAATCGAACACCTACATAGCGAGGCCCGTATGCTTCCGGTTAAGGAACATAACGAGCTCCTCTCCAAGCAGTTTCTGCTGGGATGTTTTCGCAGAAACCACCCCTGCAGACGCCTGCTTGCAGCGGAGCAGCCTCCTAGGAACATCAAGAGGTCCTTCCTTGACTACGTCGACGACATCAGACAGCACGTCGACCAGACTTCGGACGCAATTAACTTCAGACAAGCACTGACCGCCATTCACAGTGGAGCCATTAACACCTTCACCGACTCCCTTTCAGTGAATGGCGTAATACGAGTCAAACCACCACCCATTGCAGACACAGAGCTCGAGTTGCCTCGCGAATCTAGAGTGACCCTCGCGCAACTTCGTTCTGGATACTGTAGCAGGTTAAACTCCTACCTATCCAGAATAGACCCTGACATACTAAACACATGTCCTGCATGCAATGAGTCTCCGCATGACACTAACCACCTCTTTGCATGCCCAACAAACCCCACTCATCTAACACCCCTTTCCCTATGGTCCGACCCCGTCGAAACAGCTCGTTTCCTGGGCCTTCCGTTAGATGACCTCGACGACAACGAATCTAGAATTTATCACCCAAACGGGGATTAGATAATCGTTATAACAACAACAACAAGGTTTTTTTGCGCAGAACTCCTTTTTGCGTTGGCGGCCTTCGGCCGCACTTCAAAAAAAATAACCCTGGTCGATCCAACACCGGGGTGTATCAAGGTTTTTTTGCGCAGAACTTATTTTTGCGTTGGCGGCCTTCGGCCGCGCTTCAAAAAAAATAACCCTGGTCGATCCAACACCGGGGTGTACCAAAGTTTTTACGCGCAGAAATTCTTTTTGCGTTGTTTCCTGTATCTAGGGTACAATCTCTCTGTTTATTTTATTTTTCTTCGTTTACAAAATATATTAGTATGGCAACACTGATGTTTTGACATTCACAACCATTTTGTTATTGTCAAAATTAATAAAATTGAAGAATGATTTAAATATTGAAATAAAGCTATTTTGCAGCATCTAATATAAAAAAATTTCTAAAAACGAATTAGTCAAGTGTTAGTGGATATAAAAGTGAAAAATATAAGTGTATAATTCATTTTAAATCGCAAAAATACGTACTTTAAATAGTTGAAATTTTCAACTTTAAACGTAAATATCTCGAAAACTATAAGTTTCCCGCGGCTATATCTATATATATTCTTGATCTGGAGGATCTCCTCTATCCGCCCATACCCATTTTATCCACGAAAGCGTGGGACGTTATTCTAAAGCCGACCCCTAACTAACACTTCACTAATTCGTTTGTACACATTTATTTTACATTATATAGTGCAAAAATAGTTTAATTCAATAATTAAATTATTGTTAAATTCTATTAATTCTGACAATAACAAAACTGTTGCAAATTGTCATATAACCAGTGTTACCTTATCGACATCTTTTGTACTTGAACTGAAAGAAATGAAAACAGATAATACCCCAAATACAGGAATCCAAAACCTAGAAAAAAAACTACTAGAGAGCATTGATGTTAAGGATTATGTTATACCCTCTATGACAATGTTACTTTTTTTGGAGAACTTCTTTTTGGGATGGCGCTTCAAACAAAATAACCCTGGTAGGTCCAACAGCGGGGTGTACCAAGATCTTTTCGCGTAGTACTCCTTTTTGCATTGGCGGCCTTCGGCCGCGCTTCAAAAAAATAACCCTGGTCAGTCCAACACCGGGGTGTACAAAAATTTTTTCGCGCAGAACTTCTTTTGGTGTCGACGGCTGTTGTTGTTGTTGTTATAACGATTATCTAATCCCCGTTTGGGTGATAAATTCTAGATTCGTTGTCGTCGAGGTCATCTAACGGAAGGCCCAGGAAACGAGCTGTTTCGACGGGGTCGGACCATAGGGAAAGGGGTGTTAGATGAGTGGGGTTTGTTGGGCATGCAAAGAGGTGGTTAGTGTCATGCGGAGACTCATTGCATGCAGGACATGTGTTTAGTATGTCAGGGTCTATTCTGGATAGGTAGGAGTTTAACCTGCTACAGTATCCAGAACGAAGTTGCGCGAGGGTCACTCTAGATTCGCGAGGCAACTCGAGCTCTGTGTCTGCAATGGGTGGTGGTTTGACTCGTATTACGCCATTCACTGAAAGGGAGTCGGTGAAGGTGTTAATGGCTCCACTGTGAATGGCGGTCAGTGCTTGTCTGAAGTTAATTGCGTCCGAAGTCTGGTCGACGTGCTGTCTGATGTCGTCGACGTAGTCAAGGAAGGACCTCTTGATGTTCCTAGGAGGCTGCTCCGCTGCAAGCAGGCGTCTGCAGGGGTGGTTTCTGCGAAAACATCCCAGCAGAAACTGCTTGGAGAGGAGCTCGTTATGTTCCTTAACCGGAAGCATACGGGCCTCGCTATGTAGGTGTTCGATTGGGGACATCAAGAGGCACCCCGTGATAGTCCGGAGTGCAGTGTTCTGACAAGTCTGAAGGTTCTTATTCTGCGTGTCACTGCATCCAGGCGACCATATTGCGGCTGCATAATTGAGGACCGGCCGGCCGATTGCCTTGTATGTTGCCAACAACGTTTCTTTGTCCTTTCCCCATGAGCTGCCGGCAAGCGACTTGAGGATTTTGTTGCGGCTCTGTACTTTGGCAGTTATCGCGGTCGTGTGAGGAGTGAAAGAGCACAGACTGTCCAAAGTGACGCCTAAAATTTTAGGGTTATTTACTGTCGGAATTTTTGTGCCATCGACTGAAATGTTCAGGTCCAGTCTGTACTCCTTCGTCCAATTGGTGAAGATGGTCGCTGTGGATTTAGTGGGGGAGAGTGTTAAGTTCCTTGCAGAAAAGAAGCGAGAAAGATCGGAGAGGTAGCCGTTTACTTTTGAACACATGCCATCGATTCCATTGCCCGACGTCAATATCGTACAGTCATCTGCGTACGAGGTCATTGAAATTCCCGCTGGTGGCTGGGGGAGTTTCGAAATGTAGAAATTAAACAGTAGCGGGGAGAGGACACCGCCCTGCGGAACCCCCTGTTTAATTTTCCTGAGTTTGGAGTTTTGACCTCGAAATAGTACGGATGAGTGTCGACCGCTCAGGTAGTTCATGGTCCACCGCTTCAACCCTGGAGGGAGCGTTGATTGTTCCAGGTCCTCAAGTAGCGTTGCGTGATTGACTGTGTCAAAAGCTTTTGACAAGTCCAACGCTACGAGGATCGTCCTCTCGCAGGGTGGCTTCTGGTTCAGGCCATGAACTATCTGGGCGTTTATGACGCTAAGTGCTGTGGTGGTACTGTGCACTTTACGGAAACCATGCTGATGGTCTGCTAGGCTCAAGTGGTGGGTGAATGACGGGAGTAGCAAGGCCTCAAGTGTCTTCACTACTGGGGAAAGGAGAGTTATCGGGCGATAAGACTCCCCTTTGTTGGCGGGTTTCCTAGGTTTCAGTAGTGGGACCACTCTTCCGACTTTCCACACATCGGGTATTTGAAGAGTGGATATCGACAGGTTGAGGACCTTGGTTAGGTAGTTTACTCCCGTTGGGCCTAGATGTTTTAACATCAGCATGTTTATTCCGTCAGGGCCGATGGATTTGGACGATTTCGCCTTTTTGATGACATTCTGAACCTCCTCATCGGTGAAAGTAAGTGGTGCGCAGTCTTTTGGCATTTTGCGCAACCGTCGGGTAACACATCGTTTGGCCTTGTCGGTCGAAGGGTGCAGTATAAACTGCCGGCTAAAGTAGCTCGCGCACTTCTTCGGGTCCGAGGAGGCATGGCCATCGAATTGGATTTCAACCCGATCGTCATGTTTCCTCGGATTTGACAGGGCCTTGACAGTAGTCCAAAGCTTACTCACACCGGTGGAGAGGTTGCAGGACTTCAGGTGCTCTATCCATTTTGTCCGCTTATGATGGTTTACCATTTGCCGAATCTCCAAATTGAGATCCCTTATTCGGGGATCACAGGGATCGGCATGGCGTAAGGTGTCGCGCTCATTTGCTAATACAGCTGCTTCGGCTGGGAAATTAGGGCGGAGTTCCGCTATTCTTCCAGCCGGTATGAAGCGAGCTGTAGCAGCAGCGATCACCTTGCGGAATTGACGCTCGCCAACGATGACGTCCGTAGGAATGGATAGTGCGTTAAAGGTGCTCTCAGTAAATTCTGTGAAGCCGACCCAGTTAGCTTTGTTAAAGTTAACATAGGTGCGGTTATCCACAGAAATAAAGTCAGGAGGTTTCTCGATCGAGATAATTATGGGCAGATGGTCTGATGCAAGAGTTAGCATAGGTCGCCAGGTTATACTATTTATCAGACCACCGCTAGAGATGGTAATATCTGGCGAGCTATTACAGGTGACCATAATTCTGGTGGGGGCTTCGTCATTCATTATGCAGAATGTCGAATCGTCTATCTGTTCCGCCAGCTCCATCCCCCTACGATCGTTTGACAGGCAGGAATGCCAAAGATCGTGATGCGCGTTAAAGTCGCCTAGCACCAGACGGTTTTCACCACGAAGTAGCGCATCTATATTCGGGTGATATCCTGTTGGGCAACATGTAACTGGGGGGATGTATATATTAAATATTTCGAGCTCGACATCGCCTGACCGGACAGCTATTCCCTGACATTCTAGGGTAGTGTCCCTGCGGTCGATGTCAACATCGATTAGACGATATTGCACGGTGTTGTGCAATATGAAGGCTAGGCCTCCACCATTATCTCGCTCGCGATCCTTACGTAAAACGTTGAAACCTGCACAACTCAGAAGATCTAAGCGGCTGTTTAACTTGGTTTCTTGGACCGCAGCTATCGTTACGCGCTCCCGGCTCATAAATGCAACTATCTCCTCGATCTTGCTCTGGAGTCCGTTGCAGTTAAATTGTAAGAGTCGCGTTTGTCGCGGGTGTCCAGTCGTGATCCTGGGGGTGAGTGGGGTGCGTGTAGGTGGTGGTTGTTGCAGCTGTGCTATCCGCATGGGCGGTTGTCGCACTATGGTGTTGGTTGGCGACGCCACTGTTTGTGATTGCGGGGGCAGACTCCCACAGCATGGGGCAACATACGACGCACTCCACTCTCGTGTGGTGCGCAGGCCAGAACACGACAGAAAGTGACACCAGCCAGTACAAGAATTGCACTTGACTGATGTGACATTCCGGCGTATTATGGTCTGACACACGGAACAGACTGTGCGAGGAACCAGGAGTTGCTGTGTGGTTCTCGCACGGGGATTGGAGCTGGATGAAGGTGGGGGGGGGTTGAGGTTGGTCAGATTGGGAGTTGTGCTGTCTTTGTGAGCTCCTTAGGACCGTGGAGGTCCTATTTTGGCCACTCAACTGGAGTGGCAGCGCAGTGCGCGAACATGGTGCAGGTTGCACGGCCGTTGAGGCAGATGTCGCATTATTGCGTTGACAGCATGGGGCCACGTAACTCGTGGTCCACTCCCTGTGTGTCTTAAGGCCCGAGCAGGTCTTAAGATGGCTCCATCCATTGCATGTATTGCACCTAACCGAGGTGGAATTTGGATGGAGCCTTTTTGCGCATACGCAGCAGTAGAATACCTCGGGGCCCGGGTTGGACTCGATGCCAGCACGGGTCAGGAGGATACGGAACAACCCTGCTGCTAGGCGTTGCTCCAGTGACGACAAACTTAATCTAAAACTTACCGATCCAAACAGGGTTAGATCGTCGAAATAACAGCCCTTGGCCGGATAAAATCCGGGTCAATTCCGGTATCGCAGAACCGGCTGTTGTGGGAATTGGTGTCGACGGCCTTCGGCAGCGCTTTAAAAAAAATAGCGCTGGTCAGTTCAACACCGGGGAAGGAAACTAAAAGATTTATTGGTGTCCATCAACATTTATGGTTCCTGTATTTAGGGTATAATCTCTCATTTTATTTTATTTTTCTTCGTTTGCAAAATATATTAGTATGGCAACACTGGTTGTTTGACATTTACAACCCTTTTGTTATCGTCAAAATAAAAAAAATTGAAGAATGATTTAAATATTGAAATAAGCTATTTTTGCATCATATAATGTAAAATAAATGTGTACAAACGAATTAGTAAAGTGTTAGTTTATATAAAGGTGAAAAGTATAAGTGTATAATTCATTTTAAATCGAAAAAACTCGTACTCTAAATATTTGAAATTTTTTAAATGTATATATCTCGAAAACTATAAGTTTCCTGCGGCTATATCTATATATATTCTTGATCTGGAGGATCTCATCTTTCCGCCCATATCCATTTTATCCACTCTCCTTAATCTTCATTTGCTATAACGGATTATAACGGATATTGTTACAACTAAACAAGGTACCGTTTCTTTTTTTTTGTTCGTTTTGTCGTTGAATTGTGCATAAATTTGTAGAGGATAATTGGGTATTTTATTTATTTTGATTGATTTCATTCGGTTGCATATGGCAACACTTATTATCTGTCAACATGGAACCCATTAGTTATTGTGCATATGACGAAATTTGTGTAAAAATAAAATGTTTATTTAAAGCAAATAATAAAGTAATTAATATAAAATAAATATGTAGAAACATTTTAGTAAAGTGTAAGTGTATAATAAGTGCATTGTATAAAAGAAAAATTAACTATGAATCGAGAAATTGTAAGATAAAATTTGTGAAATTTTTAACTTTAAAGTCAAATATCTCGAAAACTATAAGTTTCCGGCAGCTATAATTATATATACTTGTATTCTTAATCTGGAAAATCTCCTCTATCCAACCATACCCCTCTTAAATCTGAAATCGAGGGATGGTATACTAAAGCCGACCCCTTTTATATCGACTAACACTTTACTAATTCGTTTCTACACACTTATTTTATGTTGTTGTAACGGTTATCTAGTCCCCGCTTGGGTGGTAAGCTATAGTTTGGTTGTCGTCGAGGTCCTCTAACGGGAGGCCCAGGAAACGAGCTATTTTGACGGGATCGGACCATAGGGACCATAGGGAAATGGGTGTTAGATGAGTGGGATTCGTTGGGCGTGGAAAGAGGTGATTAGTCTCATGCGGAGACTCATTGCATGCTGTACATATATTGGTTATATCGGGTTCGATTCAGGATAAGTAGAAGTTTAACCTGCTACAGTATCCAGAACGAAGTTGCGCGTGGGTCACTCTAGATTCACGAGTTAACTCGAGCTCTACGTCGGCGATGGCTGGTGGTTTGAGTCCTAGTACACCATTCACTGAGAGGGAGTCGATGAAGGTGTTGATGGCTCCACTGTGAATGGCGGTCAGTGCTTGTCTACAGTTCGTTGCGTTCGAAGTCTGGTCGGCGTACTATTTAATGTCGTCGACGTAATCAAGGAAGGACCTCTTGATATTCCTAGGAGGAGGTTTTGCTTCAAGCAGATGACTACAGGGGTGATATCTACGAAAACATCCCAGCAGTTCCTTATCCGGAAGCATACGGGCCCCACTATGGAGGTGTTCTATTGGGGACATCAAGAGGCATTCCGTGATAGGCCGGAATGCAGTGTTTTGACAAATCTGAAGCTTCTTCGTCTGCACTACATCCAGGCGACCATATTGGAGCAGCCTTATAAGTTGCCAGCAACGTTTCTTTGTCTTTTCCCGAAGAGCTGGCGACAAGGGATTTGAGGATTTTGTTGCGGCTCTGTACTTTGGCAGTTATCGCTGTCGTGTGAGGAGTAAAGGAGCACAGGCTTTCCATCGACTGTAATGTTTAGATCCAGTCTGTACTCCTTCGTCCAGTTTGTGAAAATGGCCGCTGTGGATTTAGTGGAGGAGAAAGGTCGGAGAGATAGCCGTTTACTTTCGAGCACATGCCATCGATTCCATTGCTCGACATCAATATCGTGCAGTCATCAGCGTACTAGGTCAAAGAAATTCCCTCTGGTGGTTGGGGGAATTTCGAGATGTAGAAGTTAAACAGTAACGGGGTGAGGACACCGCCTTCTCTAGAGGGAGCTTGGATTGTTCGATGTCCTCAAGTAGCATTGTGTGGTTGACTGTGTTTAAAGCTTTTGACAAGTCCAACGCTACGCTTTGGTTTAGGCCATAAATTATCTGGGCGTTTATGACGCTTAGTGCTCTGCACTTTTCGGAAGCCATGCTGATGGTCTGCTAAACTCAGGTGGTGAGTGAATGTCGGGAGTAGCAAGGTCTCAAGTGTCTTCACTACTGAGGAAAGGAGAGTTATCGGAAGATAAGACTCCCCTTTGTTGGTGGGCTTCCCAGGTTTCAGTAGTGGAACCACTCTTCCGACTCCACACATCGGGAATTTGAAGAGTGGTCAGCGACAGGTTCAAGACCTTGGTGAGATAGCTTTCATCCCGTCGTGCCTAGGTAGCGCGCGGTCTTTTGGCATTTTGCGCAGCCGTCAGGTAACACATTGTTTGGTCTTGTCAATCGACGGGGGCAGGGTAAATCTGATCTAAAACAACACTGAACAAAAATAACATGACAACTTGACACGAATCACAAGTGATCTGTGAAAAAAAGGCTATTGAAAAAAGAACCTCTGCTTGGATGACCCGTTATATTAATATAAATTATTTATTTCCTCGGCGAACCTTGCATTTTAAATATTTTCAATGCGATGCATGCAAAATAAAACTCATGCAAATTGTGACAGCTCATGCGCGTGAATACGGTGGTCATACATTCAGAAATTTTATACCTTGGCCAAATTAATATAATGGCGTTTACGAAATCAGCCTGTGTTTTTTTTAACATGTTGCTATTTCTCTGGTACTTTTGCTCCTTGTCAATATTTGACTAACTGTAAACTTTGAGATGTGTGTTTATTTATCATTTTTTCTTCAAAAACTACAACCTCACAAAAGAATTTGCATTTAAAGTGTTGCCAAAGTAAGTGTACAAGTTTTTTTTACAAAAGAATGAGATATTTTAATTATCGACAATCGTTAACATCAAAATTGATTTATTGTTAAAATATTTATAAAAATACGAAAAATACATAAGATTGGTTAAAGCTTAAAAGCTGAAATAGTTTAAAAGAAAAGTCCCTCCAAAGTCAAAACATCTGTATGTACAAGTTGTTTTTGGTTCACTGTATGGCTCTTATGTAAGAAAACAATTTTATATTTGTTATAAGTAGAGAGAAAGGAAAAAAGCTTCGAAATTAATTGCAGAAATTATTACCGAGGCCAATTCCGCAACAAATGTGCCAAGACCACCACCCCGAAGATACAATCCATTCAATCGACCAGCTCCTCCCCTGCCAGGCATTAGCAGTAATAATAATGTGTCCTCAGAACCATTCATTAATGGACATTTTGTTTCGTCAAAACAGTGTGCACAAACTTCATCAGGTAAATATATGAACATATATACTAAGAATTATAATAATATTTGAAATAATACTATAACACTTCTAATATGTATAATCAGCCAGTAATAATATTTTGTGTATTATGTATTACTAAAATGGTTCATTTAAAGGTTTAATAAAGGAACAGCTTTCTCACTCTTTTTTGACACGCTAGCATGCTTCAATGCTAGTAAAATGTGTAAAGACATTTTTCGGAATTCATCCAGAAGTTTTAAAGTTTTTCATCGGATTTTCGAATTTTTATTTATTATATACTTACGTGTTGTTACGTGTGTTTAGATAACGAGATTCTTTACAAAAAATACGGAAATTTTTTTTTCTTAAGAGCCACCATTTTGGAGATATAACGCTTTAAAAAGTTGGATAATTTGTAATCCTCATATTTTGCGCACGTTTCCACGCCACCTATGAGGTAGTTTACTTAGCGAGATACGATTTAACGTGGTTTCCCCAGTAGGCCTGTTCCACAGGTCGTCTGTGATTCTATTTGTTTTAAAACTAATGCAAAATAATATATATTTAAATACCTAATAAATTAATTTTAATTACACTCACCGTTCGTAAAATCAGTTGAACAAGGAAAAAAAACGAAGTGAATTTAGGCGGGTGTCCGAACCGAAAAAGATGTGATCGTAGCGAATCGAATACTAAAAAGCGACCGGGATCCTTTTTTTAGTCCCTTATATATCTGTTGCTGTCTTCATGGCGGTGTGAACGTGGTGATGTTGTATTTGTGTGCGTGTTGGTGTATGGTGTAGTGATGTGGAATGTATGGTAAGTAGATGTGGTGAAGTGGATGTGAATTGATGTGGTGTACAGTGTTTTATGGTGAGGGGGGATTGAGTGGTCATTTAGCCAATATCTTTCATAAGGGTTGGTAAAAATGAAGGCCGAGTAATAAAAAAAAAGAAAATTGCTAAATTGATTCGTCGGATACATAGTTTCAAATTTTTCTGCTTCCTCTTCTTTTTCTTCTTCTCGTTCTTCTTCTTATTATCTTCTTCTATTTCACTTTGATTCCCCAATAGCGATTACTCATCGGTATCATAGGGTGGTGTTTCACAATAGAGCACGACCGACCGTCCAACTTTTTTGCAACCACATTTGGCATACAGTTGCAAAATATCGTAAGAAGACGTTGTTTTGGTGCTGGTGGAAGTAAAGTTTGAACTGGCTCTACTGTGTTGTCGACCAACTTCCAACCCCAGTCTCTAGGGTCCAGCTGATTACCAAGCCACACTTGAACTTGATAATATATTCTAAACAGATGTTGATAAGCAGCTACTGAGGTTGGAGAAAGACAAGCTAATTGAACTTGTTTTTTACTACGCGTGTTAACGAAACACACGTATCGCAACTTATCTGAACAAGTAGTTTATACCAAGGTTACACTGGCGTATAAATCTAGGGACTGAGTTTCATTATACCTGAGATTCTCATAATTTAATTTATAATTTACATAGGCAAGTTAAAATCACCAATAGCAAACTAATTTTGGTTATTTAACAGCTTCAGTGATGTTTATACCTGGAAACGTGTGCAAAATATGGTTAAAAATTATCCAACTTTTTAAAGCGTTATATCTCCAAAATGGTGGCTCTTAGGAAAAAAAACGATACAGTTTTTGTAGAAAATTTTGTGATCTACAGTTTTGTTCTGAGGTAATTATACGAAAAAACTCGAGGTTTTGCTGAAAATCGGACACCGGAATGATGAGGACTTTTGAGATTTCTTTTATAATTATGTTTTGAGCAATTTTGCCAATTTCATTTTCACTACTTTAATTTCCACATATTTTTCAAAATAAATTCCCAGTGGAAATCAGTGTTCTGAAAAACGAATTCACAAGAAAATATTCGGTTATTATTCACTTCAAATCAATTGTGTGAATTTGGTGTGCGCACATGTAAGTAAATTTAAGTGCTAAAATTATGCAGAAAAATATTTAAAATAGTATAGGTATTTTCATATTAAAAGTAATTGTTAATTATTAAAGGGGAAAACATGAAAACGTAGAGCAAGGAGCAATTATTATTATTCGATTTGTGGAAGCTCATAGACACATGACACAAAAATAAAGTCGATGCGGAATCAGTTACCGAGATTAATGTGAAAAGTGTTTTTTTTTTAAAGATGTGGTTTTCAAGAATAAATAAAGCGCTAATATAATTAACTATTATGGCGAAGAATTAGCTTTATTATGAAGATAAGGGTTTGCCATTATGTTTCGTCCGCCGCGGCTGGCTCGAATAAATTCCAGCCGAAAAGTCCAATTTTCGACCACTTTCCTTTCTCAAAATCTTAAAGGGGATTGGTACAGCTTAAATTGTTGCGCGCGATAGCGGATGAACTCATTCGGGTCTTCTTCGATACTCTGCTCTACGGGGTCCCTGAGGGGACGAAAATAACAAATTTCTGGTACACGCGTTTTGGAATTGAATTTAATTTCCACTTTCACTCGAATTCCAGAATTTGCGTGGATGTGTTCGGTTTACGTGTTGGTAACATGAGAAAGCGTAAGCTTTGCAATCCGCTTAGTTGCCTAAAATTAGAGGAACAGAATAGGGTGCGTTCGTGATTCTATTATATAAGGTTGTGTCGATAGCCCAAAAAACAGTAATTTGTCAAAAGTCTCTTAAAATGTTGTTGTTATAACGATTATCTAATCCCCGTTTGGGTGATAAATTCTAGACTCGTTGTCGTCGAGGTCATCTAACGGAAGGCCCAGGAAACGAGCTGTTTCGACGGGGTCGGACCATAGGGAAAGGGGTGTTAGATGAGTGGGGTTTGTTGGGCATGCAAAGAGGTGGTTAGTGTCATGCGGAGACTCATTGCATGCAGGACATGTGTTTAGTATGTCAGGGTCTATTCTGGATAGGTAGGAGTTTAACCTGCTACAGTATCCAGAACGAAGTTGCGCGAGGGTCACTCTAGATTCGCGAGGCAACTCGAGCTCTGTGTCTGCAATGGGTGGTGGTTTGACTCGTATTACGCCATTCACTGAAAGGGAGTCGGTGAAGGTGTTAATGGCTCCACTGTGAATGGCGGTCAGTGCTTGTCTGAAGTTAATTGCGTCCGAAGTCTGGTCGACGTGCTGTCTGATGTCGTCGACGTAGTCAAGGAAGGACCTCTTGATGTTCCTAGGAGGCTGCTCCGCTGCAAGCAGGCGTCTGCAGGGGTGGTTTCTGCGAAAACATCCCAGCAGAAACTGCTTGGAGAGGAGCTCGTTATGTTCCTTAACCGGAAGCATACGGGCCTCGCTATGTAGGTGTTCGATTGGGGACATCAAGAGGCACCCCGTGATAGTCCGGAGTGCAGTGTTCTGACAAGTCTGAAGGTTCTTATTCTGCGTGTCACTGCATCCAGGCGACCATATTGCGGCTGCATAATTGAGGACCGGCCGGCCGATTGCCTTGTATGTTGCCAACAACGTTTCTTTGTCCTTTCCCCATGAGCTGCCGGCAAGCGACTTGAGGATTTTGTTGCGGCTCTGTACTTTGGCAGTTATCGCGGTCGTGTGAGGAGTGAAAGAGCACAGACTGTCCAAAGTGACGCCTAAAATTTTAGGGTTATTTACTGTCGGAATTTTTGTGCCATCGACTGAAATGTTCAGGTCCAGTCTGTACTCCTTCGTCCAATTGGTGAAGATGGTCGCTGTGGATTTAGTGGGGGAGAGTGTTAAGTTCCTTGCAGAAAAGAAGCGAGAAAGATCGGAGAGGTAGCCGTTTACTTTTGAACACATGCCATCGATTCCATTGCCCGACGTCAATATCGTACAGTCATCTGCGTTCGAGGTCATTGAAATTCCCGCTGGTGGCTGGGGGAGTTTCGAAATGTAGAAATTAAACAGTAGCGGGGAGAGGACACCGCCCTGCGGAACCCCCTGTTTAATTTTCCTGAGTTTGGAGTTTTGACCTCGAAATAGTACGGATGAGTGTCGACCGCTCAGGTAGTTCATGGTCCACCGCTTCAACCCTGGAGGGAGCGTTGATTGTTCCAGGTCCTCAAGTAGCGTTGCGTGATTGACTGTGTCAAAAGCTTTTGACAAGTCCAACGCTACGAGGATCGTCCTCTCGCAGGGTGGCTTCTGGTTCAGGCCATGAACTATCTGGGCGTTTATGACGCTAAGTGCTGTGGTGGTACTGTGCACTTTACGGAAACCATGCTGATGGTCTGCTAGGCTCAGGTGGTGGGTGAATGACGGGAGTAGCAAGGCCTCAAGTGTCTTCACTACTGGGGAAAGGAGAGTTATCGGGCGATAAGACTCCCCTTTGTTGGCGGGTTTCCTAGGTTTCAGTAGTGGGACCACTCTTCCGACTTTCCACACATCGGGTATTTGAAGAGTGGATATCGACAGGTTGAGGACCTTGGTTAGGTAGTTTACTCCCGTTGGGCCTAGATGTTTTAACATCAGCATGTTTATTCCGTCAGGGCCGATGGATTTGGACGATTTCGCCTTTTTGATGACATTCTGAACCTCCTCATCGGTGAAAGTAAGTGGTGCGCAGTCTTTTGGCATTTTGCGCAACCGTCGGGTAACACATCGTTTGGCCTTGTCGGTCGAAGGGTGCAGTATAAACTGCCGGCTAAAGTAGCTCGCGCACTTCTTCGGGTCCGAGGAGGCATGGCCATCGAATTGGATTTCAACCCGATCGTCATGTTTCCTCGGATTTGACAGGGCCTTGACAGTAGTCCAAAGCTTACTCACACCGGTGGAGAGGTTGCAGGACTTCAGGTGCTCTATCCATTTTGTCCGCTTATGATGGTTTACCATTTGCCGAATCTCCAAATTGAGATCCCTTATTCGGGGATCACAGGGATCGGCATGGCGTAAGGTGTCGCGCTCATTTGCTAATACAGCTGCTTCGGCTGGGAAATTAGGGCGGAGTTCCGCTATTCTTCCAGCCGGTATGAAGCGAGCTGTAGCAGCAGCGATCACCTTGCGGAATTGACGCTCGCCAACGATGACGTCCGTAGGAATGGATAGTGCGTTGAAGGTGCTCTCAGTAAATTCTGTGAAGCCGACCCAGTTAGCTTTGTTAAAGTTAACATAGGTGCGGTTATCCACAGAAATAAAGTCAGGAGGTTTCTCGATCGAGATAATTATGGGCAGATGGTCTGATGCAAGAGTTAGCATAGGTCGCCAGGTTATACTATTTATCAGACCACCGCTAGAGATGGTAATATCTGGCGAGCTATTACAGGTGACCATAATTCTGGTGGGGGCTTCGTCATTCATTATGCAGAATGTCGAATCGTCTATCTGTTCCGCCAGCTCCATCCCCCTACGATCGTTTGACAGGCAGGAATGCCAAAGATCGTGATGCGCGTTAAAGTCGCCTAGCACCAGACGGTTTTCACCACGAAGTAGCGCATCTATATTCGGGTGATATCCTGTTGGGCAACATGTAACTGGGGGGATGTATATATTAAATATTTCGAGCTCGACATCGCCTGACCGGACAGCTATTCCCTGACATTCTAGGGTAGTGTCCCTGCGGTCGATGTCAACATCGATTAGACGATATTGCACGGTGTTGTGCAATATGAAGGCTAGGCCTCCCCCATTATCTCGCTCGCGATCCTTACGTAAAACGTTGAAACCTGCACAACTCAGAAGATCTGAGCGGCTGTTTAACTTGGTTTCTTGGACCGCAGCTATCGTTACGCGCTCCCGGCTCATAAATGCAACTATCTCCTCGATCTTGCTCTGGAGTCCGTTGCAGTTAAATTGTAAGAGTCGCGTTTGTCGCGGGTGTCCAGTCGTGATCCTGGGGGTGAGTGGAACAGACTGTGCGAGGAACCAGGAGTTGCTGTGTGGTTCTCGCACGGGGATTGGAGCTGGATGAAGGTGGGGGGGGGGAGGTTGGTCAGATTGGGAGTTGTGCTGTCTTTGTGAGCTCCTTAGGACCGTGGAGGTCCTATTTTGGCCACTCAACTGGAGTGGCAGCGCAGTGCGCGAACATGGTGCAGGTTGCACGGCCGTTGAGGCAGATGTCGCATTATTGCGTTGACAGCATGGGGCCACGTAACTCGTGGTCCACTCCCTGTGTGTCTTAAGGCCCGAGCAGGTCTTAAGATGGCTCCATCCATTGCATGTATTGCACCTAACCGAGGTGGAATTTGGATGGAGCCTTTTTGCGCATACGCAGCAGTAGAATACCTCGGGGCCCGGGTTGGACTCGATGCCAGCACGGGTCAGGAGGATACGGAACAACCCTGCTGCTAGGCGTTGCTCCAGTGACGACAAACTTAATCTAAAACTTACCGATCCAAACAGGGTTAGATCGTCGAAATAACAGCCCTTGGCCGGATAAAATCCGGGTCAATTCCGGTATCGCAGAACCGGCTGTTGTGGGAATTGGTGTCGACGGCCTTCGGCAGCGCTTTAAAAAAAATAGCGCTGGTCAGTTCAACACCGGGGAAGGAAACTAAAAGATTTATTGGTGTCCATCAACATTTATGGTTCCTGTATTTAGGGTATAATCTCTCATTTTATTTTATTTTTCTTCGTTTGCAAAATATATTAGTATGGCAACACTGGTTGTTTGACATTTACAACCCTTTTGTTATCGTCAAAATAAAAAAAATTGAAGAATGATTTAAATATTGAAATAAGCTATTTTTGCATCATATAATGTAAAATAAATGTGTACAAACGAATTAGTAAAGTGTTAGTTTATATAAAGGTGAAAAGTATAAGTGTATAATTCATTTTAAATCGAAAAAACTCGTACTCTAAATAGTTGAAATTTTTTAAATGTATATATCTCGAAAACTATAAGTTTCCTGCGGCTATATCTATATATATTCTTGATCTGGAGGATCTCATCTTTCCGCCCATATCCATTTTATCCACTCTCCTTAATCTTCATTTTCTATAACGGATTATAACGGATATTGTTACAACTAAACAAGGTACCGTTTCTTTTTTTTTTGTTCGTTTTGTCGTTGAATTGTGCATAAATTTGTAGAGGATAATTGGGTATTTTATTTATTTTGATTGATTTCATTCGGTTGCATATGGCAACACTTATTATCTGTCAACATGGAACCCATTAGTTATTGTGCATATGACGAAATTTGTGTAAAAATAAAATGTTTATTTAAAGCAAATAATAAAGTAATTAATATAAAATAAATATGTAGAAACATTTTAGTAAAGTGTAAGTGTATAATAAGTGCATTGTATAAAAGAAAAATTAACTATGAATCGAGAAATTGTAAGATAAAATTTGTGAAATTTTTAACTTTAAAGTCAAATATCTCGAAAACTATAAGTTTCCGGCAGCTATAATTATATATACTTGTATTCTTAGTCTGGAAAATCTCCTCTATCCAACCATACCCCTCTTAAATCTGAAATCGAGGGATGGTATACTAAAGCCGACCCCTTTTATATCGACTAACACTTTACTAATTCGTTTCTACACACTTATTTTATGTTGTTGTAACGGTTATCTAGTCCCCGCTTGGGTGGTAAGCTATAGTTTGGTTGTCGTCGAGGTCCTCTAACGGGAGGCCCAGGAAACGAGCTATTTTGACGGGATCGGACCATAGGGACCATAGGGAAATGGGTGTTAGATGAGTGGGATTCGTTGGGCGTGGAAAGGGGTGATTAGTCTCATGCGGAGACTCATTGCATGCTGTACATATATTGGTTATATCGGGTTCGATTCAGGATAAGTAGAAGTTTAACCTGCTACAGTATCCAGAACGAAGTTGCGCGTGGGTCACTCTAGATTCACGAGTTAACTCGAGCTCTACGTCGGCGATGGCTGGTGGTTTGAGTCCTAGTACACCATTCACTGAGAGGGAGTCGATGAAGGTGTTGATGGCTCCACTGTGAATGGCGGTCAGTGCTTGTCTACAGTTCGTTGCGTTCGAAGTCTGGTCGGCGTACTATTTAATGTCGTCGACGTAATCAAGGAAGGACCTCTTGATATTCCTAGGAGGAGGTTTTGCTTCAAGCAGATGACTACAGGGGTGATATCTACGAAAACATCCCAGCAGTTCCTTATCCGGAAGCATACGGGCCCCACTATGGAGGTGTTCTATTGGGGACATCAAGAGGCATTCCGTGATAGGCCGGAATGCAGTGTTTTGACAAATCTGAAGCTTCTTCGTCTGCACTACATCCAGGCGACCATATTGGAGCAGCCTTATAAGTTGCCAGCAACGTTTCTTTGTCTTTTCCCGAAGAGCTGGCGACAAGGGATTTGAGGATTTTGTTGCGGCTCTGTACTTTGGCAGTTATCGCTGTCGTGTGAGGAGTAAAGGAGCACAGGCTTTCCATCGACTGTAATGTTTAGATCCAGTCTGTACTCCTTCGTCCAGTTTGTGAAAATGGCCGCTGTGGATTTAGTGGAGGAGAAAGGTCGGAGAGATAGCCGTTTACTTTCGAGCACATGCCATCGATTCCATTGCTCGACATCAATATCGTGCAGTCATCAGCGTACTAGGTCAAAGAAATTCCCTCTGGTGGTTGGGGGAATTTCGAGATGTAGAAGTTAAACAGTAACGGGGTGAGGACACCGCCTTCTCTAGAGGGAGCTTGGATTGTTCGATGTCCTCAAGTAGCATTGTGTGGTTGACTGTGTTTAAAGCTTTTGACAAGTCCAACGCTACGCTTTGGTTTAGGCCATAAATTATCTGGGCGTTTATGACGCTTAGTGCTCTGCACTTTTCGGAAGCCATGCTGATGGTCTGCTAAACTCAGGTGGTGAGTGAATGTCGGGAGTAGCAAGGTCTCAAGTGTCTTCACTACTGAGGAAAGGAGAGTTATCGGAAGATAAGACTCCCCTTTGTTGGTGGGCTTCCCAGGTTTCAGTAGTGGAACCACTCTTCCGACTCCACACATCGGGAATTTGAAGAGTGGTCAGCGACAGGTTCAAGACCTTGGTGAGATAGCTTTCATCCCGTCGTGCCTAGGTAGCGCGCGGTCTTTTGGCATTTTGCGCAGCCGTCAGGTAACACATTGTTTGGTCTTGTCAATCGACGGGGGCAGGGTAAATCTGATCTAAAACAACACTGAACAAAAATAACATGACAACTTGACACGAATCACAAGTGATCTGTGAAAAAAAGGCTATTGAAAAAAGAACCTCTGCTTGGATGACCCGTTATATTAATATAAATTATTTATTTCCTCGGCGAACCTTGCATTTTAAATATTTTCAATGCGATGCATGCAAAATAAAACTCATGCAAATTGTGACAGCTCATGCGCGTGAATACGGTGGTCATACATTCAGAAATTTTATACCTTGGCCAAATTAATATAATGGCGTTTACGAAATCAGCCTGTGTTTTTTTTAACATGTTGCTATTTCTCTGGTACTTTTGCTCCTTGTCAATATTTGACTAACTGTAAACTTTGAGATGTGTGTTTATTTATCATTTTTTCTTCAAAAACTACAACCTCACAAAAGAATTTGCATTTAAAGTGTTGCCAAAGTAAGTGTACAAGTTTTTTTTACAAAAGAATGAGATATTTTAATTATCGACAATCGTTAACATCAAAATTGATTTATTGTTAAAATATTTATAAAAATACGAAAAATACATAAGATTGGTTAAAGCTTAAAAGCTGAAATAGTTTAAAAGAAAAGTCCCTCCAAAGTCAAAACATCTGTATGTACAAGTTGTTTTTGGTTCACTGTATGGCTCTTATGTAAGAAAACAATTTTATATTTGTTATAAGTAGAGAGAAAGGAAAAAAGCTTCGAAATTAATTGCAGAAATTATTACCGAGGCCAATTCCGCAACAAATGTGCCAAGACCACCACCCCGAAGATACAATCCATTCAATCGACCAGCTCCTCCCCTGCCAGGCATTAGCAGTAATAATAATGTGTCCTCAGAACCATTCATTAATGGACATTTTGTTTCGTCAAAACAGTGTGCACAAACTTCATCAGGTAAATATATGAACATATATACTAAGAATTATAATAATATTTGAAATAATACTATAACACTTCTAATATGTATAATCAGCCAGTAATAATATTTTGTGTATTATGTATTACTAAAATGGTTCATTTAAAGGTTTAATAAAGGAACAGCTTTCTCACTCTTTTTTGACACGCTAGCATGCTTCAATGCTAGTAAAATGTGTAAAGACATTTTTCGGAATTCATCCAGAAGTTTTAAAGTTTTTCATCGGATTTTCGAATTTTTATTTATTATATACTTACGTGTTGTTACGTGTGTTTAGATAACGAGATTCTTTACAAAAAATACGGAAATTTTTTTTTCTTAAGAGCCACCATTTTGGAGATATAACGCTTTAAAAAGTTGGATAATTTGTAATCCTCATATTTTGCGCACGTTTCCACGCCACCTATGAGGTAGTTTACTTAGCGAGATACGATTTAACGTGGTTTCCCCAGTAGGCCTGTTCCACAGGTCGTCTGTGATTCTATTTGTTTTAAAACTAATGCAAAATAATATATATTTAAATACCTAATAAATTAATTTTAATTACACTCACCGTTCGTAAAATCAGTTGAACAAGGAAAAAAAACGAAGTGAATTTAGGCGGGTGTCCGAACCGAAAAAGATGTGATCGTAGCGAATCGAATACTAAAAAGCGACCGGGATCCTTTTTTTAGTCCCTTATATATCTGTTGCTGTCTTCATGGCGGTGTGAACGTGGTGATGTTGTATTTGTGTGCGTGTTGGTGTATGGTGTAGTGATGTGGAATGTATGGTAAGTAGATGTGGTGAAGTGGATGTGAATTGATGTGGTGTACAGTGTTTTATGGTGAGGGGGGATTGAGTGGTCATTTAGCCAATATCTTTCATAAGGGTTGGTAAAAATGAAGGCCGAGTAATAAAAAAAAAGAAAATTGCTAAATTGATTCGTCGGATACATAGTTTCAAATTTTTCTGCTTCCTCTTCTTTTTCTTCTTCTCGTTCTTCTTCTTATTATCTTCTTCTATTTCACTTTGATTCCCCAATAGCGATTACTCATCGGTATCATAGGGTGGTGTTTCACAATAGAGCACGACCGACCGTGATAAGGTGTGCATGCCACGGAACAAAACAGTCCAACTTTTTTGCAACCACATTTGGCATACAGTTGCAAAATATCGTAAGAAGACGTTGTTTTGGTGCTGGTGGAAGTAAAGTTTGAACTGGCTCTACTGTGTTGTCGACCAACTTCCAACCCCAGTCTCTAGGGTCCAGCTGATTACCAAGCCACACTTGAACTTGATAATATATTCTAAACAGATGTTGATAAGCAGCTACTGAGGTTGGAGAAAGACAAGCTAATTGAACTTGTTTTTTACTACGCGTGTTAACGAAACACACGTATCGCAACTTATCTGAACAAGTAGTTTATACCAAGGTTACACTGGCGTATAAATTTAGGGACTGAGTTTCATTATACCTGAGATTCTCATAATTTAATTTATAATTTACATAGGCAAGTTAAAATCACCAATAGCAAACTAATTTTGGTTATTTAACAGCTTCAGTGATGTTTATACCTGGAAACGTGTGCAAAATATGGTTAAAAATTATCCAACTTTTTAAAGCGTTATATCTCCAAAATGGTGCCTCTTAGGAAAAAAAACGATACAGTTTTTGTAGAAAATTTTGTGATCTACAGTTTTGTTCTGAGGTAATTATACGAAAAAACTCGAGGTTTTGCTGAAAATCGGACACCGGAATGATGAGCACTTTTGAGATTTCTTTTATAATTATGTTTTGAGCAATTTTGCCAATTTCATTTTCACTACTTTAATTTCCACATATTTTTCAAAATAAATTCCCAGTGGAAATCAGTGTTCTGAAAAACGAATTCACAAGAAAATATTCGGTTATTATTCACTTCAAATCAATTGTGTGAATTTGGTGTGCGCACATGTAAGTAAATTTAAGTGCTAAAATTATGCAGAAAAATATTTAAAATAGTATAGGTATTTTCATATTAAAAGTAATTGTTAATTATTAAAGGGGAAAACATGAAAACGTAGAGCAAGGAGCAATTATTATTATTCGATTTGTGGAAGCTCATAGACACATGACACAAAAATAAAGTCGATGCGGAATCAGTTACCGAGATTAATGTGAAAAGTGTTTTTTTTTAAAGATGTGGTTTTCAAGAATAAATAAAGCGCTAATATAATTAACTATTATGGCGAAGAATTAGCTTTATTATGAAGATAAGGGTTTGCCATTATGTTTCGTCCGCGGCGGCTGGCTCGAATAAATTCCAGCCGAAAAGTCCAATTTTCGACCACTTTCCTTTCTCAAAATCTTAAAGGGGATTGGTACAGCTTAAATTGTTGCGCGCGATAGCGGATGAACTCATTCGGGTCTTCTTCGATACTCTGCTCTACGGGGTCCCTGAGGGGACGAAAATAACAAATTTCTGGTACACGCGTTTTGGAATTGAATTTAATTTCCACTTTCACTCGAATTCCAGAATTTGCGTGGATGTGTTCGGTTTACGTGTTGGTAACATGAGAAAGCGTAAGCTTTGCAATCCGCTTAGTTGCCTAAAATTAGAGGAACAGAATAGGGTGCGTTCGTGATTCTATTATATAAGGTTGTGTCGATAGCCCAAAAAACAGTAATTTGTCAAAAGTCTCTTAAAATGTTGTTGTTGTAACGGTTATCTAGTCCCCGCTTGGATGATAAGTGATAGTTTGGTTGTCGTTGAGGTCATCTAACGGAAGGCCCAAGAAACAGGCTGTTTCGACGGGGTCGGACCATAGGGAAAAGGGTGTTAGATGAATTGGGTTTGTTGGGCATGCAAAGAGGTGGTTAGTATCATGCGGAGCCTAATTGCACGCAGGACATATGTTTGGAATGTCGGGGTTTATTCTGGATAGGTAGGAGTTTAACCTGCTACAATATCCGGAACGAAGTTGCGCGAGAGTTACTCTGGTTTCGCGAGATAACTCAAGCTCTACGTCTGCTATGGGTGGTGGTTTGACTCCTAGTACGCCATTTATTGAGAAGGAGTCGATGAAGGTGTTAATGGCTCCACTGTGAATGGCGGTCAGTGCTTGTCAGTAGTTTGTTGCGTGCGAAGTCCGGTCGGCGTACTGTCTGATGTCGTCGACGTAATCAAGGAATGACCTTTTGATTTTCCTAGGAGGCGGTTTCGCTTCAAGCAGACGATTTCTACGAAAACCCCCAGCAGAAACTGCTTGGAGAGGAGCTCGTTACGTTTCTTAACCGGAAGCATAAGGGCCTCAGTGCAGGTGTTCTATTGGGGACATCAAGAGGCATCCCGTGATAGTCCGGAGTGCAGTGCTCTGACAAGTCTGAAGCTTCTACGTCTGCATTGAACTACATCCAGGCGACCATATTAGTGATGTATATTTTAGGACCGGCTGGCCGACTGCCTTGTATGTTGCCAATAACGTTTCTTTGTCTCTTCCCCAAGAGCTTCCGGCAAGCGATTTGAGGATTTTGTTGAGGCTCTGTACTTTGGCAGTTATCACGGTCGTGTGCGGAGTGAAGGAGCACAGACTGTCCAATATTACGCCTAAAATTTTAGGGTTATTAACTGTCGGAATTCTTGTGCCATCGACTGAAATGTTCATTTCCAGTCTGTATTCTTTCGCCCAATTTGTGAAAATAGTCACTGTGGATTTAGTGGGGAAGAGTGTCAGACTCCTTGCAGAAAAGAAGCGAGAAAGGCCGGAGAAGTAGCTGTTTACTTTTGAGCACCTGCTATCGATTCCATTGCCCGACGTCAATATCATGCAGTCATCAGCGAACGAGGTCACGGAAATTCCCGCTTGTGGGTGGGGGGAGTTTCGAAATGTAGAAATTAAACTGTAGTGGGGAGAGAACACCGCCCTGCGGAACCCCCTGTTTAATTCTTCTAAGTTTAGAGTTTTGGCCTCGAAACAGCACGGATGAATGCCGACTGCTCAGGTAGTTCATGGTCCACCGCTTCAGCCCTGGAGGGAGCGTTGATTGTTCTAGATCCTCAAGTAGCATTGTGTGATTGACTGTGCCTAAAGCTTTTGACAAGTCCAACGCTACGAGGATCGTCCTCTCGCATGGTGGCTTTTGGTTTAGGCCATGAATTATCTGGGCGTTTATGACGCTTAGTGCTCTACACTTGGAAGCCATGCTGATGGTCTGCTAAACTCAGGTGGTGAGTGAATGTCGCGAGTAGCAAGGCCTCAAGTGTCTTTTCTTTGTTGGAAGGTCTTGTCCCTTTGTTGGAAGGTTTCCCAGGTTTTTAGTAGTGGGACCTATCTTCCGACTTTCCACACATCGGGTATTTGAAGAATGGACATCGACAAGTTGAGGACCTTGGTGCGGTAGCTTACTCCCTTCGAGCCTAGATGTTTTAGCATCAGCATGCTTATTCCGTCAGGGCCAATGGATTTAGACGATTTGGTCTTTTTGATGACACTCTGAACCTCCCCATCGGTGAAAGTAAGTGGTGCGCAGTCTTTTGGCATTTTGCGTAGCCGTCAGGTAACACATCGTTTGGTCTTGTCGGTCGAAGGGTGCAATGTAAACTGCCGGCTAAAATAGCTCGCGCTCTTCTTCGGGTCCGAGAAGGCATGGCCATCGAATTGAATTTCAACCCGGTCGTCATGTCTCTTCGATTTAGACAAGACGTTGACAGTAGTCCAAAGCTTACTTGCACCGGTGGAGAGATTGCAGGTCTTCCGGTGCGCTATCCACGCACAGGCCAAGAGGATACGGAGCAACCCTGCTCCTAGGTGTTGCTCTAATGACGACAAACTTAAACTAACACTTACCGATCCAGAGTTAGATGGCCGAAATAACAGCCCTTGGCCGGATAAAATCTCAAAATAACTTTTGTTTTACGTATATAATTTAAAAATGTATTTTTCAAACATTCCAGTCAATGAAAACTAATTTGTTTCGTAATTGCTAGTACCTGCAAGCTTTCAGGAAGAACAAGACTGAGAATTGAGAAGTTAAGCTCAAAAAGAGGAAAAAGTAAAGAAGCGGAAAACTAGCAGAACTTCAATTTTTATTTTCACAATTCAAAACTATTAAAATATAAAAATCAAAGCAAATGCGTAAAATATCGCTTGTTTACACATGTGTTTTAACAGTTGTTTCTGCATATTTAGCTATTTTCTGCTAGCAGAAACTAGCAGCTCTCTCTGCTTCTTACCCTCTCAACTTGTGCTCTTTTCTCTTAGATCTTTGAGTTAAAAATAGCTTTTTACAGCAGAAACTTGGCTTAGCTAGTGATAATTATCAGACAAGAAACAAACTTAATATGTTTTTTAAGTGATAAATGAATACGAATAGATTCTACAATAAATCACACCAAATCATCAAAATGTATACAAGAAATTTAGGGGAAAAACATAACAGAAATGTTAATTTACATTATAAATTAAAAAATATATTCGTAAGAAGAAGCACGCTCTCAAGTAAGATGGTGTCCACGTGAGGATTCTTTTATCGCTCATTATCGGCAAATTCTCTTTTGGTGTGGCTCTGTGCGTTTACACGAGCAGAAAGAGTTCAGCCACACGAGTCGATTTTTTCTGTCATTCCTTTATATAAAATTTTCGCAAATGTTTGTGCGGGTCGGCGACACTTAGAGCGTATTGCAAATGAACTATGATTTGCATATTGGTATGGTGGTCTCATATGTTGCTTTCAAACAAACAAAAAATACAAATATATGTATTTGTTGCTATTGCAACTTTTCAGCATATTCGAATACAAGTTCGAATGTCTCAGCGTTGTATGCGTAAACATGTGAAAACTATGGAGCTCATCGCAAAAGATCATGTGTATTCTACTCATTTGATCACAGATAAAGAGATACCCAACTTATGTGTTACTGGAAATGGGAGAGCAATTGCTAGACGTCAAAACCTCCTGAGCTCAGTTTAGTGTCAAAGTGCAGAAGGTTTTGTTGTTTAGCAATTGAAAAAAGAGTCCCAGGCCAGACTGGCATCCTACTAAAATAATATGTAAACAGAGATATTTGCTGCCACTGTTGAAGATCACTAACAACAATTGGAACACAATGAAAATTACGCGAAACTAAATGTATGTGATGAAATCTTTTGTGATGCCATGCTTCGTAGTATTAATTTTCATTGCTAACGATAAAAAACATTTATAAATTGAGATCTTATACATTTATTCATTATTGAGAGTTCAAAAATTAGTGGTTTTCATATATCACAAAATCGCAAAAGAAGGATTTAAATAGGTAACGGATACATGTATAGTAATATTTGATTTTATTAAATGTTGGGTATTTTAATTTAAATGCCCAAAAATTATTATTTTCTCCGATCTGGCTACAATGGAAAATGTTATAAAAACAAATTTTGAGGCCCCCACAAACTGGAATAAGTTGGACATCCCTTTATCCCTGTACGCATACTCAAGTTATGTAGCTTCAGCTTAAGTCATGTGCGATTGAAGAAAATCGAATTTTACGGTTTTCAATTCCACAAATCAAAACAATTCAATTCAATTATTGCTCACGAAAAGGGACAAAAATGTATGTGCCGCAAATTCGAAAAAACCTTCGTGATCACTCTAACACCAAGTAAACCAAATTTTTATTCACAAGTAAATGGGTTTTAAATAACGTTTGTTGCAGATTCATAAGTTATTTTCGTTTAAGCAAGGAATTTTTTTTTTTCTACATCAGATGAAGGGAAATTTCCAGAAACGACAACTTTCCATTTTATAGGTGACGGTAGTTATCAAAAATGCAGTTTAAATAATTTTAACTATGGGTTGGACGATATCTATGGTTTTCAAGGAGGTTTTAAATATTATGAACTGAAATTTGTGCATAGTGGATAAAACACAAATGCCTGAAGAGTAGGAAAACGCTTTTAATTTACTCGAAAAAGTATATTCCTAGGTATAGCAGATTGTATTCACTCTTTATGTTTGAAACACTTTCCACACTTAATTTATTTTTTACTATTTCCAAATTGATGTCTCAACAAATTTTTGAGCTTTCTATGTATTTATACAAAATAACTGATTAAAATAGTTTAAAATTATATATAAAATAGTTTATAATTATATATAAAAGAGTTTATAATTATGTATAAAAAAGTTTATAATTATATGTTAAATAGTTTATTTACCAGTTTTCCATTTTCTATTAATATCTTTTCTAAATAAATGCAGTAATGTTAAACTACAACTGCTTGGTAGCTTTTGGTATTTATGCACAGTTATTATAATTTTAAATATTATGATTCAATTACATAGGGTTTTGTTACTAGAGAGTGTTAATTTCAAATAAACGTTTATATGTTTTCCTCGCGAATTTTTTGTTTACGTTTTGATAATTTTGGCTCTTTTACATTCTATTCGTATTCCAGGTATCACTCCAAAAACTAATTTTTACTGGCTGGATTTTTGAAAAATATACATATATTTGAATCATAAAAACAGAACAATACAATTTTGATAGTATGAGTGAAAACAATTATGGCAAATTGTTGTGTTTGTGGTAACAATATATTAATGCATAAACAAAATATTAATGCATAAAAGGTTGATCTATTTCGATGTTCCCTACTTTTTAAAGAAAAAAACACAGAAAAGTCAAATTAAATGGGGAATGTTTATTATCATTCGAAAGAATCTTCTTTGGCATTTATTTTTTCAAGATTATCTCTTTTAAATGTTGGCCGCGGCTACGTCTCAGATGATCCATCCGTCCAATTTTCGTTGACTCGTTTGAGCATTTCGATTGGTAACTGACGAATGACACGCGTGGTGTTTTACTCCAAGATCGGAATCGAAGCGGGATTGTCCGCATAGACTAAAGACTTTACATATCATCACAGGAAAAAGTCTTACGGTGTGATATCACACGATCTTGGTGTCCAATCGACCGGCCCAAAACGTGAAATTATCTTCGCACCGAAGTGTTCTCTCAATAAATCCATTGATTGATGCGATGTGGGAGATCACGATCTTCTATTTTAGGCATCAAATATTCGGTTATCATGCGATAACGGTCGCCATTGACGGTTACATGCATCATTTTTGAAGAAATATGGACCGATGATTCCTCCGGCCCACAAACCACACCAAACCGTTGTTTTTTCTGGATGAAATGACATCTTTTAAATTTCTTTAGGATGCTTGTTTACATAACCATTGATTTAGAAATGAGCCTTATCGCTGAACAAAATTTGGCTCGAATATGTCTTGGGAAGGTCGAGCGTTTTCAGTTCTTGTACAAGCTGTATTTTGTACGATTTCAATTAAAGATCTCGACGTAAAATGAGCCAAGTCGTTTCATACGTCAGTCCGAGTTGCTGCAAACGGCGCCGAATGGACTCTCCACGGTCTTCGTGTAGACTCTCAGCTACGGCCGCTATATTTTCTTCACTGCGTGCTGGACATGGTCTTTTCGGTCGAATATTATACAATAATGAATGCTGGGTCTCAAGATGGGTAATGGTTTTGCGAATAGTACGCTCAGTAGGCCTATAATGTTCACCATAAGTTGAGTGAAGCCCGTGAAACACATTCTTTACAGAACGTGAATTTTCGTAATAAAGTTGAACGATTTGTAAATGTAAGTCGTAAGTCTTTCCATGATGAAATGCCAAACAATACTAAACAAAAACAAGTAAGGAAGGGCTAAGTTCGGATGTAACCGAACATTTTATACTCTCGCAAAGTCAAATAGTATACTCGTTTGAGATTTCTTTGTGGATTGACTGATATTTTCGGTAGAAGGTCAACTATAGGCACTGGGGTCCACATATTTAGTACTTAGGGGCTTACACAGTTTTAGTTCGATTTAGACAATTTTTGGCCACAAGGTGGCATACTTTAATCGCATTATTCACGCAAAGTTTTTTCCCGATACAGTCATTGTTGCCTGATTTGCATAGTGGAAAGTGAAAGAATCAGATGGAATTTAAAATGGTGTTATATGGGAAGTAGGCGTGGTTGTAGTCCGATTTCGCCCATTTTCGCACTATGACATAGAAACATGAAAAGAACGTTATGCACCGAATTTTGTTGAAATCGGTTAAGCAGATCTCAAGATATGGGTTTTCACCTAAAAGTGGGCTGTGCCACGCCCACTGACTAATTTTGAACGCGGTTCCTATAAAGTCATCTCATACCATCCCAGAGATAAAATTTAATGTCTCTGGCGTGTTTAGTGCTTGATTTATCGCGCTTTTGAAAGTTTTTAACACCGTTATATGGGGAGTGGGCGGAGTTGCCACCCAATTTCAACTATTTTCACACCATCAATAGAAGTGCTAAAAGCATTTGCTTCCAGTGAATTTTGTTATTATAGCATTAGCGGTTTAGGAGATATGTACATTAAACCTATTAGAGGCGGGACCACGCCCACTTAAAAAAAAAATTTAACTGCAGATGCCCCTCCCTAATGTGATCCTGTGTACCAAATAACAGTCTTGTATCTTATTGCGGAGCTTAGTTATGGCAATTTATTTGTTTTTGATTAATGGCGTTTTCTGGGCGTGGCAGTGGTCCGATTACGCCCATCTGCAATACCAACCGTCTCACGGTACCAAGAAACATGTCTACCAAGTTTCATAAAGATATCTCAATTTTTACTCAAGTTAGAGCTTGCACGGACGGGCGGACGGACGGACAGACAGTCACCCGGATTTCAACTCGTTTCTTCATCCTGATCATTTATATATGCATAACCCTATATCTAACTCGATTAGTTTTAGGTGATACAAACAACCGTTAGGTGAACAAAACTATTATACTCTGTAGCAACAGGTTGCGAGAGTATAATAACATTACAGCTTGAGACGAATCACGTGTGCTGTCAAAAAAAGTGCCTCTACTTGGATCACTTGTTATGAGTTTTTAAGAAGATATTTCACATCCCAAAAGTGTGAAAGTAACTATAGCTTCAAAAATTCATAGTGTTTAATGAGCAACGTTTGTAAAATAACACATATTTTCTTTGATAATATTAAATGTATTCAAACTCTAAAATTCGTAAAGTAATGTAGACAATTGCTATTGAGCAGTTTCCTGATTTCGACAGTTTCATTACAATATAATAGGAGTAAATACTTGAATAATGAAACTCTAAAATTCGTAAAGTAATGTAGACAATTGTTATTGAGCAGTTTCCTGATTTTGACAGTTTCATTACAATATAATAGGAGTAAATATTTGAATAATGAATACAAATATAGAATAAATACTTTATAGGTTGCAATGCAGTGTCCAATGCTTTCTTGTTATACCCTAAACAGGGTAAAACGATGTTTATAACGCCTAAAAAGAAACGTCGGAGACCGTGTAATATATAATATATAAATAAACTAGCTGTATGCGTTGCTACGCCACCAAATAAAATAAAGTTGAAGTAAAGACATTACACAACTATTCAATTCATTTGAAATCTTTTGATTGATTTTGTTCATTTCGAAAAAGTTGTGACATGGCAACATTTCGTTGGCATGGCAGTAATATTTCCATCTGGTGCGTAAACGAATAAATAAGAAGGTTTTCCGACGCATGAGCAGGGAACATAGAGCTGCCCATGTAGGATGCATGGATTCGCCAAATTTACACCACACACTTGCAACGACTGCCCCTGTACTTTGTTGATAGTCCTAACAGTACGTCTTCACCCTTGAATTTTCCAGTCAAAATTGTTGCCTTGATAACATTGTTCATAATTTTTTTTGACTGAGAGTCTGGTTCCGCTGCAAAGTTGTGGTGGATTTTTGTTTCCAAGAATAATGAATCTGTAAAGGACATACAGACATGTTTTATATGTACAAGTATATATAGATAGATGATTAGCATGATGAGCTGAGTATATTTAGCCATGTTTGCCTGTATATACGTGAACTAATTTCTCAGTTTTTGAGCTATCGATCTGAAATTTTGCACACTTCTTTTTCCTCAAGAGCTCATTTGTCGGAACTGCCGATATCGAACCATTATGGCATACAAACTGAACGATCAAATACATGTCCTTGTATGAACATTTTTTTTATTTGACGAAATTTTACATGGATTATTATCCAAGGCAACGGTACAATCTCCATAGAATTTGTTCAGATCGAACTACCATGTAGTTTAGTGAAGCACTGTTAAAAGTAGAAGAAATAGAAAACAATTACGTTTACTAGAATTAAAAATCGGTTTGTAGATTTGAATTAATTTGTACACTGGTCGTGAAATTACTAAATTTTTGTTGGTTAAATAACTCGGTTTTTTAAAGAATTTATATTGGCATTTTTAAAAATCTGTAAAACTATTTTATAAGAGTAATTAGGCACAATTATTACCATTATTAATATGAATGCTTCAATAGAAATAACCGATCATTTTATACTCGCGCTATTTGCCAGGGAAACATCTTCAAGCGTGACAAAACTTTTTTAGAAAAGTGAAAAAGGGTTAAGTTCGGGTATAACCGAACATTTTATACTCTCGCAATTTGCAAATAATAAAGCCAGGTGTTACGAAACTTTATATTAAAATATGTCCTAAAAGAATTCAACATTCATTATTCGACGATAGGGAAATGGATTACAATCATGTTTGGTATCTTATTAATTTATATAATATTATATGTCGTAGACTTACTTAGTATCATTTCTATATTTTGGTTCATATCCGAGATATTGGTATTAAAATCAACGTAGTTAACTTAAATGAGATAAATGTGATATAAACTCAATCAAATATATATATATTGGGTATATGAGGAAAAATCAACCATTGAAATGGAAGTCAGTATAGGTCTAGACCGAATTAATTCATAAACAGTTTAAAGTCCGCTAGAAAGTCGGAAATCGTATCGGGTGTATTTGGGCTAGGGGAAAGTCTGGACTAATTGCGTTAACTTTCAGCATTATTCAAGTATATTCGGGAACATGTTTTCATGCAAGATAAAACACACACACTGACCGACATATTCGGCATAAAGTCGCGAGAATAACAAAAATCATTATGCATATATATATATATATATATTGTATATATATGTAGTTTATGGTACCAGCGACCCGTGGTTGTTGGTCTGCGGATGACGGTAAATGATAGATGGGGGGGTTTCTAAATTGACGTCATTCTTATTTATTTATTTATAGTTTATTTTTCACGTACAAAAAGATTACTTCTAAAAAGAAATTTCTTCCAGCACACCCAGTAAAATACTAGCTGCCCGCCCCGGCTTCGCCCGTGGTACTTACATGTATTATACATATAAACCTTCTTTAAGAATCAGTCTATCTATTTAAAAAAAACCGCATCAAAATTTGTTGCGTAGTTTTAAAGATCTAAGCATACTAATAAACACAATACTTAAATAATAACTACAACATTACATAATTAATAAAAGTACATATTAATACTATACTAAATACATGTCTCATACTAAGGAAAGATAATGTTCTTGTGATATTTTGCAAGTATTTAATGGTATTAATTATTGAACTCATTATTTATTTATTTATTTATTACAAGGTCAAGGCATGTCTACATTATTTTTTTAAACTATAAATAACATCGTACCTATGAAAATAGTTTGTATGCGACACTTTGTTTATTAAACAAAGATTGGCGGCGACTCGGAGAATAAAAGAAATCGGCGCTGTTCAAAGAAAGTCGGCTTCCTTTGTCTTTGGTGCGCACCGCCACCGCTGCGGACCTGCGGCCTGCGCTCGCTGTCAATCTGAGTACGAACGTGAACGATGCAACACGTTTATCCGCGCAGATTTTTCCATCACGCGTTTAACGCAAATTCGTTAAATAACAAAATCAGAACACTATTTTCACTGCTATTTATTACTATAGTCGATCCGCGATGGTTATTGACTTAAAAAAGGTCCACCAGCGATTGTTTTCTGCTGTGAAGAGACGATATTTTGATAAAACCCCTCAAGCCGCACAAAAGCTTCGCGATGAAATATGGCGTAAACTGAAGAGTGAATTTGACCCAAAAAAATTATATCAATGATTATTGCCTAGTAGTACCTATAATAATAAAAGGTGTTTCTATAACCAAGTGTTTAAATCATATAATACCCTATTTTTCTCAAATCTGCAATGTTTTATTTTGTCAAACCAGTAATGACGTCAATTTTGGGAAAAGGGCGGTGTCATTAAGAAATGACGATAGGATGATTATAGGGCGGGGTTCAAAAATCTGAAAAAATCGATGACGTAATTTATGGACGGCCCCTATGTGGGTTAGAGGAAGTATGGAACCGATGTTTTCCATTTTTGACAACACGACATATTATAAGCTCTCTACATTTTATTAAGGTAACTCACAGATTGACCGATATTTTCGGTAAAAAGTCAGCCATAGGCACTGAGGTCCTTATATTCGGTATCTGTTGATATGTTAATTGATTCCGATCGTTTTTAGGTGTGAAAATTTATACTTTGATTATGTGCGCAATGCTTTATTTCGATAATTTCATTGATATATGATTTGTATATTGTAAAGTGATGGAATTAAAATTTCTTTTCTTATGTATATGTATGTTATGATGGTTGTCCTGGATTAACCCATGATTTTCTCCGTTTAAGATTCTTAAAATAAATTCATTTTTCATCGCCAGTGACAATTTGAAGCAAAATTTCATAAGTGTTTTTTCAGTTTTCCATTTGCTTTTCATTCAATTCATGTGGCACTTATTTGCTTTTGACTCAAAGTATCATTTTCATTCAATTTTCGTCTTCAAACTTTTTTGGTGGTCCTGCACGTCCGAAAAATGAAGGATCATCAAAATCATTATCTCTGAACCGTTGAAACCATCTTTTGCATGTTGCTTCTGATAGAGCATGTTTACTGTATGCCTCGACAAGCATTCGATACGACTCTACTGCAGTTGTATTTAACTGGAAACAAAAAATTAATGCTTTCCGCAAATCATCACTTTCCTGTACAAAATTTGACATTTTCAACACAAAGAAAATATATGATGCTGTTTGTTCAATGACTGTAAAGTTATATGATGGAACACAATTCGGCCTCTGTTGATCAAAGATGGCCTCTTCTGGATGAGTGCTGCCTTCAAGCGGTCCAGTTGTTGGCAGTAGAGGGCCGAATTGAGCGTTTGGCCATAGGGGAGTAGCTCGTAGTAGATGATTCCTTGCCCATCCCACCAAACACCCAGCAAAACCTTCCTGGCCGTCAATCAGGTCTTGGCCCTCATCTGGGCCGCTTCCCCGAGCTTTGACCACGACCGTTTGCGCTCGATGTTGTCATAAGTGACCCATTTTTCAACGCCAGTCACAATCCGCTTCAGAAACGGGTCGATTTTCTTGCGATTCCGCAGCGATTTGCAGATGGAAATTCGGTCTATCATGTTTTTTGCGTTAATTCGTGTGACACCCAAACATCGAGCTCCTTTTTGAATCCAAGGTTATGCAAATGGTTCCAAACGGTTTTCTGGCTTATCTTTAGTTCCTCAGCAATTAAATAAGTGCTCACGTGACGGTCTGTTTCCACTATTTCCATGATTTTATCGCAATTTTCGACGACAGGCCTCCCGACGCGTGGTGCATCTTTGACATCGAACTTACCGGAACGGAACCAAGCAAATCACTTTTGTGCTATACGTTCGTTTACATTATCGGGCTCATAAACTAAATTAATGTTTTCAGCCGCTTTTGCTGCTTTTTTGCTTTGATCGAAGAAAAATTGTAAAATATAGCGAATTTTCTCTTTGCTGGTGTCCATCTTTGACGAGCGCTCACAACGTACTGAGTCAATCAATCGAAAAACTGTCAAAGACAAACTTTTAGCGCGAATAAACACGTTTTCAGCGCCGCATAGTATGACATGATGCGACACGTAACACTAGTACTATGGATAATAACGCCATCTCTTAGATAAAAACCGAACGAACTTTTACTTTACCTAATACCTATAACAGCCAAATTCAGAGTTTCATAAAAGGGAATAACCGCTTGCAAAAGTTTCACTCCATATTTTGATCGGGGGAATCAAAAAATAATTTTGAATTATAATTGGACATGTAACTTTTTTATTTTAGAGAGTTTTCGATCGTATTCTTTCTTTCCTTAAAAGTGTCATAACTTCAAATAATGCTCCTCAAAATAAAATAACTAAAAATAGTACAATTGGTATTAACAAAAGTAATAAGTAGTCACTGATTTTAAGATTTAACGCTTTTATTTTAGGTGTGGGATTTACATACATTAATTTGCCTACATTCCTACATCTGCAGTATATTTTATAAGTTTTATTAGAGAGTTTTTAATAAATTACAAAATGAATTTTATTTGTTTTACAGGACCAATTATTGGGAACACCCCAATACCGGCACAAAGGACTAACAAGAATGACTACAATAATAGAGTCACACCAGCAGTATTGGAATTATGTTCCCCAATAGCGAATATTTTGCGAAACAAGAATTGTACATTTGAACAATTGCATGAAAATTTTCGTCAAGTGGTAATGAAAGACGTGCTCATATACAGAACGGAACAATTACTCAAGTCGCAGCCACTTATTAATTTGTGATTTTTTCTAATCAACATATTATGCTTAAGAATAGTAATGTGCCTTAAAATTATGACACATTTGTCAGAGATTTAGTCTATCTAATATAATCTAATATTTATTTTTATTTTCGTAAGTGCCGAAAAAAGACTTTATCGTCGCTAAGCCTTTGAGGGCGTATTACAGTAATAATAACTGCAATTACATATGTTTGTAAATGTGAAATTTTGTTTGGAATACTTTGACACTTGTTAAAATGCATATACTAACTTGCTCTGTGTTTGACAAAATAAAATAACTGCTCTTTTTTTATTAAGACAAGTCATGCGAATTTTGGTTGATTGATAATTTTAATTGGCATATTAAAACCAGATTCACTAAAAACATAATAATTCATTAAAATGAATATCGGTTCTACGTTACTGGAATTTACCCGGATTTTATCCGTTATCATTCCGGCGATCAAACCCGGGTCTTTACAATGCAACTAGACGGCGTCATTACTTCCTAAGGGCTAAAAAGATGTACCCGGAATTATCTGCGCAGTCAGCAATCATTCGTATTGTTTCGCGTTAAAAATGTAAAGTGGTGTTCTCTCTCCACTACTTTTTAATTCCTACATTTCGAAACTCCACCAACCGTCAAAGGGAATTTCTGTTACCTCTTACAACAACGATTGCACAAACAGTTACCGACACAAAACCGTGTCCCGAATCAGCTGATACGACCTATCTTATGAGTGCGCAATTTAATGATCAGTCACCACCGCTTCAACAGACCGTACGGTAGGATATCCGCGAAAATTACATTTTTCCCGTAGAAACGAGTGAGCTGAAAATGAGAGAGCAGTCTCTTGCAACGCGGGGCTGCCAATCTCGATATTTTGTAGTAATTAAAAAATAAACTTGAATATATTGAAAATATTCTTAAAGTAACTCAAAATCACAGTCGAAAATTCTTATTTATAAATAAGTAAACTATTTTTAATAGTTGGATTTTAGTTTTGAGCTTTTACATTAAGAAAAATTAGAACGAGAAAACTAAATGTGTGTATACAAATAGAACAATGGCAACATTGGTGAAATGAAAACACAAGAGAACAACTGATTTCTGCGTTTCAACTAAGGACATAACTTTTGACAAATTTGGTTTGATACGGGCGGTAAGTATGGAAGGGAGGAATGTCGGTGACTGTTTGGGCACTTAATTACTGCTAGTAGCTTAAAACTCTTCTCCGCTATACCGACCCTTTTTATAAAGTGAACAAAGTAGTAAAGAGTACACCTTAACGTTTTATTGGTATGGAACTTACATCATTGCCTTTCAATATATCAAATAATTACATATAATACAAAAAATTTGATTTCCATATAGTTTCTATAAATGAGATATTTTTAGTTATTATTATTTTAAGGCTGGTGTGCCTAACAAATTTAACTTACTGACCAATTCTTTGGCAAGATCAATCAAAAACGTATAATACAAATAAGCCCCTACCATATAATTCTTATAAATGAAGTACTTATATTACTAGCAGATCACTCCATTTGCCATTCCACTTGGGGGAAGAGGACCTCATATAGACTATCGAACTTTTAATATTATTTATAATCAATTCCGCACCCAATTGCTTCGTATGGAATCTACTGGGCGAGTAAGCCGCGCTGCACTTTATTTCATGACATTGACTCCACTCCCATGGCCCAATGACGCCTACATCGCATATTATGTTGCAGCCTAGCCGAGTGGGTCGCCGCTCACGACGCGACTTTTTTCTAATACTTACATTTTTAAATTCGAGGTATTTTTTCTAAAGGTATTGAAACAGTCTTCAATTTGAAGTAATTCCTTTTGATTAGCATTAATACTAAGGTACAAATAATGATATTTTATGGATCATCATTTTAATTTTTTTTTAGTAAGGATCCCTAACTTTTTTGAATATATTATATAATATAGCCTGTGTTCGCCGAAGAGAGTGTAGCTTCCCAACGATTACAGAATTTTTCAAATTTTTTAATCGTTTCATTATTACATATTGCTTCATGTCCGAGATATTTATATTAAAATCCTCCTAATAAGCTAAATTGAGAATGGCTTTAATATATGGGGTGTATGGGGAAAAAGTCAACCAGAGAATCAAAGAACATTATATTGGGCAAACGTGGTTTAAATCAGAGTTTTGACCAACTTTACGAAGAAGATTTAAGATACCATGCCCACTACAGTGATGACAAACTTAACCTTGAACTCGCCGATCCAAACAGGGTTGGATATTCCGACAAATCCGTAACTCACATATTGACCGATATATACGATATAAAACCAACCGGATGTTCGAAAATCTTTCGGATGGTAAATGGAGGAGGCACTGTAGGTATGTATATTCGTACTGCTTTGTCATTGGTGCTGGTGTTCGCGAGCTCAAGGCGAGCCACGGAAAGATATTTTAAAATTGTTAAAGATTTTAAATCGAAAAGAGCTATGTTGTCATTTTTGTCATTATGTTTTGCGTTTTTATGACTTTTCCGTTCTGGAAGAAGTATCAGAAAGTTGTTCAAATTATGATTTTTGGCGTTTGCCATCGTCGATAAAAAGAGCTTGTAGGCAAGTATTGCATAAACCTACAACTAATAAATCTTAAATTTTTCACCAGTACATATGCAGGCGAGTATATATAATATATATATATATTACTACTTAAATGGCCAAACTAGGTATATAGAACGTATATAAAGCGAATCCATGATCTGCGGATTGTAAAAATATTCCTCTTTTAGCAGATACTGAAAATGATGAGCGTATTTCACCACAGCTTAACATCAGCGGACTCGCTTGAATTAGAAAAATAATGCCAATCCCAGTGTTAAGGAATGTACGCATACTAATTCGTTAATTTACAATGCGCAAACGACTCTGCATTTAATTGTTAGATATTCTGATTATAATTATTTGATATCAAAAGTAAAAAATCTGGATTTTGAATATACTCAAAAACATATTTCGTGGCCTGAAATGGCCTTTCTCAACTCATATCTTTCTTTTGATTCAATCGTTCCATTGAATTATTAATTTCATGCAAAAATTTGAAGAATTTGAAGTTCAAAACCTTAACTCAAGCAACTGTCAAAGTTCAGAAGGTCTGACGTTTACAGATTGAAATCCTACCAAAAAAAATGTGAACAGAGAGATTTATTGCTGCTGTTGGAGATCACTAACAAAAATAAAATAACAATGAAAATGAAAGAAAACCCGAAATCGAAATGTATGTGATGAAATCTTTTGTGATGCCATGCTTCGCAATATTAATTTTCAACTAAAAATGATAGAAAACGTTTACTAATTGAGAGTTAAGACATTTTTCCACTTTTTAAGTATTGAAAGTCCAAAAATCAGTTGTTTTAATGTATCACAAAATCACACAAATGGATTGAAATAGTTTTTCCATATGTTTAATGGATATATGTATAAAATATTTCATCTTAATAAATGTTGGGTATTTTAATTTAATTGGCCAAAAATTATTATTTTGTCCGATTTGGTTACAACGGAAAATGTTATGAAAAACGCTAATTTTGAGACGCTCTCACACTGGAAAGAGTTGGTCATTCAGGGAAAGAGAATAACAGAAAAATCAGCGGAAATGAGAGAGTCTCGCATCATGTCATCCTTGCCATTATCAGAGAACGTACATATATTATAGAGAAGGTTCAATTGCGGACCAGCGTGTGAATTGTCAAAACCTAACAAGATTTTATTAGTGAATTTCACCAAATCTGGCTCGGAAGGAGAAATTTTAACAGTAGCGAGTGAACAGAGCTGAGAATTCAATGAAAATTATGCTCAGAGACTTGCTTTGATATTACAGCTGCATGTTAGCGTTTTGCCTTATATATATTTTTATACGTTTATATGCAATCATATTTATTGATATGAATATCATTTTGCGAATTTTTATGAATGCATGCAAAACTGATAAGATCTATTAAATTATGGAATTTCGAAATAATATATATTTTTAGTCAATTTGGGCATTTAATAATATTATATAGTTTTTACATAATATGCATTCTTATATAATTTTATATCTTTTATCATATTAATCTTATATAGTCATATGTACATTTATCTGAACATGCGCATTTGAATGTACGCATTCAGAAATTCAAATCATAATTTATCACTTATCAATACACTATATGCAGAGAATGTTAATAAATATATAAATCCTAATATATTAATATTCTCTGCTATATGTGCGCACATTGATTTATATGTCAACATATATATGTATGTATGTATATATTATAAAACATTGCCAACAAATAATGCATACACAAACCAACCTACATACATATGAATATCCGTACACATGTAAATATGTCACCTGCAAAAACTACAAACATTATTCTACAAAAACAACAATCGCCACAAGTCAATATGTCAGCCAAATAGCCGAAGCCAAAATATATAGTAAATCACACAACAACAACATTTTCATTCATGAACGCAGGCGTACTTTCGACAAGCAACCTCGCTTCATTCATAAAAACAGATACCCTCACATCCCCCCGAGCATGCTTTTACCTACAAGCGTCTTTTCACGAAGATGGCAAAAGCTAAAAGTCATAAATTGAACAAATTTCTGATATTCCCTCTAGAAGAGAAAAGTGACAACCCCGCAAATATGAGTATTAAAATATTTTAGAATAAAAGTGACAACATAGCATATTTGTCGATTTACAATTCAATAAACTTTTTAAAGAAAATATTCAATATTTCTCTGATTTATGTAAACAGTAAACCGCGGTTAAGTATCACTCCTCCAATCCCTCTTATCCGCTTGTGGCTTGCTGCATTGTTATAGTGTCTTCCACTGTTCCCTTAACGTTACTTTGACCATACACACATACATACACTATTTTAACTCATTAAGAATATTATTAATTGTATTTTCGCAAAGAATTATAAAATATATCTATAAATTGTACTTTACAAAGAATTGTTGTCCAAGTGCATTTCCGCTAACGAAAATGCAACTGTTAACAAAAATGTATCGTTAATTCCAAATAATTTTATTACTTATTTGCCCAAGTGCATTAATTCCAAAGAACTTTAATAACATTATTTTCAAGTGCATTTCCGCTAACGAAAATGCAACATTAGCGAATTGTTACACTTTTTGTAAACGCACCAGACAAATTTCTTAAGAATTATTGTACAAACATTTATCTTTATCAACAAAATAATAGTATATAAGAAAGTGGAAATAAAGAATAACCAGCAGTTATTGATGGAACCTTAAACCTAATCGTTTTATTATACTCTCGCAACCTGTTGCTACAGAGTATAATAGTTTTGTTCACCTAACGGTTGTTTGTATCACCTAAAATTAATCGAGTTAGATATAGGGTTATATATATATAAATGATCAGGATGAAGAGACGAGTTGAAATCCGGGTGACTGTCTGTCTGTCCGTCCGTCTGTCCGTCTGTCCGTCCGTCCGTGCAAGCTCTAACTTGAGTAAAAATTGAGATATCTTTATGAAACTTGGTAGACATGTTTCATGGTACCGTGAGACGGTTGGTATTGCAGATGGGCGTAATCGGACCACTGCCACGCCCACAAAACGCCATTAATCAAAAACAAATAACTTGCCATAACTAAGCTCCGCAATAAGATACAAGACTGTTATTTGGTACACAGGATCATATTAGGGAGGGGCATCTGCAGTTAAAAGTTTTTTTTAAAAAGTGGGCGTGGTCCCGCCTCTAATAGGTTTAATGTGCATATCTCCTAAACCGCTAATGCTATAATAACAAAACTGACTGGAAGCAAATGTTTTTAGCACTTCTATTGACGGTGTGAAAATAGTTGAAATCGGGTGGCAACTCCGCCCACTCCCCATATAACGGTACTGTTAAAAACTACTAAAAGCGCGATAAATCAAGCACTAAACACGCCAGAGACATTAAATTTTATCTCTGAGATGGTATAAGATGACTTTATAGGAACCGCGTTCAAAATTAGACAGTGGGCGTGGCACAGCCCACTTTTAGGTGAAAACCCATATCTTGAGATCTGCTTAACCGATTTCAACCAAATTCGGTGCATAACGTTCTTTTCATGTTTCTATGTCATAGTGCGAAAATGGGCGAAATCGGATTACAACCACGCCTATTTTCCATATGACACCATTTTCAATTCCATCTGATTCTTTCACTTTCCACTATGCAAATCAGGTAACAATGATTATATCGGGGTAAAACTTTGCGTGAATAATGCAATTAAAGTATGCCATCTTGAGACCAAAAATTGTCTAAATCGAACCAAAACTGTTTAAGCCCCTAAGTACGAAATATGTGAACCCCAGTGCCTATAGTTGACCTTCTACCGAAAATATCAGTCAATCCACAAAGAAATCTCAAACGAGTATGCCATTTGACTTTGCGAGAGTATAAAATGTTCGGTTACATCCGAACTTAGCCCTTCCTTACTTGTTTTTTTTTGTGTTTCTCATTAGGAGAAAAGAAAAGTGGCGCAGTCGGTAGGATACCCGTGTATCCTTGTGTGTAAATCATTTAAATTCGAGTTACATGAGAAAGGATATTGGATATTTTAATATCCGTAACGGGTAAACGAAAATAAGAACAGATCCTTTAAAAGATTAAAGGACGTACAAAATTTTTGTGACATTCAAACTTCATAAGATTGAAGAACACATCCTTTAAAAAATTAATGGACATATAAAATTTTTTTTGTGACATTTGAACTTCATAAGATTGAAGAACAGATCCTTTAAAAAATTAAAGTGCAAAACTCTTAGACTTCATAAGATTGTGGATCCTTTAAAAATTTAAAGAACACATACAAAATATAAAAAAAGAGAAAAAACAACACAACGGAAGAAAGTGACAACTTTTTATCCTAATCAACTTTAAACTCAACATAGTGACAACTTTTTATCCTAATCAACTTTAAACTAAACATAGTGACAACTTTTATCCTAATCAACTTTAAACTCAACATAGTGACAACTTTTTCCTAATCAACTTTAAACTCAACATAGTGACAACTCTTATCCTCATCAACTTTAAACTCAACATAGGGACAATTTTTTCATCTCAATCAACTCTAAATCCAACGGTAGAAGCACAGACTCAAGCAGACAGCAATATATATATTTTCAACAAAATTGTCTGAAAGTAAGAATTTGATTAACTATATTATACTATTTATATTATTTTATATCCATTAATATTATTATTAAATGTATGTAACTCAAAAGATAAGCATAAAATTATAAATTAAAAGAAAACTACTGTATACGTCAGAAAAACAAAAATTTGCAAGAACTCCTACATAATATAACATTGATAAAAACTAAAGCAAAGAAAAACTATTTAAGGCATAAAAATAAAAGAGAAAACCGCATTCGTGTGTAAGAGACAATTTCTTTTTCCTTTTCCTATATTTTTTTTTTTTAAATGGCAGTACAGGCTGAAAACTTAATGAACAGATTAACTATAAACCCTCTGAAATACTTAAACAATTTACCTGAATTCTATGGCGACTCAGGAGACCTGCAGACATTCACCACACTCATTGACCGAGTACACTCACACCTACAAACATACGACGAAATGTCCCAACTACTTTTTTCGGACATAATAAAGTCAAAACTCAAAGGAAGGGCAACACAGGCGATAGAAATAAACTGCCACGCAACTTCATGGGCAGAGATTAAAACCATACTACAGAATAATTTCGGAGATAGACGTTCCTGTGAAGAACTCTTCGACGAATTACGCAGCGTGACCTTTAGAACAAATACCCTAGATTTCTATAACGATATGAAAACCAAATTACACAGATTAAATAACAAACTAGTAGTTATTTTAGGGGAAACCGAAGCGACTAGAGAGAGCGCGATAATCAACAAGCGCACTGCCCTTAACATCTTTAAAAATAAGATCCCTGAACCAATGAAGTCTATCCTATTCTGCAGAAACCCAGGAGATTTGGAGTAGGCTATGGACATACTATTCCAGGCCGGATACGCTCATGTAGGGAATAATAACGGTAACAACCCGGAGTTTAAAACTCATTCGGGTAATAGGAATAATAACTACAGAAATAGTACACAATACAATAGGAGAGATAGTAGGAATATAACACAACACAGGAACCCCCAACAACCATTCAACAGACAAAATTCCCAACCAATGCCCCAAAATAATGGAAGAGACTTCCAACAACACCAACCATACCAAAAACACCGACTATACCAACAACCATCCCAACAACACCGACTATACCAACAACCATCCCAACAACACCGACTATACCAGCAACCATCCCAACAACACCGACCATATCAACAACCATTCCAACAACACCGCCCATACCAACAAGTAAACCCACAAAACCCCAACCAAAATCCATCATTCCAAGGACGAAATTCTAGAAACCAACCAGAACCTATGGACATAGGAAAAATAGAAGTCGCTGAAAATTTTCAGGAACTAGCCTCAAAAATAAATTACCATTTATAATAATAAGGACAAGGATAGGGTTTATAAGACTTATAAAAGACACAGGCGCAACAAATTCAATTTTAAATCCGGGGATCTGCGATCCCAAAAGAATTCATTCAACCAGCCCACTTCTAATCAAAACTCTTCAACATCAAATTTACGTTCACGAAAAAGCCATAGTACCTATGTTCAAAGAATTTAGCGACACTGAAAAGGATAAAACACTGGAATTCTATATAATAAGATTTCATAAATTTTTTGACGGTCTGATAGGTAATGATATATTGAGACCATTAAATGCCTGCATCAATTATGGAAAAAAGGAAATAACCATCGGTAACAAGACACTCCCTATGCACTTCGAAGACGGAAACTTAAATAAGAAAAGGATAATAGCACCAGATAACTCTGACCTTGTTTATTATAAGGAAGAAAAGGACGGAAAGATTGTAAGAGAAGGAATTTTGAATGTGGAAAATGGAGAAGTAGAAATGAACTTGCTATCCGAAACTAACCAGGTGACTACGCAGAAGGTAGATCATGAAAATTTTAGCATAATTGAGAACAAAGAATTTAAACCATTGAATGATCAAATTAGAATAGGACACTTAAACCCTGAGGAAAAATCACAACTATTACAATTAATAAATAGATATCATAGTATTTTTTACCAGGAGGGCGATAGACTTTCGTTTACTTCCGCAATAAAGCATCGAATTAGAACTACAAACAATATACCCATATTTTCCAAGTCATATAGATACCCGTACGTACACAAAAAGGAAGTTATAGATCAAATCCAAGAGATGTTGAAAAATAAAATAATTAGGAATAGCAATTCTCCCTATTCAGCCCCAATTTGGATCGTGCCGAAGAAGGCCGATGCCAGCGGAAAACCAAAATGGAGACTTGTGATCGACTATCGTAAGGTGAACGAAGTAACGATCGATGACAAGTTCCCCATCCCGAACATAGATGAGATTCTCGAAAAACTGGGAAGAAGCCAGTATTTCACTACACTCGATCTAGCGAAGGGTTTCCACCAAATCGAGATAGAGGAGGAAGACATCCACAAAACCGAATTTAGTGTCGAAGGAGGACACTACGAATTTCTGCGATGCCTTTCGGGCTAAAAACAGCCCCTGCAACGTTTCAGAGATTGATGAACAATTTACTCCAGGACTATATCAATAAAATCTGCCTAGTATACCTGGACGACATAATCATATTTTCAACATCCCTACAGGAACATATGAACTCACTCAGACTTATATTTGCAAGATTACAGGAAGCAAACCTAAAAATCCAACTGGATAAGTCGGAAAGGAAACAGAGTTCCTTGGACATATAATCACAACGGAGGGAGTCAAGCCCAATCCTAAAAAGATAGAATGCGTTGTTAACTTTCCGATACCCAATACTCCTAAACAAATTAAACAATTTCTTGGCCTAACCGGATACTACAGGAAATTTATAAAGGACTATTCACTAATCGCCAAACCCATGACTAAATATTTAAAAAAGGATGTAAAAATAAACACTTCAGACCCACAATATCAGGAAAGCTTCAATACGCTCAAAACATTACTAATTCACGACCCAATCCTTGCATACCCTGATTTTACAAAAATATTCACCCTCACAACAGACGCAAGTAATTACGCTCTAGGTGCAGTTCTCTCCCAGGACAACCACCCCATTTGCTACGCGAGTCGTACTCTTAATGAACACGAAATCAATTATAGTACAATAGAAAAAGAACTCCTAGCAATAGTATGGGCAACTAAATATTTTAGGCCATATATCTTCGGACGCAAATTTTTAATTGAAACTGACCACAAACCTTTAACATGGCTTTTTTCCATTAAGGAACCCAATTCAAAACTTGTCAGATGGCGACTAAAATTATCCGAATTCGATTATGAAATAAAATACAAAAAAGGAACGAAAAACAACAACGCAGATGCGTTATCCCGTATTAGACATGAATCAATAAATATAAATACATTAGAATCCGACTTTCTGACAATTAGAGAGACTTTGTCCCCATTAAATCTTTTTAAAAATCAAGTAGTTATCGAGAAAATTACATCTGGATCTATGAGAATAAAAACCATGTCTATTTTTAGGAGCACAAGGAAAATAATCTAACTCAAGCAACTAGATAGAGACACTGCTATCACCTTAATTAAAAACCATTTCAACCCTACACAGTTAAATGCCATTTTAATAGATGACACATTCTATGAAGTTTTTAAGACTACTTATGAAGAATTATTTTCTAACAATAATGACTTTATAATTACAAGATGCTTTACCTTACTAGTAGATATAGAAGACGAAAATACTTTAAGTAAAACCATTGAGAATGAACACTTCGATAAAAACCATAGAGGCATACAAGCCGTTTTTGAAGAATTAAAGACACAAATATATAATCCCAAATTAAAATTAAGAATAACCCAATTTATTAACAATTGCGAAATTTGTAACTTAGAAAAATACGATAGAAAGCCCCCTAAAATACCCTACAAAATTACCGAAACACCCTCTAAACCTCGTGAAGTTATTCACATTGACGTTTTTTACACATTAGAAAAACAAATCTTTATGACAATAATCGATAAATTTACAAAATTTGCTGTAGCTTACAGAATCAATGGAAGAACTTGGTTAGAATTTAAAACAAAACTATTACTTATCTTAACACTTACGGTAAAATTGAGAAAATTATTGTTGATAATGAACTCGGCTTCAAAGCCATACCAATGCAGGAATTTCTAAAAGATGAAAATATTACAATACACTACACTTCTAACAGTAATCATACTTCAAATGCGGACATTGAAAGATTGCACAATACAATCAACGAACATATCAGACTTTTGAGACACAATGAAAGGAGCCAACACGAAACAGTAGAAGAAAAAATTTTAAGGATAATAGGTTTTTATAATAACACTATTCACAGTACCACAAAAACTAAACCAATTGACTTTATAAATGGAAAAATTCACGAAGACAAATATAAACAGATCCACGATTTAATTTTGAAGAAAAAAGAAAAATATATAAATAGATTAAATAAAGACAGAAAGGACATTGATATCCAAGAAGGTCCGAACTTTATAAAAGAAATCAGAGGCGGCAAGAATCATAGAAAATACAGGAAAATAGATGCTACTATAATTGACAACGAACATTTAAAAGACACTAAGACTGGATTAAAATATTACAAAACACACGTGAAACAAGATAAAAAATATCAGGATAAAAGTAACCCCAAAATAAAAGCTAGACATTAAAAACTAATACTTACCCTTTCAGATGGCACCCTGGATTTTATTGACCACATTTGTGACAACTATATACGCACAATCCATTGACATTCAAGACCTATCATACAATAACGACATCTCACTCCTACGCCAACATGTAGATGACATCGGACAAATTATTTTCTCCGGGAAACTGGGAATTATCCCCACAGATATTCTTACTCAAACCGAACTTAACCTAATCTCAGACTTTGCCAGTTATACTAACATTAAGGTATCCATAGCACTTCATGACGGTAACATCATCATTATCCTCCTTATACCACAATTTTCACAAGACTCACTATCCATGGTGACATTCGTACCAATACCCGACAAGAATAATAAATCCATACAACTTAATCATTCTGATGTCCTCATAGATTTAGAAAACAACATTTATAGTACGTACATTAAGGAAAATTTGAAAAAGAACCTAATAAAAATCAACGATAATTGCTTGAATAATATATTAAATTTTGAAGAAGCCGACTGCAAAATGCAAATATTTAATAGACAGGAAATAGTGGAAATAATTCCAGGCATATTAGTTCTCAAACAATTCAATAGTAACATATCGCACAATTGCAGTAAGGCTAAACTAAAAATTTCGGGAAATTACTTGATAAAATTTGAAAATTGTGAGATAAACACGTTAAACAAAACTTTTACAAATGTTAAACTTAAAATACAAGACAAATTTATCCTACCTAATCTCATAACGAAAATCAAAGACAACAGTAATACAACGCTTGCAGACATAAAAATTGAATCTTTATATCTAAAACAAGTAGAATACGAAAGAACATTGAAACAAGTACTATATACGGATAAGAACTCGAAAATACTTAGTTTTAGCATAGATACCTCAATTATTATATCAATATGTATCTTAATTATTTTTATATACTTCTTCAGGAATACAAAAACATATATTCCGAACGTACAATTAAAAAACGAAACCACTATAAACAACCCGGCAAAAATAATATAATTTCGTCGGAGCCTCAAACTAACGGTGGGGGTGTTATAGTGTCTTCCACTATTCCCTTAACGTTACTTTGACCATACACACATACATACACTATTTTAACTCATTAAGAATATTATTAATTGTATTTTCGCAAAGAATTATAAAATATATCTATAAATTGTACTTTACAAAGAATTGTTGTCCAAGTGCATTTCCGCTAACGAAAATGCAACTGTTAACAAAAATGTATCGTTAATTCCAAATAATTTTATTACTTATTTGCCCAAGTGCATTAATTCCAAAGAACTTTAATAACATTATTTTCAAGTGCATTTCCGCTAACGAAAATGCAACATTAGCGAATTGTTACACTTTTTGTAAACGCAACAGACAAATTTCTTAAGAATTATTGTACAAACATTTATCTTTATCAACAAAATAATAGTATATAAGAAAGTGGAAATAAAGAATAAGCAGCAGTTATTGATCGAACCTTAAACCTAATCGTTTTATTTTTTTTTGTGTTTCTCATTAGGAGAAAAGAAAAGTCTGCATCTCACGTTTTTTTTTCTTAATTTTTTTAAGGAAAACGGTAATTTTTTTTTAAATACATAGAAATTATTTTTTTGGTAGCACAATCGCTTATGTACTACAAAGCACAAAAAATCTGCAACTTTGGTTTTGGCACTTAACCAGGATTGACTGTATTTGTCAAAAAATGTACGTAAGTGCGTATGTAAATATTTGAATTTTTTGTACACACATCTGCACATGACTTGTTGACTTTGTTTCCATTTACGCATGCCACGTTGTATATGAATAAGGGTTGATTTTGCACTTGCCATATGAGATGTATGTTTGTAAGAGTGTGTATGGTTCTGATATCCCATGAAAGAAAGAGTGTACATATTATATTTACATACATACGTTGCATATAGACAAATTAACAATTATAATGGGTACTTTCATATTTGTTTACATGCACACATAATTATACATATACTTACATATATATGTATAAGAATATTTGCGACCGCTTGGTTTTTTCTTATGGGGTTATGTCAAGTAAGAGGAGTAAAAAATCAAACCCAGAAAGCTGACTGAACTGAAGCAGTCCATTAGATAGATATTTAAGGGCAATCCCGATGAACCCTCCAGCCCGCATTAATTTTCTAATTAGGCGTCGCATATGCGTGGCTGAGCATGGAGGAATAATTAATTGTGTAAAATAAAATAAGATTTTCTATACAATACAAAAAAATTAATGTAATGCATTGATTAAAAAGAAACTTAGAGGAAATTACGGTTTATTTTTGTAGCACGATTCGTGAGCCGCCCTGTATATGCAGAATATCTTAAAATTATATGTAAATTCGTTTGCGCATTGTAAATATACGAATCTGTAAGCGTATATTTCTTAACATTGAATTTAGCATTATTTTTCTCTTTTGACATTCAAAATGCTCAATTCTGCTATTTTGCGCTCCGCAGGGGTAAAATTCTGGTGAAATCAGCTTATAATTTGTTTGTGGTGAAATGCACTAATGTTGGCGAGTAACCATCAGTCAAGAGGAACATTTTGACAATCGGCACACCATGAACCTTTTCTATGATATACGTTCTTTGGCCAAACTGGGAATATTGATATGCTATTTGAAATATATTCCCTTCATTGAACTATTATTTATTATATTTTTAATTATTTTTTGTTAATTCATTTTTACTGTATTGTGAATTATTAGTAATAATTTAAACATACTTTGACATATTTCTTAAAATAATTCATGTACTTGACACTATTATGGAGTCGCAAAAGTACACAAATGTGTTTTGCCGTCGGCATTTTCATATCATGTGTACATGTAAAGAAATATGAAAGAAAAATATTTGTAAATTTGCTTAGAAATCACATACACAGAAACTCACGTTTTTTACTTTCATGTGAAAGAATCAATCTGTCGAAGGACTGACGCGACGACAAAGCGTCACCACATTGTGTTGTTGATAGAAAATCCGAAATGAGGCGAAAAAATAAACAAACGCTCGCCGATTGTCGTCGCTTTCCTTGCCGCTCTAACAGCTTTGCCAACAAATCATTGTAAATATGTACATATGCTTAAATATGAACATGAATACATTTTGATGCCGATTTTTGCGAGTCACGGAAAAATATTTTAGAATTGTAAAATATTGTAACAGATTTCTCGATAAATCGTCTACCTGTAACTCACTCTTGAGTGCGATCATTGGATTGTTAAATAAAAGTCCCAATTTAATGGCTACACACTTATCTTTATTTCTAATTCCAACAACTTAACACTTATTGCTCGTTATACGATCTTACAACTTCTTGCTTATAGCTTAATTGCTCTTATCACGACAACACTCTAACTAGAACTGTGTTTGCTCAGAGAACGTATATGATAGAGAAGGTTCATGGTGTGCCGATTGTCAAAATGTTCCTCTTGACGGAGGGTTACTCGCCAACTTAAGAGGATCTCACCTCAAACAAATTATAAGCGGATTTCACCAGAATTTTACCCCTGCGGAGCGCAAAATAGCAGAATTGAGCATTTTGAATGTTAAATGAGAAAAATAATGCTAAATTCAATGTTAAGAAATGTACGCTTACATATTCGTATATTTACAAAGCGCAAACGACTTTGCATATAATTTTAAGATATTCGGCATATACAGGGCGGCTCACGAATCGTGCTAGAAAAATTAACCGTAATAAGTTTCTGTATTGTATAGAAAATTTTATTTTATTTTACACAATTAATTATTCCTCCATGCTCAGCCATGCATATTGGACACCTAATTAGTAAATGAATGCGGGCTGGAGGGTTCAAGTCGGGATTGCCTCAAATATCTATTTAATGGACTGCTTCAGCTCAGTCAGATTTCTGGGTTTGATTTTGTACTCTTCTTGCTTGACATAACCCCATAAGAAAAGACCAAGCGGTCGCAAATATTCTTATACATATATATGTAAGTATATGTATAATTATGTGTGCATGTAAACAAATATGAAAGTACCCATTATAATTGTTAATTTGTCTATATGCAACGTATGTATGTAAATATAATATGTACACTCTTTCTTTCATGCAAAATCTCCGTTGCTACGGACAACCAATGGCCGAAGCTCACGTTTTTTGTTTTCTTGTCAAAGAGTCACTGTGTCGAAGGACTGACGCGACGACAAAGCGTCACAACATTGTGTTGTTGGTAGAAAATCCGAGCTGTGCCGAAAAAATATTAACGAACGGCCGCCGATTGTCACCGCTTCCCTTGCCGCTCTAACAGCTTTGCCCACAAATCATCGTAAATATGTATGTTTATATATGAGCATGCATACATATTGATGCAGATTTTTGTGAGACACGGAAAAATATTTTAAAATTGTAAAATATTTTAAATCGACAAAAGCTTTGTTGCCAGTTTTGTCAATTTTTTCTGTGTTTTGTGGGCTTGCGTGGTTGCAACTTTTCCCTTCCAGAGGGAATATCAGAAATTTGTTCAATTTATGATTTTTAGCTTTTGCCATCGTCGCGAAAAGATGCTTGTTGGCAAACGCATGCTCGGGGAGATGAGAGGGTGTCTGTTTTATGAATGAAGCGAGGTTGCTTGTTGAAAGTACGCCTGCGTTCATGAATGAAAATGTTGTTGTTGTGTGATTTACTATAAATTTGGGCTTCGCCTATTTGGCTGACATATTGACTTGTGACGATTGTTGTTTTTGTAGAACAATGTTTGTAGTTTTTGCGGGTGACATATTTACATGTGTACGCACACACATATGTAGGTTGGTTTGTGTATGCATTATTTGTTCGGCAATTTTATGTAGATATATGCGTGTACATATAAATCAATGTGCGCACATATAGTGTATTGATAAGTGATAAAATCATAATTTGACTTTCTGAATCCGCACATTCAAATGCGCTTGTGCAGATATACATATGATTATATATAAGATTAATATGATAAAAGATGTACATATGTACATATACATATATTGTAATAAATTTAATCTCTATTGTTATAATAGAGAAATTGACTATAAATATTATTTCGAAATTTCATAATTTAAAAGATCTTATCAGCTTTGCATGCATTCATAAAAATTCGCAAAATGATATTCATATCAATATATAAACGTATAAAAATATAAGCCAAAAGGCTAACATGCAGCTGTAATATCAAAGCAAGTCTCTGAGCATAATTTTCATACAATGCTCAGCTCTGTTCACTCTCCACTGTTAAAATTTCTCCTTCCGAGCCAAAAGTGGTGAAATCCACTATTAAAATCTTGTTAGGTTTTGACAATTCGCACGCTGGTCCGCAATTGAACCTTCTCTATGATATACGTTCTCTGGTTTGCTGCACAATCTGACAGCCCTTATATAGTAAATCTGTAACAAAACATTGCTTCTAGAACATTCTGGCAACTACGAGTTCGCTAACTAGTTGCTTCTGGCAGTTTATCGTTGATTCGATTTTGTTCTATCATCCGTGTTCGTCACAATATTTTAAATCGCCAGAAGCTTTGTTGCCACTTTTGTCACTTTGTTCTGTGTTTTGTGGTCTTGCACGGTTGTCACTTTTCCCTTCTAGAGGGAAAATCAAAAATTAAAAAATAAATTGCTCAATTTATGATTTCTAGCTTTTGCCGTCATCGCGGAAAGACGCTTGTAGGCAAACGCATGCTCGGGGAGATGTGTAAGGCGTTTGCTTTTATGAATGAAACGACTTAACTTATTGCATGTGCGCTAGCGTTCATGAATGAAAATGTTGTTGTTGTGTGATTTAGTACAAATTTTGGATTTGTCAAATTGGCTGCCATATTGATTTCTGACGCTGCTCATGCTATTTGAGACAATTGTTGTTCTTGTATAACAATGTATGTATTTTTCCTATTGGCTGACATACTTACATTTCTACGCTTATATGTACATATGTACAATAGATTTGTGCATGCATTACTTATTTTGCAAGGTCATACGCATATTTGTACAAACATACTTACATATAGAGCATTGCGCGAACATATTGTGACGAACACGGATGATAGAACAAAATCGAATCAACGATAAACTGCCAGAAGCAGCTAGTTAGCGAAATCGTAGTTGCCAGAATGTTCTAGAAGCAATGTTTTGTTAGAGATTTACTATATAAGGGCTGCCGGATTGTGCAGCAAACACAGTTCTAGTTAGAGTGTTGTCGTGATAAGAACAATTGAGACATAAGCAAGAAGTTGTAAGATCGTATAACGAGCAATAAGTGTTAAGTTGTTGGAATTAGAAATATAGATAAGTGTGTAGCCATTAAATTGGGGAGTTTTATTTAACAATCCAGTGATCGAACTCAAGAGTGAGTTACAGGTAGACGATTTATCGAGAAATCCGTTACAATTTGTGTCAGAAGTGGGATTGTCAAATAAATTCCCAAAGAGAGAATTGTTTGAAAATGGCCAAGTTTAACGATCTGAAGATTCCACAACTGAAAAAGGAGCTGCAAAAACGTGGCTTGGCAACAAAGGGAGTAAAGTCCAAATTACAGTCGCGGTTAAGAAGAGCCATGGAAGCAAAGAACATTAATGTTGAGGAATATGTCTTTCAATCGGAATTAGAGGAAGAGACAACAAACAAACAAAATAAGGAAGTGACTCAATATTCAGTAGAGGTTATTTGTGCTGCGTTGGAATCGTTCTTTGAGGATTTTTCAGCACAGTTGTCAGCATCGAAAGAGCTGGACGTGCATATGTCAGTGCAGCTATCCTCACAGTTGGAAGTGGAGGAAGCGTGTGAACCAGTACAAGGGTCCTCACAGTCGAAAGAGCTCGACGTGCATATGTCAGCGCAGGTATTTTCACAGTTGGAAGAGGAGGAAGCATGTGAACCAGGATCTTCACAGTATAAAGAGCAAGAAGCTTGTATACCAGCACAAGTGTCTTCGCAGCGCAGGTGTCCTCACAGTCGGAAGAGGAGGAAGTGTGTGTACCAGTACAAGGGTCCTCACAGTCGAAAGAGCTGGAACTGCGTATGTCAGGGAAGGTATTCTCACAGTTGGAAGAGGAGGAAGCATGTGAACCAGGATCTTCACAGTATAAAGAGCAAGAAGCTTGTATACCAGCACAAGTGTCTTCGCAGTCGGAAGAACTGAACGGGCGCATGCCAGCGCAGGTGTCCTCACAGTCGGAAGAGGAGGAAGCGTGTGTACCAGTACAAGGGTCCTCTCAGTCGAAAGAGCTGGAACTGCGTATGTCAGGGCAGGTGTTCCCACAGTTGGAAGAGGAGGAAGCGTGTGAACCAATAAAAGATTCCTCACAGTTAGAAGAGCAAAAAGCTTGGATACCAGCACAAGTGTCCTTACAGTTGGAAGAGCAGGAAGCGTGTATACCATCACAGGTGGAAGATCAGCATAAAATTGAACCTGAAACGGATGACTCTGTGCAAGAAGATCCAGAATTGGAAGGTGCATTACATAAGGTGGAGTTGAACCAATGTACAACGATTGGAGAAATAACTACAGGAAGGCCAGTCACAAAATCATATTGGGCAGAACGGAGCAGTTTAAAGTTAGTGTATGGCTGCTTGCATCGAGTATGGAAAAGCGAAAATGGGCAAACCTTCCGAGTACTTATGGTTGTTCCAAGGGTTGGAATTCCTGATGTTCTTAACGTGCAGTACAAATGTCCAAGAGGAGGGCACTTGAGAGACATGAAATCCTTGGAGCATTTGAAGCAAAGGTTTTATTGGACTGGTTGTCAATCAGCTATAGAAAGGATTGCGAAATATGCTGAGAACATTGTAGCTAAAGGATCAAGGTCCAGGAGTCATGGGCAGCTGAAACAGCACAATTCGCGTGCGCCAGTTGAGAAAATAGGCGTGTATGAAGATGGTCCATTCCCCACCAATAAATTAGGAAATAGTCATGTTTTGGTAGTCAAGGACCATTTCAATGAATGGCCACAAGTAAACACAATTCCTAACCAAGAGACTGAACCAGTGGCGGAAGCATTCATCAACAAGTGGGTAACGAGATTCGGTGTTCCAATGGAGTTACGTTCTGATCAAGAATGGAATCTCGAGTCAGCTTTAAGTCAAGGGATGTACCAGAAACTGAGTATCCGGAAAACGGATGGAATAAACTCCAAGAAGAGAAGGGCGGCTAACGATGTCAGCACCAGCCTAGAAGAGGAGATGGGGGACATAAAAAGATTGTTTGGTATCGCAAATATGTCTAATCGGGACGATCAGACTTAGGTGGAGGGCAGTGTGACGAACACGGATGATAGAACAAAATCGAATCAACGATAAACTGCCAGAAGCAGTTAGTTAGCGAATTCGTAGTTGCCAGAATGTTCTAGAAGCAATGTTTTGTTAGAGATTTACTATATAAGGGCTGCCGGATTGTGCAGCAAACACAGTTCTAGTTAAAGTGTTGTCGTGATAAGAGCAATTGAGCTATAAATAAGAAGTTGTAAGCTCGAATAACGAGCAATAAGTGTTAAGTTGTTGGAATTAGAAATAAAGATAAGTGTGTAGCCATTAAATTGGGACTTTTATTTAACAATCCAGTGATCGAACTCAAGAGTGAGTTACAGGTAGACGATTTATCGAGAAATCCGTTACAATATCTTAAAATTATATGTAAATTCGTTTGCGCATTGTAAATATACGAATCTGTAAGCGTACATTTCTTAACATTGAATTTAGCATTATTTTTCTCATTTAACATTTAAAATGCTCAATTCTGCTATTTTGCGCTCCGCAGGGGTAAAATTCTGGTGAAATCAGCTTATAATTTGTTTGTGGTGAAATGAACTAATGTTGGCGAGTAACCCTCCGTCAAGAGGAACATTTTGACAATCGGCACACCATGAACCTTCTCTATGATATACGTTCTCTGGTTTAATCAGAGAACGTAGATTTATAGAAAATGTTCAATTACGGACCAACTTGTGAATTGTCAAAATTTAACAAATCACGATGGATAGATTTCACCTCAGGGTGGATTATGCTCCGAGACTTGCTTTAATTTTACAGCCGCATTTTAGTATTTTGGCTTATATTTTTATACGTTTATAAGCAATGTTTATGAATGTATTCAAAACTGATAATATTCTGATTAAATTATGCGATTTCCAAAGTAATATTTATAGTATTGATATTATGATATGCTTTCTTATATACATAACATACAATCAGAATATACTAAAAAACTTAGTATATTACAATAGTAATTTATATAAATCCAACCATTCATCATTTAAAACCTGTATACGCATTTATCATGCGCATATGTATGTATGTACACCTTCAAGTAATAACATATGGATGCATTGCTCTATATATACATATGTACACGCATATGTGTGCTTTTGACATTGGCACACAAATATTGCATACACAAAACTACATGCATATATGCGTACAGGTGTAAGGATGTCTCCACCAAAAACTACAAATATTGTTCTACATAAACAACAATCGTCTCAAACAGCATAAAAGTGTCACAAGTCAATTTGGCAGCCAAATAGCCCATGCTCAAATTAATAATAAAACACACAACAACAAAATTTTCATTCGTGAACGCAAGCGCACTTTCAACAAGCAAAGTTGATTCATTCATAAAAGCGGACATCATCACACCCCCCCCGAGTATTGAATTGCCTACAACCGTCTTTTGCAAAAGCTAAGAATTATAAATTTAACAACTTTCTGATGTTTTTTCTAAAATATAATATTTTCCCATGGCTCGCAAAAAACTCCATCGATACGTATGCATGCTCATACATAAACATACATATATATACGATAGTTTGTTTGCAAAAGTGTTAGAGCGGCAAGGGAAGCGGTGACAATCGACGATCGTTTGTTCGTTTGTTTTGGCACAGCTCGGATTTTATACCAACAACACAATGTTGTGACGCTTTTCCTTCGCATCAGTCCTTCGACACATTAACTCTTTGACATGAAGGTTCGAGTAGCGAAGTTTAGTTAACAATCTACTATATAGTGCAGCAAACACAGTTCTAATTAGAGTGTTGACGTGTAAATAGCAATTAAGCTATAAGCAATAAGTTGTAAACTGAAAAAGCGAAAAATAAGTGTTAAGTTGTTATATATATATATAGAAACAAAAACAAGTGTATAGCAATAGATTTTGACTTTAATTTAACAATCCAGTGATCGAACTCAGGAGTGAGTTACAAGGTAGACGATTTATCGAGAAATCCGTTACAATTGGGGTCAGAAGTGGGATTGTCAAATAAGTTCCCAAGGAGATAATATTTTGAAAATGGCTAAGTTTACCGATTTGACGATTCCACAACTGAAAAAGGAGCATGGAGGCGGAAAACATTAATGTTGAGGAATATGTCGATATGGTAGTGAGCACAGAAAGCAGATCTTCCAAATAGAATTGCGAAATCGCCGCCAGAAAGACAATCAAGATCAAGCAAATGTAAAATAAAACAAATCGTAAACTAAAGCGAGCCAGCCGAAAAGGGCACGGGCTGGCTTCTGCAAGCAAATGACCGGTAATCTCCATTTCACAAATAAGCAAAAATACGAGTAGCTTTACCGTTAGTGGATGTGTAGATAACAAAAAGCTGATACTTGCTGTGAATACGGGTGCATCACAATCCATAATTCGATCTGATCTGGTTGACAAAGAAGTGATACCATTACCTGGGGCAAATTTGCGAACCGCATCTGGAGAAGATAATCAAGTTCTCCGGAAAGTAACGTGCGAAATCGTAATTGAAAAGGCAGCCGTGTTATACAATTTTATAGTGGAAGATATCATCGACGAAGTCATAATTGGAGTAAATTTTCTAGCGAATCAAGTAATCAAAATCGACATGAAGAATAGGATTATGACCTATACAAATATGGAAGTGCCAATTTTGCTAGGTTACGATAATAAGTACAACGTTAGACGAGTGATGACAACAGATAGCCAGCAAATTTCCCCAAAATCAGAAGCAGTTATTTGGGCAGAAATAAATGGAGACTATAGGCCAAGCAAGTGGTGGATTGTTGAGCCACAAAAGAATCCACACCAAACTTACTCATAGATAAAACTCTGGCTATGACAAGACAACATAAACGTGTTCCAGTAAGAGTACTTAATGAGTGCAAATTAATGAAAGACCTGTTTGGTATACCTCGACGATATCATCGTGTTGGGTAAGAGCTTCGATGAACATCTTAAGAACTTGAAGAGGTTTTCCAACGGATAGCTAGTGCTGGTCTAAAGCTAAGTTTAAAGGAGTGTTCCCTTTTTAAAAAGGAAGTAAGCTACTTAGAACACAGAGGGTATTTGCACAGCTAATGAAAAGATAGAGGCAGTAAAATATGACCCACTCCTAAAAATTTTGCATGAATTGCGGAGTTGGTCTTTGTACTTGTTATCGACGATTCGTTCAAAATTTTGCCAGCGTAGCTAGTAGCCTCCATTAATTCACGATAAAACAGAGTTTTTGAACGATATAAAGAATAGGAAGTGGCTTTCGAAACTCTGAAGAAACGGTTAAGTACTGCGCTAATGCTAGCATATCCGGTCCCAGGAGCAGCGTTTATTTTGGATACGGATGCTAGTGGATTTGCATTAGGAGGCGTTCTATCACAAGTCATTGATGGGCGTGAGAAAGTGGTTGAGTTTAAAACAGCCAGAGAGAAATTATTATGTTACCCCGAGGGAATTACTGGTGTGGGTAAAGTGCATCAAACATTTTCATAAGTATCTTTATGGCCAGCGATTTTGCGTGAGAACAGATCATGCAGCATTAAAATGGCTTCTACAATTCAGGAACCCAAAAGGACAGTTGGCACGCAAAGGCAGTAGTCATGGAAATGCTGATGTCATGTCCCGCCGTCCATGTTATTTGGAAAGCAGACATTGCTCGAAAGCTGAGGCCAAAGAAGACATTATAGATGTCCGATTAGTGACTATAACATCAGACTGGGATACGGAAATGTCAGCAAGAAGATCCATATTTGAAACGTGTAAAACATGGATTGGAGATGAATAAACGTCCACCGAGAGAAGAAATAACTGCAGAAAGTCCAGTCGCAAAGGCTTATTGGGCACAATGGAATAGTTTGAAGTTAGTGTCTGTCTGATTGCATCGCATATGGGAAAGCGAAAGTTCACAAGCTCTGATGATTGTTCCAAAATTAAGAATTCCTGAAGTTCTCAACAAGCTGCACAACGGTCCAAGTGGAGGACACATGGGTATCACTAAAACTTTGGAGAAATTAAAACAAAGATTTTATTAGATTGGTTGTCGTCCCCCAGTTACGGAGCGGATCGCCAATTGTGTCGAGTGCATTGCTGCTAAAGGGCCGAGGTCTGGAAGTCGTGGTCAGATGAAGCAGTACAATTAAGGTGCGCCATTTGAGCGAATTGCCATGGATATAGCTGATCCACCATAGCTGGTGATCAGCAAATTAGGAAACAAATATGTTTTGGAAGTCATGGACTATTTCAGCAAGTGGCCAGAGGTATACGCAATTCCTAACCAAGAGGCAGAAACAGTAGCGGATGTAGTCATCAACAATTGGGTATCGAGATATGGTATTCCAATAGAATTACATTCTGATCAAGAAAAAAATTTTGAATCACCTTTAATTCAGGAGATATGCCAGAAACTGGGTATCCGGAAAACGCGTACAACTGCACTACATCGGCAGTCCGATGGCATGGTAAAACGATTCAATCGAACTTTGGAAGAATATTTGAGGAAAATTGTGGACAATTATCAAAAAGATTGGGATACCCATATATTCTTTGGTCTGCTGCACAAGAAACAACGGGGCAGACTCCAACAAAGGTAATTTTTGGTAATAATCTTCGATTGATTTAAAATTTGGAATGCTAAGGAATTCAACAGCATTTTTGAAGAGGCTGAGAGGGATATACATGTTATGGTGAGATAGCGGGCCAAAATTATCAGCGATTAAATAAAAGAAAAATACTAAATAACTAAGGGCGGCCGGATTGTGCAGCAGACACAGTTCTAATTAGAGTGTTGCCGTGTAAAAAGCAATTAAGCTATAAGCAATAAGTTGTAAACTCGAATATCGAGCAAAAAGTGTTAAGTTGTTATAATTAGAATTTAAAATAAGTGTATAGCAATAAATTGGTACTTTAATTTAACAATCCAGTGATCGAACTCAAGAGTGAGTGTGTATGTGTGCGACCTCTTGATCTTTAAAGATGTTATCAAAACTTTTAACGAGTAAAGCAAATAAATATATAAACATATGTATAACTCATCAAACCAAAATTAGCAACATACATATTTAAGTAATAATAACTATAAACCTTACTTTATTGTAGATTTAAAAAGATTTCACGAAATTTATCTTAAAATAGTTTGTACGTATATCATAGACTTATACAAATGTATAAATGTATGTATGCAGTCGTTTACGGCTTGTAAATCAACGAATCTGTGAGCGTACATTTCTTAACATTGAAATTATGATTTTTTTTTCTCATTTAACACCGAAATCGCTCAACATCTGCTAAGACTGAAGTTGATGAGTCTTTGCAAGAAGCATGAAATGGAGTTGAACAAATGGAAAGTTGAACAAATAAATTAGGAAACAAATATATGTTGGTAGTCATTACCAATCCAATGAATGACCAGAATTATACACAATTCCTAATCAAGAGGCTGAACCAGTAGCTGACGGATTCATCAACAAGACGGTAACGAGATTCGGTGTTCCAATGACCAAGAAAGGAGTTTCGAGTCAGAGGGCAGTGTGATGAACACGGATGCGAGAACAAAACCGAATCGTCGATAAATTGTGTAAATCAACCAGACAGCGAAATTCGTAGTTGCCAGAATGTTCTACTAGCGAAGTTTTGTTAACAATCTAATCTGCCGGATTGTGTAGCAGAAACAGTTCTAGTTAGAGTGCTGCCGTGTAAAGAACAATTGAGATATAAGTATAAAGTTGTAAGCTCGGATAATGAGTAACAAAGCGTTAAGAGTGCTGCCGTGTAAGGAACAATTGAGATATAAGTATAAAGTTGTAAGCTCGGATAATGAGTACAAAGCGTTAAGTTGTTGGAATTAGAAACAAAACTAAGTGTCTGACCATTAAATTGTATTTAACACTCCAGTTATCGAACACAATTCCTAATCAAAAGGATGAACCAGTAACCCACGTATTCATCAACAAATGGGTAACGAGATATGATGTTCCAATGAAATTATGTTTTGATCAAGAAAAAGTTTTGTATCAGTTCTAATTCAGGAGATGGCGAGCGGTAACCAAGAGCTGCCCTTCCTAAAATATTGAATTTAAATTCTTAATTTCCGTACTTCCGTGTCTGTTATAGAACGAATAATAATGATTTTACTCTCAATATCACTTTATTTACTATATACTATAAATATATGCGTAGCCAATTTTACTGCTTATTTATTTTATTTCTATAATTTTTTCAATAGAATCGAAATACATATGTATGTATGTTAAGTTTACTGAATTTGTCGTCACGAAAAGACAGTTGTAGGAATCGAATGCTCGGGGAGGTGTGATGGTGTCCGTTTTTATGAATGAATCAACTTTGCTTGTTGAAAGTGCGCTTGCGTTCATGAATGAAAATGTTGTTGTTGTGTGTTTTACTATAAATTTGAGCACGGGCTATTTGGCTGCCACATTGACTTGTGACACTTTTATGCTATTTGAGACGATTGTTGTTTTTATAGAACAATATTTTTAGTTTTTGGGGAAGACATCCTTACACCTGTACGCATATATGCATGTAGTTTTGTGTATGCAATATTTGTGTGCCAATGTCAAAAGCACACATATGCGTGTACATATGTATATATAGAGCAATGCATCCATATGTTATTACTTGAAGGTGTACATACATACATATGCGCATGATAAATGCGTATACAGGTTTTAAATGATGAATGGTTGCATTTATATAAATTACTATTGTAATATACTAAGTTTTTTAGTATATTCTGATTGTATGTTATGTATATAAGAAAGCATATCATAATATCAATACTATAAATATTACTTTGGAAATTGCATAATTCAATCAGAATATTATCAGTTTTGAATACATTCATAAACATTGCTTATAAACGTATAAAAATATAAGCCAAAATACTAAAATGCGGCTGTAAAATTAAAGCAAGTCTCGGAGCATAATCCACCCTGAGGTGAAATCCATCCATCGTGATTTGTTAAATTTAGACAATTCACAAGTTGGTCCGTAATTGAACATTTTCTATAAATCTACGTTCTCTGATTAAACTGTGTCTACTACACTTATATAGTAGATCCTTAAGTTGGCATTCACATGGTGTCGCTCTGTACGTTCACATGAGCGAAAAGAGTATAGCAACTCAAGTCGGGTTTTTCTGTCATACCGTTTTCCAAATTTTTAGCAATGGTTATTCGGTTCGGCTACGTGACACTTAGAGTGTGTTTCATATTTTATTTGAGTGTTGGAATGGTGGTCTCATATTTTGCTTGCAAGAAATTACCATGGATGGGATAGAACAATATTTAGAATACCCGCTATTAATACCTTCTGCTCAACGCAAAACGAGACTTTATCCATAACTCGACAAGGACATGACATATGGCCATACTTTTTTTTGCTTAGGTTGGCAGGACTGTTATATGTTTACATGTCAAATTTGTCAAATCTGTCACATAGTTTTTTTTTTAAGGCACTATAAACAAGTAAACCTCGAGTGTGTTTTTCGAATTTTACTATGGAAATTAACGTTGAGCAAAAAGTGTTTGTTTGAAATTTTGTTATTCCAATGGAATAAGTGCGACGGACGCAATGAAAATGTTGCAGAAGGCATATGGGGAGTCTTGCCTATCACGTGCATGTATTTTTGATTGGTATAAGTCGTTCAAGGACGGCCGTACATCGCTGGAGAACTTGCCCCATGATCGTCGTCCAGCAACGTCAATAAACGAAGAAAACGTCGAAAAAGTAAAGAAAATTGTGTTGGAAAATCGTCATGTGACTGAAAGAGAGATAGCTAGTGAGCTCAACATATCAAATGGATCCACTCATAGCATTATTCACGATGTTTTGGGCATGAGACGTGTGTCTGCTCGACTTGTTCCAAACTCCAGCTCATACGTCTCGTCTTGTGCGCGATTATTTGACCAAAAACAACGTAAATATTGTTCCGCAAGCACCGTATTCACCCGACATGGCACCGTGTGACTTTTTTCTTTTCCCTAAACTCAAATTGCCGCTTTGTGGAAAGCATTTTCAGTCGATTGAAGTCATAAAAGAGAATTCGAAGAAGAAACTGAAAGCCATACCTAAAGCGGCCTACCAGAAGTGTTAGGAAGATTGGAAAAAAAGTTGGCATATATGTATCGCCTCTAATGGTGACTATTTTGAAGGGGATAAAATAAATATTGAAGAATAATTAACCGTTTTTGTTGTTTGAGCCAGTCTCGTTTATATTTGAGGTTAGGTGAGGTTTATAGGTGAGGTTTGATTTAAGGTATTTTCATTGAAAAACGAATGACGTAAATTCCTAATCAGAATGTATTAAATATCCGCTATTCATTTTTTCAAGGCCAAATTAATGACGGGAATTTCCCAATCTGTCGGGAAATAAATACCCATAATTTTTTCAAGCCATATTTTTTTCTATTTCTAACAAAGTATGAATCAATAATTGTATATTTCTTGTTTTAAATAAAATGATATTCGAATTCAATCTCTAGCGCTTAAAAGAAATCAATATGGACGCAATTAAATATTTTTATGTAAATACAATATAAAAAGTTACTAGTAACTACATTTCTATTAAAACTCATTTATAGAGATGATTACGTTTAATACTGCTAAATGTTATAAAATATTTGTAACTAAATATATTTGAGTTTCTTATTTTAAATCTGATTCATCATTTTCCAAAATATTTTTATTAAACTATTTATATTTGCATATTATATAAGCATTTGAAACAGAGCGCTGTTGCAACCATGAAAAGAATTTCAAAATGAAAAGGAATGCAGGAATGTGTAGCAACGGGCTGTTACGAACAAGAACACAAAGCTTGCCACCCTAGCACGAGCAGCACGGTCGCTTCGATTTTCCTCGTCGTACCCTCTACTACAAAAAACCGGTATGGACGACAAAATAGTCCGTGGGTGAACTGGCACTAGCGTTTTTTTTTTAAATATGTGTCCAAAACGATCGGACAAGGTAGGTAGGTAGAAAGGTCTTTCGACACACCGTGGCCTATTGGAGGCCCATTGTGATACCGCCGGGACTGTCCACGTCAAGAAACCTTCGAGCGATTATTTTTCTATAGAGAGTTTTACTATCGCATAGAAGATGTTTAATGGTCTTCTCTTCTACCTCCTGAGAGCTAATAATCATTATATGATGTGCGGCTCATATTCCATTCATGCCACCTTTGCCTGCTTGTTGAGCAAGTCAGGCATTGATTCCACTGAGACTGTGATATGTTTCTAACATGTTTGTCGATTAAATATCTACAAGTAGCCAGAGGCATATATATGCCCTCTTTATCGGAATCTAGTGGTAGGGTGGTGCCTGTTCTGGCTAGTTCATCTGCTACACAGTTCCCGGGGATGTCACTGTGTCCTCGGACCCACTGCAGACTTACCGTGAAATAGGATGTCAGATCCGCTAGAAAATCATGGCATTCTTTCACTGTCTTCGACGAAATCCGATGAGACATCAGAGATTTCAAAGCCGCCTGACTGTCTGTATATATAAATATATTTCTTGATGTGATCACAGTCCTTGTCAGTACAAAAAGGTTTCTTTAATTGCGGCGACCTCCGCTTGGAAAACACTGCAGTGGTCTGGTAACCGGAAGGCGATTTTGGTATCTAGTTTAACTGGGAAGAACCCGCCGCCTACTCGGTGATCCAGTTTGGAACCATGCGTATAGAAGCTTATCCCTGCTTCCTTGTCCAACACGCCCCTTCCCCCCTCCTCTCTGGAGGGGTATGCAATATTGGGGACCGGATTTAGATTCAGCTCTGTAGGATTGCGAAAATCCGTGGTTATGGGAAGAAACGGGAATTTCCTAAGTATCATAGAATGCCACTTGATACTTGTGACTAGTAGCGAGGATTCCCTCAGTTTCAGAGCTGACTTCGCTGCCATTTGCTGGCAAAACAGATCTGTTGGCAGTAAGTGCAAAATTACGTTGAGTGCCTGGCTTGGCGTAGTTCTGAGAGCTCCACTGATGCAAATACTGGCTGCTCTTGGTATACTTTCCATGCTTCTAATCGCATATTTCTTTCCTGTAATTGGCCACCATACTAATATACCGTAAATCATAATCGGCCTTACAATTGCTGTGTAAGCTACCCGAGGCGTCAGTCCCCATCTGGGCCCCACCATTCTTTTACAAGTTTAAAGCGCTGTAGCTGCTTTCTTTACCCTCGCTTCCAAGTTTTGTTTCCAAGAAAGCTTCCTGTCCAAAATTAGTCCGAAGTAGCTTGCTTTATCTCCTATCGTTAGCCTGGTGCCATATAACGGTGGCGGCGAGATTTCTTTAGTATTGTGTTTCTTAGTGAGCAATACTAGTTCTGTCTTGCTAGCATTTAAATTCATTCCGCATGATACGGCCCATCGATTAATATCGTTTAATATTGTCTGCATAAGGCTAGCGAGGGTATTCGGGAACTTGCCACAACATGTGCCCACCTCTTTTCTAGATCCGCAAGCATTTTATTCATTGTCAGGATCCAGGGAAGTGTGGATAACACGCCTCCTTGGTGTGTACCCCTTTGGACAGATCTACGTATCGTTGAAGCTCCCAGCGTTGAAATAATTGACTTGCCCAAGAGCATCTGTTCAATTAATTTCCGGAGAGGCTCAGAGATGTCCAGATCTTTAAGCGCGCTCAATATGGCCTTCGGCTGGATGTTATTGAAAGCACCTTCTATGTCTAGGAAGGCTACTGGGGTGTATTCTTTTATCTCCACAGACTTTTTAATCTCTGCTACCACTGAGCTTAATGCCGTTTCTGTGGATTTACACTTAGAATACCCATGGTGCGAAACTGCCATTTTTATTGGGTTTAGATTGCCTCTTATATGTGTTTCTATTAGTCTCTCCAGCGTTTTTAAAAGAAATGAAGAAAGACTGATATGTCTTAAATCCTTTGGATTAATGAGTGAGCTTTTGCCAGCCTTTCGTATATATATATCACTTTTACTTCCCTCCATATCGAGGGAATCTAGTTTAATTGCAGTGTCCCTTTAAGCATAGTTGTTAACCAGCTTATTGTATAGCTCTGGGACTGCTGTAACTAAGCCGGGAATAATCCACCTGGTCCCGGAGATTTATAAGGCTTGAATCCGCCTATCGCCCAATAAACATTACTATCTGACACTATGTCTAGCGGAGGGGATTCTGGGCCCACTTCACTCCCTAGTATATGCTCCCTTATGTGGTTCTCGGAACTGTCTGGGAAGTGAGTATCCATTAGTAGGCCTAGAGTCTCTTCACTGGATACCGTCCAGCTGTGGTTTGGCTTCTGAAGGTATCCGATGCTATGTTTCGACTGTGTCATTATTTTTCCAAGTCGAGATGCTTCTGCCGTATTCTCGATGTCTTTACAAAAAGATTTCCACGAATTTCTTTTTGTTTTCCTTACCTTCTTTTTATATGACCGTAGGAGGTAATAATAGTTATCCCACTCTTTTTCTCTGTTTCAATTTGTCAAAATTGGATTGCTTCCTGCATCTTCTTAAGTAAGGGAGACCACCAACGGGCCCTAATTCTTCCCCTACTGTTGGTTAATCGGCAAGCCACCTCTAGTGCTTGACGACAAGAATCTGTGAACTGTTTAACGAGGATGTCTAGGTCCTCTTTGTTTTCTGGTTGAAATGGTGGAATCATAGGAATACGCTTTCTCTTCCCTAACTGCAATACATTCTCTTCAATTATACACTCAATGTAATGGTGATCTGAGAAGGAATGCTCCTCCAGTACCCTCCAATGTGTTTCCTGGAATCCACCAGTTCTTCCGATAAAAGTGTTATATCTAATACTTCCTGTCGGTTTCTAGTTATAAATGTTGGCGTACTACCTTTGTTGCATAACAAAATCTTACTTCCTATTAAATAATTAAAAAGCAACTCACCCCTTTCATTGATGTCCGTGCTGCCACATAGTGTGTGGTGTGCATTTGAGTTGCATCCAAGTAAAATCAAGCACTTGGATGCTTCGGTGTCTCGCACCAGTTCTTTGATCAGCTGCGACGGTACTGCTACCTCGTCATACGGCATGTAGCATCATGCCAGCCGGTATCTCTTTCCGCCCGTCTCCCAGCTTACAACTGTAGTGTCGTTGCTACTATAAATGTGTAATAAAAAGACATTAAGTTTTTACTAGCCAATATCCATGTCCTTACCTACGCAGCCAGTCACATATAAATTATACCCTGGTGTTCTCAGACCGCAAATACGTCTTCCATTAACCCATGACTCCTGAAGAGACGCTAGTTTGCTGTGGTGTATATTAATTTGGAAAATACGCATTAGTTAGTGTTTTCTTTGCGTCTTCTTGAGAGTCGCTTAAGAGCTCACTCTCAGTGTAAAGTTTCGAGAGTCTGTCTACAAGCTCAGACCCCGAAGTACACTCACCTTGTTCAGTGTTTTCACCGTCACTCGAGGACCCCATTGGATCTTCCTCGACTTCGCATTCCACTTCCTTCACTTTTGTGAACCTGTAGTTTATCTCTCCGCCACTTTTCGCTAGCGGCCCCCAACCAGGGCTTCTACACTTTTGAAGAGTACCGAACACCCAGTTAGAAGGCCTGACCTTAGCTAGATCCCTCACTACTGCAACAGGCGACCTGCTGTCAGTTCGTCCTTGCCTACGTCGTAAAACTGTGGTATCTATTCCCAGTCGGCACCCTCGTGGAGGGTTCAGCGGAGGATTTTTGCCAACCTGTCCCAGCCGTTACAATGTAGAAAATCTTTTCAATTATCCCAAACGAATTCGTTCAAGAAGATACCCTCAAGTCATCGTAAAGGGGGAGTAGAGAAACTATCAGCTGATCGATGTAAACAAAGCCACAGCTGAGAAGTGCCCATGGAAAAACGTCAAATACGCTTAGGGGTTGAGATTCGATTGACAGCCAAGATGGCCGAATTTTGACCGGGAAATGGTTGCTCATTGCTATTTTCTTTTAATTTATGAAAAAGTTGTCCAAAAAATATTGATCATATGTAAAACTTTTGTATTATTTCAAAATAAAATCAGTTTATTTTAATATATATTCTTAAAAGAGCAACTATTATTGGCAAATTCCAGAATAATTAAGATATATATGTATGCCTCTTTTTAACTGTGATAAATTAAAAAATATTCACCACATTAAAATGTAAGATGCAATTAAGCAACCATGTCAAATAAGAAACAAAAATTACGTTGTAAATGATACAAAATTGCTTATATGTAAATCACCATACTCCTACCATAAAATTGCTTTTATTAAAGTAAATGTGGTGCCACATGGCTGCTCAATGTGTGAAGAAATACTTTCCAGTTTTGGTGTGCATCTAATTGTTTTCAGAGCAAATATGTGGCCAATTAAAATAGGGCTTTAATTATCTGTACGCTAGAAATGACAAGAAGTGAACCCCCAGAGCTATGGTTTTCAATTCCCTATCATATCTATTACCGTGAAGATTACGGTTATTGTTAGTCTATTCCTCACACATGTAGTAATTTGTGGAGGCAATTCGCTAAATAGGTCAACAATATGCCTATTCTCTTTTTTTTCCAAGAGGCAAACTGTTTTTTTAGGGCCTCAATCTCTTCTTCTTTTTTTCTAATTGCTTTTTTAAGTCTTGCACCTCCTTTTTTAAACTAATATTTCTTTTATTTCCTAGGCTACCAATTTCGTTCAAAAATTTTCTTTTCCTAGGTGTCCTTTCACTTAGGTATGCATCTGTTATGCTATTTATCGCCTCATTGTTCAAATTTCCTAAAGGTGAGGAGTATGAGTGTTCCTCATATATATTGTAGTGAAGGGACACCTCCTCGTGTAATTCATGTGAACTCGAAGTACAGTCTCCTACCTCGTCACCGAAAGTGTCGGAAATAAACTCTTTGGGCTCTAAAGTATTTACAGTGTCCAGTTCGTCAGGTTCGAAAAAACTAAACTTAGATATATATAATATGGTAATTTTTTATATAAAGAGCTGTTAATGAAATATTGTATTGTATAAATGTTTACTTAAATAAGAGAAAACATCGGCTCAATAATTGTTTCTTGATATATCTACAATGATAAATTTTGCTTTATTGTTTAAATGAATTATTATGACTTATAATATCAAATTCTGTTACAATAGTTATTTCTTTCCGTCCACTCATAGTTAAATAAAATTTTCAGTTTGACTATTAATTAAAATGCTAAAAAATATGCCGCATATTTACCTATCTCGGATATTGTTAACAGCAATATACATCATTCTATAACAAAAATTTAAAATATTTATAAATAATTATTACGGCGTTTACTGTGAATGGGCACTTTCGCTACTCCCTTATACCATGCCTCAAATAAATAAGTTATAATTATAAGTGTTGTTATAATTGTTTCATAATAAAATTTAATAAATATACACATACACAGACCATTAAGTCTGCGTTCAGTTAGCTTGAATTAGAAATACCCTTACTTCTCATAAATTTGTTCGTTTTTTTTGCGTAGATTCTATTGTGTTTTATCTTAATATAATTAGTCGTTTAAAGAGCTCGTGACGCGTTCTAATAATATTTATAAAAATGGAAACCAAAGAAAAAAAAATTAGTCTGTCGGAAAGAAAAATTATCATTAAGTTGTGGAAAGATGGCGAAAGTTTCAGAAAAATTGGGCAAACTATTGGAAGAACGTATTCTTCTGTCCAGCGCGTCGTAAACAATTTAAAAAAAAACGGAATTTTAATGTCAAAACCTCGATCTGGCCGTCCGAAAATATTATCAGCCCGGGAAGAACAGAAAATAATATATATGGTTAAAGTAACCCTCGAATTACTCCACAAAGATTATTGAAAATGTAAATATAACCATTAAAAAAACAATTTGTGTCGAAACTGCTAGATCTAACTTACAAAAAGCTAGATTTTATGATAGAGTCGCTCGAAAGAAACCATATACTTGTATTTCACTTGCAACCAGGCGAAAGCGCATTGAATTTGCTCATAATTATATAAATAAGTCGCCGGAATTCTGGAGACAAGTAATATTTTCGGATGAAAGTAAATTTTGCATTTTTGGCATAAAATGTCGACAAATTGTGTGGCGCAAGCCAGAAACTGCCCTTGAAAAGCAAAATCTTGTTGGTACAGTTGAACACGGAGGTGGCGTAATTATGGTGTGTGGTTGCATGGCGGCTGGTGGTGTGGGTCAGATTGAATTTATTGAATCCACAATGGATAAATGGGGTTATTTGAACATTTTAAAAACAATTTGAAACAAAGTGCAGAGAATCTTGGACTATCTTCAACGTTTTGGTTCCAACAAGATAATGACCCGAAGCATACTGCGGAAATAGTTAGACTTTGGCTCTTGTACAATGCTCCTAGACAACTTTAAACGCCCCCTCAATCACCTGACTTCAATCCTACTGAGCATCTATGGGATTTGTTGGAAAAAAGAATTCGTCAGCATACAATAACAAGTAAAGAGGCTTTGAGAAGTGTTATGAAAGAAGAATGGTCCCAGATTACAGCTGAGGAAACAGATAAGTTGGTAATATCAATGCCAAATCGATTGAGCGAGGTTTTAAAACAACGCGGCTATCCAACAAAATATTGATTTTAATTTTTCTTTATCATTTTTAATACTTTTGTAATTTTATAGCTGAACGCAGACTTAATGGGGCCTATGTTTACTTCTCCTTACACTAAAATCCCGTTATCACAAAAATGAAAATAGGAATATACATTTTTGTTTTTGCATTTTGAACTTAAAAATATAAAGAAGAAATACATGTAGAAAATTTGAACTGAATTACCTATTTACATTGTGTTTTTACTTCACTTAAAAATACTGTCTGGTGAACGCAGACTTTATTGGCTTTGTGTATGTATTAATTATAATCTACTAAAGTGCAATAACACCACAAGTAGGACTATCAAGCATCGCGGCATCAGCTAGGATATAGCAGACCTAGCTAAAACTTCTCAAAGCAATGAACGGACGAGTTTTTCGATTCAATCACCGCTCCACCCCAACATCAGCTGGTTGTTGTTGTTATAGTAACGGTTATCTAGTCCCCGCTTGGATGATAAGTAATAGTTTGGTTGTCGTCGAGGTCATCTAACGGGAGGCCCAAGAAACAAGCTGTTTTGACGGGGTCGGACCATAAGGAAAAGGGTGTTAGATGAGTTGGGTTTGTTGGGCATGGAAAGAGGTAGTTAGTATCATGCGGAGCCTCATTGCACGCAGGACATATGTTTGGAATGTCGGGTCCATTCGGTATAAGCAGGAATTCGCGAGGCAACTCGAGCTCTATGTCTGCTATGGGTGGTGGTTTGACTGCTTGTATACCATTCACTGAGAGGGAGTCGATGAAGGTGTTAATGGCTCCACTGTGAATGGCGGTCAGTGCTTGTCTATAGTCACATACATCAGCTAGTCGCACACATCAAGAGACTAGACAAGCTGGAACTTCTACCATTGTAGAATAAATAGTTTCAGCTGCAAAGAATAACATTCGACTGTACTAAGAAACACTCATCGTCGTTGAGAACATCATCCTTGATCCATCAAAAATCAATAAATACTCTGCAATCAAAGAGACGTTAATAAACTATTTTTCAATTTCGCAAGAAGGCCGTTTTAGAAGTTATTATCGGGAGTCGTAGGCGATCGGCGTCGATCCGAATTTTTAGCAGAAATAAAACGGCTGGGTGGCAGCCAATTAGACGCGGCGTTCATACGAACAGGGAAGCTCGAGAACGGCCAACTCACATTGTTGGCAAATAAAGTGGTAGAAATCCAGATGTGTACTGCCAATCAGAACAGTTTCTGACAATTCGATGCAAAAGCAGATTGATGATCTAACCAAAGAAATAGTGAGCCTAGTTAGAAAATTCAACTATCCCGAGCGCACCACCAGTAAAATAACTGCTACCCCATAGCACAACAAAAAAGCTTTCCACTACTGTTAATTTGCTACTACCACCGCAGGTTAAAAGCGCAAGCCAGAAAATGCACGCAACCATGTACCTTGCCAGAAAATCAGGGAAACATCAACAGCCCCCAGTAGATTCGGCGGCAACTGGTGGTAGTGTCAAACCCCGCCGATTGTTTATTTTTGATCGCGTTTCTGGCACAAAATACCTGGTAGGCACTGGCTTAGATGTCTCCGTACGTCCTCCAATAAACGATAAAAATACCCATATCCCAGGCGTTACAACAGGTAAAATCTTTTTAACTATCGCAAGCGAATTCATTCCAGAAGATACTCTCAATTAGATAAGTTATAATTATACCATAAGTGTCATTATAATCGTTTCTAAATAGAATTTAATAAAAATATGTATGTAGTAAAGTTAGTCGCTACATAAGCATGAAGTGTACTCTTCGTTCCAGTGCACGCCTGCAGGTCTCTGGAACCAATTATTTAATACAAGTATTACCTTTTTCAAGCTCTCTTATAGTATTGTAATAATGGATTTCACTGGGATATATGAATGACTTCTTATTACAATATACCAGATGGTTGTATAAAAAATAAAAATTATACACATAGTATTTAGTACGCGTACTGTGAAACTATTTTGATGTGCAGCTAAATCTTACCAATTAAAAATGATATGCCTTGCGTTATGTAAATGTTATAAACTTAGAAATGTTTGTACATATAAATACAACCAATGTAAAACCTGCGAGTTTTGTCGTTTTTAGTTTTTAGTGAGGTCCGGGCTTAGAACGGCACGATTAGTGGGGCGGCAAAATTTTCAGAACGTAAAAAGAGAAATATATCAAAATTTTATTCTAAAAATCAATTCTAATTTTCTTTCGTGAGTCTATAGAAAATGTACTATTAACTATAATACAATATATTTTTTCATTGAATTTTGAATTATTGGGTGCAATATTAACGTTTAGTAGGTTTTATTGTATAATATTATTAAAAAGAAATTTTCGAATAAATAAGCTTGTTTGCAAACCACTAGATGAGACAAAATCTTCCAAATGTACCTGCGTTTTTTCGATGGTCGATATTTTCTTAATATATATTTGACGACTTTTCCAAATTCGAAAAATTTCGAAAGTTATTGCTTTTAATATTTTTTGGAATGATCTTGGAAAATATTTTTTTCTTTTAACAGACCAAGCCGATTTCGCTTATATTCAGTATGATTGTGAGTGCAAATGTCCTCTTTTATTTGATATTCTAATTTTTATACTCTCGCAACATGTTGCTACAGAGTATAATAGTTTTGTTCACCTAACGGTTGTTTGTATCCCCTAAAACTAATCGAGTTAGATATAGGGTTATGTATATATAAATGATCAGGATGAAGAGACGAGTTGAAATCCGGGTGACTGTCTGTGCGTCCGTCCGTCTGTCCGTCCGTCCGTCCGTGCAAGCTGTAACTTGAGTAAAAATTGAGATATCTTTATGAAACTTGGTACACATGTTTCTTGGTACAGTAAGACGGTTGGTATTGCAGATGGGCGTAATCGGACCACTGCCACGCCCACAAAACGCCATTAATCAAAAACAAATAAATTGTCATAACTAAGCTCCGCAATAAGATACAAGACTGTTATTTGGTACACAAGATCACATTAGGGAGGGGCATCTGCAGTTAAAATTTTTTTTTTAAAGTGGGCGTGGTCCCTCCTCTAATAGGTTTAATGTGCATATCTCCTAAACCGCTAATGCTATAATAACTTTTACTGGAAGCGAATGTTTTAAGCACTTCTATTGACGGTGTGAAAATAGTTGAAATCGGGTGGCAACTCCGCCCACTCCCCATATAACGGTACTGTTAAAAACTATTAAAAGCGCGATAAATCAAGCACTAAACACACCAGAGCCATTAAATTTTATCTCAGGGATAGTATGAGATGACTTTAAAATTAGTCAGTGGGCGTGACACCGCCCACTTTTAGGTGAAAACCCATATCTTGGGATCTTTTTAACCGATTTCAACCAAATTTAGTATATAACATTCTTCTTATATTTCTATATTATGGTGCGAAAATGGGCGAAATCGGATTACAACCACGCCTATATGACACCATTTTAAATTTCACTTGATTCTTTCACTTTCCACTATGCAAATCAAGCAACAATGATTATATCGGCGTAAAACTTTGCTTGAATAATACGTTTAAAGTATGCCACCTTGTGACCAAAAATTGTCTAAATCGAACCAAAACTGTTCAAGCCCCTAGGTCCTGAATATGTGGACCCCAGTACCTATATACAATTATAAATTTCATATAATAGAATAAATAAATAAAACTATCGATAATAGTATGTCTTTGTTTCAAAAATGGGTTGAATCGGATCAATAGTTCTTGTAACCCTCACATATCTTATATAAATATTTTTGAACGTCCGCGTGACTTTATACCGCATATGTGAGTTATCTCAATGAAAATGAGAGAGCGTGTTTTACTTATAACAAGATCAAATCGGATGAAAATTTTCCTTAGCCCCCATGTAACTAATATCAGGATTTTCGAACATTCGTCTGACTTTACTCCATTTGATTGGTGATGGTATGTGAGGTACCTTAATGAAACAGTGGGAGCATTTTATTATTCTGTGGAATGTTAGTAGTATGTGGTATTGGAAAATTAATAAAATCGGGTTAATACTGCCCTCAAATTCCATATACTACTTATAATGCTTTTCGTTATTCTAACCAGTTTTATGCCGAATATGTCGGTCAGTGAGTGTTAATATTTTTTTTTATATATAAAATTGCTTCAAAATATGTTCTCGAGTATAGCTGAGCAATTTCAAAATTAATATATTTCTCTATCCCCAATATATATATGATTTCCGTGTGATGTGGATCAACGTGATATTTTAACGAAATTAAGTGGAAAAGATTTCTTAAAAATTATGGTTATGGTTTGACGCTGAATTAGAATGAAAGTAGTATATACTAAGTCTAAACCTCACACCTTCATATAATGAATTCCGATTCTCTGGTTGACGTTTGCCACCTAAGCTTATAATATAAAATTTAGCCTTTAATATAAGTCAAGACGATACCAAATTTGATTGTAATTTAATCACGATATCATTTAATAATGGATGTTTAATTCAACATTTTTTAATATACGGTTTGGAGGAATTTTCTGGTCTTTGATTTTCCCAGCTCACATGTACTACTTATGGTATAATTTTTTCGTCAATTTGATAATTTAATGAAATTAAATGGACAGTTTTTCTTAAAAATAATGTATGTGCTGCATATGAATGAAATTAGTCTAGACTTTGTTTAAACCTTATAACCCTAATATACTGATTTCCGCTCCTCTGGTACAACAGCAACCTCATATACCCCACATATTAAATCTAACCCCTTTGGTTCAGTTTATATTACATATACCATGCTTGAGTTAAATAGCTTCTTTTTATAAAAGTTAACATTTCGGAGAAAAAAATAGTATTGACACAAAATAAATCTATGATCAATAACATAATTTAATAAGATACCAAATATTATAATAATCGAGTAATGAATGTTGAATTCTTTCGCAACATTTTTATACTTTCGCAACATGTTGCAACATTCACCAAAGAGTTGTTTGCATCACCTAAAGTGATAGATATAGATTTCTATATACATATATTTCTTCTAATATTTGGTGATAATCAGTGGTTAGGTATATTTTCTCCGCCATCATGTTGAACTTATTATAAAATATACCAGTCAACAATGCTAAAAACGTTTCTTAGAGTGCTGGACTTTGTATAGAGCAAAAAAATATTTCTAGAAAAAATTGCATGAAATAAATATTAGTAATGTAGTATCAAAAGGGCTAAAGACCCTTTTTATGTGGTTATAGATAAACTGCGACCATCGGTCTACTACTGTCTATTATTTCAGTTTTGCGACACATTTTAATATGAAGGTCATGAGGTGAACTGTAAACTCAAGAAAATTACATTTTTACCTAGCGCCGTTGGCAGCTTATGAAAGGTTTAGATATTAAGACAGAAAGAAGAAAATATATGTAAGTAATGTATTGTTAATTTAGCCTTCATGGGTGGACCCTTCAAAATAGGTACCATAGATCCCCCTGTTTTAGAAAGCGTTTAACAAAAGTAATTTACGGAGGGATTTTTCGAGAACTTAATTTCAATACAATGAAATAAACTACTAATTTCTAAAATATAAATATAACTAAATATTATGTATTATTATGTTAGTGAATAGCTAAGTAATATATAGGTATACAAAAGTACGTAAGCTGTACCAACATGTTGCAAGAGTATAATATATATCAGTACACTGTGTTTGTAGTTTCAGTTTCACTAGATGTCTTTACAAGCAAAGTGCTTTATTCAAACTAATTTTAGTGTATTACACAGTACAGTGTATAGTGACGAGCAATAGCATAGCAAGGACTTACAAGGAATTATAGTGAAAGAGAGCATCACCTAGGATCCAACTTTTAACACCCGGACGGACTGAATTATATAAGTATTATCTATAAGTATTTTATATATTAATCTATTTATTATTAATTAATTATGCCTAGATTAAGTAGAAAATCTATATTACTAAATCGTCTTCAGAATAGAAGACGTATGAGAGTTCATCGTGCAAACTCTTTATATAGATATAGTGAGCAGTCACAAAATACTGTAAGTCACGCTAATCGTAGATTAGATTCCGATGTACGTCTGTCCGAACAAATTATCAATACAAATCAACATAGAACTAGGCAGGAAAATCCGCAATTTCGCCCTGAAGAGCAAATAAGAGATACTCGAGGTCATAGGTCTCGGCGGGAAGACCCCGAGGTTCGATCTGTTGAGCAAGTTGCAAATACTGTTCAACATAGAACAAGGCGGCAAGATCCCCAAATTCGCTCTGAAGAGCAAATAAGAAATACTCGAGGTCATAGGTCTCGGCGTGAAGACCCCGAGGTTCGATCTGTTGAGCAAATTGCAAATACTGTTCAACATAGAACAAGGCGGCAAGATCCGCAAATTCGTACGTTATGATGAACAAAGTAGGAACACTAGGGATCATAGAGAACTTCGCGCAAGAAATCCTGAGTATAGGAATTTAGAGCGCATTCGTGATCAAATGCAAAGGGAACATGCAAGAAGAAATCCTGAAATAAGGAGAGAGGAGCGTGATAGAGAAACACAACGTCAACAGCTTAGTAGGAGGGGTATGAGGGAAGAAATTTTGAATCAGAGACGTCTTAGACAAGGTCAAGTTCGCCTTCGTAGAGATAACCCACTCAATAGACAAATTGAAAACCAAAGGCAATCCCAACGAATCCGATTAACGAGAGAAAATAATGTTATAGAAACTGATAATAGTGGCAATTTAACAGATTTCAAAAACATTTATTTCCAAAATATAAATAAGGGCCCTACTGAAATATGTATTTGCTGCGGCGGCTTATGGTTTTCACACCAAGTTCGCAAATTAAATTTCGAAACTATTGCGCAAGGTCACCCGAATGCTGCATCCGCCTTCTTTTTAATGCAAAAATTTCCTTCAGAAGATGGAAATTACAATTTTTGTGCTACTTGCAAAAATGCGATTGTTAAAAAGAACGTTCCAAAAATATGTTTAGCTAACGGTCTAGACTTTCCTGAAATACCGGATTGTTTGAAAGGTTTAACCCCAATTGAAGAACGTCTCATAATGCCTAGATTGCCTTTTATGACAATCTGTCCGTTAGGATATCAAGGTCAGAGTTTGCTCAAAGGTGCTGTGGTTAATATACCAATTTCTGTTGACAATATTATGACATCTCTACCAAGGTCCTTTGATGAGGCTCATGTTATACAAATTCACTTAAGAAGGCGTTTGGAATACCATCATGATTACATGATCGATACCATACGCCCCGCAAAGATTATGGAAGCTTTGCAGTTCTTAGTGAATACCCCTCTGTATCGTGAGCAAAATATACATATTAATGAAAACTGGATTTCAGAATTTAATAACCAAGAAGAAGTTCCGTTTGTTGCACTGGCAGAGGATTGCCGATTGGTTCAATCTTTTCATGCGGCACAAACTTCTCATGATAATCGCTCAGGTAATAATATTCCCACGGGTCTTTTACCTTCAGAGCTAAATCCAGGCGGTCAAGAAACTCTTTTGGACAATATTCCTGTAGAAAACTTAGACTATAACCGTTTAGTCATAGCGCCAGGTGAAGGACAAAGACCAATTGACATAATTCAAGATAATAATTCAGAGGAGTTGTCATTTGGAACAATATACTTTGGGCAGAAGCGTACATGCTCTGAAACGTATAGCAAGATAAAACGTTCTGAAATTCGCCGTTTTGACAGAAGAGCGTGTACCATTCCAAAGTTGTTCTATGATTACAAATAATTAGAACTGCTACAAATTAAGAATAGTACATCCATTTGCCTTAGAAAGTTTTCAGGTCGTAACCGAGTTACGGCCCAAAATATATTAAACGAAAACTTTGTTCAAAACTTGATTCAACACGATGATGGTTACACGGTTTTGAAAGGCGTTAGATCCTCACCTCCGCACTGGGAAGCTGAGAAGAAAAAGGCAATTGCTATGATTCGCCAATTTGGGCTTTCAACCTTCTTTATCGGCTGCAGAATCTCAGTGGGTTGAGCTTTTGGTCATCCTCTCTAAAACTGTTGATTCTAAAGATATTTCGGAAGAGGAAGCCAACAGTTGAACAACCCAAGATAGATATCGCTTAATTCGGTCAGACGCGGTTACTTGTGCTAGATATTTTGACTACCGCTATCGACAAATTCTTAAGCTTTTTAAAGATAACGCCGGCATTTTTGGAGAGCAATTTGTTACAAATTTCTACTGGAGAGTGGAGTCCCCGCATGTACATGGCATGTATTGGCTTAATAATACTCCCAGGATCAACCTTAAAGATCCTCAGACATTCCCTGATGTTATTAGTTTTATTGACAATTATATTTCTACCGATGGTTCGATCAGCCACTTGGAAAATTATTTGGGTTATCAAAAGCATAACCACAGTCGGTCTTGTACTAGGGAAATAAGAGGACAACAGTTTTGTCGTTTTGGTATACCATATCCACCAATGCCTTCAACGCAAATACTGTTACCTCTTACAGAAACAAGTCAAAATTCAGAAAGACACAAGGAAAGCTTTTTCAAAATTCAAAACGTTTTAAATTCAAATATGACTACAGAAGACATTTTTAATTTAAACGATTTTGAACACTTCCTGTCTGATAGTAGAATAAATATGTCTTTTGATGACTATTTGTTAGCCCTTAGGTCAAGTTTAACAAAACCCAAAATTTTTCTAAAAAGAAAATTACAGGATCGTTTTATAAACGCTTATGATCCTCTGATTTTGGAACTCCATAGAGCAAATATGGATATCCGATATATACTGGATGCATATGCTTGCTGTTCATATATAATTAATTATATTAACAAGTCTAACAGGAGAATTTCTAGGCTCTTAAATGAAGCTATATCAGAGGTAAATGCTGGAAATTATACTATTTAGCAAAAACTTAAACATATAGGTCACAAATTTATATCAGGCACAGAAATATCTGCACAAGAAGCAGTATATTGCTGCATTGGGCTCCATCTTTCGGAAGCAAGTAATGCAGAAATATTTATAAATTATTGTAAAACCTAGAGCGGAACTTCAGAACCTTCCTTCAGGTTCGACTGAAATATTCGTAGCCGGTATTTTAGACCGTTATGTTCAAAGATCCGATCAGTTAGAAACTCTTTGTTTAGCTGATTTTGCATCTAGGTATAAATATTTACAATCTAGTAGAAGAGCACAAGATAGTGATCATGCAGAAGAAGAGAGGGAAGACGATAATTTACCAGAAAGCGGGGTTGTCATGCCTCTTAAAGACGGTAGCGGTTTTGTGAAAAAACGTACCAAACCTTGTATTATTAGGTATAGAAGGTTTAACCCAGATTTGGCCAGAGTTGAGTATTTCCGCGAAATGTTAATGCTTTACTATCCTTGGCGGAATGAACAGCAAGATCTCATTGAAAACAATAATGAGCAGACTTGCATAACACATCGTATTATAATTGAGGAAGATCAAAGAAAAATATGATGGTTTTGAGCAAAGAGAACTTGAAAATGTTCTAGAAAGTCTTTATAATGAAATAGACTTGGACGAAGGTGCTCTAAATGAACTAACTATCGTGGAAAATGAGTTCAGAGTGTTGGCACTTCCAGAAATAAACCCAAATATAAATTTGCTGGACTTGCATGGCGAAGATTCAACAGATAATGACACTGAATCTGATTGCAATATTAGACTTATTAAACTACCCCCTTTAATTCCAGTTGAGGAATTATTTTCTTTAGTTCAAAGTCTAAATACTAAGCAAAGAACCTATTTGACACATTTGATGCACCACCTAAAAACAAATCTCCCATTTTATGAGTTCAGTGGCGGCGGTGCAGGTGTAGGAAAGAGTCGTTTGATATCTGCAATATATCAAGCTCTTAACCATCGTTAGAATTCTACACCTGGATCCAATCCAAGTTCCTTAAAAGTTCTTCTTTGCGCACCTACGGGTAAAGCAGCATTCGGAATAGGTGGAATGACCCTTCATTCAATATTCTCTTTACCTGTTAATCAGTTGAATAGAGAGTTGAGGCCACTTAGCAATGACACAGTTAATTCATTGTACTCCAGACTTATCGATTTAAAATTATTCATAATTGATGAAATATCGATGATAGGTGCTCGTATGTTTAGCTCTGTTGATGCGAGATAAAAAAAAAATTTCAAAACAGACAGCCCCTTCAGTGGTATACCGATCATAGTGTTTGGTGATTTGAAGCAACTCTCACCTGTTGGAGATAGTTGGATATTCTCTCCTAATCCCAATGATGCATACAGCACTTTAGTTGGTTCCCCTTTGTGGGAGTTATTTAAATACTTTGAATTAACAGAGATAATGAGACAACGGGAGGATCAGGCCTTTGCAATTGCATTAAATCATATCGCATCTGGTACTATGACAAATGAGGACATATCACTCATTGAAACTCGAGTAGTTAATTTCAAAGAAGTTCCCGATGATGCCATACATTTATTTTGGTCCAATGAAAAGACAAATAATTTCAATGCCCTAAAGCTCAGTCGAGTCCCAACAGAAGCTTTCCTTTCAACTGCAAAAGACTCAGTTAAAGGAATTTATATAAATGAAAATGATAATATTTTGGAAAGAGTTAAACTTTTCAAAACTTCTGAAACGCAGGGACTGCCCTATGAATTGACACTAAAAACCTCTGCCAAATATATGATTACAGTGAACATAAACACGTGTGATGGCTTGGTTAATGGGGCAGCTGGACAACTTATGCAAATTGATCTCCATTGTTCTTTTCCAACAATTCTGTGGATTAAATTTTAGGAACCTTCTGTTGGTTTGATAGCACGATCAAAAAAGCCTCATCCTCTAGAAAGTTCTTGGACACCAATTGCAAAAGTTCTAAAATCTTTTCAATATAAAAGAAATGAACAAATTTCAATTGAAAGAAATCAGTTTCCAGTTGTTCCGGCTGAGGGAATAACTATTCATAAAAGTCAGGGTGCCACATATAATAAAGTTGTAGTTCATACTCGACCCAGAATGCCTAGAGCTTCAATATACTTATGTCGCTTGTAGTCGAGCTACTTCTGCAGAAGGTCTATTCATCATAGGAAATTTTATTCCTCCTAACAAATTTTCTGAATCGGATCCCGTATTTAGGGAACTGAGGGAATTGAACACAAATAAAGCTTTGACAACAAGTTTCAATTTTATGATTTCCCGAACATCAGGACATCAAATTTTATTCCATAATGTTCAGAGTCTTCACATTAATGATATAAAAAGCGACTGTTTGATGCTATCTTCAGATATTTTTTGTTTTGTAGAAACTTGGAGTTATCCTTGCGAAAGTTTTGATATACCAGGATTTACTCCAATTAACGAGCTGAGGATAGATAGCACGGAAACAACCAACAGAAATAAACGGGACATTGTAATATAATATATGCAAAGCATAGTATTGCTTGCTCTATAGAATCAAAGGCTGTAAAGAAAATTTATTCAGGCCGCAAAGTTTTAGAAGCGGTTTTGTTTAAATGTTTCAATATTAATATTCTGGTTCTATATAGAAATTCAGCTTTCTCTGTCAGACAATTAATTGTAGAACTTCAGGAAGTCCTTACTTCTGCATTAGACATTCAAAATGTGCTAATTGTTGGAGATTTTAACATTTGTTTAATGTCTACAGGGACTGCATTAAGAAATCTGCTCCAAGAAAAAACTTTAGTTCCCTGCTTGGTGCAGAATATTCAACTACACCTGCCGGTACACAAATTGATTGGGCATTTGCAAACATGGATCCTTCCCGTGTAAATGCAATTACTTTTGAGACAGTACACAGCTATCATGACAGTATTTGTGTCTCTATTTCGAACTAAAGTTTTAAGACTTAGTGCAATAGTTCTTCATTTTTTTTTCCAAATATAATCGAATTGGAATGGTATAGGAATTTTGACAGTAGTTTTTAAGACAATTTTAAGAAAAATATGTAAATAATCTAATTAAGAAAATTTAAATTATATATATAATTTGTTATTATATATGACATTATTGTATAAATATATGATAGAAATTAAATAGTATAAGAAAAAAAGAAATATAATTTGGATATATGTATAAGAATCTCTACAAAAATTTATGTTTAATATTGTAAATATTATATACAAATTAATATAATAACATTATATCATTTTTAAAGTTGTTAATATTTATTATTTTTAAGCTAAACATGTATAATAATATCGATATAATAAATAATAAATGTTATTCATTGTTCAAAAACTTTCATACTTTCTTTTCATACTTCTCAATACAGTTGTAATGCATTCTATATAAAATCAATTATAAGCGTATACAAAAAGCACATGAACGATTTCTCATAGTTTGAGTAAATTTAGTTTACAAATTGCTCTAATTATTTTCACTGTGAGTGAAAAGTAAATAACTAAGGCAACAGTTCCTACTTCTAATTATTAAAATATATAAAGAAGTCTCAAACGATTATACCATTTAACTTTGCGAGAGTATAAAATGTTCGGTTACATCCGAACTTAGCCCTTCCTTACTTGTTACATATAACAATGTTTATAAATAATACAAGCAAATTCATTTAAACTGAACTTCTAGTATAAAGTTACGGAACTGTAGCGAAAATTACAGAATCTAGAAACGAAAAGTCTGATCATTGTTTGGAATGTTATTTTATTTTTGCAAGCAAGAATCTCAATTGGTTTTATCATCTGTGATACAAATCTATGGTTCTTTGGCATTATTTCTTCAAAATCAGAGAGGCAAAGAATTCTCTGTATATGAAAAATATTATATTACCGAATATTAGATACTTTGAGCGGGCAATTAGCCGAACGTATAAGTACTTATCAAAATCTATTCAAAAATTTTAATTTTTTTTTAAATTTATCTGAAATAGATACGAATGCAATTAACGATCTTGCAAATAAATTAGCCGAGAAGTATCCGGAAAAATTGGAAGACTCTCAAAAAATCCCTGGCAAATATGGAACATGTACGCTCCACACTATACACAGGCAAAGTACTGCATTCTCAAAATCTTCGAGATGTTTATTCGATTATATTCCATTGGCCTACGTATGTTTTTGAGATTTCCCACTACGAATTGTTCAGGAGAAAAATCTTTTTCTACCTTGACAAGCCGTAAAATCTATTTACGCCCAAGTATGGACCAAGATAAGCCAAATGAAGTACTGTCTATTGAAGCTCAACTAATTCAAGAAATGGATTACGATGATATAGTTGATAATTTTGCATGGACAAAAGCTTGGAAAAAGGCATTTACAAATTGTGTAATACATTATTATTCGAGATACACATATGCTTATGGTTATTTTTTTAGTAAGTAAGTAAGTAAAATACAACACGGTGAGGTATGTTTTTTGAGTGTGCTATTCTATCAGCTGCATCTGTTTACTTTTTTTTTATTGTTTAAGTGTCTAAAATTAATAAATTAAATGAATTTCATCAATTTCTTTAATAATTGTGAAGGTAAATTAAGTTGAAGAAAAGTAAAATATAAAAATATTTTATTGTACATAAAGAAGCTTTAATTTTATGTTTGTCAGTTTCTAATGAAATTTTTGTATCTTAATTTTTCACTATATACGACAAACAACAATTAAGGGGTGCTCACAAGAGTCGTATTTTTTATGCTATTCAAATACGACATAAGACGAAGCTTGTGAATTGCCTATATATTTTAATAAAAATTGTAAATCATAATTCGAGTTCTTAATATTTGCGCATTATGTACATATATGTTAGCTAATATTTAAAATTAATGAATTTAGAATTAAATAATTTAAATTTTCGTAATTTAGGAACTGAATTGTGAAGGAGTCCAGCTAGAGAATTGTCCTTCAAATTCGCAAATATCTAAAATGAATAGAAAAAACGATTTTTTTTTTTATTAAATATCTATGTTTTAAAATTAAATAAACGCATGTTTGTACCTAATTGTTATAAAAAGTTGAATGCTACAATATTTAACATGCTACTTAACATAGATTTGTTATCTACGATAGTTACCATGGACTTCATGTTAGAAACTGCAAAACTTGTACTGCAATTTTAACATAGAATCTTTTGTTTGGTTTCCGTAACATTTCGTTTGGTTACTTTAACATTAGTTTGGTAACCAAAGAAATGATTAACGTGGGTTATCTATGTTAAGATACCTAACAAAATGTTAAAATTTCTGCTGATGACATTTTCTAGCCAAACTAAAGACTTAAAATAAGATAAAGAAATCTTTTAGTTTCAATTTTGTGCTAAAATGTACCAATAGAAACCATTTTTAATAACAGTTCCAATGAATAAAGTATATATAATTCACGTATAAGCTTTAGAACTGCAACAAAGCATTCATATCCTTTTCAACCGATTTACGCACAGCCTCAATGTCCAACACTTAGAATATTTCATAAATATCGTTCGACGATGTACGAACCAGATCCACATCACGTTAGATAGTACTTTAATCATTGAAGTACCGTCAGTTTCTAACAGCCACTCGCCAATGGCCTAAAATTCAACCGTCTCCGTGATGACCATACGTTTGTAGTAAATGCATGTACACCTTTTCAATGGCATCAATGCCCTGCTATACTTGTATCATGTCTGAGAGCATATTCGCTTCTATACAACGCAAGAACATATCGTCTTCTATTTTGTTCAGTTGTTCATTTTCATCTTGGAAATTGGATTTTCACTGTTCATGATACGTATGCGTATCATCAATTTGTCAGCGCTGTCATCATTGTCAAAATATAATTCAAATCGTCACCAAAATCAGAGTCGATCTTCTCAGCAATCTGTTCGATCTGGTCAATAAAGAATTGAGACCATTAGCTGGCGCAAAGTTGCGTACTGCAACTGGAGAAAATACTTAAGTTCTCGGGAAAGTAACGTTCGAGATCGTAATTGGAAAGGCACAATTTTATAGTGGCAGATATCGTCGACGAAGTCATAATTTGAGTAGACTTTCTAGGGAATCAAGGAATCAAAAAAAGGAAATACAGGCAAACCATCAAAATATAGCTAAACAACTTCTTCTCAGATACTCATCCATATTTGATAAATACGAAACATTTTATTAACAGAGGTGATGCAAGACCAATCCGCCAGGCTCCTCAAAGCGTTTCTTCAGCAAAGCGTGAAGTTGTATGGCAGATTATACGTGAAATGAGCGAAAGTGGCTTAATCGAACCATCAGAGAATCCATGGAGCTCACCTGTAGTACTTGTGAAGAAGAATGATGGCAACATGAGATTCTGTGTGGACTATAGAAGGTTAAATGATGTAATTGAGAAAGACAGTTATCTACTACCTAGAATCGATGACACGCTGGACTCGTTATCAGGTACAAAATGGTTCTCAACAATTGATTTGAAAAGTGGTTATTGGCAAGTGGAGGTAAACTAAGAAGACAAGGAAAATACGACTCTCAGCATTGGAGATGGTCTATGGAAATTTACCGTAATGTCTTTTGGATTATGCAATGCTCCTGCTACCTTTAAAAGACTACTGGACCGGGTATTAAAAGGATTGCACTGGAATACCTGTATGGTATACCTCGATATCATCGTGTTGGGTAAGAGCTTCGATGAACACCATAAGAACTTGTAAGAGGTCTCCCAACGGATAGCTATCGCTGGTCTAAAGCGAAGTCCGAGGAAATGCTCCCTTTTCAAAAACGAAGTAAGCAAGTTAAAACACAAAGTGACAACGGAGGCCATTTGCCCAGCTAAAGAAAAGATTGAGCAGCAAAAGACTGGCACACCCCTAAAAATTTACATGAGCTGTGGAGTTTCCTTGGACTTTGTACTTATTATCGAAGAAAACAGAGTTTTTGAATGATATAAAGAACAGGAAGTGGATTTCCAAACTCTGAAGAAACGCTTAAGTACTGCGCCAATGTTAGCATACCCGATCCCAGGATCACCGTTTATTTTGGATATGGATACTAGTGGATTTACAGTAGGAGGCGTTCTATCACAAGTGATTGATGGGTAAGAGAAAGTGATTACGAATTGCAGCCAGACAATAAGTAAGCCAGAGAGAAATTATTGTGTAACTCGGAGGAAATTACTGGCGTTGGTGAAGTGCATTTTTATAAGTACTTTTATGGCCAGCGATTTCGGGTGAGGACAGATTATACAGCATTAATAAGGCTTCTACAATTCAAGAACCCAGAAGGACAGTTGGCACGGTGGATTGTGAGACTCCAAAGTTACGTCTTCTCTATAGAACATCACAAAGATAGTAGTCATGGAAATGTTGATGTCATATCCCGCCGTCCATGTTATTTAGAATGCAGACATTGCTCGAAAACTGAGGCCAAAGAAAAGATGTCCGATTAGTGACTATAACATCAGACTGGGATCCGGAGGCACTGCGCAAATGTCAGCAAGAAGATCCATATTTGAAATGTGTAATACATGGAATGGAGATGAATGAACGAGCTCTGATGATTGTTCTGAAAGTAAGAATTCCCGAAATTCTCAACGAGTTGCACAACGGTCCAAGTGGAGGATACATGGGTATCACTAAAACCTTGTCGAAATTAAAACAAAGATTTTATTGGGTTGGTTGTAGTCAATGAGTAACGGAGCGAATCGCCAATTGTGTCGATTGCATTGCTGCTAAAGGGCCGAAGACCAGGAAGAATGGTCAGATGAAGCAGTAAAATTCGGTTGCGTTGTTTGACCGAATTGACATGGATATAACTGGTCCACTATAGCTGGTGATCAGTAAATTAGGAAACAAATATGTTTTGGTAGTTATGGACTATTTCAGCAAGTGGCCAGAGGTATGCGCAATTCCTAACCATAAGGCAGGAACAGTAGCGGATGTTCCAATAGAATTACATTCTGACCGAGGGAGAAATTTTGGATTATCTCTAATTCAGGAGATATGCCAGAAACCGGGTATCAGGATTACTCGTACAACTGCACTTCATCAGCAGTCTGCTGGTATGCTAGATCGATTCAATTGAACTTTGGAAGAACATTTAAAGAAAGTTGTGGACAAGTCAACGAGGCAGACTCTAGCAAGGGTAATTTTAGTTAATAATCTTCGACTACCGATTTATTTAAAATTTGTAATAAACGCCAATGGAGGAAGGAATGCTAAGGAAGTCAACAGGATTCCAGGAGACGAGATGAAGAATATACATGCTATACTGAGACTGCGCACCAAAACTATGACCGATAAAATGAAAGCAAAATACGACAAATCAATGAACTCTGAGGGTTTTATTGAAGGCGATTGGGTAATGTTATATAACCCACAACGAAAGAAAGGGCTTGCTTGATGATAGGTCATCTCGAATGGCTTGCAGCGTTTGGTACCGCAAATATGTCTAATCGGGAACAGTGTGGCGAACACGAATACCAAAACAAATTAGAAACGACGATAAAGTACCAAAAGCAACTAGACAGCGAATTCGTAGTTGCCAGAATGTTCTAGAGAAGAAGTTTTGTTGAAAATCTACTATATAAGGGCTGCCAGACTGTGCAGCAAACACAGCTCTAATTAGAGTGTTGCCGTGTAAAGAGCAATTCAGCTATAAGCAATAAGTTGTAAACTCGAATAACGAGTAATAAGTGTTAAGTTAATTGGACTAGAAATAAAGATAAGTGTATATCCATTACTCAATTCAGGACTTAGTTATAGTTAGACGATTTATCGAGAAATCCGTTACATTATATTACTGTCTAAATAGCCGACATAACTTTTATTTTCATAAAAATATTTATTTTCTATCCTTTAATTGTTATCAAATTGTTTTATGTCAAGAGTATATAAAGTTATTTATTCCAAAAATTTGTTGGAACCTTGTACCTTGTACCTTTTTCTGCCCAGTATATATGTTATAGTGGTCCAATTTAAACAATATTGTGAGGAATGCGGATGATAAACCGAAATCGAAGCGACGATAAATTGCCGGAATCAACTAGGCTAGTTCCCAGAATGTTCTAGAGTCAAAGTTTTGTTAAGTATCTGCTATATGAGGGCTACCGATTCCGCAGCACACACAGTTCTAGTTAGAGTGTTGCCGTATAAAGTGCTATTAAGATATAAGTAAGAAGTTGTAAGCTCGGATAATAAGTAGTAAAACGTTAAATTGTTTAAATTAGAAATAAAGATAAGCGTATAGGCATTAAGTTGGCACTTTTATTTATAGTCCAGTCATTTAAGCTTAAATTAGGTAAGAATCTCGGAATTCAGATACCCAGCTGTAAGTCTGTAAATACTTGTATATTGACACCCTAAAAGTTGTCTCAAAACCTACATATGGTAGGGTGTACGCAACTATTAAATTTCAAGGTCAAAGGTCACAAAAATCGTTTTTTTGCGCTTTTTTTGTAAATATCTCATTTCCTATGGGTTTTTTGCTATTGGTATTTATTATCAATATTGTAGAATACGAAATTCTCTACAAATTTTGTTTAAAAAATTTTTTCATACGGTGAACTGTTTTCGAGATAGAGGGCTTGGAGCGCGCGGTCACAGCATCACTTCAGGTCAACCGGTGCCTCCGATCAAAAACGCGCCATATATCTATCGATAAATCAATGATTATAAATATTTGTCATTTTTATTAACTGTTATATTATATTTTATCATTTTTTCCTAACCTATCCACTTTTTATTCAGTATTAATTTATTTAACAACACTAACCTGCCCATTAAATTGCAGAATTGTTAATGAAAATATAGGAATTATATTTGAATTTAAACCTTATTAATATTAATAACTTCTTACATGATAAAAAAAAAATAAACAAAATTTATTAAAAAATATCATTCAATACATTTATTTTTATTAAAAGTAAAAAAATGGAATAAAGGGTACAAAAACTACAATTTATAATTTTAATCATCTTCCTCTTCATCGTCGTCTTCCGGCTGCTGGTAAATTTCAAACTGGTCTTCATTATCGTCTTCAACGACATTTGTTTCAAGTTCTTTCATGATTTCGGGGTCAAAAGTTCCTTCTTCGTTAATGTCGCTCTGATATGGTAGAGCATTGAGACAAGCTTGCCCATTACATTGGCCACAAGCTAAAGAGCATTGCAAGCCCGCTTTCTTGCATCCGCATCGCGAACCACAACCACTCTTGCAGTTGCAGAAAATTGTATTTAGAAAATGTTCTGGAGCAGGTGGTAAAATTGTCATGATAGGCTCCAGAAAATCGTTTCGCATTGCCCAACCCCATACCTGGGGTTCCAAATCATGCCCTAACCAAGTTTGAACTTGATAATATACACGTTCGAAATGTTGATGAGCAGCTGCACTTGTTGGTGGAATATTTGAAAGCTGCACAGGTTTATTAAGTTTTGTAGACTTGACGTTATGCATATAACGAAGATGATCGAGACTTTTCACAGATTTCGGAGCATTATAGACTGCCAATAAGGTTTGAGTTCCACTCTCTAATAATCTCTGGGCCGAACAATTTTCTTCCTCAAATGCTGCAGCTAGTTCATCCAAATTGGTCAGTTTCTCAAAAAAAAAAATGTTTTTTTTCCCTTTTTAAAAAGCGCAGAAGTTGTGTCACATCCACTTAATGCGTGCAGAAATAAAATATGTGTTTTGGAATGAGGATAATTATCAAAACTTTTAGTCGAGTATATCTCCGTTTTTACATTGCCTTTCCCAACTTTTTTAAAGAAAATTTCTTGTTCGTAAGACAGTGTACGCCCAATTAAAATGATGAGTAAATCAATATCTTGTCCTATTATTTACAAATTTACAGATTTTAAAGAAGATGCACTTAATTATTTTCTAATTAAAATGTCATTAGTGTTAATGGGAATAAAATTATAGTAAGATTTAAGTTTTTCCCTTCATTATTTTTTAATTTTAGGAAACGGTGATCAGTATTATTGAACAGATAAAGATTTAAGGCAATAAGAAAATGATAAAATATAATATAATAGTTAATAAAAATTGACAAATATTTATAATCATTGATTTATCGATAGTTCATCAACTATATATGGCGCGTTTTTGATCGGAGGCACCGGTTGACCTGAAGTGATGCTGTGACCGCGCGCTCTAAGCCCTCTATCTCGAAAACGGTTCACCGTATGAAAAAATTTTTTAAACAAAATTTGTAGAGAATTTCGTATTCTACAATATTGATAATAAATACCAATAGCAAAAAACCCATAGGAAATGAGATATTTACAAAAAAAGCGCAAAAAAACGATTTTTGTGACCTTTGACCTTGAAATTTAATAGTTGCGTACACCCTACCATATGTAGGTTTTGAGACAACTTTTAGGGTGTCAATATACAAGTATTTACAGACTTACAGCTGGGTATCTGAATTCCGAGGTGAACTTACTATAATGACTGGACTATTAACAACCCAGTGATCGAGCTCAAGAGTGAGTTACAAGGTAGACAATTTATTCAGAAATCCATTATTTCGAATATTTCTTTGCTAATTTAGAGTTTACGCAACAAAACATATAACACGGGGCATTGACATTTCATCTTTAGACATCAAGTGCTAAACTTTAGCATTGTGCAGACTCCATGGGCAATATTGCTGACAATACCGAATTTTAGTAATTTTAAATTGCCTGTCGAGATTCCTCTTAAAGGTAAAGTTTGGAAATTGTATTTGCCCAACCCTGTATTTGAATTAGGGGTAAACGTTATAGCGTTGTTAACACTAAGTTATTAGCGACGTTTGAGAGGGTGATGCACAATTTTCGTTGTAGCGTCACTTTGTTCGGTAAAGTTTAGCAAAAGTTTGGCTTTAGCTTTGGAAAAACAAAAGAGTTAAAAGTAAGTTATGTTATGCATTGTTATTTAGTATGTGCAATATTTTGAATGTACTGAAATATATAAGGTGAAATAAAGACATCAGTTATTTTAATCTTCTATATGTATGTGTTAGTGTGCGTTATTGGCGGCTCGTGGCAGCATATTAAGTATCTAAATGTAAATTATCATTTTTAATTTGTGAATGAATGATTTAAAAAAAATAGTTAAACTTTACTAGGACAATATATTAAAATGTGATTGGTTACACAAATTATTATTGTGCTCATATTTTTACTATTTTGAAATCTAGTCCTGTGAAAAATTACGAAAGGCGATATATTCAACTATGTCTGCGAAACGTAAAGCTGGTGGAAGTGGTAATGGACCTAACAAGCGCCGCCCTAAAAAACAGGAGATTGAAGAGGATTTTAGTGAGGCTTCTAGTGACGAAGTCCAATCTACCTCAAATCAAGTGGAAGTTTTAATTCCCAATGATGATTTGGATCCGCCTAGCAAGTTACCCGAAGATCTTCTCTTATCTCTAGATAAGACGCCGGGCAAATTATTGATTGCTGGAATGGTAACATGGGACTTAACCGGGAAACGTGACCGAAAAAATGTTGTTAAAGTGCGGCCCAATCTTTATAATTTTCATCGTTTTTCTGATGAAAAGGTTGGTGAAAGTAACGTAAAGCATATTACTATTTTTTCATCTTTATCAATATTTAGTACCGCTTTTGTGCAACTGGTCCAAGCTCCGCTCATACACTCCTTATTAATATGGATCGCAAGGCTCTAGCATTTGGTCGTAATCCTTCAGGACAATTAGGTTTGTCCGATGTAAAAATATGTGAAATTCCTACTTTGGTTCCAGGATTGGAGAAATTTAATATCGTCCAAGCAGCATGTGGTCGACATCATTCCCTCTTTTTGACTGACACAGGTACAGTTTACGCCTGTGGGGAAAATAAGTCTGGCCAATGTGGTATTGGAAACACACTTCCGGTGGTAAATAAACCAACTCCGATAAATTATCAAGGATCTCCAATCATTAGAATTGGTTGTGGAGCTGAATTTTCGGTGATTCTCGATATTAAAGGTAATTTATATACTTTTGGATTACCTGAATATGGCCAGCTGGGACATAACACAGACGCAAAATACTTTGTTAATGCCAACAAATTGTCATTCCACTTTGAAACATCGCCTAAAAAGGTTGTATTATATATTGAGAAGAATAAGGAAGGACACGTTACACCTGTGGACAATGTTCAAATTGTGGACTTTGCTTGCGGTAATAATCATACGGTGAGTGTAACAACGTCTTTAAGTAATGAAAAGAAATGTCGGTATACATTAAGTTTAATTTGGAACTTGAAGGAATGTTTTAAATAATATTAAAACTTGATTGTGAGAAATAATCATTAAAATAAAAGTTAGAAGTTGTATTGTTAACTAACGTAAAGCAGTAAGTTCATACTGTGATTTGTCCACCCTTGTATATATATTAAAACCCTGAGCAGGGTTTGTATATACACAAACTAGTCCCTCAGTTTTTGAGGTCTGACATCTCACTTTCTTATCTTCCCATGAAGCTGCACCTTTGTTGGGACCGCCATTATCGGACCACTATGGCATATAGCGCCCTAGAATATGATCCATCAACAACCAGTAATTTTTTATTTGACAAGATATCTTCACAAAATTCGGCATGCTTTGCTTAAGTACACAACCTCTAATGAAATTGTTCAATATTTGACAAGATAACTTCACGAATTTTGGTATAGATTATCGTTGTAGTTGTAGAGGCAGAAAATATTCGTGAAGAAATTTCAAGGAATGGTGCCGAGTTGACAGTCCTTGGCCGGATAAAAATCCGGGTATGTTCCTGTTACTGACTGTCATGGGAACGGATGGATTACTGTTCAAGGCAACAGTGCAATACCCGAAAAAAATGTTCAGACCGATTAAAATAGGGTTCGTGTATGGAATTTTTTGTATATGTGAAGTGTATTATAGCTTCGGTACAATCGAAGTTAACGTCTTTTCTTGTTTTTCTTTTTTTAACTTCAAGTGACTTATTAAGTTTCAATTAATAAATATAAATATAAATATAATATATAATAAAATAAGGGTTTTTGCTTCGGTACGTTCATTATAAATTATGCCTACAGCCTCATAGCGGAAGCAGTTTTAGTAAGTAAAAATGTGAATTTGGTATATATGTTTTTTTTTTTTTTCAGGTCGCCATTGACTCAAAAAAGCGCGTGTATAGTTGGGGTTTCGGTGGTTTTGGTCGTTTGGGTCATGCTGAACCAAAAGATGAAATGGTACCCCGTTTAATTAAATATTTTGACACTCAAGGGCGTGGTGCCCGTAATGTATACTGTGGTGCAACTTTTAGTCTCATTGTCAATGAACTAGGTGTCCTGTTCTTATTTGGACAAAACAAAAAGACTGGAGAAGCAAACATGTACCCAAAACCTGTGCAGGATTTATCGGGTAATGTTCACAATATGATGTGTTGTTGGGAAAATTTATTGACAATATTATGTTTAAAGGCTGGAACATCACTGACATTGGTTCTGGAAACACTTCTATTATTATTTCTGCTGACGATACCTTAATCGCATGGGGTGCTTCTCCAACTTATGGAGAATTAGGCCTTGGTGAATTCCAAAAGTCTTCGACTGTCCCTAAGGAAGTGCCCAAAATGGATAATATAAAAATACCTCAGGTTGCTGTTGGTTACTCTCATACAGTTTTACTTGTTGATACTGATCACGAGCCAACAAAACTAAAGTATGAAAAACTGCCAGAATATACCATCGATAATTGAACAGAGTAAATTTAAGCGTAGTTGTTGACCTTCTTACTCCCCATCATGCATTTATAATAGAAATATTAGCTCGGTGATAGTTTTACATCGCGTCTTAGAGTTTAAAGAAGTAATTTAATACAGATAAATACTCAGGAGTGTTGTGGAATCCAAGACAGATTTGCGTAGTTGCCAGAATTGCAAACCAGTTCTGATTTAGAATAGTGTCACAGAAAATGATTGGATTTTCGTTTTTACATATGCTCAAATGAATAAATTTGGAAGCGTTTGATATATTTAAAATACTGAATAAAGTCTAGTAATGTTTACACGATCCGATATTTTAGCTTTTATTTTATTGGAAGCATAAAGCTACGAAAGGAATCGCATGTGAAATTTGGCTTGCATTTACTTGTATGCTTGTATACATACATTCTTACTTTACAGATTTGTATCACATTATCGACTGAATAAAAACGCATTTAGGTGTTAAATTACGTTTATTACGTTTTGTGTATCCTCTTAAAATATCTGGATTTTTTCCATAAACTCGATAATTATGACCTGTTTTGTTTTATTCTTATGTTTTCCCCTATAGAAATAACGATAAATTAAATCGTAACAATAATGTAAATGATTTTCTTAACTTACATTTCAAATCTGTCAGCAAAATCCTCTTGCTTTGTTTCTGATAACAAAACGGATAAAATTGGTTTCCGTGACACCCAAACCCGATACAATTTCTGTTTCGAACGTCAAACCAATAATATCTGAATTCATGATACCTACTACATTCAACAATTACAATTCTGATTCCGACAACTATCATATTCTATAACTTTCAGATTCTACAACACCCCTGACTAATAAATTAGATATACAATATATAAGATATAATTATATAAGTAGATTTACTAGGTTCCAGGCTACTAATTTATACAGCCTGTGCATTCGTGAAACTATTCCATGATCATTACATTTTTTTCAATTATCTATAAAACGATTTAGTAAAAGATGTTCCCTTTATCTGCGGTACATTTTCTCTCATATCGGAATCCAATACATTCTTATTTAGAAGTAAGTTTAACAAAGTAGATAAGAATCAATGTCACTGTTTTATATATTTTTTACTATTCATATTTTGCCACTTTTATGCAGTATTGTATTCTACATATTACAAACATATAAAAAGAATTCTTGGAAATAAACTTTAATAACACATTTTTTTTCGAAATGTTAATGACTGTGATTTAAGTCAAATTTTTTAAAAAGTGAATTGTTATATAGAGGTGGCTGTAAGGCTGTAATTTTTTGGCAGTGAACTTTTGTGTTTTTTTTTACAAAAATATTAAATTTTAATTGATTTTTATTAGTAATTTAATTGAATATTTAAGGATTTGATTTTGAATTGCAAGCTAAGTATAAATGTTTTGTGCATTATCTGAAAGTTTAAATTTTTGAATTTTGGTGCCGAGTCAGCTGTTGTTTCATTTTGTTTTATTTTATTTTGCTTTCCTTCTTTATTTATCTCATCTACTTCTCTATTCGCAGCTGTGTTGCGTGTAGTTTTTTATTTGTTCCAGTGCATCTAAAACTGGTCGCTATACTGTTTTTTCAAACTGTCTTGGTTTTGAACTTTGATAAAAAAAACTGCTATTATTTTTGGATTTGTTATTAATTGTATTTATTATTATTAATATTTTATTAACACACTAATGTATTATATATATATTTGATTTTCTTTTACTTACTCTTTTATTTGATCTTCATTTAATCCTCTTTGTTGTTTATTATGTCGTGTAACTTCCCCAACTGCCACATTAAAGGTGAGTCAGATTAAATGTGCTGGACTGACAGGTAGAATCTTAGACTATATTCTCGTCTCTAAGGGATTGCGTTGGTCCTGTTTAAATTGTAGATCATTTGAAATCGATCTATTTTCAGTTTATAAGCATACACGCAATGGCTTTAACGAAATCGGTCGAGATCTAGAAACCCTCACCGAAAAATTTAGGCACTACGAAAAATTGTTCAAATCTTGCAAGTGCTTACCTGCTCCTAAGCGTAAACGTCCTTCCGATGAAGTAACACTTAGTTTTTCTATACAGAAGAGAACGGCTCCTCCAAATGACCTAATAAGTCTCTCTTCTCCTTGCCCTCAAGGTGATAAGCCGTCTACTTCCAAAGAGCTTAATTCCCCAAAAGCTCAATCTAATAGTAATAAGTGTCCCACAATTCCAGAGGCTACGCTTAATAACTTAGACGTATCTGTTCAATATTTGGTTGTTATTTCACCTAAAAAATCTATATTTATTTCTAGACTTGCTAAAGATACCTTGGTGGAGGACATTAAGTCTTACATTTAGTCGCGTTAAAAAGTTGATATCAATATCCGTAAATTTAACTTCAATTATGATAGAAGTATATCTTTGATTAAAATAGACGTTTCTCTTGAAACATTCAAAAAGACCTTAGATAGTTCATTCTGGCCACCTGGGGTTTTTGTAGGCGAACTTAAGCCTAAACTTAAGAACTTAGAAATCATACTGAGGTAAACATTGTTAAATTACCAAAAGCAAATACCGATACAAAAACTGATTGGAAGAAATTCGCTAAAATATGATACAAATGATAATGAAATTTTAAACAGCGAATTTCAAATATTTAGATGTGATCGACCGAACAGAATCGGAGGAGGTATTCTATTTGCCGTGCAATTCTCTATCCCATCCGAAGATGTTCTCGTTCCAGGAACCGACTCATTTCAGTCCACGTTAATAGTTGCTTTATTTATTTAACCCTAACTTATATACCACCCCATTCAGACTTATCTGTATATATGCAGCATGCTTCTTAAATAAATCGTGCTACCTCGATGGCAAATAATGCTGATTCAATAATCGTTTTAGGAGATTTTAATTTACCCTGTGCTTCGTGGAAAGCTTTCGATGACTATCGTACCGATTTACAATCGGTCATGTTTTAATGAGTTTTAGAAAAAATGTCCGAATTGGGTTTTACCCAATTAATTTGATTCCGAATAAATGCTTAGATTTAGTATACATTGATACCTTTTCAAAGTGTTCCGTTAGTCAGAGTAATCCTCTTGTTCTACTAGAGGTCTCGTATCATCCGAAATTATAGGCAATGTACGGGATAGTTATAATCAAGCTTCTAACTTCTGTACTCGGTTTAACTTTGCAAAAGCTAATTTTACAAAGTTAAATAGAGAACTTTCTACAATAACAAGACCTAATTATAATGGTGGTATTAAATTGAGTGTCTCGGATTTTTATAATATAATAAAGAAATTATTTGAAAAGTATGTCCCAATAGTAAAAACGAATATTGTAAGTAATGCAAAATCGTTTTATGATTTCGTCAACTCCAAACGCAGGAAAAAATATATTTGCTTGCCTTTGACAAGGATATTTAATTTCTCTCTTAAACACGGTATATTTCCTTCAATATGGAAACAGTAATTTATAATCCCTTTGCATAAAAGTGGATTTAGGTCCAACATAGATAACTATAGAGGTATTGCAAAACTATCAGTTATACCTAAACTTTTTGAAACTATCATCGCAGACCATATAACCTTTCCGATTTCTCCGTTAATTTCCTCATCTCAGCCTGGATTTCGTAAAGGGAAATCGACTCTAATAAACTTACTTGAATTTGTAAACCATGTATCATTGGGTTTTAGGGAACATAAGCATACGGATGTTATATATATACACAGACTTTTGCAAAGCTTTCAATAAAGTAAATCTCTCGATTCTCATACATAAACTTAATCTGCTGGGCTTTCAGCCAATATTTCTTCAAAGGGTAGCTTCTTATCTTTATAATATAACACAACGAGTGATATTTGAGGATACTCTTTCAGATATAATTAATGTCTCTTCAGGTGTTCCGCAAGGTGGTCATCTTGGCCCGATTCTGTTCTTGTTGTTTATTCACGATATCTCTTCAGTAATAGAATCCTCAAATATTTTATTGTACGCTGACGACGTAGCCTTTTAAATCATACACTTCAACTGAGGAAAGGTGTTTGTTGCACACAGACTTAAACAATTTGGTTGCATGGTGTGATAGAAATGATTTTCCATTGAATCTCTATAAAAGTAAGATGATGTGTTTATCCCGTAGATCTGTGCACCCCGCTCCTTATGTAATAAAACACCATCTTGAAAGCAAAAGCTGTCCTCAGTTTTATTAAACGTTGATCTAAAGAATTTAGAGATCCGTATATTACTAAAACACTTTACAACTTTGGTTAGACCTATATTGGAATATGGCTCTGTTGTATGGAACCCTATCTATCATATCTATTCTGACAAGTAAGAGTCGGTTCAAAAACAATTTTTCGCCTTAGGGCATTTCCGACGGGATTCTAGAGTAAGTCTACCTCCATACATTAGTCGTTCAAAAATCCACCTACACTTTTTAGTCGTAGGGAAATGCTTGGCATAATATACTTAGTGAAAATCTTGATTGGAAAAGTTTGCAGTTCTTTTCACCTGCCTAAAATAAATTTTATATCCCGGTTCGCTTTTCGAGGCAGTTTACACCTTTACTGTTCAAATGCTGTAGATAAATTTCGAACTAAACGAACCATTCCGCTGTATATGTCATGATTTTTATTCTCATTCCAGCACCTTTGACTTATTTGACTCAATTTTCAAAATTAAAAAGACTTTATTGTTTTTTCTTATTAAATGAAAATGTAACAATTTATGTTATCGTAACTATAAAGTTTTGTTTCTGTAACTGAGCAGTTTTAGATCTCAACACTTAAAAAACTCTCTTGCCTATTCTGACACGGCTAATTTCACACAGTTTCACAGTTTCGTGGATCCTAGGTTAATTGGTTTGTTAAACAAAATCGTTTTTCGGTAAGTAGCAGCGTGATGGAGCATGTCTAATATTGAGACGGTAATATTGATGTATGAATGGTACATACTTAAAATCACCAGCGTCTTAAATTTAGTGTAAATTTCATACGATTAATTTGTGAGAATCAGGAATATTGTAGAATCTGATAGTAGTCGAAATCAGAATGGAAACCGATAAAAAAAAAAGTGATAGGGGTCATGAATTCAGATATCCCTGCAAGACGGGTATCTGCTAGCAACGTGTTAACTACTTGTTATTGTTCACTCGTGTATAAGTTAAAAGAGTTGGTTACTTTTGTTCAGCGAGTGGAAAAAAAGTAACCCATTGCCCTTTAGATGTTCAATGTCTTTCTCGCTCTATCCAATTGCAATTATGGCAGGTTATCTCTTAATATGATACCTTTTCTATGTGTATCCTATTAGTTTTGTTTTGGTTAGCAGTATGTCATATATTAACAGTCTGTTAGATGTAATGCATGTGTTACCGAATATGTAAGCTAAGTGTGCCCAGAGAACGTACATGGACGAGAAGGTGCAAATTGAATTTTGTATGATGCTCGATTGGACGGCTAACAGAGCTGAAAAATTGAGATCAAGGAGTTCACCATTTTCTGTAGTATTTGCTGTTATTTAACAGAAATGAGAATTTATAACAACGTTCTCTGACAAAATACGTATCTCCCAACATAAGGTAAAAATGAAATGAAATGAAATGAATGAGAAAACAAAAAATACAAATGAGTAAAAACACGTCAAGTGGACCCCCCACTTTCCACTTGATCATCGAATTTGAATGTGAGTATTTTTTCATAAAGTAGTCATCATGAGCAAGTAATCCCCCGCTCAGTTTTTTAAAATTTTAATTTTAACAACAATTTTTTTTTAATTGAAAATTTGTACTACTTTTAGTTAAAAAATTAATAACTAGAAAACTATTGGTGATTTTTTAATGAAATTTTCAGGAGTTATAGTTCAAAACTTTTACTTTGAAAAAATATGTATGAATTTAAATAATTTTTTTTTTTCAAATTGTTAATTAACTTTTAAGTTAAGAAATTAAAATTTTAATGACTTCTCCCTCAAAAAATTAAAAAAATTTTTTTAGTATTTTGCAATAAACATTAAAGTAACGAAATCCGCAAAAAAATTTGACTGATCGCGATTAGATTAAGCAAAAAAAAATGTTTATGACGGGCGGTCAGCGCTGCCGGTATAGCGCTGCAGGTATAGCGGTTCGGCAACGCAACACTTAGAGTGTGTTGCATATGTCATTTGTATGTTGGGATGTTGGGATGTTGGTCACACATTTTGCTTGCAGTGAATTATCATGAATGTGGTAGAACAATATGCATAATACCTACCCACTTAATAGTTTCAAAGAAATACTTAAGACGGGAATTCCCTAATCCACCAGAATGTATTGAATACCCGCTATTAATATTTCAAGGCCAAATTTTTAACTGGAATGTCCTATTCTTTAAGTATTAAAAATCCATAATTTTTTACCCCATATTTTTTTCTATTCATTATAAAACATCCAATTAACATTACAATACTTGTTTTAAATAAAATGATCTTCGAACTAAATCCTTTGCGGCTAAAAGAAATAAATATGAAAGCATCTTAATATTTTATGTCCCAGTATCTACAAGTATGTGAACAACAAAGGAATATCTCGAGCCATTCATAATTTCGTTGATAATTAATCATGAGCCTCGTTAAGAAATGCTGCAATTCATTTAATTGGATATTAAAATGGATAATTAAAAAATCTGTTGAGGATGGAGAATTTATCGTTTGCCTTGATTTTTCTGAAAATTATACTTTTACTGTTCAAAATGCCATCCAATCTCATCATTGGAATACCAGTCAGGCTACAATTCACCCTTACGTTGTGTACTATAGAGAAAATGAAGAAATGAAACATATAAACTACGCGGTAATTTCGGAAAAAGTTAGTCACGACGCGAGCTCAGTTCACCTTTTTAATTTTAAATTGATAAAATTTCTAAAAAATAAGTTTGGAGCGGATAAAATAAAAAAGATTTCCTATTTTTCGGACGGAGCTGCTTCTCAGCACAAAAATAAGTATAATTTTGTGAATTTAATAAATCATAAAAAAGATTTCAACGTGGACGCGGAATGGAATTTTTTTGTTACTTCTCATGGGAAAGGAGCATGTGATGGTTTGGCAGGAAGTTTTAAGAGGCAAGCTTTTCGTGCAAGTCTTCAACGGGAAAGCGATAAGCACATAACCAATGCAACTTCATTATTTGAATGGGGTAAGAATGCATTTAAAAAAATTAACTTTGGTTTTTGCTCTCAAGAAGATCATGACTCCCATGAGAAGATGTTTAAATTACATTATGACCGATGTGTAACCATAAAAAATACCCGCCAATATCATCATTACAGAGCTCTTAATAATACATCACTCGAGTGCAAAGTTTTCGCCAAAGACATTAAAATCGTTACCAATAAAGTTAAAAAAAAGAAATAAAGCAACACGTATAAGTTATAAGAATTAATTTAAGAATTATTTAACTTCTTTTTTTTTATTTATGAAAAACTATTTAATTTATTATCTTTCATTTGTTGAAATAAAATTAATCATAAAATAACGATATTTTTAATTAAAAAATGAAGTATTATTCCTTATTTATAATTACTAAGTAACTCTAAAGATAAGTCAATGACTAAGATACTCAAAAATATTCAATTTAAAGAAATTATGAATTTTTAATACTTAAAGAATAGGACATTCCAGTTAAAAATTTGGCCTTGAAATATTAATAGCGGGTATTCAACACATTCTGGTGGATTAGGGAATTCCCGTCTTAAGTATTTCTTTGAAACTATTAAGCGGGTAGGTATTATGCATATTGTTCTACCACATTCATGCTAATTCACTGCAAGCAAAATGTGAGACCATCATCCCAACATCCCAACATACAAATGAAATATGATACACACTCTAAGTGTTGCGTTGCCAAACCGCTATACCTTCAGCGCTCTACCGGCAGCGCTGACCGCCCGTCATAAACATTTTTTTTTTGCTTAATCTAATCGCGATCAGTCAAATTTTTTTGCGGATTTCGTTACTTTAATGTTTATTGCAAAATACTAAAAAAATTTTTTTAATTTTTTGAGGGAGAAGTCATTAAAATTTTAATTTCTTAACTTAAAAGTTAATTAACAATTTGAAAAAAAAAAATTATTTAAATTCATACATATTTTTTCAAAGTAAAAGTTTTGAACTATAAATCCTGAAAATTTCATTAAAAAATCACCAATAGTTTTCTAGTTATTAATTTTTTAACTAAAAGTAGTAAAAATTTTCAATTAAAAAAAAATTGTTGTTAAAATTAAAACTTTAAAAAAGTGAGCGGGGGATTACTTGCTCATGATGACTACTTTATGAAAAAATACTCACATTCAAATTCGATGATCAAGTGGAAAATGGGGGGTCCACTTGACGTGTTTTTACTCAAATGCCACTTTACATATGCATGATAATTTTTTGCCATATAAACGATTTTTATGATGAAAAATTGATAAAATATGATATTTTTGCACAAATGCTACATTGATAAAATGTGAAAGATTATGCAAATAATGATATTTTACTATTTTCATAATTTTCTAATTTCAATTGTTACAGAATTAATAATTTATGTATGTACATGTACATGCTCTATATGTAAGCATGTATGTACAAATATGCGTATGACCGCGCAAACTAAGTAAAGCATACACAAATCTACATACATTTAAGCGTACAAATGTAAGTACGTCAGCCAATAGAAAAAATACAAACATTGTTGTACAAAAGCAACAATTGTCTCAAATAGCATCAGCACCAGAAATCAATATGGCAGCCAAATTGACAAATCCTAAATTTGTAGTAAATCACACACCAACAACATTTTCATTCATTAACGCTGGCACGCAAGCAATAAGCTAAGTCGTTTCATTCATAAAAGCAAACGCCTTACACATCTCCCCGAGCATGCGTTTGCCCACAAGCGTCTTTTCGTGACGATGCCAAAAGCTAGAAATCATAAATTGAACATCTTTCTGATGTTCCCTCTAGAAGGGAAAAGTGACAACTCTGCAAACACAGAAAAAAATGACAAAAGTAGCAACAAAGCTTTTGTCGATTTAAAATATTTCACAATTGTAAAATATTTTTCCGTGGCTCGCAAAAATCTTCGTCAATATGGTGGCATGTTCATATAAAAACATACATACCTACAATGATTTGTAGGCAAAGCTGTTAGAGCGGCAAGGGAAGCGATGACAATCGGCGGGCGTTCGTTTATTTTTCGGCACATCTCGGATTTTCTACCAACAACACAATGTTGTGACACTTTGTTGTCGCTTCAGTCCTTCGACAGATTGACTCTTTGATATAAAAACAAAAAACGTGTCAACGGAGATTTCATATGAAGTAATGAGTGTACAGATCTACATACAAACATACATACAAATGTGCAAACGACATCTCTGGTACGTATGTGATATGTAAATGTGTATTTCTTTGATTTTGGCGCAATTATTGACACTTGCTTTAATAAATATGTAAAATGGGCCAAAACGAAAAAAAGTACATATTTACGTACATAATTACTTTTACACATGCATTTGAAAAGACAAATTGAAGCATGAATGTGAAATGCCGACGGCAAAACACAATTCTGTACTTTTGTGACTCCATAATAGTGTCAAGTACATGAATTATTTTAAGAAATATATCAAAATATTATATGTTTAAATTATTATCAATAACTCACAATAAAGTAAAAATGAATTATTAAAAAATAATAATAAATAATAGCTCAATAAAAGTGAATATATATCAAATGGCATATAAATATTCCTAGTTTTGCATACATATTATATTCTCTTCAATATTCGTCGGTTGGTTATGTTAAGAGAGCGTATGTGTACAGATTCTCGTGCATGTGAGGTGATCTCCTTGATTCGACTATAATTTTATTCAAAACAAGAACTATTATTAATTCATGAATTTTTTGTATTGAAATAAAATAAAATATGGATAATATAATTACTGGTATATACTTCCCCATAGAGTAAGAAATTCCCGTCATAAATTTGGTCTTAATATTTTTCTTTAATATTAATAGCGGGTGTTAATGTATTAAATTTTCTCCGATTAGAAAATTACTGGCATACGTTTTTCCTTGAAAATATTAATAGCGGGTATTCTAAATCACATTCATGGTAATTCCTTGTAAACTAAAGAGACCACCATCCCAGTTATTCTATTGGTTATCCATCTGTTACCTATAACAAATGCATATGGTAGCATATTGTTTGCCTTTTTGTTTTCATAACCAGTTCCAATTGTTAAAAATAAAATTAAGCATTTTTCATATTAATTTGTTTTTTTTATTCAAAATACTTATTTACTAAAACTAATTACTAAATTAATTAATAATATATATGTATATATAAATAAATATATAATAATATTAATATTATACAACATTTATACATAAACAAGTTAAGTACATTTAACTACACAATCTTGTAAATAATTATTTATAGTACAATTACAAATCTATATGCATAATGTATAATTTGAGCGTTGTTTGCGTCCAGCTATTGGTCTGAAACGGCCAGAATTATGGGCGAACAACTCTTGGTTCCTTTATCATGATAATGCAGCATGGCAGCGTGCCAAAAACTCGACTCGCCTCTTTACAACGTATTGGCTTAAGAGGATCCATGAGACTTGTGGCTGTTCAGCAAAAAGGCGAAAAAAATGGGTTTATTGAAATTGTTGATGTAAATAGATAGTGCCTATATTTTCAGGTGGTCATTGACTAAAAGAAACACATGTATAGTTGAGATTTCGGTGGTTTTGATGAGATGGTAAACAGTTTCAAAAAATTTTTTTACTAAAGGGCGTGGTGCCCGTAATGTATACTGTGGTGCAACTTGTAGTCTCATTGTTAATGAATAGGTGTTCTGTTCTTATTTAGACAAAACAAAATGACTGGAGAAGCAAACGTGTACTCAAAACCTGTGCAGAATTTATGGGGTAATGTTCACACTATGATGTGTTATTGGGAAAATTTATTGACAGCTTTATGTTTAAAGGTTGGAACATCACTGACATTGATTTTAGAAACACTTTATTATTATTTCTCCTGACAATACCTTAATCGCATGGGGTGCTTCTCCAACTTATGGAGAATTAGGCCTTGGTGAATACCAAAAGTCTTCGACTGTTCCTAAGGAAGTGCCCGAAATGGATAATATAAAAATATCTCAGGTTGCTGTTGGTTATTCTCATACAGTTTTACTTGTTGATACTGATAACGAGCCAACAAAACTAAAGTTAAGTCGATAATTGAACAGAGTATATTTAAGCGTAGTTGTTGACCTTCATACTCACCATAATGCATTTTTGATAGAAATATTAGCTCGGTGCTAGGCTTACATCGCGTCTTAGAATTTAAATAAGTAGTTCAATACAGATAAAGATTAATTAATTAGATATATATATGATATATTTATATAAGTATATTTACTAGGTTCCAGGCTACTTACTTTATACAGCCTGTGCATTCGTGAAACTATTCCATTTTTTGCAATTGTCTATAAATCGATTTAGTAAAAGATGTTCCTTATATCTGCGGTACATTTTCTCTCACCTCGCAATCCAATACATACTTATTTAGAAGTAAGTTTAATAAAGTTAGTTAAGAATCAATGTCACAGTTTTATATTTTTTTTACTATTTAGCGTACATATTTATATTTTGCCACTTTGATGCAGTATTGTATTCTACATATTATTGTACAAACATATACAAGAGTTCTTGGAAAAAAACATTAATAACACATCTTTTTTCGAAATGTTAATGACTGTGATTTAAGTAAAATTTTTCAAAAAGTGAATTGTTATATAGAGGTGGCTGTACAGCTGTAATTTTTTGGCTGTGAACTTTTTTTACAAAAATATAAAATTTTAATTGAATTTGATTAGTAGTTTAATTGAATATTTAAGGATTTGATTTTGAATTACAAGCTAAGTATAAATGTTTTGTGCATTATCTGAAAGTTTAAATTTTTGAATTTTGGTGCCGAGTCAGCTGTTGTTTCATTTTGATTTATTTTATTTTGCTTTCCTTCTTTATTTATCTCATCTACTTCTCTATCTCATCTACTAGTTTTTTATTGGTTCCAGTGCATCTAAAACTGGTCGCTATACTGTTTTTTCAAACTGTCTTGGTTTTGAACTTTGATAAAAAAACTGCTATTATTTTTGGATTTGTTATTAATTGTATTTATTATTATTAATATTTTATTAACACACTAATGTATTATATATATATTTGATTTTCTTTTACTTACTCTTTTATTTGATCTTCATTTAATCTTCTTTGTTGTTTATTATGTCGTGTAACTTCTCCAACTGCCACATTAAAGGTGAGTCAGATTGCTGCGTTGTGATGGGCGTTTGTGATGGGCTTGTCCATATTAAATGTGCTGGACTGACAGGTAGAATCTTAGACTCTATTCTCGTCTGTAAAGGATTGCGTTGGTCTTCCAAAGAGCTCAATTTCCCAAAAGCTCAATCTTATATTAATAAGTGTCCCACAATCCCAGAGGCTACGCTTAATAACTAAGACGTATCTGTTCAATATTTGGTTGTTATTTCACCTAAAAAATCTATATTTATTTCTCGACTTGCCAAAGTTACCTTGGTGGCGGACATTAAGTCTTACATTTAGTCGCGTTTAAAAGTTGATATTAATATCCGTAAATTTAACTTCAATTATGATAGAAGTATATCTTCGTTTAAAATAGACGTTTCTCTTGAAACATTTAAAAAGATTTTAGATAGTTCATTCTGGCCACCTGGGGCTTTTGTACGCGAATTTAAGCCCAAACTTAAGAACTAAGAAATCATACTGAGGTTAACATTGTTAAATTACCAAAAGCAAATACCGATACAAAAAAAAAAAAGAAATTCGCTAAGCATTTATTATCAAAATGTTAGAGGTCTTAATACATTATATGATACAAATGATAATGAAATTTTAAACAGCGAATTTCAAATATTTAGATGTGATCGACTGAACAGAATCGGAGGAGGTATTCTATGTGCCGAATAATCCTCTATCCCATATTTAAATTTACCGTGGGCTTCGTGGAAAGCTTTCGATGACTATATCATACCGATTTATAATCGGTCATGTTTTAATGAGTTTTAGAAAAAATGTCGGAATTGGGTTTTACCCAATTAATTTGATTCCGAATAAATTTGCTAAATGCTTAGATTTAGTATACGTTGATACCTTTTCAAAGTGTTCCGTTAGTCAGAGTAATCCTCTTGTTCTACCAGAGGTCTCGTATCATTCTGCTGTGGAAATATTCGAAATTATAGGCAATGTACGGGATAGTAATCATCAAACTTCTAGCATCTGAACTCGGTTTAACTTTGCAGAAGCTAATTTTACAAAGTTAAATAGAGAACTTTCAACAATAACATGGCCTAATTATAATGATGGTATTAAATTGAATGTCTCGCATTGTTATAATATAATAAAGAAATTATTTGAAAAGTATGTCCCAATAGTAAAAACGAATATTGTAAGTAATCCAAAATCGTTTTATGATTTCGTCATCTCCAAACGCAGGAAAAAATATATTTGCTTGCCTTTGATAAGGATATTTAATTTCTCTCTTAAACACGGTATATTTCCTTCAATATGGAAACAGTCAGTTATAATCCCTTTGCATAAAAGTGGATTTAGGTCTAACATAGATAACTATAGAGCTATTGCAAAACTATCAGTTATACCTAAACTTTTTGAAACTATCATCACAAACCTTTTCGATTTCTCCGTTAATTTCCTCATCTCAGCATTGATTTCGTAAAGGGAAATCGACTCTAATAAACTTGCTTGAATTTGTAAACCATATACCATTGGGTTTTAGGGAGCATAAGCAGACGGATGTTATATATGTACACAGACTTTTGCAAAGCTTTCGATAAAGTATCTAAAGATAGAAGTGATTTGCCATTGAATCTCTATAAATGTAAGACGATGTGCTTTTCCCGTAGATCTGTGCAACCCTCTCCTTATGTAATAAAACATTATCTTGAAAGCAAAAGCTGTCCTCAGTTTTATTAAACGTTGATCTAAAGAATTTAAAGATCCGTATATTACTAAAAGACTTTTTACAACTTTGGTTAGACCTATATTGGAATATGGCTCTGTTGTATGGAACCCTATCTATCAAATCTATTCTGACAAGTAGGAGTCGGTTCAAAAACAATTTTTCGCCTTAGGGCATTTCCGACGGGCTTCCTAGGGTAAGTCTACCTCCATACATTAGTCGTTCAAAAATCAACCTACACTTTTTAGTCGCAGGGAAATGCTTCGCATAATATACTTAGTGAAAATCTTGATTGGAAAAGTTTGCAGTTCTTTTCACCTGCCTAAAATAAATTTTATATCCCGGTTCGCTTTTCGAGGCAGTTTAGATCGTTACTGTTAAAATGCTGTAGATAAATTTCGAACTAAACGAACCATTCCTCTGTATATGTCATGATTTTTATTCTCATTCCAGCACATTTGACTTATCTGACTAAGTTTTCAAAATTAAAAAGACTTTATTGTTTTCTCTTATTAAATGAAAATGTAACAATTTATGATAACGTAACTATAAAGTTTTGTTTCTGTAACTGAGCAGTTTTAGATCTCAACAGTTAAAAAACTCTCTTGCCTATTCTGACACGGCTAATTTCACACAGTTTCACAGTTTTGTGGATCCTAGATTAATTGGTTTGTTAAACAAAATCGTTTTTCGGTAAGTAGCAGCGTGATGGAGCACGTCTAATATTGAGACGGTAATATTGATGTATGAATGGTACATACTTAAAATCACCAGCGTCTTAAATTCAGTGTAAATTTTATACGATTGATTTGTGAGAATCAGGAATATTGTAGAATCTGATAGTAGTCAAAATCAGAATGGAAACCGATAAAAAAAGTGATAGGTGTCATGAATTCAGATATCCCTGCAAGACAGGTATCTGTTAGCAACGTGTTAACTACTTGCAGAGAATGTAGATTATAGAGAAGGTTCACAGTGCGGACATTAGCAAAATATTTCACTTTTGGGAGGGGAACTGAAAACGATGAGCGTGTTTCTCCACTTTTGGGAGGGGTACTGAAAACGATGAGCGTGTTACACCAAATGTCCACAATTAACATCAGGGGACTAAAAAATAGCAGAATTGAGCATTTTCAATGTTAATTGAGAAAAATAATGCTAATTTCAATGTTAAGAAATGTACGCTTACAGATTCGTAAATTTACAATGCGCAAACGACTTTGAATATAATTTGAAGATATTCTTCCTATACAGGGTGGCTAACGAATCGTGCTACAAAATTAAACCGTAATAAGTTTCTTTTAGTCAATGCATTACATTTATTTTTTATTGTATAGAAAATTTTATTTTATTTAAACAATTAATTATTCTCCCATGCTCAACCACCCATATGCGACACCTAATTCGGGATCGCCTCAATTATCTATTTAATGGACTGCTTCAGTTCAGTCAGATTTCTGGGTTTGATTTTGTACACCTCTTGCTTGACATAACCCGATAAGAAAAGACCAAGCGGTCGCAAATATTCTTATACATAATATATGTTTAATTATGTGTGCATGTAAACAAATATGAAAGTACCCATTATAATTATTTTTTTGTCTACATGCAACGTATGTATGTAAATATGTACATTCATTGTTTCATGGGAAATCTCCGTTGCCACGGACAACCAATGGCCGAAGCTCACGTTTTTTGTTTCCTTGTCAAAGAGTCACTGTGTCGTAGGACCGACGCGACGACAAAGCGTCACAACATTGTGTTGTTGGTAGAAAAACCGAGCTATGTCGAAAAAAATAACGAACGGCCGCCGATTGTCACCGCTTCCCTTGCCGCTCTAACAGCTTTGCCCACAAACTATCGTAAATATGTATGTTTATGTATGACGGAGATTTTCGTCATGGAAAAATATTTTAAAATTGAAAAATGTTTTAAATCGACAAAAGCTTTGTTGCCAGTTTTGTCAATATTTTCTGTGTTTTGTGGGTTTGCGGGGTTGCAACTTTTCCCTGCTAGAGGAAATATCAAAAATTTGTTCAATTTATGATTTTTAGCTTTTGCCATCGTCGCGAAAAGAAGCTTGTACGCAAACGCACGCTCGGGGAGATGAGAGGGTGTCTGTTTTTATGAATGAAGCGAGGTTGCTTGTTGAAAGTACGCCTGCGTTCATGAATGAAAATGTTGTTGTTGTTTGATTTACTATAAATTTGGGCTTTGCCTATTCGGCTGACATATTGACTTGTGACGATTGTTGTTTTTGTAGAACAATGTTTGTAGTTTTTGCGGGTGACATATTTACATGTGTACGAATATATGAATGTAGGTTTGTGTATCCATTATTTGTGTGGCAATGTCATAAGCACATATGCATGTATGTACATATAGAGCAGTGCGCGCAAATGTTATTACTGATAAATGATAATAACTTGATTTGAACTTAAAACAATGAGAAGGTGCAGGTTCGACAGCGAGCAATTTGTAGGAATTTATCAAGGAGTTCACCACAGATGCACGAGAAACAAATAACATTTTTCGCTTTTATAACAGCGGTGAATCTGTACACATACGCTTTCTTAACATAACCAACCGACGAATATTGAAGAGAATATAATATGTGAGCAAAACTGGCCATATTGATATGCCATTTGAAATATATTCCCTTTTATTGAACTATTATTTATTATTTTTTAAATTATTTTATGTTAATTCATTTTTACTTTATTATGAGAAATATATCAAAATACTTTTAAATTATTACTAATAAAGTATTTTGATATATTTCTTAAAATAATTCATTAATTGTACTTGAATCCATTATGGAGTCATAAAAGTACAGAATTGTGTTTTGCCGTCGGTATTTCACATTCATGCTTCAATTTTTCTTTTCAAATGCATGTGTAAACATATGTAACAGGACATACATATATTATGTCGTTTACACATTTGTATGTATTTTTATGTAGATATGTACACTCATTACTTCATGTGAAATCTCCGTTGACACATTTTTTGCTTTTATGTCAAAGAGTCAATCTGTCGAAGAACTGACGCGACGACAAAGCGTCACAACATTGTGTTGTTGGTAGAAAATCCGAGATGTGCCATACACACTCTTACAAACATACATCGCATATGGGCAAGTGCAAAGTCAATGTGTGTACAAAAAATTCGAAGGTACTTACGTAAATTCTTTGACAAATACAGTCAATCCCAGTTAAGTGCCAAAACCAAAGATGCAGATTTTTTGTGCTTTGTAGTACATAAGCGATTGTGGTACTTAAGCGAGTGGTACCAAAAAAAATTATTTCTATGTATTTAAAAAAAAATTACCGTTTTCTTTAAAAAATTAAGAAAAAAAAAGTGAGATGCAGCAAGACACCGGCAGATAAGAGGGATTGGAGGAGTGATACTTAACCGATGTTTACTGTATACATAAATCAGAGGAATATTGAATATTTTCTTTAAAAAGTTTCTTGAATTGTAAATCGACAAATTTACTATGTTGTCACTTTTATTCTAAAATATTTTAATACTCATATTTGAGGGGTTGTCACTTTTCCCTTCTAGAGGGAATATCAGAAATTTGTTCAATTTATGATTTTTAGCTTTTGCCATCGTCGCGAAAAGACGCTTGTAGGCAAACGCATGCTCGGGGAGATGTGTAAGGCGTTTGCTTTTATGAATGAAACGACTTAGCTTATTGCTTGTGCGCCAGCGTTTATGAATGAAAATGTTGTTGGTGTGTGATTTATTACAAATTTAGGATTTGTCAATTTGGCTGCCATATTGATTTCTGGTGCTGATGCACCAGACAATTGTTGTTTTTGTACAACAATGTTTGTATTTTTCCTATTGGCTGACGTACTTACATTTGTACGCTTAAATGTATGTAGATTTGTGTATGCATTACTTATTTTGCGCGGTCATATGCATATTTGTACATACATACTTACATATAGAGCAGTGCGCTCACATGTATTTATTGATAATTGATAATATATTATTATATTATATAATATAACATATTAATGTACATACATAAATTATTAATTCTGTAAAAATTGAAATTAGAAAATTTTGAAAATAGTAAAATATCATTTTTTGCATAATCTTTCACATTTTATCAATGTAGCATTTGTGCAAAAAAATAATAATTTATCAATTTTTCATCATAAAAATCGTTTATATGGCAAAAAATAATCATGCATATGTGAAGTGGCATTTGTATTTCTTGTTTTCTCATTCATTTCATTTCATTTTTTTCTTTATATTGGTAGATACGTATTTTGTCAGAGAACGTTGTTAAAAATTCTAATTTCTGTTAAATAACAGCAAAACTATACAGAAAGTGGTGAACTCCTTGATCTCAAATTTTCAGCCAACCAATCGAGCATCATACAAAATTCAATTTGCACCTTCTCGTTGTTTTACGTTCTCTGTTATAAGCTGATTTCACCAGAATTTTACCCCTGCGGAGAGCAAAATAGCAGAATTGAGCATTTTAAATGTTAAATGAGAAAAATAATGCTAATAAATGAAAAATATATGTGAGAGACAGCCAATGAAGGGAAAAGCTAATATATATATACTTATATGTATTACCATATATGCAAGTGCTTTTTTCTAACTTTTTTTAATATATGTTTTAGTGGGGAAATCCCGCCAAAACGAACCACAGAAGTTAATACATGTGGGTCAACGGAATTTTAGTCAACGGAATTTTAGTTTTAAAAGATTTTCGACGCGAGTAGATCAATTCGTACCGTTTTTCCGTTGTGGGTTTACTATTTTTATAAATTGTATAAATTGAAAATGTCAGTGAGAAGTGTCGCGTTCGCGAGTGTATTGAAGAGTCGGAAAGATTGTTTTCGTTTCCCAAAAACGAGGAGGACCTCCAAAAGTGGGTGGAAAACCTGAAAATCCCACCACCGCTGGATTTACCCGCCCACAATGCATTCGTTTGCATTAAACACTTCGAGCGAAGTGCAGTGGGCGTGAGAAAATTGAAGGCACTGCTGTGCCCACCCTCAACCTTGGTAAGTTTTTCTTCTTTCAATAATATAAAATTATATAGAGTAGTTTATATAAATATACATTTGATAACTTTATTAGGATTAGAAAAACTTCAAAACTTTATTTTAATTAGAAACATGTGTATAATGTATAATATATTATTAATATGGTAGCAATATAATATATTTCATCCATACAGTTGTATGTGTATGTAGGCATGTATGTATATTGAGAGTATAATTTTGGTAGCAAATATACTAATGTTTATATACATACATACATATATTAACATGTGTACATATATAAACATTAGTATATTTGCTGATACTTCTAATATAAGTATATACAGTGATGTGCGATGATGGTAAAACAATAATATTTATTATTGGTGTTACATTAATATTTAGTGAAGTATCCATGGTTTTTTAAAACTGCTGTGCAAAGTCTAACGATTGTTTGTATCACATAAAAATAATTGAGTAAGATATAGGAAGATATATATACATAAATGATCAGGATGAAGAGACGAGTTGAAATCCGGGTGACTGTCTGTCCGTCTATGTATGGTATACTTTGCGAGAGTATAAAATGTTCGGTTACAGCCGAACTTAACTCTTCCTTACTTGTTAGTTTTACTGATATATTTTAGTTCGAGTCAGCTAAAATTATATAAAATAAATACAATAATAATATGTTATAATATTTATATTTTAATGTAATTATATACGTTTATACATACAACATGAACAGGTGTTGAATATAAATTTTTTATACATATAATTAGGTTACGACGAAGCACCTAGGCATTTGTGGACGGGTCCACTGCCCCGAAGAAGATGCTGCATTAGCAGCTGCGTTTCAAGGCAGGCGACGCTGTTTGAATATTCCATTTTAGAAGAAGAAAGATTAGGATTAGGGACACAAAATAACGACGTAGGCTCTGCATTAGACAGCCGCGAAGGATTTGCTCGATCCGCACGGTTTTATCAAAGTAATGCGCTCAAACTTAATAAAAAGATCGAAGAGTTAGAGGGGGTTATAAAATAGTTAGAAACAGTGTATAAAGAACTTAAAGATCGTGCAATAGTTGCGGATGAAACTTCAAGCTCTGATGCTGTAACATTCGCTAGGATGATCGTCACAAAACGCACTTTCTTTAGTGACAATGAAAAGACATTGGCACAAAATATTAACTATATGTCCACCAAATCTTACAGTTTCATGCGTGACGATTTAGGTTTCGCTTTACCAAGCAAGAGCTCTCTTTTGAGATGGCGCCCCATTAGGTATGTTGTCCCTGGCGTCGATGCCAATGTCTTGGGAAATTTAGGCAAAATTGCCAAAAATATGTCCGTTCTAGAACGTAATTGCGTTCTCTTATTTGATGAAATCATCATAAAGTCCGATCTAACTTATAATCGAGTTAGAGATATCATTGATGGGTTTGTAGATTACGGGGAAGGCCATCGCGAAATGAAAATAGGTAGTAAATGTTGTTTTTTTATGGTAAAAGGGTTGAGTTCAAGTTGGAAATATGTGTTTTCATACTATATTTCCAAAGGTGGACTTCTAAGTCAAATTTATTTGAAATTTTGAATAAAAATATCGCAGCACTGAAGTCGATTGGCCTTAGCGTAAAGGCTTTAGTCTGCGATCAGGGGGGACCAAACTCTTCAATTTTCAATTTAATGCAAATTACTGAAGAAAACCCCTTTTACATGCACGAAGGTTCTAAAGTGTATTGCTTATATGATTATTGCCACCTATTTAAGTCTGTCCGCAATACGTTAATGAAATATGACATTTCAAGTCCCGATGGAATAGTCAGTTTCAATATTATTAAAAAACTATACTCTATCGATCAGAGCAATACACATTTTAAGATTTGTCCAAAACTAACAGAGTCCCACATATATCCCAGCGTCTTTGAAAAAATGTCTGTAAAACGTGCAAATCAAGTTCTGAGTAATTCGGTCGAGGCTGGCATAGAAATGGCCTATAGCAAAAATCTATTCGGCTCTGACGAATATTTAAAAAAATGTGTCAAGCCTACGCAGTTATTTGTGAAGAGAATGAATGATCTCTTCGATGATTTAGACTGCAAAAATTTTGCATCAAAAAATCCATTAAAATATCCGCTTTTAAGAAATGATTCCGGGAAGGTCCAACGGCTCTATGATCATATACAGTTTTTAAAGTCAATGAAATTTCCTAATAGTAATCGCGTCAAATGTATTGACGGTTTTGTTAAAACTATTAGGGCTATGATAATGTTGTCCAATGAGCTATTTAGGGATCAAAAGGAATTAAAATATATATTCCTTGGGAAATTGAATCAGGATGCGTTGGAAAATTTTTTTATAGAGTCCGAGCCAGTCTGGGTATGAACCATCCCATGGTGGGTACCCATCCCACTGCCCATGAAATTCAATATATAGTAGGACGATTAATATCGATGAAAATTTTAAGGCAGAACTTCGAAAATAAGGGGGCTAATTGTGAGGATGATGACGATGTAAATTTAGATTGGAACCTAGGCCCCGAAGATCGTCATCTAGATGTGCAGGAAAGCGATCAGGAATATGAGCAACTCGGTTTGGAAAATTTTGTTATTCCAGACGAAAATTTCGTTGAAGAGGACGACGAAGCTGACGTCCAAGTCAAGCGGTATTACACTGGCTATGGTATTTACCAGAAAATTTTGTGTAAAATTCATTGCGATAAATGTACTGAGGCAATGACAAAGACACAGAGCGATTTAACGCTCTATTAGGAGGCCCTAATCAGAGCAAAAAACTATAAGGATGACGGCGATTTAAGGCTGGTCAATCCTAGTGATAGGGTCTTCGAAGTGTGTCGACTGCAAATGATGTGGTATGTCAAGCTCTTCAACGAATATGCTCATTATTCTAATGTTCGTTGTCTGATGTTGTCTGCTATACAACAAAGAACCGAAAAGGTTTTTCCTGAATGGTTTAATAAGTCCGATGGGTGTTATGCTCATAAAACCAAACTTTTAGAATATTTAGTGACCGTTCTTCTGTTTAAAAATTCAAAATGGTTGGTGAAAGACGAAATAAATAGGGAACGACATCGGAAGCGCGATGATAAAATAAAAAAAGCTTAAGTAAGTTGCAAGTCAGAGCCTGTTCATTAACGAAGCTTTTTTAAACATTAATATTGCACTGAATCAAGATGGATTAAATTGTGTTTAAAAGAGCAGGTGAAAATAATTGACTTAATTTAGTTATTAAGTCGTGTGAGAAATTTCCATTTTAAATGGAAAATTTCGTAAATCAGTTTTTATTTTATAAAATTTTATTTAATTTTTAAATAAATCCTACAATTTTATAAAAAACCTTCAATTGTTAGTTTAAAGAAAAATATCAGTAATAAAAGTTACATATTTTATTTTAAAGCAATAAAGTTGTCTTTACTTTAGAAGGAATACTCATTTTGGATTGAATTCAATTCAATTTCGTGCATATGCCAATGTGCCAAAAAAAAACTTACATAACTTTGACCAACAGAACCATACACACTTTTACAAACATACATCGCATATGGCAATTGCAAAATCAACCCTTTTTTATCTACAACGTGGCATGCGTAAATGGAAACAAAGTCAACAAGTCATGTGCATATATACGGGCAGATGTGTGTACAAAAAATTCGCATATTTACATACGCACATTCTTTGACAAATACAGTCAAACCCGGTTAAGTGCCAAAACCAAAGTTGCAGATTTTTTGTGCTTTGTAGTACATAAGCGATTGTGGTACTTAAGCGACTGGTACCAAAAAAATAATTTCTATGTATTTAAAAAAAAATTACCGCTTTCCTTAAAAAATTAAGAAAAAAAAAAACATGAGATGCAGCAAGACACAGGCAGATAAGAGGGATTGGAGGAGTGATACTTAACCGGGGCTTACTGTATACATAAATCAGAGGAATATTGAATATTTTCTTTAAAGAGTTTCTTGAATTGTAAACCGACAAATATACTATGTTGTCACTTTTATTCTAAAATATTTTAATACTCATATTTGAGGGGTTGTCACTTTTCCCTTCTAGAAGGAATATCAGAAATTTGTTCAATTTATGATTTTTAGCTTTTGCCATCGTCGCGAAAAGACGCTTGTAGGCAAAAGCATGCTCGGGGGGATGTGAGGGTATCTATTTTTATGAATGAAGCGAGGCTGCTTGTAAAATTGAAAGTACGCCTGCGTTCATGAATGAAAATGTTGTTGTGCAATTTACTATAAATTTGGGCTTCGCCTATTTGGCTGACATATTGACTTGTGACGATTGTTGTTTTTGTAGAACAATGTTTGTAGTTTTTGCAGGTGACATATATACATGTGTACGGATATTCATATGTATGTAGGTTGGTTTGTGTATGCATTATTTGTTGGCAATGTTATATATACATACATACATATATATTATATGTTGACATATAAATCAATGTGCGCACATATAGCAGAGAATGTTAATATATGAATATGTATATATATATTAACATTCTCTGCATATAGTGTATTGATAAGTGATATATTATGATTTGAATTTCTGAATGCGTACATTCAAATGCGCATGTTCAGATGTACATATGACTATATAAGATTAATATGATAAAAGATATAAAATTATATAAGAAAGCATATTATGTAAAAACTATATAATATTATTAAATGCCCAAATTGACTATAAATATTATTTCGAAATTCCATAATTTATAGATCTTATCAGTTTTGCATGCATTCATAAAAATTCGCAAAATGATATTCATATCAATAAATATGATTCCATATAAACGTATAAAAATATAAGCCAAAAGGCTAACATGCAGCTGTAATATCAAAGCAAGTCTCTGAGCATAATTTTCATTGAATTCTCAGCTCTGTTCACTCTCCACTGTTAAAATTTCTCCTTCCGAGCCAGATTTGGTGAAATTCAGTAATAAAATCTTGTTAGGTTTTGACAATTCACACGCTGGTCCGCAATTGAACCAGAGAACTTAAAACAATGAGAAGGTGCAGGTTCGACAGCGAACAATTTGTAGGAATTTATCAAGGAGTTCACCACATATGCACGAGAAACAAATAACATTTCTCGCTTTTATAACAGCGGTGAATCTGTAAACATACGCTCTCTTAACATAACCAAACGGCGAATATTGAAGAGAATACAATATGTATGCCAAACTGGGAATATTGACATGCCATTTGAAATATATTCCCTTTTATTGAACTATTATTTATTATTTTTTAAATTATTTTATGTTATATATCAAAATACTTTTAAATTATTACTAATAAAGTATTTTGATATATTTCTTAAAATAATTCATTAATTGTACTTGACACCATTATGGAGTCATAAAAGTACAGAATTGTGTTTTGCCGTTGGTATTTCACATTCATGCTTCAATTTTTCTTTTCAAATGCATGTGTAAACATATGTAACAGGACATACATATATTATGTCGTTTACACATTTGTATGTATTTTTATGTAGATATGTACACTCATTACTTCATGTGAAATCTGCGTTGACACATTTTTTGCTTTTATGTCAAAGAGTCAATCTGTCGAAGAACTGACGCGACGACAAAGCGTCACAACATTGTGTTGTTGGTAGAAAATCCGAGATGTGCCATACACACTCTTACAAACATACATCGCATATGGGCAAGTGCAAAGTCAATGTGTGTACAAAAAATTCGAACGTACTTACGTAAATTCTTTGACAAATACAGTCAATCCCGGTTAAGTGCCAAAACCAAAGATGCAGATTTTTTATTAGATTAGATTAGATATTAGATTATTTCTATGTATTTAAAAAAAAATTACCGTTTTCTTTAAAAAATTAAGAAAAAAAAGTGAGATGCAGCAAGACACCGGCAGATAAGAGGGATTGGAGGAGTGATACTTAACCGGGGTTTACTGTATTCTCAGAATATTAAATATTTTCTTTAAAAAGTTTCTTGAATTGTAAATCGACAAATTTACTATGTTGTCACTTTTATTCTAAAATATTTTATTACTCATATTTGAGGGGTTGTCACTTTTCCCTTCTAGAGGGAATATCAGAAATTTGTTCAATTTATGATTTTTAGCTTTTGCCATCGTCGCAAAAAGACGCTTGTAGGCAAACGCATGCTCGGGGAGATGTGTAAGGCGTTTGCTTTTATGAATGAAACGACTTAGCTTATTGCTTGTGCGCCAGCGTTTATGAATGAAAATGTTGTTGGTGTGTGATTTACTACAAATTTAGGATTTGCCAATTTGGCTGCCATATTGATTTCTGGTGCTGATGCTATTTGAGACAATTGTTGTTTTTGTACAACAATGTTTGTATTTTTCCTATTGGCTGACGTACTTACATTTGTACGCTTAAATGTATGTAGATTTGTGTATGCATTACTTATTTTGCGCGGTCATATGCATATTTGTACATACATACTTACATATAGAGCAGTGCGCTCACATGTATTTATTTATTGATAAGTGATAATATATTATTATATTATATAATATAACATATTGATGTGCATATGTACATACATAAATTATTAATTCTGTAACAATTGAAATTAGAAAATTATGAAAATAGTAAAATATCATTTTTTGCATAATCTTTCACATTTTATCAATGTAGCATTTGTGCAAAAAAATAATAATTTATCAATTTTTCATCATAAAAATCGTTTATATGGCAAAAAATAATCATGCATATGTGAAGTGGCATTTGTATTTCTTGTTTTCTCATTCATTTCATTTCATTTTTCTCTTTATATTGGTAGATACGTATTTTGTCAGAGAACTTTGTTAAAAATTCTCATTTCTGTTAAATAACAGCAAAACTATACAGAAAGTGGTGAACTCCTTGATCTCAAATTTTCAGCCAACCAATCGAGCATCATACAAAATTCAATTTGCACCTTCTCATTGTTTTAAGTTCTCTGGTTTTACGTTCTCTGGTTGGACCAGAGGACTTAGAACAACGAGCAGGTGCAGGTTCGACAGCGAACAATTTGTAGGATTTTATCAAGGAGTTCACCTCACATACACGAAAACAAATAACATTTTTCGCTTTTATAACAGCGGTGAATCTGTAAACATACGCTCTCTTAACATAACCAACCGTCGAATATTGAAGAGAATATGATATGTGAGCAAAACTGGGCATATTGATATGCCATTTGAAATATATTCCCTTTTATTGAACTATTATTTATTATTATTTTTTAATTATTTTATGTTAATTCATTTTTACTTTATTGTGAGTTATTAATAATAATTTAAACATATTCATATATAATTCATAATTCACCATTATGGAGTCACAAAAGTACAGAATTGTGTTTTGCCGTCGGCATTTCACATTCATGCTTCAATTTTTCTTTTCAAATGCATGTGTAAAAATAATTATGTACGTAAATATGTACTTACATATATTATGACATACATATATTATGTCGTTTGCACACTTGCATGTATATATGTACACTCATTACTTCATGTGAAATCTCCGTTGACACGTTTTTTGCTTTTATGTCAAAGAGTCATTCTGTCGAAGGACTGACGGGACGACAAAGCGTCCCAACATTGTGTTGTTGGTAGAAAATCCGAGATGTGCCGAAAAATAAACGAACGCTCGCCGAATGTCATCGCCTCCCTTGCCGCTCTAACAGCTTTGCCTACATATCGTTGTAGGCATGTATGTTTTTATATGATCATGCATACATATTGACGAAGATTTTTGCGAGCCACGAAAAAATATTTTAGAATTGTGAAATATTTTAAATCGACAAAAGCTTTGTTGCCACTTTTGTCATTTTTTTCTGTGTGTTCTGTGTTTGCAGGGTTGTCACTTTTCCCTTCTAGAAGGAAAATCAGAAAGATGTTCAATTTATGATTTCTAGCTTTTGCCATCGTCGCGAAAAGACGCTATTAGGCAAACGCATGCTCGGGGAGATGTGTAAGGCGTTTGCTTTTATGAATGAAACGACTTAGCTTATTGCTTGTGCGCCAGCGTTCATGAATGAAAATGTTGTTGGTGTGTGATTTACTACAAATTTAGGATTTGTCCATACATACTTACATATAAAGCAGTGCGCGCACATGTATTTATTGATAAGTGATTATATATTATTATATTATATTATATTAGGCGCCCTCCGCTGCGCTCCGGGACGCTCGCTTCGCTCGCTCGCCTACGTCCGCCCCCCGCCGAGCGCGAGCTAGCTCGCTCTTATGTTGATTCTCGACAGCAGCAGAAAACTTTTATATATAATAGAGAGATAACATATTGATGTACATATGTACATACATAAATTATTAGTTCTGTAACAATTGAAATTAGAAAATTATGAAAATAGTAAAATATCATTTTTTGCATAACCTTTCGCATTTTATCATGCCTCATTATGGCAAAAAATAATCATGCATATGTGAAGTGGCATTTGTATTTTTTGTTTTCTCATTCATTTCATTTCATTTTTCTCTTTATGTTGGGAGATACGTAATTTGTCAGAGAACGTTGTTAGAAATTCTCATTTCTGTTTAATAACAGCAAATCATACAGAAAATGGTGAACTCCTTGATCTCAACTTTTCAGCTCTGTTAGCCGTCCAATCGAGCATCATACAAAATTCAATTTGCACCTTGCATGTATTTACTAAATTAGTTCATAATATATAAGTATAGGTATATAAATAAATATATAACAATACTAATAATATTATATATATGTATATATATCATATATTGTGTATATATGTATATACACACACAAATGTTAAGTGTTAATATTTATACTTAAACCAGAGAACTTAAAACAACGAGAACGGTGCAAATTGAATTTTGTATGATGCTCGATTGGTTGGCTGAAAATTTGAGATCAAGGAGTTCACCATTTTCTGTAATATTTTCTGTTGTACAACAATGTTTGTATTTTTCCTATTGGCTGACGTACTTACATTTGTACGCTTAAATGTATGTAGATTTGTGTATGCATTACTTATTTTGCGCGGTCATATGCATATTTGTACATACATACTTACATATAGAGCAGTGCGCTCACATGTATTTATTTATTGATAAGTGATAATATATTATTATATTATATAATATAACATATTGATGTGCATATGTACATACATAAATTATTAATTCTGTAACAATTGAAATTAGAAAATTATGAAAATAGTAAAATATCATTTTTTGCATAATCTTTCACATTTTATCAATGTAGCATTTGTGCAAAAAAATAATAATTTATCAATTTTTCATCATAAAAATCGTTTATATGGCAAAAAATAATCATGCATATGTGAAGTGGCATTTGTATTTCTTGTTTTCTCATTCATTTCATTTCATTTTTCTCTTTATATTGGTAGATACGTATTTTGTCAGAGAACTTTGTTAAAAATTCTCATTTCTGTTAAATAACAGCAAAACTATACAGAAAGTGGTGAACTCCTTGATCTCAAATTTTCAGCCAACCAATCGAGCATCATACAAAATTCAATTTGCACCTTCTCATTGTTTTAAGTTCTCTGGTTTTACGTTCTCTGGTTGGACCAGAGAACTTAGAACAACGAGCAGGTGCAGGTTCGACAGCGAACAATTTGTAGGATTTTATCAAGGAGTTCACCTCACATACACGAAAACAAATAACATTTTTCGCTTTTATAACAGCGGTGAATCTGTAAACATACGCTCTCTTAACATAACCAACCGTCGAATATTGAAGAGAATATGATATGTGAGCAAAACTGGGCATATTGATATGCCATTTGAAATATATTCCCTTTTATTGAACTATTATTTATTATTATTTTTTAATTATTTTATGTTAATTCATTTTTACTTTATTGTGAGTTATTAATAATAATTTAAACATATTCATATATAATTCATAATTCACCATTATGGAGTCACAAAAGTACAGAATTGTGTTTTGCCGTCGGCATTTCACATTCATGCTTCAATTTTTCTTTTCAAATGCATGTGTAAAAATAATTATGTACGTAAATATGTACTTACATATATTATGACATACATATATTATGTCGTTTGCACACTTGCATGTATATATGTACACTCATTACTTCATGTGAAATCTCCGTTGACACGTTTTTTGCTTTTATGTCAAAGAGTCATTCTGTCGAAGGACTGACGGGACGACAAAGCGTCCCAACATTGTGTTGTTGGTAGAAAATCCGAGATGTGCCGAAAAATAAACGAACGCTCGCCGAATGTCATCGCCTCCCTTGCCGCTCTAACAGCTTTGCCTACATATCGTTGTAGGCATGTATGTTTTTATATGATCATGCATACATATTGACGAAGATTTTTGCGAGCCACGAAAAAATATTTTAGAATTGTGAAATATTTTAAATCGACAAAAGCTTTGTTGCCACTTTTGTCATTTTTTTCTGTGTGTTCTGTGTTTGCAGGGTTGTCACTTTTCCCTTCTAGAAGGAAAATCAGAAAGATGTTCAATTTATGATTTCTAGCTTTTGCCATCGTCGCGAAAAGACGCTATTAGGCAAACGCATGCTCGGGGAGATGTGTAAGGCGTTTGCTTTTATGAATGAAACGACTTAGCTTATTGCTTGTGCGCCAGCGTTCATGAATGAAAATGTTGTTGGTGTGTGATTTACTACAAATTTAGGATTTGTCCATACATACTTACATATAAAGCAGTGCGCGCACATGTATTTATTGATAAGTGATTATATATTATTATATTATATTATATTAGGCGCCCTCCGCTGCGCTCCGGGACGCTCGCTTCGCTCGCTCGCCTACGTCCGCCCCCCGCCGAGCGCGAGCTAGCTCGCTCTTATGTTGATTCTCGACAGCAGCAGAAAACTTTTATATATAATAGAGAGATAACATATTGATGTACATATGTACATACATAAATTATTAGTTCTGTAACAATTGAAATTAGAAAATTATGAAAATAGTAAAATATCATTTTTTGCATAACCTTTCGCATTTTATCATGCCTCATTATGGCAAAAAATAATCATGCATATGTGAAGTGGCATTTGTATTTTTTGTTTTCTCATTCATTTCATTTCATTTTTCTCTTTATGTTGGGAGATACGTAATTTGTCAGAGAACGTTGTTAGAAATTCTCATTTCTGTTTAATAACAGCAAATCATACAGAAAATGGTGAACTCCTTGATCTCAACTTTTCAGCTCTGTTAGCCGTCCAATCGAGCATCATACAAAATTCAATTTGCACCTTGCATGTATTTACTAAATTAGTTCATAATATATAAGTATAGGTATATAAATAAATATATAACAATACTAATAATATTATATATATGTATATATATCATATATTGTGTATATATGTATATACACACACAAATGTTAAGTGTTAATATTTATACTTAAACCAGAGAACTTAAAACAACGAGAACGGTGCAAATTGAATTTTGTATGATGCTCGATTGGTTGGCTGAAAATTTGAGATCAAGGAGTTCACCATTTTCTGTAATATTTTCTGTTATTTAACAGAAATGAGAATTTATAACAGCGTTCACTGACAAATTACGTATCTCCCAACATAAAGAGAAAAATGAAATGAAATGAATGAGAAAACAAATAATACAAATGCCACTTCACATATGCATGATTATTTTTTGCCATATAAACGATTTTTATGATGAAAAATTGATAAAATATGACTTTTTTGCACAAATGCTACATTGATAAAATATGAAAGATTATGCAAGAAATGATTTTTTACTATTTTCATAATTTTCTAATTTTAGTTGTTACAGAATTAATAATTTATGTATGTACATATGTACATCAATATGTTATATTATATAATATACTTGTAATAATATATTATCAATTATCAATAAAAACATGTGAGCGCACTGCTCTATATGAAAGTATGAATGTACAAATATGCGTATGACCGCGCAAACTAAGTAATGCATACACAAATCTACATACATTTAAGCGTACAAATGTAAGTACGTCAGCCAATAAGCAAAATACAAACATTGTTGTACAAAAACAACGATTGTCTCAAATAGCATTAGCACCAGAAATCAATATGGCAGCCAAATTGACAAATCCTAAATTTGTAGTAAATCACACACCAACAACATTTTCATTCATGAACACTGGCGCACAATCAATAAGCTAAGTCATTTCATTCATAAAAGCAAACGCCTTACACATCTCCCTGAGCATGCGTTTGCCCACAAGCGTCTTTTCGTGACGATGGCAAAAGCTAGAAATTCCCTCTAGAAGAATGACAAAAGTGGCAACAAAGCTTATGTCGATTTAAAATATTTCACAATTCTAAAATATTTTTCCGTGGCTGGCAAAAATCTTCGTCAATATGTATGCATGTTCATATAAAAACATACATACCTACAATGATTTGTGGGCAAAGCTGTTAGAGCGGCAAGGGAAGCGATGACAATCGGCGGGCGTTCGTTTATTTTTCGGCACATCTCGGATTTTCTACCAACAACACAATATTGTGACACTTTGTTGTCGCTTCAGTCCTTCGACAGATTGACTCTTTGATATAAAAACAAAAAACGTGTCAACGGAGATTTCATATGAAGTAATGAGTGTACAGATCTACATACAAACATACATACAAATGTGCAAACGACATCTCTGGTACGTATGTGATATGTAAATGTGTATTTCTTTGATTTTTTCGCAATTATTGACACTTGCTTTAATAAATATGTAAAATGGGCCAAAACGAAAAAAAGTACATATTTACGTACATAATTACTTTTACACATGCATTTGAAAAGACAAATTGAAGCATGAATGTGAAATGCCGACGGCAAAACACAATTCTGTACTTTTGTGACTCCATAATAGTGTCAAGTACATGAATTATTTTAAGAAGTATATCAAAATATGTTTAAATTATTATTAATAACTCACAATAAAGTAAAAAATGAATTAGCATAAAATAATTAAAAAATAATAGCTCAATAAAAGTGAATATATTTCAAATGGCATATCAATATTCCCAGTTTTGCATACATATTATATTCTCTTCAATATTCGTCGGTTGGTTATGTTAAGATAGCGTATGTGTACAGATTCACCGCTGGTATAAAAGCGAGAAATGTTATTTGTTTCTCGTGCATGTGAGGTGAACTCCTTGATAAAATCCTACAAATTGTTCGCTGTCGAACCTGCACCTTCTGGTCCTTTTACGTTCTCTGGTGTGACTGCGCTACTACAAGCCAGTGGCGTAGCGTGCCTTGTCAGGGCCCCGTATAAAATTTTTTTTGGAGGCCCCTATATGGAGGTAAAGATTTTTCACAAAAGAAAAAAAATATTGTGAGAAGAAATATTTATTTATCACATTTCTCCGGTTGTAATATTTACCCATTTTACAAATAAAAATCGAATTTTAAATATTCACTCTCCTTGCCTTTTTTTCGGCAAACTGATTTATTAAATCATTTATGGCTGATGATGATTTTAGTTTTTCTAAAGTTTCTGCCTCTATGGACAATAGTGAGATGTCTGACAGCCGTTCTTGTCCCATCGAAGTTCTTAAGTAATTTTTTATTAGTTTTAATTTTGAAAAACTTCTTTCTGCCGTTGCGGTTGTAACTGGAAGAGTCAAGAATAAAAAGCATGCTGTGATTACCTCGGGAAAACTGGATACAAGACTATTGAATTTTACTAGCAATAATTCAATGAGTTCTTTAATGGAATACATTTTTTTAATTTCAGAATTTAAGCATGTTTTCAGAGCCTTTAATTGGTCACAAAGATTAAGTGAGATGTCTTTACTGTATTTAGCAGACAGTTTTCCGGAAGCGTTTAATATCTCTTCGCTTGAAGAAGATAGGAGTTTCTCCGGTTGTAATATTTCGAATATACTACTCAGGTTGCTAAGGCTCTGAAATCTTTCTTTAGTTTGAGAAATTAATATATCTAAACACCAATAGTATACATTGACTTTGAAATAGGATTCCGGGTCGGAAATTCTCTTGTCTTGTGATAACTCATCAAAAAAACGCTTCGTTATCTTTCGCCTACTGTTTTTAAAAACACTTGTTACCCCGCACTCTTTTGCTAAATCTTTGGATTCATTTAGCAAACTATTAAATGAATTCTGATTTCTTAATTGGCACAATCTATTTAAAAGATTACTTAATAAAATACTAGATTTCTGTAAGTCATTATTTTCATGCTGTAGAGCTTTAGAAACAGGATTAATAATTTCAAATAGTGAAGAAAAAAATGTAACGAGCACTAAGAAATCAAAACTCTCTAAAATATTAACTATACTTTTACATTCTTCACGTTCATCTTTTTTATTTGAAGTTAAATTTAGTTGGTACAAAGTTTTCATGATTAGTAAAAAATTTTTCTTTACTGCTAATAAAGCGTCGTTCCTAGAAGACCATCTGGTAGGACATACCTTTTTAAGGGTAATCAAATATTTTTCAGATGAATCGTCACTTAGCATAGCCCAGCGTTTTATACTATTGCCAAAAAAAGTATATATTTTTTCTAAATTATCGAAAAAAGTCAATACTGCACGAACATGTCTCGCAGCATCGTTCAAAACTAAGTTTAAAGCGTGCGCATGGTGGTACCAAGCAAACTAATAATTTCGTTTTGAATCGTAGGGCTTAAATAATTTATTTCTCCTTTCGGTTTTAGAAGAAGTTCTTTTAAAGTTGCATCATAGTTAGATAGCAGACGTGAAATTGCCAGAATCAGAATCATGCCCCCTCAAAGGTAGATTACAAGATACTAAAGTAATTATAACATTAATTATACGATGCAGTACATCTCTCCAGAATGTAATTTTACTATCGATTTCACTTTTCAATAGAGTATCGATGGTATTTCCTTGCAAACAATTATTATAAGAGAGTGAGGCACTAATATGCTGCTGTGACTTTTCATGGTCAAGAATAGTTTGTGTGAAATTGCTTCTAACCGAAACACCGTTAACCCAAGCAAAGGAGTACGATTTGTTTTGACGATCTGCTAATAACCAACAGAAGTGACAGTACGGTTTGTTTAAAACGTTAGAATAACATAACCATGGTCTGATAATTTTTATGCCTGCCTGATTGAAATATGAATAATAATAAGCCGAAAAAGGTCGGCTATTTTCTGAAACTTTTGGAAATGGTCCTTGTGGTTTAAATGGACCTAATTTAAAAATTATTTTTCGTTCGCATTCAGTTAAATTGTCACCGAAATTTCCTCTATCTGATGAAATTATATTACAATCTGCAGATATATCAGAATCGTTGACTTGGGGTTCCTCGATTTCTGGATGGACATCCGATAAAGTATGTGCTTGGCTTTCTTCTATTTCCGGATGGATAATTGACTAAGAACATGCTTCAGAAGAATCTAAAAATAAACGAGTAATTGTTAAAAAAGAAATACGAATGCTTTGATACTAAACTAAATAACGTTACTAAGGGTCACAGTTAGAGAGTGTTCAGTTCAGACGCAAACAGACTCTACGCGGATTGTGCTCGTACCTATTAGTAGATACAAAATCACCTGCAGCCCGTCCGTGCATAACTATACACCTGCGTGCTTTTTAAACGCAGCGCGTAGTGTAGTGGCCATACAAAACGAGAACCCGAAAGCGAGTCTGCACATCTGAAGTTCTCAACACGCAATTAACGATACGATACGGACTGATAGACAAACAACAAAACAAATCGATCCTATAGATAAGTTAGAATTTTTTTTTTTTTAAATCAAGGCACGGAACCCTAAAAACAGTATAATTGTGAAAATCGAAGGGGGATACCACTTTTTGTGACGCACAGATGGACAGACCGAAATTAAAAGATTTCCTTGTTTATCACTACGGGCCCCTAATAAATAGGTTGGGTAGTACTTACCTTTCCAATCTAAATCACTCACAGTATCTTGTCTCTGAAAAAATGAAGAAATTTTGGGCACTTTTTTTATAACCTCGTCCCTTTTCTGTTTAATTTTTCTTTTCTCAGCGCCGCTGGGATAATCTCTTTTCCTTTCACTCATTTCTTTTACAAATCGCTACTAATACTGGTAAACCAGAAGAACATTATTGTTTGTACTGAATTACAATGTAATGCACATTTATATAAAGCGCGTAAATAAACAGTGCACTGCACTCCGTGGTTTAACATCCAATGCAAAGTACAGCAACGTACACGTACATCGCGATATCGATGAAGGATTCCCGGGGATTGCCCGCTGAGTTTAAGATGAAGTAAGTAAAACGGGAAAGTCCCGCAGCCCGCCATAACTATGTAGAGTGTTGCCAACTTTTGAACGCACGCTTAAGGCGGGAAAAAAAGGAATTGCTTAGAATTTTGTCGTATAATTGATACGGCAAATACGGCGGTAGCTACGCCCCTGCTACAAGCGCTAGCGAATGTATGATATGTGTTATTCACAACAGCAATATCCGTTACCATAAGAGTTACTCTTTTGGTTAGTACTTTATTTTCTCAAACATAGAAACATTTTAGCGCATTTGTTACCTATTTGTTAGTAGAAACAAACAATGGGTGCATTCGAGATGGCAATCACGACATCAGTGTTCTGTCACTTTTCGCGAGCAATTTATGTAAACAATCGACAACGCTAAGCTTTTATATACACATCAGCAGAGTATGTCCCAGTTCATACAGAGACTCTTGTGTCTACGAAACCGGTTAATTGAATACGCAAATTAGCATAGTAATAGAAATATTTTGAAAAATGGTGAACAAGAATAAAAATAATAAACATAAAAATATTTAATAACATTTAGCAGAATTAAACGAAATAATATACATAAATGAATTTTAAAACATATAGAGCTACATTTACTTTTTTATATGTACCTAAATATATTTGGATGCGTTCATATTTATCTCTTTTAAACGCAAAGGATTGAATTCGACTATAATTTTATTCAAAACAAGAAATATTATTAATTCATGAATTTTTTTTATTGAAATAAAATAAAATATGGATAATATAATTACTGGTATATACTTCCCCATAGATTAAGAAATTTCCATATTATACAACATTTATACATAAACAAGTTAAGTACATATAACTACACAATCTTGTAAATAATTATTTATAGTACAATTACAAATCTATATGCATAATGTATAATTTGAGCGTTGTTTGCGTCCAGCTATTGGTCTGAAACGGCCAGAATTATGGGCGAACAACTCTTGGTTCCTTTATCATGATAATGCAGCATGGCAGCGTGCCAAAAACTCGACTCGCATCTTTACAACGTATTGGCTTAAGAGGATCCATGAGACTTGTGGCTGTTCAGCAAAAAGGCGAAGAAAAATGGGTTTATTGAAATTGTTGATGTAAATAGATAGTGCCTATATTTTCAGGTGGTCATTGACTCAAAGAAACACATGTATAGTTGAGATTTCGGTGGTTTTGATGAGATGGTAAACAGTTTCAAAAAATTTTTATACTAAAGGGCGTGGTGCCCGTAATGTATACTGTGGTGCAACTTGTAGTCTCATTGTTAATGAACTAGGTGTTCTGTTCTTATATGGACAAAACAAAATGACTGGAGAAGCAAACGTGTACTCAAAACCTGTGCAGAATTTAAGGGGTAATGTTCACACTATGATGTGTTATTGGGAAAATTTATTGACAGCTTTATGTTTAAAGGTTGGAACATCACTGACATTGATTTTAGAAACACTTTATTATTATTTCTCCTGACAATACCTTAATCGCATGGGGTGCTTCTCCAACTTATGGAGAATTAGGCCTTGGTGAATACCAAAAGTCTTCGACTGTTCCTAAGGAAGTGCCCGAAATGGATAATATAAAAATATCTCAGGTTGCTGTTGGTTATTCTCATACAGTTTTACTTGTTGATACTGATAACGAGCCAACAAAACTAAAGTTAAGTCGATAATTGAACAGAGTATATTTAAGCGTAGTTGTTGACCTTCATACTCACCATAATGCATTTTTGATAAAAATATTAGCTCGGTGCTAGGCTTACATCGCGTCTTAGAATTTAAATAAGTAGTTCAATACAGATAAAGATTAATTAATTAAATATATATATGATATATTTATATAAGTATATTTACTAGGTTCCAGGCTACTTACTTTATACAGCCTGTGCATTCGTGAAACTATTCCATTTTTTGCAATTGTCTATAAATCGATTTAGTAAAAGATGTTCCTTATATCTGCGGTACATTTTCTCTCACCTCGCAATCCAATACATACTTATTTAGAAGTAAGTTTAATAAAGTTAGTTAAGCATCAATGTCACTGTTTTATATTTTTTTTTACTATTTGGCGTACATATTTATATTTTGCCACTTTGATGCAGTATTGTATTCTACATATTATTGTACAAACATATACAAGAGTTCTTGGAAAAAAACATTAATAACACATCTTTTTTCGAAATGTTAATGACTGTGATTTAAGTAAAATTTTTCAAAAAGTGAATTGTTATATAGAGGTGGCTGTACAGCTGTAATTTTTTGGCTGTGAACTTTTTTTACAAAAATATAAAATTTTAATTGAATTTGATTAGTAGTTTAATTGAATATTTAAGGATTTGATTTTGAATTGCAAGCTAAGTATAAATGTTTTGTGCATTATCTGAAAGTTTAAATTTTTGAATTTTGGTGCCGAGTCAGCTGTTGTTTCATTTTGTTTTATTTTATTTTGCTTTCCTTCTTTATTTATCTCATCTACTTCTCTATTCACAGCTGTGTTGCGTGTAGTTTTTTATTGGTTCCAGTGCATCTAAAACTGGTCGCTATACTGTTTTTTCAAACTGTCTTGGTTTTGAACTTTGATAAAAAAACTGCTATTATTTTTGGATTTGTTATTAATTGTATTTATTATTATTAATATTTTATTAACACACTAATGTATTATATATATATTTGATTTTCTTGTCCATATTAATGTGCTGGACTGACAGGTAGAATCTTAGACTATATTCTCGTCTGTAAAGGATTGCGTTGGTCTTCCAAAGAGCTCAATTCCCCAAAAGCTCAATCTTATATTAATAAGTGTCCCACAATCCCAGAGGCTACGGCTAAAAAATCTATATTTATTTCTAGACTTGCCAAAGTTACCTTGGTGGAGGACATTAAGTCTTACATTTAGTCGCGTTTAAAAGTTGATATCAATATCCGTAAATTTAACTTCAATTATGATAGAAGTTTATCTTCGTTTAAAATAGACGTTTCTCTTGAAACATTCAAAAAGATCTTAGATAGTTCATTCTGGCCGCCTGGGGCTTTTGTGCGCGAATTTAAGCCTTAACTTAAGAACTTAGAAATCATACTGAGGTAAACATTGTTAAATTACCAAAAGCAAATACCGATACAAAAACTGATTGGAAGAAATTCGCTAAGCATTTATTATCAAAATGTTAGAGGTCTTAATACAAAATATGATACAAATGATAATGAAATTTTAAACAGCGAATTTCAAATATTTAGATGTGATCGACTGAACAGAATCGGAGGAGGTATTCTATTTGCCGAATAATCTTCTATCCCATCCGAAGATGTTCTCGTTCCAGGAGCCGCTTAACCCTATCTTATATACCACCCCATGCGGACTTATCTGTATTTATGCATGCTTCTTAAATAAATCGTGCTACCTCGATGGCAAATAATGCTGATTCAATAATCGTTTTAGGAGATTTAAATTTACCGTGGGCTTCGTGGAAAGCTTTCGATGACTATATCATACCGATTTATAATTGGTTATGTTTTAATGAGTTTTAGAAAAAATGTCCGAATTGGGTTTTACCCAATTAATTTGATTCCGAATAAATTTGCTAAATTCTTAGATTTAGTATACGTTGATACCTTTTCAAAGTGTTCCGTTAGTCAGAGTAATCCTCTTGTTCTACCAGAGGTCTCGTATCATTCTGCTGTGGAAATATTTGTCGAAATTATAGGCAATGTACGGGATAGTAATCATCAAACTTCTAGCATCTGAACTCGGTTTAACTTTGCAGAAGCTAATTTTACAAAGTTAAATAGAGAACTTTCAACAATAACATGGCCTAATTATAATGATGGTATTAAATTGAGTGTCTCGCATTTTTATAATATAATTACCAAATTATTTGAAAAGTATGTCCCAATAGTAAAAACGAATATTGTAAGTAATCCAAAATCGTTTTATGATTTCGTCATCTCCAAACGCAGAAAAAAATATATTTGCTTGCCTTTGATAAGGATATTTAATTTCTCGCTTAAACACGGTATATTTCCTTCAATATGGAAACAGTCAGTTATAATCCCTTTGCATAAAAGTGGATTTAGGTCTAACATAGATAACTATAGAGCTATTGCAAAACTATCAGTTATACCTAAACTTTTTGAAACTATCATCACAAACCTTTTCGATTTCTCCGTTAATTTCCTCATCTCAGCATTGATTTCGTAAAGAGAAATCGACTCTAATAAACTTGCTTGAATTTGTAAACCATATATCATTGGGTTTTAGGGAGCATAAGCAGACGGATGTTATATATGTACACAGACTTTTGCAAAGCTTTCGATAAAGTAACTAAAGATAGAAGTGATTTGCCATTGAATCTCTATAAATGTAAGACGATGTGCTTTTCCCGTAGATCTGTGCAACCCTCTCCTTATGTAATAAAACATTATCTTGAAAGCAAAAGCTGTCCTCAGTTTTATTAAACGTTGATCTAAAGAATTTAAAGATCCGTATATTACTAAAACACTTTTTACAACTTTGGTTAGACCTGTATTGGAATATGGCTCTGTTGTATGGAACCCTATCTATTAAATCTATTCTGACAAGTAGGAGTCGGTTCAAAAACAATTTTTCGCCTTAGGGCATTTCCGACGGGCTTCCTAGGGTAAGTCTACCTCCATACATTAGTCGTTCAAAAATCCACGTACACTTTTCAGTCGTAGGGAAATGCTTGGCATAATATACTTAGTGAAAATCTTGATTGGAAAAGTTTGCAGTTCTTTTCACCTGCCTAAAATAAATTTTATATCCCGGTTCGCTTTTCGAGGCAGTTTAGATTGTTACTGTTAAAATGCTGTAGATAAATTTCGAACTAAACGAACCATTCCTCTGTATATGTCATGATTTTTATTCTCATTCCAGCACATTTGACTTATCTGACTAAGTTTTCAAAATTAAAAAGACTTTATTGTTTTCTCTTATTAAATGAAAATGTAACAATTTATGATAACGTAACTATAAAGTTTTGTTTCTGTAACTGAGCAGTTTTAGATCTCAACACTTAAAAAACTCTCTTGCCTATTCTGACACGGCTAATTTCACACAGTTTCACAGTTTGTGGATCCTAGATTAATTGGTTTGTTAAACAAAATCGTTTTTCGGTAAGAAGCAGCGTGATGGAGCACGTCTAATATTGAGACGGTAATATTGATGTATGAATGGTACATACTTTAAATCACCAGCGTCTTAAATTTAGTGTAAATTTCATACGATTAATTTGTGAGAATCAGGAATATTGTAGAATCTGATAGTAGTCGAAATCAGAATGGAAACCGTTAAAAAAAAAGTGATAGGTGTCATGAATTCAGATATGCCTGCAAGACGGGTATCTGCTAGCAACGTGTTAACTACTTGTTATTGTTCACTCGTGTATAAGTTAAAAGAGTTGGTTACTTTTGTTCAGCGAGTGGAAAAAAAGTAACCCATTGCCCTTTGGATGTTCAATGTCTTTCTCGCTCTATCCAATTGCAATTATGGCAGGTTATCTCTTAATATGATACCTTTTCTATGTGTATCCTATTAGTTTTGTTTTGGTTAGCAGTATGTCATATATTAACAGTCTGTTAGATGTAATGCATGTGTTACCGAATATGTAAGCTATGTGTGCCCAGAGAACGTACATGGACGAGAAGGTGCAAATTGAATTTTGTATGATGCTCGATTGGACGGCTAACAGAGCTGAAAAATTGAGATCAAGGAGTTCACCATTTTCTGTAGTATTTGCTGTTATTTAACAGAAATGAGAATTTATAACAACGTTCTCTGACAAAATACGTATCTCCCAACATAAGGTAAAAATGAAATGAAATGAAATGAATGAGAAAACAAAAAATACAAATGAGTAAAAACACGTCAAGTGGACCCCCCACTTTCCACTTGATCATCGAATTTGAATGTGAGTATTTTTTCATAAAGTAGTCATCATGAGCAAGTAATCCCCCGCTTAGTTTTTTAAAATTTTAATTTTAACAACAATTTTTTTTTAATTGAAAATAAAAAAAAATTATTTAAATTCATACATATTTTTTCAAAGTAAAAGTTTTGAACTATAAATCCTGAAAATTTCATTAAAAAATAGTTTTCTAGTTATTAATTTTTTAACTAAAAGTAGTAAAAATTTTCAATTAAAAAAAAATTGTTGTTAAAATTAAAATTTTAAAAAACTGAGCGGGGGATTACTTGCTCATGATGACTACTTTATGAAAAAATACTCACATTCAAATTCGATGATCAAGTGCAAAATGGGGGGTCCACTTGACGTGTTTTTACTCAAATGCCACTTCACATATGCATGATAATTTTTTGCCATATAAACGATTTTTATGATGAAAAATTGATAAAATATGATATTTTTGCACAAATGCTACATTGATAAAATGTGAAAGATTATGCTAAAAATGATATTTTACTATTTTCATAATTTTCTAATTTCAATTGTTACAGAATTAATAATTTATGTATGTACATATGCACATCAATATGTTATATTATATAATATAATAATATATTATCACTTATCAATAAATAAATACATGTGAGCGCACTGCTCTATATGTAAGCATGTATGTACAAATATGCGTATGACCGCGCAAACTAAGTAAAGCATACACAAATCTACATACATTTAAGCGTACAAATGTAAGTACGTCAGCCAATAGGAAAAATACAAACATTGTTGTACAAAAGCAACAATTGTCTCAAATAGCATCAGCACCAGAAATCAATATGGCAGCCAAATTGACAAATCCTAAATTTGTAGTAAATCACACACCAACAACATTTTCATTCATTAACGCTGGCACGCAAGCAATAAGCTAAGTCGTTTCATTCATAAAAGCAAACGCCTTACACATCTCCCCGAGCATGCGTTTGCCTACAAGCGTCTTTTCGTGACGATGCCAAAAGCTAGAAATCATAAATTGAACATCTTTCTAATGTTCCCTCTAGAAGGGAAAAGTGACAACTCTGCAAACACAGAAAAAAATGACAAAAGTGGCAACAAAGCTTTTGTCGATTTAAAATATTTCACAATTGTAAAATATTTCACAATTGTAAAATATTTTTCCGTGGCTCGCAAAAATCTTCGTCAATATGGTGGCATGTTCATATAAAAACATACATACCTACAATGATTTGTAGGCAAAGCTGTTAGAGCGGCAAGGGAAGCGATGACAATCGGCGGGCGTTCGTTTATTTTTCGGCACATCTCGGATTTTCTACCAACAACACAATGTTGTGACGCTTTGTTGTCGCGTCAGTCCTTCGACAGATTGACTCTTTGACATAAAAGCAAAAAACGTGTCAACAATACATACAAATGTGCAAACGACATAATACGTACATATTACGTACATAATTACTTTTACACATGCATTTGAAAAGAAAAATTGAAGCATGAATGTGAAATGCCGACGGCAGAACACAATTCTATTTAATTTCCAATATTTTTAAATTATTATTAATAACTCACAATAAAGTAAAAATGAATGAACATAAAATAACTTAAAAATAATAATAAATAATAGCTCAATAAAAAGGAATATGTTTCAAATAGCATATCAATATTCCCAGTTTGGCATACACATTATATCCTCTTCAATATTCGCTGTTTGGTTATGTTAAGAGAGCGTATGTTTACAGATTCACCGCTGTTATAAAAGCGAGAAATGTTATTTGTTTCTCGTGCATATGTGGTGAACTCCTTGATAAATTCCTACAAATTGTTCGCTGTCGAACCTGCACCTTCTCGTTCATTTAAGTTCTCTGGTTCTACTATCACTTTTCGCGAGCAATTTATGCAACGCTAAACATTTGTATGCACATCAGCACAATGGGGAATAAGAATAAAAATAAGATACTCAAAAATATTTAATAACATTTAGCAGTATTAAACGTAATAATATATATAATTGAATTTTAATACATATAGAGTTACTTTTATTTTTTAATATTTACCTAAATATATTAAGATGCGTTTATAGTTATGTCGTTTAAACGCAAAGGATTAAATTCGAATATCATTTTATTTAAAACAAGAAATGTTATTAATTCATGAATGTTTTGTATTAAAATAAATAAAATATGGATTCAAAATTTGCGGGTATATACTTCCCCATAATTAATTCCAGTCATAAATTTAATAGCGGGTGTTAATGCATTAAATTTTTTCGTATTAGGGATTATAATGAACGACAAAAGAGTCCCTATGTAAACGCACCCATACGTGTTACTATATTTTCATCCACGTGTTACTCTATTGGTTATCCACCTGTTACCTCTAAAAAATGCATACGGTAGTATATCGTTTCCCTTTTTGTTACCATAACCGGTTCCAATTGTTTTAAATTAAATTCAGTATTTTTTATATTAATTTGCTTTATTTTATTCGAAATACGTATTTACTAAATTAATTCATAATATATAAGTATAGGTATATAAATAAATATATAACAATACTAATTATATTATATATATGTATATATATCATATATTGTGTATATATGTATATACACACACAAATGTTAAGTGTTAATATTTATACTTAAACCAGAGAACTTAAAACAACGAGAAGGTGCAAATTGAATTTTGTATGATGCTCGATTGGTTGGCTGAAAAATTGAAATCAAGGAGTTCGCTATTTTCTGTAATATTTGCTGTTATTTAACAGAAATGATATTTTATAACAACGTTCTCTGACAAATTACGTATCTCCCAACATAAAGAGACAAATGAAGCGATATGAATGAGAGAACAAAAAATACAAATGCCACTACACATATGCATGATTATTTTTTTGCCATATAAACGATTTGTATGATGAAAAATTGATAAAATATGATTTTTTCGTACAAATGCTACATTGATAAAATGTGAAAGATTATGCAAGAAATGATATTTTACTATTTTCATAATTTTCTAATTTCAGTTGTTACAGAATTAATAATTTATTACATAAGTATGTACATCAATATGTTATATTATATAATATACTTGTAATAATATATTACCAATTATCAATGAAAACATGTGGGCACACTGCTCTATATGTAAGTATGTATGTAAAAATATGCGTACGACCGCGCAAAATAAGTAATGCATACACAAATCTACATACCTTTAAGACGATGGCAAAAGCTAGAAATTCCCTCTAGAAGAGAAAAGTGACAACCCTGCAAACACAGAAATCAATGACAAAAGTGGCAACAAAGCTTTTGTCGATTTAAAATATTTCACAATTTTAAAATATTTTTCCGTGGCTGGCAAAAATCTTCGTCAATATGTATGCATGTTCATATAAAAACATACATACCTACAATGATTTGTGGGCAAAGCTGTTAGAGCGGCAAGGGAAGCGATGACAATCGTCGAGCGTTCGTTTATTTTTCGGCACATCTCGGATTTTCTACCAACAACACAATGTTGTGACGCTTTGTCGTCGCGTCAGTCCTTCGACAGATTGACTCTTTGACATAAAAGCAAAGAACGTGAGCTTCGATCATTGGCTGACCGTGTCAACGGAGATTTCACATGAAGCAATGAGTGTTCATATCTACATACATACATATGTTGTTTGTAGACAAATTTACAAATATTTTTACACACGATATGAAAATGCCGACGGCAAAACACAATTCTGTACTTTTATGACTCCATAATGGTGTCAAGCACTTGAATTATTTTAAGAAATATATCAAAATATGTTTAAATTATAATATTATTAAGAACTCGCAAGAAAGTAAAAATGAATTAATATAAAATAATTTAAAAATAATAATAAATAATAGTTCAATAAAAGGGAATATGTTTCAAATAGCATATCAATATTCCCAGTTTGGCATACACATTATATTCTCTTCAATATTCGCCGTTTCATACAAATTGTTCGCTATCGAACCTGCACCTTCTCGTTGTTTTAAGTTCTCTGCTTAAACCAGAGAACTTAAAACAATGAGAAGGTGCAAATTGAATTTTGTATGATGCTCGATTGGTTGGCTGAAAATTTGAGATCAAGGAGTTCACCACTTTCTGTATAGTTTTGCTGTTATTTAACAGAAATGAGAATTTTTAACAAAGTTCTCTGACAAAATACGTATCTACCAATATAAAGAGAAAAATGAATGAGAAAACAAGAAATACAAATGCCACTTCACATATGCATGATTATTTTTTGCCATATAAACGATTTTTATGATGAAAAATTGATAAATTATTATTTTTTTGCACAAATGCTACATTGATAAAATGTGAAAGATTATGCAAAAAATGACATTTTACTATTTTCATAATTTTCTAATTTCAATTTTTACAGAATTAATAATTTATGTATGTACATCAATATGTTATATTATATAATATAATAATATATTATCAATTATCAATAAATACATGTGAGCGCACTGCTCTATATGTAAGTATGTATGTACAAATATGCATATGACCGCGCAAAATAAGTAATGCATACACAAATCTACATACATTTAAGCGTACAAATGTAAGTACGTCAGCCAATAGGAAAAATACAAACATTGTTGTACAAAAACAACAATTGTCTCAAATAGCATCAGCACCAGAAATCAATATGGCAGCCAAATTGGCAAATCCTAAATTTGTAGTAAATCACACACCAACAACATTTTCATTCATGAACGCTGGCGCACAAGCAATAAGCTAAGTCGTTTCATTCATAAAAGCAAACGCCTTACACATCTCCCCGAGCATGCGTTTGCCTACAAGCGTCTTTTCGGGACGATGGCAAAAGCTAAAAATCATAAATTGAACAAATATCTGATATTCCCTCTAGAAGGGAAAAGTGACAACCCCTCAAATATGAGTATTAAAATATTTTAGAATAAAAGTGACAACATAGTAAATTTGTCGATTTACAATTCAAGAAACTTTTTAAAGAAAATATTTAATATTCTGAGAATACAGTAAACCCCGGTTAAGTATCACTCCTCCAATCCCTCTTATCTGCCGGTGTCTTGCTGCATCTCACTTTTTTTTTCTGAATTTTTTAAAGAAAACGGTAATTTTTTTTTAAATACATAGAAATAATCTAATATCTAATCTAATCTAATAAAAAATCTGCATCTTTGGTTTCGGCACTTAACCGGGATTGACTGTATTTGTCAAAGAATTTACGTAAGTACGTTCGAATTTTTTGTACACACATTGACTTTGCACTTGCCCATATGCGATGTATGTTTGTAAGAGTGTGTATGGCACATCTCGGATTTTCTACCAACAACACAATGTTGTGACGCTTTGTCGTCGCGTCAGTTCTTCGACAGATTGACTCTTTGACATAAAAGCAAAAAATGTGTCAACGGAGATTTCACATGAAGTAATGAGTGTACATATCTACATAAAAATACATACAAATGTGTAAACGACATAATATATGTATGTCCTGTTACATATGTTTACACATGCATTTGAAAAGAAAAATTGAAGCATGAATGTGAAATACCAACGGCAAAACACAATTCTGTACTTTTATGACTCCATAATGGTGTCAAGTACAATTAATGAATTATTTTAAGAAATATATCAAAATACTTTATTAGTAATAATTTAAAAGTATTTTGATATATAACATAAAATAATTTAAAAAATAATAAATAATAAATGCGTGTAGTTTTTTATTGGTTCCAGTGCATCTAAAACTGGTCGCTATACTGTTTTTTCAAACTGTCTTGGTTTTGAACTTTGATAAAAAAACTGCTATTATTTTTGGATTTGTTATTAATTGTATTTATTATTATTAATATTTTATTAACACACTAATGTATTATATATATATTTGATTTTCTTGTCCATATTAATGTGCTGGACTGACAGGTAGAATCTTAGACTATATTCTCGTCTGTAAAGGATTGCGTTGGTCTTCCAAAGAGCTCAATTCCCCAAAAGCTCAATCTTATATTAATAAGTGTCCCACAATCCCAGAGGCTACGGCTAAAAAATCTATATTTATTTCTAGACTTGCCAAAGTTACCTTGGTGGAGGACATTAAGTCTTACATTTAGTCGCGTTTAAAAGTTGATATCAATATCCGTAAATTTAACTTCAATTATGATAGAAGTTTATCTTCGTTTAAAATAGACGTTTCTCTTGAAACATTCAAAAAGATCTTAGATAGTTCATTCTGGCCGCCTGGGGCTTTTGTGCGCGAATTTAAGCCTTAACTTAAGAACTTAGAAATCATACTGAGGTAAACATTGTTAAATTACCAAAAGCAAATACCGATACAAAAACTGATTGGAAGAAATTCGCTAAGCATTTATTATCAAAATGTTAGAGGTCTTAATACAAAATATGATACAAATGATAATGAAATTTTAAACAGCGAATTTCAAATATTTAGATGTGATCGACTGAACAGAATCGGAGGAGGTATTCTATTTGCCGAATAATCTTCTATCCCATCCGAAGATGTTCTCGTTCCAGGAGCCGCTTAACCCTATCTTATATACCACCCCATGCGGACTTATCTGTATTTATGCATGCTTCTTAAATAAATCGTGCTACCTCGATGGCAAATAATGCTGATTCAATAATCGTTTTAGGAGATTTAAATTTACCGTGGGCTTCGTGGAAAGCTTTCGATGACTATATCATACCGATTTATAATTGGTTATGTTTTAATGAGTTTTAGAAAAAATGTCCGAATTGGGTTTTACCCAATTAATTTGATTCCGAATAAATTTGCTAAATTCTTAGATTTAGTATACGTTGATACCTTTTCAAAGTGTTCCGTTAGTCAGAGTAATCCTCTTGTTCTACCAGAGGTCTCGTATCATTCTGCTGTGGAAATATTTGTCGAAATTATAGGCAATGTACGGGATAGTAATCATCAAACTTCTAGCATCTGAACTCGGTTTAACTTTGCAGAAGCTAATTTTACAAAGTTAAATAGAGAACTTTCAACAATAACATGGCCTAATTATAATGATGGTATTAAATTGAGTGTCTCGCATTTTTATAATATAATTACCAAATTATTTGAAAAGTATGTCCCAATAGTAAAAACGAATATTGTAAGTAATCCAAAATCGTTTTATGATTTCGTCATCTCCAAACGCAGAAAAAAATATATTTGCTTGCCTTTGATAAGGATATTTAATTTCTCGCTTAAACACGGTATATTTCCTTCAATATGGAAACAGTCAGTTATAATCCCTTTGCATAAAAGTGGATTTAGGTCTAACATAGATAACTATAGAGCTATTGCAAAACTATCAGTTATACCTAAACTTTTTGAAACTATCATCACAAACCTTTTCGATTTCTCCGTTAATTTCCTCATCTCAGCATTGATTTCGTAAAGAGAAATCGACTCTAATAAACTTGCTTGAATTTGTAAACCATATATCATTGGGTTTTAGGGAGCATAAGCAGACGGATGTTATATATGTACACAGACTTTTGCAAAGCTTTCGATAAAGTAACTAAAGATAGAAGTGATTTGCCATTGAATCTCTATAAATGTAAGACGATGTGCTTTTCCCGTAGATCTGTGCAACCCTCTCCTTATGTAATAAAACATTATCTTGAAAGCAAAAGCTGTCCTCAGTTTTATTAAACGTTGATCTAAAGAATTTAAAGATCCGTATATTACTAAAACACTTTTTACAACTTTGGTTAGACCTGTATTGGAATATGGCTCTGTTGTATGGAACCCTATCTATTAAATCTATTCTGACAAGTAGGAGTCGGTTCAAAAACAATTTTTCGCCTTAGGGCATTTCCGACGGGCTTCCTAGGGTAAGTCTACCTCCATACATTAGTCGTTCAAAAATCCACGTACACTTTTCAGTCGTAGGGAAATGCTTGGCATAATATACTTAGTGAAAATCTTGATTGGAAAAGTTTGCAGTTCTTTTCACCTGCCTAAAATAAATTTTATATCCCGGTTCGCTTTTCGAGGCAGTTTAGATTGTTACTGTTAAAATGCTGTAGATAAATTTCGAACTAAACGAACCATTCCTCTGTATATGTCATGATTTTTATTCTCATTCCAGCACATTTGACTTATCTGACTAAGTTTTCAAAATTAAAAAGACTTTATTGTTTTCTCTTATTAAATGAAAATGTAACAATTTATGATAACGTAACTATAAAGTTTTGTTTCTGTAACTGAGCAGTTTTAGATCTCAACACTTAAAAAACTCTCTTGCCTATTCTGACACGGCTAATTTCACACAGTTTCACAGTTTGTGGATCCTAGATTAATTGGTTTGTTAAACAAAATCGTTTTTCGGTAAGAAGCAGCGTGATGGAGCACGTCTAATATTGAGACGGTAATATTGATGTATGAATGGTACATACTTTAAATCACCAGCGTCTTAAATTTAGTGTAAATTTCATACGATTAATTTGTGAGAATCAGGAATATTGTAGAATCTGATAGTAGTCGAAATCAGAATGGAAACCGTTAAAAAAAAAGTGATAGGTGTCATGAATTCAGATATGCCTGCAAGACGGGTATCTGCTAGCAACGTGTTAACTACTTGTTATTGTTCACTCGTGTATAAGTTAAAAGAGTTGGTTACTTTTGTTCAGCGAGTGGAAAAAAAGTAACCCATTGCCCTTTGGATGTTCAATGTCTTTCTCGCTCTATCCAATTGCAATTATGGCAGGTTATCTCTTAATATGATACCTTTTCTATGTGTATCCTATTAGTTTTGTTTTGGTTAGCAGTATGTCATATATTAACAGTCTGTTAGATGTAATGCATGTGTTACCGAATATGTAAGCTATGTGTGCCCAGAGAACGTACATGGACGAGAAGGTGCAAATTGAATTTTGTATGATGCTCGATTGGACGGCTAACAGAGCTGAAAAATTGAGATCAAGGAGTTCACCATTTTCTGTAGTATTTGCTGTTATTTAACAGAAATGAGAATTTATAACAACGTTCTCTGACAAAATACGTATCTCCCAACATAAGGTAAAAATGAAATGAAATGAATGAGAAAACAAAAAATACAAATGAGTAAAAACACGTCAAGTGGACCCCCCACTTTCCACTTGATCATCGAATTTGAATGTGAGTATTTTTTCATAAAGTAGTCATCATGAGCAAGTAATCCCCCGCTTAGTTTTTTAAAATTTTAATTTTAACAACAATTTTTTTTTAATTGAAAATAAAAAAAAATTATTTAAATTCATACATATTTTTTCAAAGTAAAAGTTTTGAACTATAAATCCTGAAAATTTCATTAAAAAATAGTTTTCTAGTTATTAATTTTTTAACTAAAAGTAGTAAAAATTTTCAATTAAAAAAAAATTGTTGTTAAAATTAAAATTTTAAAAAACTGAGCGGGGGATTACTTGCTCATGATGACTACTTTATGAAAAAATACTCACATTCAAATTCGATGATCAAGTGCAAAATGGGGGGTCCACTTGACGTGTTTTTACTCAAATGCCACTTCACATATGCATGATAATTTTTTGCCATATAAACGATTTTTATGATGAAAAATTGATAAAATATGATATTTTTGCACAAATGCTACATTGATAAAATGTGAAAGATTATGCTAAAAATGATATTTTACTATTTTCATAATTTTCTAATTTCAATTGTTACAGAATTAATAATTTATGTATGTACATATGCACATCAATATGTTATATTATATAATATAATAATATATTATCACTTATCAATAAATAAATACATGTGAGCGCACTGCTCTATATGTAAGCATGTATGTACAAATATGCGTATGACCGCGCAAACTAAGTAAAGCATACACAAATCTACATACATTTAAGCGTACAAATGTAAGTACGTCAGCCAATAGGAAAAATACAAACATTGTTGTACAAAAGCAACAATTGTCTCAAATAGCATCAGCACCAGAAATCAATATGGCAGCCAAATTGACAAATCCTAAATTTGTAGTAAATCACACACCAACAACATTTTCATTCATTAACGCTGGCACGCAAGCAATAAGCTAAGTCGTTTCATTCATAAAAGCAAACGCCTTACACATCTCCCCGAGCATGCGTTTGCCTACAAGCGTCTTTTCGTGACGATGCCAAAAGCTAGAAATCATAAATTGAACATCTTTCTAATGTTCCCTCTAGAAGGGAAAAGTGACAACTCTGCAAACACAGAAAAAAATGACAAAAGTGGCAACAAAGCTTTTGTCGATTTAAAATATTTCACAATTGTAAAATATTTCACAATTGTAAAATATTTTTCCGTGGCTCGCAAAAATCTTCGTCAATATGGTGGCATGTTCATATAAAAACATACATACCTACAATGATTTGTAGGCAAAGCTGTTAGAGCGGCAAGGGAAGCGATGACAATCGGCGGGCGTTCGTTTATTTTTCGGCACATCTCGGATTTTCTACCAACAACACAATGTTGTGACGCTTTGTTGTCGCGTCAGTCCTTCGACAGATTGACTCTTTGACATAAAAGCAAAAAACGTGTCAACAATACATACAAATGTGCAAACGACATAATACGTACATATTACGTACATAATTACTTTTACACATGCATTTGAAAAGAAAAATTGAAGCATGAATGTGAAATGCCGACGGCAGAACACAATTCTATTTAATTTCCAATATTTTTAAATTATTATTAATAACTCACAATAAAGTAAAAATGAATGAACATAAAATAACTTAAAAATAATAATAAATAATAGCTCAATAAAAAGGAATATGTTTCAAATAGCATATCAATATTCCCAGTTTGGCATACACATTATATCCTCTTCAATATTCGCTGTTTGGTTATGTTAAGAGAGCGTATGTTTACAGATTCACCGCTGTTATAAAAGCGAGAAATGTTATTTGTTTCTCGTGCATATGTGGTGAACTCCTTGATAAATTCCTACAAATTGTTCGCTGTCGAACCTGCACCTTCTCGTTCATTTAAGTTCTCTGGTTCTACTATCACTTTTCGCGAGCAATTTATGCAACGCTAAACATTTGTATGCACATCAGCACAATGGGGAATAAGAATAAAAATAAGATACTCAAAAATATTTAATAACATTTAGCAGTATTAAACGTAATAATATATATAATTGAATTTTAATACATATAGAGTTACTTTTATTTTTTAATATTTACCTAAATATATTAAGATGCGTTTATAGTTATGTCGTTTAAACGCAAAGGATTAAATTCGAATATCATTTTATTTAAAACAAGAAATGTTATTAATTCATGAATGTTTTGTATTAAAATAAATAAAATATGGATTCAAAATTTGCGGGTATATACTTCCCCATAATTAATTCCAGTCATAAATTTAATAGCGGGTGTTAATGCATTAAATTTTTTCGTATTAGGGATTATAATGAACGACAAAAGAGTCCCTATGTAAACGCACCCATACGTGTTACTATATTTTCATCCACGTGTTACTCTATTGGTTATCCACCTGTTACCTCTAAAAAATGCATACGGTAGTATATCGTTTCCCTTTTTGTTACCATAACCGGTTCCAATTGTTTTAAATTAAATTCAGTATTTTTTATATTAATTTGCTTTATTTTATTCGAAATACGTATTTACTAAATTAATTCATAATATATAAGTATAGGTATATAAATAAATATATAACAATACTAATTATATTATATATATGTATATATATCATATATTGTGTATATATGTATATACACACACAAATGTTAAGTGTTAATATTTATACTTAAACCAGAGAACTTAAAACAACGAGAAGGTGCAAATTGAATTTTGTATGATGCTCGATTGGTTGGCTGAAAAATTGAAATCAAGGAGTTCGCTATTTTCTGTAATATTTGCTGTTATTTAACAGAAATGATATTTTATAACAACGTTCTCTGACAAATTACGTATCTCCCAACATAAAGAGACAAATGAAGCGATATGAATGAGAGAACAAAAAATACAAATGCCACTACACATATGCATGATTATTTTTTTGCCATATAAACGATTTGTATGATGAAAAATTGATAAAATATGATTTTTTCGTACAAATGCTACATTGATAAAATGTGAAAGATTATGCAAGAAATGATATTTTACTATTTTCATAATTTTCTAATTTCAGTTGTTACAGAATTAATAATTTATTACATAAGTATGTACATCAATATGTTATATTATATAATATACTTGTAATAATATATTACCAATTATCAATGAAAACATGTGGGCACACTGCTCTATATGTAAGTATGTATGTAAAAATATGCGTACGACCGCGCAAAATAAGTAATGCATACACAAATCTACATACCTTTAAGACGATGGCAAAAGCTAGAAATTCCCTCTAGAAGAGAAAAGTGACAACCCTGCAAACACAGAAATCAATGACAAAAGTGGCAACAAAGCTTTTGTCGATTTAAAATATTTCACAATTTTAAAATATTTTTCCGTGGCTGGCAAAAATCTTCGTCAATATGTATGCATGTTCATATAAAAACATACATACCTACAATGATTTGTGGGCAAAGCTGTTAGAGCGGCAAGGGAAGCGATGACAATCGTCGAGCGTTCGTTTATTTTTCGGCACATCTCGGATTTTCTACCAACAACACAATGTTGTGACGCTTTGTCGTCGCGTCAGTCCTTCGACAGATTGACTCTTTGACATAAAAGCAAAGAACGTGAGCTTCGATCATTGGCTGACCGTGTCAACGGAGATTTCACATGAAGCAATGAGTGTTCATATCTACATACATACATATGTTGTTTGTAGACAAATTTACAAATATTTTTACACACGATATGAAAATGCCGACGGCAAAACACAATTCTGTACTTTTATGACTCCATAATGGTGTCAAGCACTTGAATTATTTTAAGAAATATATCAAAATATGTTTAAATTATAATATTATTAAGAACTCGCAAGAAAGTAAAAATGAATTAATATAAAATAATTTAAAAATAATAATAAATAATAGTTCAATAAAAGGGAATATGTTTCAAATAGCATATCAATATTCCCAGTTTGGCATACACATTATATTCTCTTCAATATTCGCCGTTTCATACAAATTGTTCGCTATCGAACCTGCACCTTCTCGTTGTTTTAAGTTCTCTGCTTAAACCAGCTTAAACCAGAGAACTTAAAACAATGAGAAGGTGCAAATTGAATTTTGTATGATGCTCGATTGGTTGGCTGAAAATTTGAGATCAAGGAGTTCACCACTTTCTGTATAGTTTTGCTGTTATTTAACAGAAATGAGAATTTTTAACAAAGTTCTCTGACAAAATACGTATCTACCAATATAAAGAGAAAAATGAATGAGAAAACAAGAAATACAAATGCCACTTCACATATGCATGATTATTTTTTGCCATATAAACGATTTTTATGATGAAAAATTGATAAATTATTATTTTTTTGCACAAATGCTACATTGATAAAATGTGAAAGATTATGCAAAAAATGACATTTTACTATTTTCATAATTTTCTAATTTCAATTTTTACAGAATTAATAATTTATGTATGTACATCAATATGTTATATTATATAATATAATAATATATTATCAATTATCAATAAATACATGTGAGCGCACTGCTCTATATGTAAGTATGTATGTACAAATATGCATATGACCGCGCAAAATAAGTAATGCATACACAAATCTACATACATTTAAGCGTACAAATGTAAGTACGTCAGCCAATAGGAAAAATACAAACATTGTTGTACAAAAACAACAATTGTCTCAAATAGCATCAGCACCAGAAATCAATATGGCAGCCAAATTGGCAAATCCTAAATTTGTAGTAAATCACACACCAACAACATTTTCATTCATGAACGCTGGCGCACAAGCAATAAGCTAAGTCGTTTCATTCATAAAAGCAAACGCCTTACACATCTCCCCGAGCATGCGTTTGCCTACAAGCGTCTTTTCGGGACGATGGCAAAAGCTAAAAATCATAAATTGAACAAATATCTGATATTCCCTCTAGAAGGGAAAAGTGACAACCCCTCAAATATGAGTATTAAAATATTTTAGAATAAAAGTGACAACATAGTAAATTTGTCGATTTACAATTCAAGAAACTTTTTAAAGAAAATATTTAATATTCTGAGAATACAGTAAACCCCGGTTAAGTATCACTCCTCCAATCCCTCTTATCTGCCGGTGTCTTGCTGCATCTCACTTTTTTTTTCTGAATTTTTTAAAGAAAACGGTAATTTTTTTTTAAATACATAGAAATAATCTAATATCTAATCTAATCTAATAAAAAATCTGCATCTTTGGTTTCGGCACTTAACCGGGATTGACTGTATTTGTCAAAGAATTTACGTAAGTACGTTCGAATTTTTTGTACACACATTGACTTTGCACTTGCCCATATGCGATGTATGTTTGTAAGAGTGTGTATGGCACATCTCGGATTTTCTACCAACAACACAATGTTGTGACGCTTTGTCGTCGCGTCAGTTCTTCGACAGATTGACTCTTTGACATAAAAGCAAAAAATGTGTCAACGGAGATTTCACATGAAGTAATGAGTGTACATATCTACATAAAAATACATACAAATGTGTAAACGACATAATATATGTATGTCCTGTTACATATGTTTACACATGCATTTGAAAAGAAAAATTGAAGCATGAATGTGAAATACCAACGGCAAAACACAATTCTGTACTTTTATGACTCCATAATGGTGTCAAGTACAATTAATGAATTATTTTAAGAAATATATCAAAATACTTTATTAGTAATAATTTAAAAGTATTTTGATATATAACATAAAATAATTTAAAAAATAATAAATAATAGTTCAATAAAAGGGAATATATTTCAAATGGCATATCAATATTCCCAGTTTGGCATACATATTGTATTCTCTTCAATATTCGCCGTTTGGTTATGTTAAGAGAGCGTATGTTTACAGATTCACCGCTGTTATAAAAGCGAGAAATGTTATTTGTTTCTCGTGCATATGTGGTGAACTCCTTGATAAATTCCTACAAATTGTTCGCTGTCGAACCTGCACCTTCTCATTGTTTTAAGTTCTCTGCTTAAACATGCTAAGTACATCTAACATATAGTACAATTACAAATGTATATGCATAATGTATATGATTTGAGTGTCGTTTGCGTCCAGCTACAACAGAGCGAACAACTGTTGGTTCCTTTAGCACAATAGTGCACCATGTCATTCTGTATTAGTTCTTCCCGGGTTTTTCGATAAAAACTCGGGTTGTGGGTTTATTGAAATTTCTTATGTAAATAGACAGTGCCTATTTTTACAGTTGGTCATTGACTCGAAGAAGCGCGTGTATGGCTTTCGGTGGTTTTGATTGTTTGGATTAGGCTGAAACACAAGATAAAATGGTAAACCGTTTAATAAAATACTTTGATACTTAAGGGCGTGGTGCCCGTAATGTATACTGTGGTGTAACTTTTAGCCTCATTGTCAATGAACTAGGTGTCCTCTTCTTATTTGGACAAAACAAAAAGACTGGAGAAGCAAACATGTACCCAAAACTCTTCTTGATTTACCGGGTATTGTTCACAATATGATGTGTTATTGGGAAAATTTATTGACAGCATTATCTTTAAAGGTTCGGACATCACTGACATTGGTTCTGGAAATACTTCTATTACTATTTCTGGGCCCTATTCCATGATATCATTACATATTTTGCAATTGTCTATAAAACGATTTAGTAAAAGATGTTCCCTTTATCTGCGGTACATGTTCTCTCATATCGGAATCCAATACATACTTAATTAGAAGTTAGTTTAATAAAGTTAGTCAAGGCTGTGTATTTTTTAACATATATATATTTTGCCACTTTGATGTATTATTTTATTCTACATATTACAAACATATACAAGAATTCATGGAAATAAACTGTAATAACACACCTTTTTTCGAAATGTTAATGACCTTGATTAAGGTAAACTTTTTCAAAAAGTGAATTGTTACACTACACTTTCTCAGGTATATATATGTACATATAATTGAGTTTGGTTCATCCTAGGTTAATTGGTTTGTTAAACAAAATCGTTTTGCGGTAAGTAGCAGCGTGACGTAGTACGTCTAATGTTGAAGCGGATATATTGATGTACGAGTGGTACATATTTTAAATCACTAGCGTCTTAAATTCAGTGTAAATTTTATACGATGGATTTGTGAGAATCAGGAATATTGTAGAATCTGATAGTAGTCGATATCATAATGGAAACAGATAAGAAAAAGTGACGGGTGTCATGAATTCAGATATCCCTGGAAGTTGGGTATCTGTTAGCAAACGTGTTAACTACCTGTTATTGTTCACTCGTGTTTAAGTTAAAAAAGTTTGTTACTTTTGTTCAGTGAGTGCGAAAATAGTAACCCATTGACATTTAGATGTTCAATGTCTTTCTCGCTTTATCCAATTACAATTATGGCATGTTATCTCTTTCTATGATACTTCTATGTGTATTCTATTGGTTTTGTTTTGTTTAGCAGTATGGCATATATTGGTTACCGAATCTGTTATCTGTTAACAGATGTATTATTAAGAATGTTTTTATGGCATATTTAGATTATTAAGATTCCTAAAGATTAAACTTACACTTAATAAGTATAACGCTGTGGGTGATTTAGAATGTATTGTAAATATTATTTATTATTTTTGCTTATTATTATTAATGTTCCTGAATTGTACCTCATTTTTAATTATATTATTTTTGTTTTTGTTAAAAGTAATACAAGTATATTGATTTCACTTATATTTGATGATGAATACAATTGAATTGTACCTGATTTTTATTTATTTATTTTCGTTTTTGTTTAAATCAAGTTGAAGATTTCCACTTATAATGTTAATGTAATTAATATTCATGTGCCTTTTTGAGTTATATACGTTGCAAAAAGTAGATTATTTTAAAACTGTATATATTATATGGGTGAATATAGGCCTCCTGGGGAACCGAATACCTCAATATTTCAGCTTCAGAAGTGGTGCGGAAAAGCAATAAATTTAATATAACCTTTTGTTTTAAAAAATAATAATATTATCTGTTACAAATACATGTTCACAAACAAGTTGTAAACCTACATTCCTTTTATTTACATCTCTGTGTCTAAAAAGGGCAGATTCGATCAGGTGATCTCAGCTGTGTCACTCACATAGGAAAACAGCTGATTTTTTGGTTACTTGTAGGCTTATACAATAAACAGCTGCCCGAATTTATTCGTTTTTGGAATCATTCTCTTTACTCTGAAAACATGTACAATATTTGCAAATGTTATCTATAAGAGTATGCGAATGAGTAAGAGTAAAATATTTGACGAATGGAATGCGTATTATGATTTTTGTAACGGATTATTCTTTTTTCTCGTTTCATTACTCTTTGGTTTCGCTTTTTCAACTATATATAAACGAGTACTTGAGAGTACTCTATGTCAAGCGCAGCTATGAATGCAAGAAAAGGATATTGCGACGATTGTGCATAGATTGGCAAGTGTTTAAAAACATTACGGGTTTTCTTAATATCAGTTCTTTCATTTCGAGTTTTCCTATCTGATTTTATTGAGGAGTTTTTTTTCAAGCACAGTAGTGGGATAGTTGATAATGATTAATTTAAATGTAAATAGTAATATGTCAACTGATGAAAACACTTTTGTTAATTAGAATGCTATGGTAAACAAAAAACTGCAAAACGGAACATACAAAATTGACATTAAATGAGGAAAGAGCAAAGTATGGAATACCTTTGGAATTATTAAAAATGAAGCATGAGGCAATTCCAAATTTAGTTTCGTGCAGAAGTTGTTTAAATGTTTATAAATATAATAACAGGAGTACTTCGAATTTCGTAAAACATAAATGCTACATTTTAGAAAGCTCTTCACAAGCGCCAGTTGATAACTTTCAAGTTGATCCAGAATCTAAAAGGAAGATGGTAGGCATTTTTACTCTATGGTGTGCAGTATATACTAGACCTTATAGAATCGTTGAGGATAGTTGGCTAAGGTATTAATAGAATTTTCTATAAGTATTGGAAGAAAATTTGGTTCTAGTGTTGATATTGATAATTTACTCCCTCATCCGACTACTATATCAAGAAATATTAATAGAGTATATGAAATTTATTTTGAAAAAACTAAGTTGGAAATGAGTGAGTTAAGAGATATTGGTTTTGGAATTACTTCTGATGTTTGGACCGACAGTTTCTTTAAAAAAACATAAATAGCTGTTACAATCCACTACGCGAAGGAAGGTAATTGGTAAAACGTTTGCTAGGTCTTAAATCTTTGGAAGCAGAAAAATGTACACGTAAGTAAATTTCCTTTTTTTTACTACCTTTTGAAGCACAAAATAACAAAAGTAATAACTAAACGGGGCTTCAGCAAATGCATTACATTTGTAATAATATTTTTAGATGACAACGTTTTGCGAAAAGTAAAGGCAGTGCCACAAGAATTCAACTGCGAGTTATCCAGAAACACGTTTATTGTAACAGATAGAGGTTCAAACATGCTTGCAGCTTTACGGACTTTAAACACATTAAATTCATAAATCATATAATTAACAATGTATTGCAAAAATCCATGCAATGTGTTCAAAAATGAACATGTGCGTTAGGGCCATAAGGGCCCCACTTAGACGGCGTGCAGCAATAAATTTAAGTTTATTATTTTACAATATAAGATAAGATAAGAAATATGTAAGAATAAATACAGTCCACTATCATATCATAAATATGTATGTCCAAATATATTTACATACATACATAAACAAAGTCATAAATAAAACTTGTAGACCTAAGATATATATTTAGGCAATTGATTACAAGTGCACATGTGCACTTGAAAACAATCCCATAACATGTAGCATTAACAATGTGCTACATACATACGGACATACACACACACACATGTATTGGGTTGTACTTAAAAACAACCCTATGTGGTGCGCATGCCGCATACTCACATACACATGTATAAGTTAACACCACATACGCTGGAATTGACACACAAAGCTTTATTGTCAAAAACTAAAGCTTCAGGTGAGACTTGCACTGTAAGCAGTATCCCACGGGTAACTGCCAAATGACACCACACGTGCATCTGTGCAAATGCTGAGTCAACAACACCTTTGAGGACAGCAGTAATGTGACTTAGGTTTAATTTTAAGCTTAAGAAATTTTTGTAATCAGTTTAAGTTTTACCTTGATAAAATAAAGACCGCTTCGGCTAAAAAATATTTTTTTTATTTTAACGTAACGTAAAATGTAATAACTGGCGCCCAACGTGCCAATCGCGTTCGTGAATCCAAAATAAAACCCTCATAAGAGCGTAAAAGGTCCTGAAGCAGCACCACAAGGATTACGATACGGATTTGGACACCGCAACAAGAAAAGGGATAGCTTCGGTGGAAGAAGACCCGCACCCACGAAGAGTGCGTGATAAAGAACTCTAGTAGCGACCAGCAAACGGGACAATTCAATATGCGCCGTGGGATTATTACGTAAGCATAGAGTTAAGATATCATAAAAAACATATTCAGTTATACAACTAAGTGAAAGAAATAAGAAAATATCGTGAAAATAAGTTTATAGAAGTTTCTTGAAAAACAAAATAGTAATAGAGATTAAAAAGTAAAAGTGGGAAAAAAAGAAGAAGTGAAATATTCCAATTAAAATTAATAAAAACGGAAAATATCAAATTTAAAACGAAAAAAAAAAAAAAAAAAAAAAAAAAACAAATACAGAGAAACATTTCAAAAGAAGATATATACATAAAATAAAAATATATATTTGTAGAAAAGTAAAGTTAAATATACCAATTAATATTAACGAAAGGGAGTAATATTCAATTTGGGAAAAATTTTTTTTTTTAAATAAATTAATCACTAAAGGCTTGTACAGCCAATAATTAAATAAAAGCAAGGCCGCGATTCACCACCTTTAAGGGGGACCCTCCGGCTTTATAACACAAAAACAACTCTGCGATTCACCTAAACGGGACCCTCCAGAGATTGATAATCAAAATTATAAAATAAAACAAAGGCTTGTACAGCCAATAAAATACTAAATCCTAAAAGTCGCGATTCACCACCTTTAAGGGGGACCCTCCGGCTTTATAATAAAGAACAACTCTGCGATTCACCTAAACGGGACCCTCCAGAGATTGCTAAAATAAACATAATAATATATATCCATTATATTCAACTTTATTTTCCATAAAATTTTTAATTTAATTCTTAATTTAATTCCTCAAAATGAGTAATCCCGAATCTATAATTAGACCTCCAGTCCTAAATACCAATATACCACCACCCTCCAATCCTCAAGTTACCCCAGAACTATCCAACATCATACGAAATATCGTAACTCAAGTTATTTTGACAGACGCCCCAGCTCTCATTGAGAATATTATTCAACCAAGAAGGGAAACGGTAACAGACCAAACAATTGACCCAAGATATGCAGGAAACCTATCAGGACTTGACAGAGTACCAGACGTTGTTAGGTGTTTAAGAGATTTTTCTGGCGATCCGAAAGAATTCGCATCTTGGAAGAAAAGTGTAGAGAGAATTTTGAGATTATACGAATCCGAAAAAGGCACACCTCGTTATTTTGGCATTTTGAATGTCATAAGAAATAAAATAACAGGGAACGCCGATGTAGCGTTAGAGTCTTATAACACTCCGCTCAATTGGGAAGCAATTTCGAAATGCCTTAATACGCATTACGCAGACCAAAGAGACATTAGTACGTTGGAGTACCAAATGTCTTCCCTTTTCCAAGGAAATAAATCTATTAACGAATTTTATCACGAAGTATTTTCCCACCTTTCCCTAATATTGAATAAAATTGCATGTCTTGACATAAGTCAAGAATCTTTAAATATATTAACTAAAACTTATCGCGATAAAGCATTAGACACTTTTGTGAGAGGTTTAAATGGTGAACTTCCAAAATTATTAGGAATAAAAGAACCAACTGACCTACCTCAAGCACTTCAGTTATGCATGAAATTACAAAATCAAAATTTCCAAACACAGCACGCTTTCAACAACCAACCTATATCACGAAAACCAATACCACCCCCACTTCCATTAAGGAAACAACAATATCAAAAGCAACCTTTTTATCCGAATCTCGCATACATTCCCCAACCAATCCATCGCGTACAGAATTTAGTACAACCAGCAGCATTCAGAAATATACAATACCAAAACCCCCATTATCCTCAATATCAGAATAATTTTGTCAATCCCCAATACAAAAACATGTCTGCTTATCCTTCGAGACAATTACCAAGGCCTAACCAATTTAATTATCCACCGCCAAGACCTACGCAACCGAAACCATCAGTTCCGATGGAAATAGACGAATCCCAACAAACTAGAAATATTAATTACATGAATAGACCCAACTTCAACGGAATTGCAGGGAAACGACCATCACCACCATCTAACCAATTAAGCAACAACTACCCGAACAAATTTCAACGAATCAACTATATTGCACAAGATGCTAATGAAAATAGTAAAAACTACGAAGAAGATACCACCCAATATGAGGAAATACAACCATGGGACGAATATAAAAACGAATATATGAGAAAAGAGCAGGACAACCCAGAAAATAATTTTAATGATTTCGTAGATGTTCATTTTTTAGACTAACCTCCTCATCGCTACCTTACTTCGAGTGTAGGACGAGCGATGGAAAAATATTAAAATTTCTAATAGATACCGGTTCGAATAAGAATTACATTCAAACCTCATTAGTAAAAAACCCCAAACCCAATGAAAACATTTTTTTCGCAAAATCAGTAGGCGGCAATATCGAAATATCACAACACACCGAACTCAACCTTTTCGGAATCAAGGAAGAAAAACACAAATTTTTTATCTTACCCACACTTAAATCCTTTCATGCAATTCTTGGCAACGATAGCCTAAAACAGCTAAACGCAGTTATATACACATCAGACGACTACATGCTAATAAAAAACAAAATTAAAATTGCTATCAAACAACAAATAACCAAATCAGTCAACAATATCGAAATTAGAACAGACCACCTTACTTCCGAACAGTCAGAAAAACTTCGCAATTTATGCAATATATTCCCAAAACTTTTTTCCGAACCAGAGGAAAAGCTAACATACACCACCGTAGTAAAAGCCGAAATAAGAACTACCACACAAGACCCAGTATATTCGAGATACTACCCATATCCCATGTCACTCAAAGATGAAGTGGAAAAACAAATAGCCAAATTACTCGATGACGGTATAATACGACCTTCTCGATCCCCGTACAATTCTCCAATCTGGATAGTGCCGAAAAAAAATGATGCATCTGGCACAAAAAAATATAGAATGGTAATTGATTACCGTAAATTAAATTCAATTACGATAGCCGATCGTTATCCTATCCCGGATATAAACGAAGTTCTTTCGCAATTAGGCAAAAACAAATTCTTTACAGTTCTTGACTTAAAAAGTGGCTTTCACCAGATTCCATTAGTTGAATCTGACGTTGCAAAGACAGCATTTTCAGTTAATAATGGTAAATACGAATTTACTAGATTACCCTTTGGCTTAAAAAACGCCCCATCAATTTTTCAAAGAGCATTAGACGACATACTCAGAGAGTATATCGGAAAAATATGCTTTGTATACATTGACGACATTATCATTTTCGGCCAAAATGAGAAATCACACTTAGAAAATATTAATATTATTTTCCACACTTTAGAAAAAGCTAATATGAAAATCCAAATTGACAAATGTGAATTCTTAAAAACAGAAGTAGAGTTTCTAGGCTTCATTATTTCTCAAAACGGAATAAAGACAAACCCTTCAAAAGTGAAATCCATTTTAGAATTTCCACCACCACAAACCATAAAAGAGCTTAGATCATTCTTAGGACTTTCCGGTTATTACCGCCGATTTATAAAAGACTATGCAAAACTTGCCAAACCCTTAACAATACTTTTAAGAGGGGAGGAGGGACGCATGTCCAAAAATCGTTCATCAAAAATTAAAATCACTCTTAATCAAGACGCCATTAATGCATTCAGTAAATTAAAAAACTCTCTAATTTCCGCTGACGTTATGCTACAATATCCTGACTTCGAAAAAGAATTTCATTTAACTACAGACGCTTCAGACTACGCAATAGGAGCAGTACTTGAACAAAACAATAAACCGATAACATTTATCTCAAGGACATTGTCAAAGACAGAAGAAAACTATGCTACAAACGAAAAAGAACTCTTAGCCATTGTATGGGCTTTAAAAACCTTTAAAAATTATCTTTATGGTCCAAGCAGTGTAAAAATCTTCACAGACCATCAACCCTTGACTTATGCACTTAGCAATAGGAATACCAATAGTAAATTAAAGAGATGGAAATCAATATTAGAAGAATATAACTACGAAATTAAATACAAACCTGGTAGCACAAATGTGGTAGCAGACGCATTATCTAGACCACCACAACAAATAAATTCTATGACAGCAACACAGCATAGCGATGAAAGTTCCGCACAAACATTAATACCTTACACCGACGCACCAATTAACGCTTTTAAGAACCAAATTTTCATTTCCTTAGGAGAAACTTCAACATATCAATTCCAAATAATTTTTCCTACCTATCATAGACATACAATAGTCGAACCAGATTTTACAGAAGAAAGTCTTACCATACTTTTAAAAAGATACCTCAATCCATCCGTAACGAATTGTATAAAAACTGAAGACAGCATTTTAGGAAAAATCCAAACCATCTATCAAGTTCATTTTAGTAATTACAGAGTACGTTATACCCGTAAATTCATAAAGGACATTTTAAATGAGTCAGAACAAGAAACGGAAATTATAAAGGAACATAACAGAGCACATAGGAATGCGATAGAAAACAAAATCCAACTACTTGAAAAATACTATTTCCCTCAGATGAACGCGAAAATTAAGAATATCACAAAACAATGTAAAATTTGTCAAGAAAATAAATATCAGAGACACCCGGCAAAACCAATATTGAAAGCTTCCCCAATCCCAGAATATCCAGGACAAATCGTTCACATCGATTTGTATCACACTAATAACAAAGTTATACTTACAGCAATAGATAAATTTTCTAAATACGCTCAGGCAAAGATAGTAAAATCCAGAGCTTCAGAAGATATAAAATCCCCCTGCTGGAACTCCTCACAATGTTTGGCATACCCGTAAACATAGTAATAGATAATGAAAAATCCCTTAGTGCAGCCCCAATAACATTCATGCTAGAAAACCAATACGGAATTCAGATATATAAAACACCCCCCTACACTAGCACCGTAAATGGACAAATAGAACGATTTCACAGTACATTAACAGAAATAATGCGCTGTATAAAAAGCGAAAAAACCCATAATTCATTTGAAGATTTACTTTTCAGAGCCATTCACGAATATAACAATTCAATTCATTCAACCATCAATAAAAAACCAGTAGAAGCCTTCTTCGGACGAAGAGTTACCACTAACCCAGCACAATTAGAAAAAGACAGACTAGACAACATTAAGAAAATCCGTGACAAACAGGAAAAAGACTTAGATTATCATAATAAGAACAGGACAGAATTTAAGGCATACCATACTGACGATACCGTTTACGTAAAGATCAATAAAAGACTAGGCAACAAGCTTACACCTAAGTACAAAAAAGAATTAGTACAGGAAGATAAAGGTTGTACAATAGTAACAAAATCAGGTCGAATTGTGCACAAAAGTCACATTAAAAATTAAAGAATATCTACATTACCGTTACAGGACATTATGTTTAATTGCCTGGTGCAATGCAGAAACCCAAATTTTGGATTATACCAACAGCCACATAGTAACCATAGATATGGGAACCGCAAAGGTTCAGACCGGAACATTTAGACTAATACACACTATCGACATTGAACAATACGAATTCGCACTCAACAAAATGCATTCCATAATAGAAAATGATGTAACTCGGAAAAACCGTAATTACCCTTTCCTATCCCAAGAAGAAGAATCTATCCGATCCTTACTATCCCGACTCAAACCAAGAAAAATAAAAAGAGCTATAAATTCAATTGGGACAGCCTGGAAATGGTTGGCTGGAACCCCAGATAACGAAGATTTTGAAATAATAAGAGATAAAATAAATAATATTTTAATCAATAATAATCAACAAATAATAATTAATAAATCTATGTTAGATAGAATAAATAACTTAACACACATTTCAAACGTAATATTAAGCGAAATGAAATCGAGCGATAGCCTCAAATTAGAATTAGAAAAAAATATTGAAAGAAAATTAAAATTTTTAAAAGACGAATTGACTAATTTGGATTATTCTATCCAATGGGCCAAGGCCGGAATTGTAAACTCATTTATGTTGTCAAATGAAGAAATCAATGTAATTAAAGAAACATTTGAAAAAGAGAATATACCATATTTAAACTTAGTAGAAGCTATTGAATTTAGCGATGTCAAAATAGCATCGAATTTGTCAACAATTATTTATATTATAAAATTTCCTTTAACAAACAATGAACTATGTAGATCAATAAGAATAAAACCTGTAAAACTTAAGGGAAAAACAATTAAACTAAGATATGAAGATTTTATTGTTTGTAATAAGAAAATATATGGTATGAAATCATATTGTCAGAATATAAATAATTTAATATTATGTAAACAAAATAATTTAGAGGAAGTCACAGAAAGTAATTGCATACCAAATCTGCTCAAAGGTTATTCATCAAATTGCACCATAACAAACAATCACCACATAGAAACGATAGAAGAAATTTCACCTGGTCTATTGTTAATCAATAACTATACGGGAACCCTAAGAATTGACAATGAAATCGTCAAACTAAACGGAACATTTTTGATTAAATATGACAATTCAAGCGTAACAGTGGAAAACAAAAATTTTACAAACAAGAATCAAATATTTGTAAACCCATTACCAGCAATAATAAAATCAAGAGATGCCACAGGAAACATTGAAGAAGTACTTTCATTACAATATCTGAAAGAGCTCAATGTAGCAAATATTCAACAGATCAAGGAAATTAGGACTAGATACAAGGTCAGCCTATTTACAGGATCAACGATAATAGTAATATCACTTATTATCGTAATAATAATCCTGATAAAAAATATAATATTAAATAGAAAAACTAAAATTAATATTGAAGTCAATACTAACAGTTCAGAAGATAATCCACCTATACCTGTAGAAAGGTCCAGCACTTCAATAGCTCACATATCTCTCCCTACCAACGAGGACGCTGCATGTTTTAGAGGGGGAGGAGTTAACACCACATACGCTGGAATTGACACACAAAGCTTTATTGTCAAAAACTAAAGCTTCAGGTGAGACTTGCACTGTAAGCAGTATCCCACGGGTAACTGCCAAATGACACCACACGTGCATCTGTGCAAATGCTGAGTCAACAACACCTTTGAGGACAGCAGTAATGTGACTTAGGTTTAATTTTAAGCTTAAGAAATTTTTGTAATCAGTTTAAGTTTTACCTTGATAAAATAAAGACCGCTTCGGCTAAAAAATATTTTTTTTATTTTAACGTAACGTAAAATGTAATAACTTATACATTTAATTAGATAGTAAGATTTGTAAATAGTATATAAGCGATACATTTCATAAAATAAAATTAGAATGAATAAGTTCTCATCTCAATGAAGTCTTTTTCTGTCCCCCACCAGCGGTAAGGCAATTAGAATCTTCATTGAGTTTAATAATTGGTCTTACAAATCAATTATACATTTGGTCTTTCGAGTCGGATAGAGCTCAAGGCAAATTAAAAAGTCCTGTATGATAAAGCATACAGGCAATTATACATTTGGTCTTAAAAATCAAAAATTATAAGTCCTAATACATACAGGCAATTATACACAATGTGTTTCTGAAATATTGTACTAAATTTATGGCGTTTGTGCTCAGAACTAGTTAAATATATTAAAAAATCCGGCAAAAACTCTTTTCTACCAAGAACCTTAAAAAGTTATTCACCTACCCGTTGGAACACTTATTGTTATTTATTCGAGTCCATTGAAAATAACTGGATGGAGATTTTTAAAATTTTAGAGGAAAGTAATCAAATACAGAGATTTGATAGTATAAATCTAAGTTATATAAAACTAATTCTTCCCTTATTGAAATCTTTTGAAGAATATTCTAAGCAATTAGAAAGTGATAAACATCCGACATTGCATTTATCAATTATTTATGTACAACAATTATAAAGACATTAAAAGAAAGCAAATTATTTGGAATCAGTTGTTATAAATAATTTAAGCATTTACCATAAAATTGCTCTGTTTTTGTTTCCGCAAATCAACTATTGCAATTTAGTGAAGAAGAAAAAACCCAAATTAAAGATTAATGCATGAATTTAATGTTAGAATATATATCAGACGGAGATAATGACGGAAATATAGCTCAAATAAAGTCAGAAAGTAATAAGCTTTTCAGTGATTTCGTGAAATGTCAGTCAATTTGTAATCCAACACAACGCGTTGAAAGAGAATTTAATCGATACCGGAGTTTGGACGTAGCCTTTACAACTAGTTTTAATAGTTTGCAATGGTGGGAATTGCATAAAGATGAATTTCCGCTTCTTTACAAAGTATCGTGCAAAATATTAGCAACTCCGGCAAGTAGTGCATCCTCCGAGAGGATATTTTTTGTAGCGCGTAATTTACTTTCAGAAAAAAGAACACTTCTTTCTTCCGATAAAGAATCCGTCAACCAAATTTTATTGTATTATTATGTTTTTAAATATTAATTTTGCAGAAAATGATTAAAAAAATAATATTATAAATATCACTTAAAAATAAGTATATATGTACATGTGTATGTAATATATTAACAGATGAATTCTAACTTAAGTTTTCCTTGAAATAAATACATATTTTACTTTCGTTTTGTTTGAATTAAATATATATGTAAATATGTATATAAGTATAAGCAAAAGTTATTTTTATTTATAATCATTTTAAAATAAAGTCCATTTACTATTGAATTTTTAATTTTTAATGTGCATTTAATTAATTATGGATTTTTACATGATACCGCTATACAAATACGTATAGTAGCAAAAATAATCAAACATATGCCAATTTTGACAAATCCACAAAATGCATTGTTTTTCTAAACAGTAAGAAATTCCAAAGTTTATGAAGCTTTGTGCTTGGTACCGCAAATATGTCTAGTCGGGACGATCAGACTTAGGTGGAGGGCAGTGTGACAAACGGATGATAGAACAAAATCGAATCGACGATAAATTGCCAGAATCAACTAGGCAGCAAATTCGTAATTGTCAAAATGTTCTAGTGGCAACCAGAGAACGTATATCATAGAGAAGGTTCAATTGCGGACCAGCGTGTGAATTGTCAAAACCTAACAAGATTTTATTAGTGAATTTCACCAAATCTGGCTCGGAAGGAGAAATTTTAACAGTGGAGAGTGAACAGAGCTGAGAATTCAATGAAAATTATGCTCAGAGACTTGCTTTGATATTACAGCTGCATGTTAGCCTCTTGGCTTATATTTTTAAACGTTTATATGGAATCATATTTATTGATATGAATATCATTTTGCGAATTTTTATGAATGCATGCAAAACTGATAAGATCTATAAATTATGGAATTTCGAAATAATATTTATAGTCAATTTGGGCATTTAATAATATTATATAGTTTTTACATAATATGCTTTCTTATATAATTTTATATCTTTTATCATATTAATCTTATATAGTCATATGTACATCTGAACATGCGCATTTGAATGTACGCATTCAGAAATTCAAATCATAATATATCACTTATCAATACACTATATGCAGAGAATGTTAATATATATATAAATATTCATATATTAACATTCTCTGCTATATGTCAGATATAGAGAAGGTTCATGGTGTGCCGATTGTCAAAATGTTCCTCTTGACGGAGGGTTACTCGCCAACATTAGTGCATTTCACCACAAACAAATTATAAGCTGATTTCACCAGAATAAAAGTTACATATTTTATTTTAAAACAATAAAGTTGTCTTTACTTTAGAAGGAATACTCATTTTGGATTGAATTCAATTCAATTTCGTGCATATGCCAATGTGCCAAAAAAAAACTTACATAACTTTGACCAACAGAACCATACCAGAGAATGTAAATGAGTAGAGAAGGAGCAAATGTTAAATGAAAACTTTTTGAGTACTAATTTGTAATTCCACATGAAGGAACATCGAAAAATATAACTTCGAAAAAGAAAAATACACCACACAATATGCGAAATGCTATAAATAGACACAACGAATATTCCTATATGAAAAATCGTTGCGCATACCTATTTAGATTTATGTTTTCAATTTCTATGATATGACAAATTTATAATTATGAAAAACCTTTTGAATTAAAAATCTGTATTACCGGTAAAAACCCCAGAATTCATAATAAAATAAACATTTAATAAGCTAGTTTTCTAACTTATGTATGTGCGTTGCGTAAGCAATATACTTATTAAACAAATGATAATAATAAAACGGTGGCTAAGCGGCCACGTTTCCACTTTTGTGGTGGCTTAGGTCGTAAGCGCGAAGGAGTTAAGCTCATTCCGAATACGAGCATATACGTTCGAATCGTAAAATACATAAAATTAAAATTGTATTTAATTTTTTTATTTTATTAATTGGAATCTAAGCATATCATAATTCAATTACTTTAATAGCATTTTTTACTTCCTGATATAATTAAAATATATCAGGAGAATATGTTCATATGTTTGGGTTTATTGCATATTCCTTTATTTATGCGTATTTACACAAATGTGATAATCACACATACATTCATGAGTACACGTACGCTGATGCTTGCTTCTTCTTGCCCCGCACAAGCAATGACTTTTGTCCACACTTTTTGCCTTTTGCGAGTTGAACGATCGCAGGCAAGGAGGGATTGGGGCGCACTGCCACATAATTATTTCAGATATATATTTTATTTATCGAATTTAGTTTAAAAACGATTATAGGTATGCGTTTATGTGTATTTATATATATATATAATATATATTATAGTACGAAAATAATTCATAAATGCATCAGTATTTTTCAATACAAATTAAGCAACATAATAATATACTAAGAGTCCTCAGTTAGAACGCCTCTGTGTATAGTGGCAAGCCAACGAAATAACGGCGAGTTCGCGCAGACATTGTGTTGTTGAAAGTAACCAAATGACGACAAACATACATATATACATATGAGCTCGCATACATATTGACGCCGAATTTTGCGCATCGTGGCGGAGTTGACAAAATTTGTTTCAATCGACAATTTTACGACAATGTCGATCGGCTATGTTGTCTCGTTTGTCCTTTTTGCAGGGCTTTCCTGTTGAAAATTGACTTATGCTCTTTTGAAATATTGCGATTACCGATTGGGCTGCATTTTCATAGCGTCGTATTTGGATAAATGGGCTAAATCGACAAACTATGAAATAATGATAATAAATAAACATATAAAAGTACTATATGGACTGTGCTTAGAATATATAGAAGTAGTTAATGATTTCATATGAATGGAAATTTAATATAAATTTTGTAATTTAATGCCATAAATAGTGCATAATATGCAAAAATATAAATATTATTTAAATTCGCTAAGAGGTCATGTTGCCAATTCTCCTTTTTGAAGTGAACATCAGACAAATTCTTCAATTTCTGATTTTTAGCAAATGTTGTGAGGAAGCAGCTTGTGGGCAACATACAAACGCGAGGGGGATGGTAGGATTTTCAGTGATACAAATTGTAAAATTGAAATTTTGCTGATTCTTCAATTTTACTGAAGACATTCAAATTCAATTTCATTCATTTTTATTTTCGCGCATTTGCGGTAGGAATTCTATATGAAAACCAAATGTGGTTTACCAGGCGCACAGAAAAAATAGCGCGGCGCAGAGTTATGAACGAACGCACTTTGCTTTGAAGCAGCGCACGTTCCTTATGAATGAATTTGTTGTCGTTGTAATATGAAATACTTAGAAAATATGCCGCGAGTTCGCTTGAATATTATTGGCCGATGATGGTGCGTCTACGTTTTTTTGTCACTTGCGCGAATGTTTGATTTTTTGCGAAAGACATATTGAGGTACATACATATGTACATATGTGTACATATATGCAAATATATATGGACATGCGAATGAAGGAAGGCAATTTCAAGAATATTCACATATAGACATATAAACATTGAAGCAAGTAAACAACAATAGCTGTTTGAGTTCACAGATTAGACAAATATGTTCTAATATGATCTGTGGTGCTGCTTGTATAGCACACTTCCTTATTGCAATGAAATGTTTTGCCTAAGTTCAAATCCTATCATATTTTTATATATTATACTATTTTTTATTTTTATAACCCTTTTTTATGAAATGATATTTGAATTCTATTTTAATATTATTTCCCTGATTATTAATATTTTCCTGTCAGAAGTCAATTTCTTTCGTTTTTATTATTTAAAGTTTTGTTTATGCGCATATCAAAGAACATCTGTGCATATGTATGTGTATACATTTTGCTTATAGAGTGGTGTAGTTCGTTTCGTACCCTGATAGTTGTGGTGAAATTTTATTTTCCAACTGGCGCGTTTTCGATGTTCCTCCATCGTAATTAACATTTTAGTACTGCTAACATTTGCTCCTTCTCTACTCATTTACATTCTCTGACCATACACACTCTTACAAACATACATCGCATATGGCAATTGCAAAATCAACCCTTTTTCATATACAACGTGGCATGCGTAAATGGAAACAAAGTCAACAAGTCATGTGCATATATACGGGCAGATGTGTGTACAAAAAATTCGCATATTTACATACGCACATTCTTTGACAAATACAGTCAAACCCGGTTAAGTGCCAAAACCAAAGTTGCAGATTTTTTGTGCTTTGTAGTACATAAGCGATTGTGGTACTTAAGCGACTGGTACCAAAAAAATAATTTCTATGTATTTAAAAAAAAATTACCGTTTTCCTTAAAAAATTAAAAAAAAAAAACGTGAGATGCAGCAAGACACAGGCAGATAAGAGGGATTGGAGGAGTGATACTTAACCGGGGCTTACTGTATACATAAATCAGAGGAATATTGAATATTTTCTTTAAAAAGTTTCTTGAATTGTAAACCGACAAATATACTATGTTGTCACTTTTATTCTAAAATATTTTAATACTCATATTTGAGGGGATGTCACTTTTCTCTTCTAGAGGGAATATCAGAAATTTGTTCAATTTATGATTTTTAGCTTTTGCCATCGTCGTGAAAAGACGCTTGTAGGCAAAAGCATGCTCGGGGGGATGTGAGGGTATCTATTTTTATGAATGAAGCGAGGCTGCTTGTAAAATTGAAAGTACGCCTGCGTTCATGAATGAAAATGTTGTTGTGCAATTTACTATAAATTTGGGCTTCGCCTATTTGGCTGACATATTTACTTGTGACGATTGTTGGTTTTGTAGAACAATGTTTGTAGTTTTTGCAGGTGACATATATACATGTGTACGGATATTCATATGTATGTAGGTTGGTTTGTGTATGCATTATTTGTTGGCAATGTTATATATACATACATACATATATATTATATGTTGACATATAAATCAATGTGGGCACATATAGCAGAGAATGTTAATATATGAATATTTATATATATATTAACATTCTCTGCATATAGTGTATTGATAAGTGATATATTATGATTTGAATTTCTGAATGCGTACATTCAAATGCGCATGTTCAGATGTACATATGACTATATAAGATTAATATGATAAAAAATATAAATTATATAAGAAAGCATATTATGTAAAAACTATATAATATTATTAAATTCCCAAATTGACTATAAATATTATTTCGAAATTCCATAATTTATAGATCTTATCAGTTTTGCATGCATTCATAAAAATTCGCAAAATGATATTCATATCAATAAATATGATTCCATATAAACGTATAAAAATATAAGCCAAAAGGCTAACATGCAGCTGTAATATCAAAGCAAGTCTCTGAGCATAATTTTCATTGAATTCTCAGCTCTGTTCACTCTCCACTGTTAAAATTTCTCCTTCCGAGCCAGATTTGGTGAAATTCAGTAATAAAATCTTGTTAGGTTTTGACAATTCACACGCTGGTCCGCAATTGAACCAGAGAACTTAAAACAATGAGAAGGTGCAGGTTCGACAGCGAGCAATTTGTAGGAATTTATCAAGGAGTTCACCACAGATGCACGAGAAACAAATAACATTTTTCGCTTTTATAACAGCGGTGAATCTGTACACATACGCTTTCTTAACATAACCAACCGACGAATATTGAAGAGAATATAATATGTGAGCAAAACTGGCCATATTGATATGCCATTTGAAATATATTCCCTTTTATTGAACTATTATTTATTATTTTTTAAATTATTTTATGTTAATTCATTTTTACTTTATTATGAGAAATATATCAAAATACTTTTAAATTATTACTAATAAAGTATTTTGATATATTTCTTAAAATAATTCATTAATTGTACTTGACACCATTATGGAGTCATAAAAGTACAGAATTGTGTTTTGCCGTCGGTATTTCACATTCATGCTTCAATTTTTCTTTTCAAATGCATGTGTAAACATATTGTCCTGTTACATATATTATGTCGTTTACACATTTGTATGTATTTTTATGTAGATATGTACACTCATTACTTCATGTGAAATCTCCGTTGACACATTTTTTGCTTTTATGTCAAAGAGTCAATCTGTCGAAGAACTGACGCGACGACAAAGCGTCACAACATTGTGTTGTTGGTAGAAAATCCGAGATGTGCCGAAAAATAAACGAACGCTCGCCGATTGTCATCGCTTCCCTTGCCGCTCTAACAGCTTTGCCCACAAATCATTGTAGGTATGTATGTTTTTATATGAACATGCATACAGCCACGGAAAAATATTTTAGAATTGTGAAATATTTTAAATCGACAAAAGCTTTGTTGCCATTTTTGTCATTGTTTTCTGTGTTTGCAGGGTTGTCACTTTTCCCTTCTAGAGGGAACATCAGAACGATGTTCAATTTATGATTTCTAGCTTTTGCCATCGTCGCGAAAAGACGCTTGTAGGCAAACGCATGCTCGGGGAAATGTGTAAGGCGTTTGCTTTTATGAATGAAACGACTTAGCTTATTGCTTGTGCGCCAGCGTTCATGAATGAAAATGTTGTTGGTGTGTGATTTACTACAAATTTAGGATTTCTCAATTTGGCTGCCATATTGATTTCGGGTGCTGATGCTATTTGAGACAATTGTTGTTTTTGTACATGTTTGTATATTTTCTATTGGCTCACATACTTACATTTGTACGCATATATATGTTTGCAATGTCATACGTATATTTGTACATACATACATACTTACATATAGAGCTGTGCGGGCACATGTATTTATTGATAAGTGATAATATATTATTATATTATATAATATAACATATTGATGTACATATGTACATACATAAATTATTAATTCTGTAACAATTGAAATTAGAAAAGTATGAAAATAGTAAAATATCATTTTTTGCATAATCTCTCACATTTTATCAATGTAGTATTTGCGCAAAAAATCATATTTTATCAATTTTTCATCATAAAAATCGTTTATATGGCAAAAAATAATCATGCATATGTGAAGTGGCATTTGTATTTTTTGGTCAAAGTATTTAATTTTTCTCTTTATGTTGGTAGATACGTAATTTGTCAGAGAACGTTGTTATAAATTCTCATTTCTGTTAAATAACAGCAAATATTACAGAAAATGGTGAACTCCTTGATCTCAAATTTTTAGCCAACCAATCGAGCATCATACAAAATTCAATTTGTACCTTCTCATTGTTTTAAGTTCTCTGATTGAACCTTCTCTATGATATACGTTCTCTGCCGAGGGTTACTCGCCAACATTAGTGCATTTCACTACAAACAAATTATAAGCTGATTTCACCAGAATTTTACCCCTGCGGAGCGCAAAATAGCAGAATTGAGCATTTTGAATGTTAAAAGAGAAAAATAATGCTAATAAATGAAAAATATATGTGAGAGACAGCCAATGAAGGGAAAAGCTAATATATATATACTTATATGTATTACCATATATGCAAGTGCTTTTTTCTAACTTTTTCTAATATATGTTTTAGTGGGGAAATCCCGCCAAAACGAACCACAGAAGTTAATACATGTGTATTTACAATATATGTAGGTGGTTTTTGATTGGAAAAGTACTTGTATATTATATATGTTTTAATGGAGAAATTGCGCCAAAACGCAAGTAGTTAGATTTTTTCTAATTGTAGTTAATATATGTTTTAGTGGGGAGATTACGCCAAAATGAATGAAAAGGAGGAAGGGTCAACGGAATTTTAGTCAACGGAATTTTTGTTTTAAAAGATTTTCGACGCGAGTAGATCAGTTCGTACCGTTTTTCCGTTGTGGGTTTACTATTTTTATTAATTGTATAAATTGAAAATGTCAGTGAGAAGGAAGTGTCGCGTTCGCGAGTGTATTGAAGAGTCGGAAAGATTGTTTTCGTTTCCCAAAAACGAGGAGGACCTCCAAAAGTGGGTGGAAAACCTGAAAATCCCACCACCGCTGGATTTACCCGCCCACAATGCATTCGTTTGCATTAAACACTTCGAGCGAAGTGCAGTGGGCGTGAGAAAATTGAAGGCACATGCTGTGCCCACCCTCAACCTTGGTAAGTTTTTCTTCTTTCAATAATATAAAATTATATAGAGTAGTTTATATAAATATACATTTGATAACTTTATTAGGATTAGAAAAACTTCAAAACTTTATTTTAATTAGAAACATGTGTATAATTTATAATATATTATTAGTATGGTAGCAATATAATATATTACATCCATACAGTTGTATGTGTAACTAGGCATGTGTGTATATTGAGAGTATAATTTTGGTAGCAAATATACTAATGTTTATATACATACATACATATATTAACATGTGTACATATATAAACATTAGTATATTTGCTGATACTTCTAATATAAGTATAGTACAGTGATGTGCGATGATGGTAAAACAATAATATTTATTATTGGTGTTACATTAATATTTAGTGAAGTATCCATGGTTTTTTAAAACTGCTGTGCAAAGTCTAACGATTGTTTGTATCACATAAAAATAATTGAGTAAGATATAGGAAGATATATATACATAAATGATCAGGATGAAGAGACGAGTTGAAATCCGAGTGACTGTCTGTCCGTCTATGTATGGTATACTTTGCGAGAGTATAAAATGTTCGGTTACAGCCGAACTTAACTCTTCCTTACTTGTTAGTTTTACTGATATATTTTAGTTCGAGTCAGCTAAAATTATATAAAATAAATACAATAATAATATGTTATAATATTTATATTTTAATGTAATTATATACGTTTATACATACAACATGAACAGGTGTTGAATATAAATTTTTTATACATATAATTAGGTTACGACGAAGCACCTAGGCATTTGTGGACGGGTCCACTGCCCCGAAGAAGATGCTGCATTAGCAGCTGCGTTTCAAGGCAGGCGACGCTGTTTGAATATTCCATTTTAGAAGAAGAAAGATTAGGATTAGGGACATAAAATAACGACGTAGGCTCTGCATTAGACAGCCGCGAACGATTTGCTCGATCCGCACGGTTTTATCAAAGTAATGCGCTCAAACTTAATAAAAAGATCGAAGAGTTAGAAGGGGTTAGAAACAGAGTATAAAAAACTTAAAGATTGTGCAATAGTTGCGGATAAAACTTCAAGCTCTGATGCTGTAACATTCGCTAGGATGATCGTCACAAAACGCACTTTCTTTAGTGACAATGAAAAGACATTGGCACAAAATATTAACTATATGTCCACCAAATCTTACAGTTTCATGCGTGACGATTTAGGTTTCGCTTTACCAAGCAAGAGCTCTCTTTTGAGATGGCGCCCCATTAGGTATGTTGTCCCTGGCGTCGATGCCAATGTCTTGGGAAATTTAGGCAAAATTGCCAAAAATATGTCCGTTCTAGAACGTAATTGCGTTCTTTTATTTGATGAAATCATCATAAAGTCCGATCTAACTTATAGTCGAGTTAGAGATATCATTGATGGGTTTGTAGATTACGGGGAAGGCCATCGCGAAATGAAAATAGGTAGTAAATGTTGTTTTTTTATGGTAAAAGGGTTGAGTTCAAGTTGGAAATATGTGTTTTCTTACTATATTTCCAAAGGTGGACTTCTAAGTCAAAATTTATTTGAAATTTTGAATAAAAATATCGCAGCACTGAAGTCGATTGGCCTTAGCGTAAAGGCTTTAGTCTGCGATCAGGGGGGACCAAACTCTTCAATTTTCAATTTAATGCAAATTTCTGAAGAAAACCCCTTTTACATGCACGAAGGTTCTAAAGTGTATTGCTTATATGATTATTGCCACCTATTTAAGCCTGTCCGCAATACGTTAATGAAATATGACATTTCAAGTCCCGATGGAATAGTCAGTTTCAATATTATTAAAAAACTATACTCTATCGATCAGAGCAATACACATTTTAAGATTTGTCCAAAACTAACAGAGTCCCACATATATCCCAGCGTCTTTGAAAAAATGTCTGTAAAACGTGCAAATCAAGTTCTGAGTAATTCGGTCGAGGCTGGCATAGAAATGGCCTATAGCAAAAATCTATTCGGCTCTGACGAATATTTAAAAAAATGTGTCAAGCCTACGCAGTTATTTGTGAAGAGAATGAATGATCTCTTCGATGATTTAGACTGCAAAAATTTTGCATCAAAAAATCCATTAAAATATCCGCTTTTAAGAAATGATTCCGAGAAGGTCCAACGGCTCTATGATCATATACAGTTTTTAAAGTCAATGAAATTTCCTAATAGTAATCGCGTCAAATGTATTGACGGTTTTGTTAAAACTATTAGGGCTATGATAATGTTGTCCAATGAGCTATTTAGGGATCAAAAGGAATTAAAATATATATTCCTTGGGAAATTGAATCAGGATGCGTTGGAAAATTTTTTTATAGAGTCCGAGCCAGTCTGGGTATGAACCATCCCATGGTGGGTACCCATCCCACTGCCCATGAAATTCAATATATAGTAGGACGATTAATATCGATGAAAATTTTAAGGCAGAACTTCGAAAATAAGGGGGCTAATTGTGAGGATGATGACGATGTAAATTTAGATTGGAACCTAGGCCCCGAAGATCGTCATCTAGATGTGCAGGAAAGCGATCAGGAATATGAGCAACTCGGTTTGGAAAATTTTGTTATTCCAGACGAAAATTTCGTTGAAGAGGACGACGAAGCTGACGTCCAAGTCAAGCGGTATTACACTGGCTATGGTATTTACCAGAAAATTTTGTGTAAAATTCATTGCGATAAATGTACTGAGGCAATGACAAAGACACAGAGCGATTTAACGCTCTATTAGGAGGCCCTAATCAGAGCAAAAAACTATAAGGATGACGGCGATTTAAGGCTGGTCAATCCTAGTGATAGGGTCTTCGAAGTGTGTCGACTGCAAATGATGTGGTATGTCAAGCTCTTCAACGAATATGCTCATTATTCTAATGTTCGTTGTCTGATGTTGTCTGCTATACAACAAAGAACCGAAAAGGTTTTTCCTGAATGGTTTAATAAGTCCGATGGGTGTTATGCTCATAAAACCAAACTTTTAGAATATTTAGTGACCGTTCTTCTGTTTAAAAATTCAAAATGGTTGGTGAAAGACGAAATAAATAGGGAACGACATCGGAAGCGCGATGATAAAATAAAAAAAGCTTAAGTAAGTTGCAAGTCAGAGCCTGTTCATTAACGAAGCTTTTTTAAACATTAATATTGCACTGAATCAAGATGGATTAAATTGTGTTTAAAAGAGCAGGTGAAAATAATTGACTTAATTTAGTTATTAAGTCGTGTGAGAAATTTCCATTTTAAATGGAAAATTTCGTAAATCAGTTTTTATTTTATAAAATTTTATTTAATTTTTAAATAAATCCTACAATTTTATAAAAAACCTTCAATTGTTAGTTTAAAGAAAAATATCAGTAATAAAAGTTACATATTTTATTTTAAAACAATAAAGTTGTCTTTACTTTAGAAGGAATACTCATTTTGGATTGAATTCAATTCAATTTCGTGCATATGCCAATGTGCCAAAAAAAAACTTACATAACTTTGACCAACAGAACCATACACACTTTTACAAACATACATCGCATATGACAAGTGCAAAATCAACCCTTTTTTATCTACAACGTGGCATGCGTAAATGGAAACAAAGTCAACAAGTCATGTGCATATATACGGGCAGATGTGTGTACAAAAAATTCGCATATTTACATACGCACATTCTTTGACAAATACAGTCAAACCCGGTTAAGTGCCAAAACCAAAGTTGCAGATTTTTTGTGCTTTGTAGTACATAAGCGATTGTGGTACTTAAAAGACTGGTACCAAAAAAATAATTTCTATGTATTTAAAAAAAGTTACCGTTTTCCTTTAAAAATTAAGAAAAAAAAACGTGAGATGCAGCAAGACACAGGCAGATAAGAGGGATTGGAAGAGTGATACTTAACCGGGGCTTACTGTATACATAAATCAGAGGAATCTATACTAATATTATAAAGCTGAAGAGTTTGTTTGTTTGTTTGTTTGAACGCGCTAATCTCCGAAACTACTGGTTCGAATTGAATAATTCTTTTTGTGTTGGATAGTCCAGTTATCGAGGAAGGCTATAGGCTATATAACATCACGCTACGACCAGGACGAATAGGAGCAAAGATATAGTGGTAAATGTGTAAAACACGGGAGAAATTATTTCATCTTTGAAGCCTTCCGTTGCGTGCGCCGTGAAAACGGTTCAAGATACACAAAAAATATGTATTAAAGAATAATAGCTCTTTTAATGATCTAAAAAACAGTCCGCGATAGTATATGTCTATTTTTTAAGATTAACTCACAAAAACCGTTTTTATGGTACCTAATTTGGTCGAAATAATTTGTTTAAGTTGTATCAACATAATAATATTAATCTTTATTCAAATAAATATGTTGTTGGTTAAGAGTACTTCATTGTGAATAAAATTGTCTTTGACATAACTTAATTTCAACAAAAAACTTTAAAGATTACAATGATAAATAACTCCGAAACAAAACCAACTCGCTCTCTGCGCTGGCCGGCGCGGCGGGGAGAGGCGGTACTTGCGGGCAAGCCGGGAGGGGGGTGTAGCTCAACGAGATACCATGCCGCGCGGCTCAAGGCACAAACAGTCACCGACGCAAAACCGTGTCCCGCATCAGCTGATGCGACCTATCTTATGAGAGCGCAATGTAAATGATCAGTCACCACCGCTTCTACCGTCCGCTACAACAGACCGTACGGTATGATATCCGCGAAAATTGGATTTTTCCTGTAAGCGGCCTTTACACGGTCATTTTTGTATGCAAGCATGTGCGGCGTGATGAGAAGAATGAGCATGTAAACATAATAAATTCGTGTATGTCATACATGTGTGATGGTTTTTAAAAAATTTTAAAAACATGATGTTGTTATGAACATGTTTTATGGTGTAAACGCTTGCATCATGCTCTGCTTTCACACGAGCAAAAAGAGTCCAGCGACTCGAGTATAGTTTTTCTGTCTGTTTGTGCCGTTCGAATGCGCAACACTTAGAGTATGTTGCATATTTCATTTGTATGTTGGGATGGTGGTCCCACATTTTGCTTGCAATGAATTAGCATGAATGTGGTAGAACAATATGCATAATACCTACCTGCTTAATATTTTCAAGGCCAAATTTATAACAGGAATTTCCTAATATTTATGTATCAAAAATTCATAATTTCTTTACTCAATATTTTTAGGATTCAAAAGTCTTTGTTCAAAAGGGCTAAATATTTTCAAGGCCAAATTTATAACAGGAATTTCCTAATATTTATGTATCAAAAATTCATAATTTCTTTACTCCATATTTTTGGGATTCAAAAGAGTATTTGTTTAAAAGGGCTAATGCACGCAGTATATTTTTCCAGTCGTAAGCAAACATCGAAGCGTAATGGCGTCCAGGATAAACGAAGAAATATAATATCAGAGAAATAAAGTATGATTGTACTGAACGGTTGAATGCAGCGCTAATTTGTTTATGCGATATAATTATCATCGTAATATTACTTTTTAAACACAGTTTCATTTTGTAGTTGTTTTCTATATAGTAGGTACTTTATTTGTTTTAGGATAGTATTTAGTTACACAATAATAACACTTTTTTGTTTTCAGGTAGATTATTAATTTATAAGTATGTGTTTTCTATTAGTGTAGTATTGTTTGTTTTAAAAATAGTATTTAGTTTCTAATATTTTTTTTTGTGGTACATAATACCTGTAGGTATTCTCATTAGATTAGGGTTAAGTTTAAGCATAAAGTTAGTTTACCTTATTTTCATTTTACGGTTGTTCTTTTGCAATAATCGTTAAAAATAAAAGTAATTAGGTTCCTAATTATTAATCTTCTTAATCTTACGTTTCTTTTTTTTTATTACGAGATACGCTTTAGTTAAGTTTTCATTTTCTACGTTTTTTCTTTATCACTATAATGCCGAGAAAAAGAACTCAGGTTTCTGGGCAGACTGCTACTGCAAAGCGGCTGCGAGTTTTGCGCAGCAATGAAACTGAGGATGAAAATATGCACAGGTTGGCTACACAACGAGCAATTACTGAACAAAACAAGGGAATCAAGCGTTGAACGTTCGCAGCGTTTAGCCTCACAAAATTTCCGAACTTTGGCGAACCGGCAACGGGAATCGAGTGCTGATCGTTCTCAACGTTTGGCTTCACAGAATGCCCGAACATTGGCTAACCGCGATCGGAAATCGAGTGCTGAACGTTCTCAACGTTTGGCCTCACAGAATGCCCGAACATTGGCTAACCGCGATCGGGAATCAAGCGCTGAACGATCTCATCGATTAGCACAGCAAAATGCCCGATCAACTAGGAATAGAACTCGCAGACAACATAATTTATTAAATGCTGCTTTTGCTTATGATTGTACCGTTGACTATTCTGAGCTAAATGATATTGATATTGGTAGAATGGATAAAATATGCAACTTATGCCAAGCAAAAAAATGGGCAGCTGAAACTCCTGGACTGTGTTGTAGTGGTGGCAAAGTAAATATACCTATAATTCCGGAACCAACATCCGTTTTAAAGGAACTGATATCAGGCTCACATCCATCATCTAAGCATTTCTTAAATCACTCAAGACAATATAATACATTATTTCAGATGACTTCATTTGGTGCCAAAGAAATTCGTGAGGGAAACTTTATGCCCACTTTTAAAGTCCAAGGGCAAGTTTATCATTTAATCGGTGACTTACTTCCAGCTGTAGGGGCACAACCCGAATTCCTGCAAATATATTTTGTTTCCCATGCAGATTAGGTATCCTTGCGCTCAAATTTAAACCCAAGCTTGCAAATCGATCTTATCGACGTTCACCAAACATATCTGTTCGAGGTCAATTAATTCAGGACAAAGTAAAGTATTTATCTATTACACAAAAGCGAAGCTCTAGTCAGGGGTTGCCAGACGTAATATTTTATAATAGGGGACATGCAGCGTTGCCAGTGATATTATTATTCTCAACACTCCTTCTCAAAGCTGCATGTCTAACATTACAAACTCAAACTAAAAACAAGTAAGGAAGGGCTAAGTTCGGATATAACCGAACATTTTATACTATCGCAAAGTCAAATGCTATACTCGTTTGAGATTTCTTTGTGGATTGACTGATATTTTTGGTAGAAGGTCAACTATAGGCACTGGGGTCCACATATTTAGTACTTAGGGGTTAGTTTTGGTTCGATTTAGACAATTTTTGGCCGCAAGGTGGCATACTTTAATTGCATTATTTACGCAAAGTTTTACCCCGATATAATCATTGTTACCTGATTTGCATAGTGGAAAGTGAAAGAATCAGATGGAATTGAAAATGGTGTTACATGGGAAGTAAGCGTGGTTGTAGTCCGATTTCGCACTATGACATAGAAACATGAAAAGAACGTTATACACCGAATTTGGTTGAAATCGGTGGAGCAGATCTCAAGATATGGGTTTTCACATAAAAGTGGGCTGTGCCACGCCCACTGACTAATTTTGAACGCCGTTCCTATAAAGCCAATTTATACCATCTCAGAGATAAAATTTAATGTCTCTGACGTATTTAGTGCTTGATTTATCGCGCTTTTAGTAGTTTTTAACAGTACCGTTATATGGGGAGTAGGCGGAGTTGCCACCAGATTTCAACTATTTTCACACCGTCAATAGAAGTGCTAAAAACATTTTCTTCTAGTGAATTTTGTTATTATAGCATTAGCGGTTTTGGAGATATGCACATTAAACCTATTAGAGGCGGGGCCACGCCCACTTTAAAAAAAAAAGTTTTAACTGCAGATGCCCCTCCCTAATGTGATCCTGTGTACCAAATAACAGTCTTGTATCTTATTGCGGAGCTTAGTTATGGCAAGTTATTTGTTTTTGATTAATGGCGTTTTGTGGGCGTGGCAGTGGTCCGATTACGCCCATCTGCAATACCAACCGTCTCACGGTACCAAGAAACATGTCTACCAAGTTTCATAAAGATATCTCAATTTTTACTCAAGTTACAGCTTGCATGGACGGACGGACGGACGGACGGACAGACAGTCACCCGGATTTCAACTCGTCTCTTCATCCTGATCATTTATATATGCATAACCCTATATCTAACTCGATTAGTTTTAGGTGATACAAACAACTGTTAGGTGAACAAAACTATTATACTCTGTAGCAACAGGTTGCGAGAGTATAATAAACATATTCAATGCAATCCCATCATACTAACAAATTTAAAATGTTTAACCTTACACAAGTTTTTAGTTAGTACATCTGAAATCATACTTTCCGTTGGTACATACTCGATTTCAATTTTCTTATTCTTGTACAATTCTCTTATATGATGATGCCTAATGTCTATGTGCTTACTACGCGCATGAAATTTGGAGTTCTTTGCAAGGCTCAGTGCACTCTGGTTGTCGCTGTATATCTTCACTGCCGGGACATCGCCGAAACCCATTTCATTAACAAGTTTCGTAATATACGACGCTTCTTTAGCTGCTGACGAAAGCGCCACATATTTCGCCTCCGTAGTACTCAGTGCCACGACCGATTGCTTCTTGGCCTGCCAAGCAAATGCAGCACCTGCAGCGAAGAACGACCAGTCACTAAAGGACTTCCGATCACTGCTATCTCCAGCCCAGTCCGCGTCGACATAACCATGGATGGGCTGACCATTGCTTTGGTAGTGCAACTTCAGCTCTGTGGTGCCCTTCAAATATCGCAATATTCGTTTGGCACCCACTTCATGCTCCTTGTGCGGGTCGACATTCCGTTGTGCAAGCTTCGTTACGGAATGTAGGATATCTGGCCGGGTTGTCATCGCCAGATACATCAGTGAACCAATCAATGACTGATACGCCTTTTGGTTGACCCGTTGGCAGCTTTCTTCGTTACATTTTACTTGAAAGCCAGCTTCCAATGGTAACGCGTTCGCCTTACAGTTCTGCATACCGTACTCATTGAGAAGACTCTCAGTAAACTGTTTGTGGCCAATATGGATACTGCCAAGCTCACCATCGCGCTCGATTTCCATACCCAGGAAATGTTTCAGAACGCCGCCGTCGACCACATCAAATGCGCCAGATACAAGCGCCTTCACGTTGTTCAGTTCTTGTTTGTTCGAACTCGCCACTATTAGGTCGTCAACGTATACGACAATAATAGTGAAGTTATTTCGAACCTTTCGTGTATATATGCAGGGTTCACTAACGCAAGGAACAAAGCCAAATCCTTGAAGCACCTCGTCCAGCTTCTCGTTCCAGATACGGCCGCTTTGTTTGAGACCGTACAATGACTTGTGTAACTTCAACACGCGCTCAGGATAGCTCTTATCCACAAACCCTTCCGGTTGCTTCACATATACCACATCTGTAAGCTCGCTATTCAGATACGCGGACGCCACGTCCATCTGATGCATGTACATCTTGTACTCAACAGCCAGGGCTATCACCATCCTTATTGATGAATAACGTGCAACAGGAGAAAATGTTTCATTGTAATTAATGCCAAAACGTTGAATCGCTCCACTTTCCCCAAGTGATCTCTCTTTACAGAAAAAACCCATTTGCAGCCAATCAGCTTTCCACCTTTAGGTAGCTCTTCCAATGACCATGTATTGTTGGCACGCAGCGAGTCAATCTCCTTCTGCATCGAATCTCTCCATTCCTTAGCCTGCGCCGTGCCCAACGCCTCGCTGACTGTATTTGGCACCTGAATGTCATCGGCAGCTATGACATTCACCACGTTGTATTGTTTACGTGGCCGTCTAGGTCGACCAGTATATAGATTTTTAGGTTGCCCTGGGCCTTTCTTACGGCTTTCTTGATTGTTGTCGTCGGTTTCTTCTGCTACTCCCTCAGTTTCATTGTCATGGCTTTCTTCAGTGGCCACAGCTTCTCTAGCAGGATTCACCTTATCTGCCACAAAGTCATCAAACTGCAGATCAACCGCGTCACACGCTGACTGGTCTTGAAGTTCAGCTAGTTTCACATCAGCAACGTTTGCGGCTCCCTTGCTGCCATGATTTACCAAGTCATCTTCTAGGAATATGACATCTCTAGCATCAATAATCGTTTGCTTTTCAAGGTTGTGCAAACGATACGCCTTCGCAGTCTCGGAGTATCCGACCAACATGTATTTAACACCTTTTGGTTTGAACTTCTTCCGGTGAGTTTTATCCAGTACAATCGCCCTCGCGCCAAACACTCTCAGGTGAGATACCGATGGCTTCTTGCCCGACCACGCCTCGTACGGCGTCACTGCAGGCAACGTTGACGTCTCAGATCGATTTCGCAGATAGGCAGCCGTGTTAATAGCCTCTGCCCAAAACATCTCGTCAACAGACGCATGAACTAACATGCTCCGTGCCATCTCCACCAATGTTCTATTGGCACGCTCTGCCACACCATTTTGCTGGGGAGTATAGGGAACAGTTAGTTGCCGTTTTATGCCATTACTCACCAAAAAACTGCAAAATTTCTCACTGGCATACTCTCGGTCGTTGTCGCTTCTTATTGATTTAATCTTCATTCCAGTCTGTGTCTCGGCAAATACCTTAAACTGTTTAAATTTATCAAATATTTCGTCTCTTGTCTTCAAGAAACACACAGACAGATAGCGCGTTTTATCGTCTATAAATGTCGCAAAATACCGTGCACCGCCAATGGAGGGCTTATTCATTGGCCCACAAATGGCAGTGCGCACCAGGTCAAGAATGTCCGCAGACCTATTCTCTGATGTTTTACCGAATTGCTTTTCACAAATCTTACATTTTGCACACGTTTCACACACATGTTCTTTTATATCAAAACTCATGTTTGCATCCAAGCCGAACACCATGCCATTTTTGGCCATCTTTTGTAAACTCGTGTAGTTCAGGTGACCGAACCGATTGTGCCATATTTCCATTTGCGCTCTTATAGGCTGCGACACAAAACACTTTTTTATTTCGTTTTTAAATATATACAGCCCGTTTCTATTTTGTGCTTTTAACAAGACTTCATGTCTGTCCATTATTCTCGCTTCATTGTTTTCAAATATTACTTTAAGTCCATTTTTGTTGGCTTTCGCGACAGACATAAAATTGCACTGCAGTTCTTTCACGTACAACACGTCGATGAAATCAAAAGATCGCTTGCGCCAATACAAGCGCACAGTACCACGACCTTCCGCACAAATAGAATTATTACCAGCTAGCATTATCTTTTCTTTATGCTCATAAAATTCTATAAACATCGAGCGAGCACAACACAAGTGGGCGGTTGCACCACTATCCAAACACCACATTTCTTTTGCTAGCTCATTATTCGTAGCCACAGTCAATACAGTGAAATTTGTTTTCTTTATGGACTCATCTTCTTCTGGTTTAGTCGACTTCTCTTTCACTTTACAATTTGACCGCGACGACCACACGACCAACAAGTGACATTCGATTTCCCTCTCTGTTGTGTGTTTAAGGAACCGTTTGACTTGCTTGACGGTTTATCCGTGCGCGCTGCAAATATTTTCTGCTCACTTCTCTCTGTGTATTCATCACATGCCTTCCTTCTTTCGCCTTCTTCAAGCAATTTGAGTTTCAGTGCACTAACACTAGGCAAGACATCACGCGATTCGATGGCAACAACAAAATTCTCGAATGAGTCATTTAAACTTGACAACAAAATGATCGCTAGCATTTCATCAGGAACCGTTAACTCTATTTCTTGCAGTTTTTCAACTATATCGGAAAAACTATTCACATGCGTTCCAATGCTATCATTTGCACTCATTTTTAAATATAACAATTGTTTAAACAAAATTATACGTCGAGCGGGGCCTTTTGGCGTATGTATTTCCTTTAATTTGTTCCACGCTTCCAACGCTCTTTTACAGTGCTTCACATTATTTATTTGTGACGGCTTTATGCACAGCATGATGCTTGCAAGCGCTTTCTCGTCTTTTGCGTCGAACTGTGCATTTTGTTCTTCGCTCCCATTTTCGCTTTTTGTTAAGTGACCACATACAACTGGCCATAGTTCAGTATGTATCAAAACGCTTTTCATTTGAATAGCCCATGCACTATAATTGTCATCGTCTAGCTTTTCTATGGCGAACATTCCCGAATTCATCTTAAGCATCACTTGATCAGAAAGTCCAGAATAATCGCGCACGAACAATTCACTTTCACAAGATTTGATATATGTACATGCGTGTCCAGAAACTCCAGAATATTCTCCCGATGAATTATTCAATTTCACAAGCACTCTTTTTTACACGTGACTGGGCCCATAACCTGTTCGAGGTCAATTAATTCAGGACAAAGTAAAGTATTTATCTATTACACAAAAGCGAAGCTCTAGTCAGGGGTTGCCAGACGTATTATTTTATAATAGGGGACATGCAGCGTTGCCAGTGATATTATTATTCTCAACAATATCTTCATGATCATAATACGTATATTCAAAGTTTTAAGTACAATCTAGAAAATAGACCACCGAATGATTTAAAACTTATCATTCATGCTGATGTAAAACCTCCTAATGAGCATAGAGGTCGGTATAATGCGCCGGTAGTAGATGAAGTAGCTGTTCTTATGATAGATGAAGGCATAGGTCCCCGTGATATTGTATTGACTGCGAGAGATGGTCGACTTCAACGAGTTTCTGAAATTCATAGATCTTATGACCCGCTTCAATATCCCTTACTGTTTCCTTTGGAAACGACGGATACCGTATTAATATTCCACAGCAGAATACTACGGCTACATTTAAAACTGTTTCATGTATGCAGTTTTATGCATTTAGATTCATGATGAGAATAAATGACTTTAACAGTATACATTATTTCAAAGGATTAATCAACCAATATTGTGTTGATATGGCGGCAAAAAGGATATCTGAGAGGCTAGACTTCATCAAAAGAAATCAAAAAAAATTGAGAGCAGAAGAGTACATTCATTTAAGAGATGCCGTCGTAAATGATGGACATATAAACGCTTCTAATATTGACCAGCACGTTATATTGCCGTCGTCATTTACAGGATCCCCCAGATTCATGAATGAAAAAAGTCAAGATGCCATGACATATGTCAGGAAATTTGGAAGACCTGACCTCTTCATTACATTTACATGTAACCCCGAATGGCCAGAAATAAAAAGTGAGTTATTGCCCAATCAACATTCTTATGATAGACATGATTTAATTTCTAGGGTATTTCATTTAAAACTCAAGAAAATGATAGACCTATTAACGAAGAAAAATATTTTTGGCCCATCGAAAGCCTTTGTTTACAGTGTAGAATGGCAAAAAAGAGGTTTACCTCACGCCCACATTTTATTGTGGCTGGCTAACAAAGTTCAACCACATTCTATAGATGCAATAATATCGGCTGAAATACCTGACATACAACAAGATCCGATTCTTCATAATATTGTCATAAAAAATATGATACATGGTCCTTGCGGATTTCATAATCCTACATCACCATGTGTGAAAGAAAACGTTTGTTCTAAAAAGTTCCCTAGGCATTTTATTTCGGAAACACAAACGGGAGATGTCGGTTATCCAACCTACAGACGCAGGTTTCCAGATAATGGTGGAAACACAGCTATAATTCGTGTAAAAGGTACAGAAATGAGCGTGGATAATCGTTGGGTGGTTCCTTATAATCCACTGCTATCACGAATTTTCAATGCGCACATTAACGTAGAGTTTTGTCAATCGGTCAAAGCTATTAAATACATCTGTAAGTATATTCATAAAGGTTCTGATCAAGCCACATTTTCGTTACAAAGTAATAACGATGAAGTAGAAAAATATCTATATGGTCGCTATATAAGTTCCTCGGAGGCGTTTTGGAGAATTTTCTAATTTTCTATTCATGAACGTTTTCCGGCAGTAGTTCATTTAGCCGTTCATTTGGAAAATGGACAAAGAGTATATTTTTATAATAATGAAAATCTCCAAGATCGTGTGAACAATCCTTCATCAACGACACTTACAGCGTTCTTTGATCTCTGCAAAAGCGACGATTTTGCAAAAACCCTTTTATATCACGAAGTTCCCCAGTATTACGTTTGGCAAAGAAATTCATTTTCTAGAAGAAGACGCGGGCAAGATGTTGAGGGATATCCCGGTGTAAAAAAAGACACAAATTTAGGCCGTGTTTATAACATTCATCCAACTCAAACTGAATGATTTTTTTTTAAGAATGTTATTGCAATATGTTCGCGGTCCAATGTCATTTCAACATCTAAGAACCGTGAATGGTGTTATTTTCCAAACGTACCAAGGCGCTTGCAAGGAATTAGGTTTACTGGAAGGAGATGAACATTGGCAAAATACCATATCCGATGCTATCATATCCGAGCCAGCTACAAAATTAAGAGAATTATTTACCACTATCCTTATATTTTGCCAACCATCTGACCCCTTAGAGTTATGGAATAAATTTCGTGATGCTTTATGTGAAGATATATTAAACAGAATGCGTAATGAGAATCAGGATATGACATTAGCATATTATGATGATATATACAATGATGGACTAATCATAATTGAAGATAAAATTCATGAGATTTCAGATAAATCCCTAACCGGCTTTGGCCTTCCTCCAGCAAAAAGAAATAATTCGCTTCTGAACCCGTTAGAAGTAGCGTTGCGAAAACCATATAACATAAATGAATTAAATGAGTATATCACACAAAATGAACCAAGATTAGTTAATGACCAGGTGACAACGTAGACTTGTGTCATGAAAAGTGTTCGTTTTAATGAAGGAAGAATTTTCTTTTTGGATGCTCCCGGTGGGACCGGCAAGACGTTTATCACTAATCTTATATTAGCAAAAGTAAGGTCTCTAGGAAAGCTAGCCTTGGCAGTAGCGTCGTCAGGTATTGCTGCAACCTTATTAGCATGTGGACGCACAGCTCATTCCACTTTTAAACTGCCCCTAACTGTGTCTTTAGAGAAAGATAGCTTCTTGAATTGTAAATCGACAAATATACTATGTTGTCACTTTTATTCTAAAATATTTTAATACTTATATTTGAGGGGTTGTCACTTTTCCCTTCTAGAGGGAATATCAGAAATTTGTTCAATTTATGATTTTTAGCTTTCGCCATCGTCGTGAAAAGACGCTTGTAGAGGGTATCTGTTTTTATGAATGAAGCGAGGTTGCTTGTTAAAAGTACGCCTGCGTTCATGAATGAAAATGTTGTTGTTGTGCAATTTACTATAAATTTGGGCTTCGCCTATTTGGCTGACATATTGACTTGTGACGATTGTTGTTTTTGTAAAACAATGTTTGTAGCTTTTGCGGGTGACATATTTACATGTGTACGCATATACATATGTATGTATGTTGGTTTGTGTATGCATTATTTGTTCGGCAATTTTATGTCTACATCCATATATGCGTGTACATATAAATCAATACGCGCACATGTATTGTGTTGATATATGATAAAATTATGATTTCAATTTCTGAATCCGCACATTCAAATGCGCTTGTGCAGATATACATACACTCGCCAGAAAAATTATCCGTACACCTCGACATGAAAACAATAAACTGAGAAATTTGTGATCAAATAACTTATTATGTATAAAAATAGTATCCAAAAGTTTTATTCAGTATTTTTACTACACTTTCCATGAGTTTTTTTTTTAGACATACACTTTAAAAAAAATTTCATAGAACAAAAACAAAAAAAGCTCACATAATGAAACAGAAAAAGTATTCGTACATTTTGATTATAATTAAATATAATTAAATTATTTTGGAAAAATTTAATATCCTAATAACTAGTAGAATAGCCCTTACGTTTTAGGACCTCGGCAAGTCGATGTGGCATTGAATGAACGAGTTTGGATGTGTCATGATTTGTAATTTTCGCCCATTCATTTATGATCACATTTTTGAGCATTTCTCTGGAGGTTATGGTGTGTTGGCGGATTCTGCGCTCCAGTAAATCCGACAAATGCTCGATGGGGTTGAGGTCTGGAGATTGAGGTGGCGAGCGCAATTGATTTTTTATGTTATAAAGCAACCAAAGCCTGGTATCGTGCGCCGTGTGCTTTGGATCATTATCCTGTTGAAACCAAAAATCATCACCAAGCCCCAACTGCTGAGCACTTTCCTTCAAATTATTTTTTAAAATACTTAAATAGCCGAATTGATCCATTATTGTATCTATAAAAACGAGTTTGCCTACTCCTTCTGCCGCCATACACCCCCATACCATCACACCTCCTCCGCCATGTTTGACGGTGGGTAAAAGATTTTCTTTATCAAGTGCAGTACCACTCTTACGCCACACCAACTTTTTTCCTTTAATGCCAAAAGCACAAAACTTGCTTTCGTCGGTGAATAAGACACGTTCCCAAAACTCCCGAGGCTTGCTGATATATAATATTTGTTTGCAAAATCCATACGTTTCTGTCTATTTACTTCGGATATAAAGGGCTTCCTACGCGCTACACGTGCGTGATACCCATCTTTCTTCAAAAATTTTCGTACAGTATCTTCATGGAGATCCTTGTCGAACAAATTTTTAATATTTTCACATATTTTCGAGGCAGTAAGTCGAGGATTTGCTTTTACTGACTGTAATATTGTTCGTTTTTCTCGAACGGTTAATATACTCGGTCGACCAGAGCGTGGCTTTGGCACAATCGACTTAGTTTTTTTGAATGCTTCCACCACATACTGCACAGAAGAATGTGTCCTTCCTATCATTTTACCTATTTCTCGGAATGATTTTCCTTCTTTTCTGAGTTTAAGAATAATTTTTCTTTCGCCAGCACTAACTTCTTTAATTTTAGGGGTCATCGCGAATTTATGCACAATAAAAAATTATAATAACTTTAAGGTCAACCGTCAAGTTCGAGATCAATTATACAATACAATATAAGCGCTTAAGGGAATGTATTTGTCACCATATTACAAGGGAAATATCCCGTTTTGATATGTACGGATACTTTTTCCGTTGAATTTAAGTAACTGTGTATAGTTTTTGTTCTGGGAATTTTTTTAAAGTGTTTGTCTAAAAGTAAAAAACGTATGGAAAGTGTAGTAAAAATATTAAATAAAACTTTTGTATACTATTTTTATACATAATAAGTTATTTGATCACAAATGTATCAGTTTATTGTTTTCATGTCGAGGTGTACGGATAATTTTTCTGGCGACTGTAGTTTATATATAAGATTAATATGATAAAAGATGTACATATGTACATATACATATATTTTAATAAATTTAATCTCTATTAGGAAAGTATATTATGTAAAAACTAAATAAAATCAATAAATTTCCAAATTGACTAGATATAATATTTTTAAAATTACTTAGATTTAATTAATTAATTAGAGCCTTATCAGTTTTGCATGCATTCATAAAAATTCGCAAAATGATATTCATATCAATAAATATGTTTGCATATAAGCGTATAAGAATATAAGCCAAAAGGCTAACATGCAGCTGTAATATCAAAGCAAGTCTCTGAGCATAATTTTCATACAATGCTCAGCTCTGTTCACTCTCCACTGTTAAAATTTCTCCTTACGAGCCAGATTTGGTGAAATTCACTAATAAAATCTTGTTAGGTTTTGACAATTCACACGCTGGTCCGCAATTGAACCTTCTCTATGATATACGTTCTCTGGAGAAGGTTCAATCAGAGAACGTAAAACAACGAGAAGGTGCAAATTGAATTTTGTATGATGCTCGATTGGTTGGCTGAAAATTTGAGATCAAGGAGTTCACCACTTTCTGTATAGTTTTGCTGTTATTTAACAGAAATTAAAATTTTTAACGTTCTCTGACAAAATACGTATCTACCAATATAAAGAAAAAAATGAAATGAAATGAATGAGAAAACAAGAAATACAAATGCCACTTCACATATGCATGATTATTTTTTGCCATATAAACGATTTTTATGATGAAAAATTGATAAATTATTATTTTTTTGCACAAATGCTACATTGATAAAATGTGAAAGATTATGCAAAAAATGATATTTTACTATTTTCAAATTTTCTAATTTCAATTTTTACAGAATTAATAATTTATGTATGTACATCATTATGTTATATTATATAATATAATAATATATTATCAATTATCAATAAATACATGTGAGCGCACTGCTCTATATGTAAGTATGTATGTACAAATATGCATATGACCGCGCAAAATAAGTAATGCATACACAAATCTACATACATTTAAGCGTACAAATGTAAGTACGTCAGCCAATAGGAAAAATACAAACATTGTTGTACAAAAACAACAATTGTCTCAAATAGCATCAGCACCAGAAATCAATATGGCAGCCAAATTGACAAATCCTAAATTTGTAATAAATCACACACCAACAACATTTTCATTCATAAACGCTGGCGCACAAGCAATAAGCTAAGTCGTTTCATTCATAAAAGCAAACGCCTTACACATCTCCCCGAGCATGCGTTTGCCTACAAGCGTCTTTTCGCGACGATGGCAAAAGCTAAAAATCATAAATTGAACAAATTTCTGATATTCCCTCTAGAAGGGAAAAGTGACAACACCTCAAATATGAGTATTAAAATATTTTAGAATAAAAGTGACAACATAGTAAATTTGTCGATTTACAATTCAAGAAACTTTTTAAAGAAAATATTCAATATTCCTCTGATTTATGTATACAGTAAACCCCGGTTAAGTATCACTCCTCCAATCCCTCTTATCTGCCGGTGTCTTGCTGCATCTCACTTTTTTTTTCTTAATTTTTTAAAGAAAACGGTAATTTTTTTTTATATACATAGAAATAATTTGTTTTGGTACCACTCGCTTAAGTACCACAATCGCTTATGTACTACAAAGCACAAAAAATCTGCATCTTTGGTTTTGGCACTTAACTGGGATTGACTGTATTTGTCAAAGAATTTCCGTAAGTACCTTCGAAATTTTTGTACACACATTGACTTTGCACTTGCCCATATGCGATGTATGTTTGTAAGAGTGTGTATGGCACATCTCGGATTTTCTACCAACAACACAATGTTGTGACGCTTTGTCGTCGCGTCAGTTCTTCGACAGATTGACTCTTTGACATAAAAGCAAAAAATGTGTCAACGGAGATTTCACATGAAGTAATGAGTGTACATATCTACATAAAAATACATACAAATGTGTAAACGACTTAATATATGTATGTCCTGTTACATATGTTTACACATGCATTTGAAAAGAAAAATTGAAGCATGAATGTGAAATACCGACGGCAAAACACAATTCTGTACTTTTATGACTCCATAATGGTGTCAAGTACAATTAATGAATTATTTTAAGAAATATATCAAAATACTTTATTAGTAATAATTTAAAAGTATTTTGATATATTTCTCATAATAAAGAAAAATGAATTAACATAAAATAATTTAAAAAATAATAAATAATAGTTCAATAAAAGGGAATATATTTCAAATGGCATATCAATATGCCCAGTTTTGCTCACATATTATATTCTCTTCAATATTCGTCGGTTGGTTATGTTAAGAGAGCGTATGTGTACAGATTCACCGCTGTTATAAAAGCGAAAAATGTTATTTGTTTCTCGTGCATCTGTGGTGAACTCCTTGATAAGTTCCTACATATTGCTCGCTGTCGAACCTGCACCTTCTCATTGTTTTAAGTTCTCTGGTTCAATTGCGGACCAGCGTGTGAATTGTCAAAACCTAACAAGATTTTATTACTGAATTTCACCAAATCTGGCTCGGAAGGAGAAATTTTAACAGTGGAGAGTGAACAGAGCTGAGAATTCAATGAAAATTATGCTCAGAGACTTGCTTTGATATTACAGCTGCATGTTAGCCTTTTGGCTTATATTTTTATACGTTTATATGGAATCATATTTATTGATATGAATATCATTTTGCGAATTTTTATGAATGCATGCAAAACTGATAAGATCTATAAATTATGGAATTTCGAAATAATATTTATAGTCAATTTGGGAATTTAATAATATTATATAGTTTTTACATAATATGCTTTCTTATATAATTTAATATCTTTTATCATATTAATCTTATATAGTCATATGTACATCTGAACATGCGCATTTGAATGTACGCATTCAGAAATTCAAATCATAATATATCACTTATCAATACACTATATGCAGAGAATGTTAATATATGTATAAATATTCATATATTAACATTCTCTGCTATATGTGCGCACATTGATTTATATGTCAACATATAATATATATGTATGTATGTATATATAACATTGCCAACAAATAATGCATACACAAACCAACTTACATACATATGAATATCCGTACACATGTATATATGTCACCTGCAAAAACTACAAACATTGTTCTACAAAAACAACAATCGTCACAAGTCAATATGTCAGCCAAATAGGCGAAGCCCAAATTTATAGTAAATTGCACAACAACAACACTTTCATTCATGAACGCAGGCGTACTTTTAACAAGCAACCTCGCTTCATTCATAAAAACAGATACCCTCTACAAGCGTCTTTTCACGACGATGGCGAAAGCAAAAATCATATACTGAACAAATTTCTGATATTCCCTCTAGAAGGGAAAAGTGACAACCCCTCAAATATGAGTATTAAAATATTTTAGAATAAAAGTGACAACAGAGTATATTTGTCGATTTACAATTCAAGAAACTTTTTAAAGAAAATATTCAATATTCCTCTGATTTATGTATACAGTAAGCCCCGGTTAAGTATCACCCCTCCAATCCCTCTTATCTGCCTGTGTCTTGCTGCATCTCACGTTTTTTTTTCTTAATTTTTAAAGGAAAACGGTAACTTTTTTTAAATACATAGAAATTATTTTTTTGGTACCAGTCTTTTAAGTACCACAATCGCTTATGTACTACAAAGCACAAAAAATCTGCAACTTTGGTTTTGGCACTTAACCGGGTTTGACTGTATTTGTCAAAGAATGTGCGTATGTAAATATGCGAATTTTTTGTACACACATCTGCCCGTATATATGCACATGACTTGTTGACTTTGTTTCCATTTACGCATGCCACGTTGTAGATAAAAAAGGGTTGATTTTGCACTTGTCATATGCGATGTATGTTTGTAAAAGTGTGTATGGTTCTGTTGGTCAAAGTTATGTAAGTTTTTTTTTGGCACATTGGCATATGCACGAAATTGAATTGAATTCAATCCAAAATGAGTATTCCTTCTAAAGTAAAGACAACTTTATTGTTTTAAAATAAAATATGTAACTTTTATTACTTATATTTTTCTTAAAACGAACAATTGAAGGTTTTTTATAAAATTGTAGGATTTATTTAAAAATTAAATAAAATTTTATAAAATAAAAACTGATTTACGAAATTTTCCATTTAAAATGGAAATTTCTCACACGACTTAATAACTAAATTAAGTCAATTATTTTCACCTGCTTTTTTAAACACAATTTAATCCATCTTGATTAAGTGCAATATTAATGTTTAAAAAAGCTAGGCTCAGTTGCAACAGTAATAAAAAGAAAAATGAAAAAAAAACCTGGAAATATAAAATAAAACTGAAATTAGAAGAAAAGCTGAAAATATAAAGGAGCTGAAAATAAAAAAAGAACCTGTAAATAGAATAAATAGCAAAACATTGAAAAAACGTAAATATTCTTTTCATTTGGTTAGTTCATTACTCACCCGAAAGTAGAATGTTCGTTAATGAACAGGCTCTGACTTTCAACTTACTTAAGTTTTTTTTATTTTATCATCGCGCTTCCGATGTCGTTCCCTATTTATTTCGTCTTTCACCAACCATTTTGAATTTTTAAACAGAAGAACGGTCACTAAATATTCTAAAAGTTTGGTTTTATGAGCATAACACCCATCGGACTTATTAAACCATTCAGGAAAAACCTTTTCGGTTCTTTGTTGTATAGCAGACAACATCAGACAACGAACATTAGAATAATGAGCATATTCGTTGAAGAGCTTGACATACCACATCATTTGCAGTCGACACACTTCGAAGACCCTATCACTAGGATTGACCAGCCTTAAATCGCCGTCATCCTTATAGTTTTTTGCTCTGATTAGGGCCTCCGAATAGAGCGTTAAATCGCTCTGTGTCTTTGTCATTGCCTCAGTACATTTATCGCAATGAATTTTACACAAAATTTTCTGGTAAATACCATAGCCAGTGTAATACCGCTTGACTTGGACGTCAGCTTCGTCGTCCTCTTCAACGAAATTTTCGTCTGGAATAACAAAATTTTCCAAACCGAGTTGCTCATATTCCTGATCGCTTTCCTGCACATCTAGATGACGATCTTCGGGGCCTAGGTTCCAATCTAAATTTACATCGTCATCATCCTCACAATTAGCCCCCTTATTTTCGAAGTTCTGCCTTAAAATTTTCATCGATATTAATCGTCCTACTATATATTGAATTTCATGGGCAGTGGGATGGGTACCCACCATGGGATGGTTCATACCCAGACTGGCTCGGACTCTATAAAAAAATTTTCCAACGCATCCTGATTCAATTTCCCAAGGAATATATATTTTAATTCCTTTTGATCCCTAAATAGCTCATTGGACAACATTATCATAGCCCTAATAGTTTTAACAAAACCGTCAATACATTTGACGCGATTACTATTAGGAAATTTCATTGACTTTAAAAACTGTATATGATCATAGAGCCGTTGGACCTTCTCGGAATCATTTCTTAAAAGCGGATATTTTAATGGATTTTTTGATGCAAAATTTTTGCAGTCTAAATCATCGAAGAGATCATTCATTCTCTTCACAAATAACTGCGTAGGCTTGACACATTTTTTTAAATATTCGTCAGAGCCGAATAGATTTTTGCTATAGGCCATTTCTATGCCAGCCTCGACCGAATTACTCAGAACTTGATTTGCACGTTTTACAGACATTTTTTCAAAGACGCTGGGATATATGTGGGACTCTGTTAGTTTTGGACAAATCTTAAAATGTTTATTGCTCTGATCGATAGAGTATAGTTTTTTAATAATATTGAAACTGACTATTCCATCGGGACTTGAAATGTCATATTTCATTAACGTATTGCGGACAGGCTTAAATAGGTGGCAATAATCATATAAGCAATACACTTTAGAACCTTCGTGCATGTAAAAGGGGTTTTCTTCAGAAATTTGCATTAAATTGAAAATTGAAGAGTTTGGTCCCCCCTGATCGCAGACTAAAGCCTTTACGCTAAGGCCAATCGACTTCAGTGCTGCGATATTTTTATTCAAAATTTCAAATAAATTTTGACTTAGAAGTCCACCTTTGGAAATATAGTAAGAAAACACATATTTCCAACTTGAACTCAACCCTTTTACCATAAAAAAAACAACATTTACTACCTATTTTCATTTCGCGATGGCCTTCCCCGTAATCTACAAACCCATCAATGATATCTCTAACTCGATTATAAGTTAGATCGGACTTTATGATGATTTCATCAAATAAGAGAACGCAATTACGTTCTAGAACGGACATATTTTTGGCAATTTTGCCTAAATTTCCCAAGACATTGGCATCGACGCCAGGGACAACATACCTAATGGGGCGCCATCTCAAAAGAGAGCTCTTGCTTGGTAAAGCGAAACCTAAATCGTCACGCATGAAACTGTAAGATTTGGTGGACATATAGTTAATATTTTGTGCCAATGTCTTTTCATTGTCACTAAAGAAAGTGCGTTTTGTGACGATCATCCTAGCGAATGTTACAGCATCAGAGCTTGAAGTTTCATCCGCAACTATTGCACGATCTTTAAGTTCTTTATACACTGTTTCTAACTATTTTATAACCCCCTCTAACTCTTCGATCTTTTTATTAAGTTTGAGCGCATTACTTTGATAAAACCGTGCGGATCGAGCAAATCCTTCGCGGCTGTCTAATGCAGAGCCTACGTCGTTATTTTGTGTCCCTAATCCTAATCTTTCTTCTTCTAAAATGGAATATTCAAACAGCGTCGCCTGCCTTGAAACGCAGCTGCTAATGCAGCATCTTCTTCGGGGCAGTGGACCCGTCCACAAATGCCTAGGTGCTTCGTCGTAACCTAATTATATGTATAAAAAATTTATATTCAACACCTGTTCATGTTGTATGTATAAACGTATATAATTACATTAAAATATAAATATTATAACATATTATTATTGTATTTATTTTATATAATTTTAGCTGACTCGAACTAAAATATATCAGTAAAACTAACAAGTAAGGAAGAGTTAAGTTCGGCTGTAACCGAACATTTTATACTCTCGCAAAGTATACCATACATAGACGGACAGACAGTCACTCGGATTTCAACTCGTCTCTTCATCCTGATCATTTATGTATATATATCTTCCTATATCTTACTCAATTATTTTTATGTGATACAAACAATCGTTAGACTTTGCACAGCAGTTTTAAAAAACCATGGATACTTCACTAAATATTAATGTAACACCAATAATAAATATTATTGTTTTACCATCATCGCACATCACTGTACTATACTTATATTAGAAGTATCAGCAAATATACTAATGTTTATATATGTACACATGTTAATATATGTATGTATGTATATAAACATTAGTATATTTGCTACCAAAATTATACTCTCAATATACATACATGCCTAGTTACACATACAACTGTATGGATGTAATATATTATATTGCTACCATACTAATAATATATTATAAATTATACACATGTTTCTAATTAAAATAAAGTTTTGAAGTTTTTCTAATCCTAATAAAGTTATCAAATGTATATTTATATAAACTACTCTATATAATTTTATATTATTGAAAGAAGAAAAACTTACCAAGGTTGAGGGTGGGCACAGCATGTGCCTTCAATTTTCTCACGCCCACTGCACTTCGCTCGAAGTGTTTAATGCAAACGAATGCATTGTGGGCGGGTAAATCCAGCGGTGGTGGGATTTTCAGGTTTTCCACCCACTTTTGGAGGTCCTCCTCGTTTTTGGGAAACGAAAACAATCTTTCCGACTCTTCAATACACTCGCGAACGCGACACTTCCTTCTCACTGACATTTTCAATTTATACAATTAATAAAAATAGTAAACCCACAACGGAAAAACGGTACGAATTGATCTACTCGCGTCGAAAATCTTTTAAAACTAAAATTCCGTTGACTAAAATTCCGTTGACCCTTCCTCCTTTTCATTCATTTTGGCGTAATCTCCCCACTAAAACATATATTAACTACAATTAGAAAAAATCTAACTACTTGCGTTTTGGCGCAATTTCTCCATTAAAACATATATAATATACAAGTACTTTTCCAATCAAAAACCACCTGCATATATTGTAAATACACATGTATTAACTTCTGTGGTTCGTTTTGGCGGGATTTCCCCACTAAAACATATATTAGAAAAAGTTAGAAAAAAGCACTTGCATATATGGTAATACATATAAGTATATATATATTAGCTTTTCCCTTCATTGGCTGTCTCTCACATATATTTTTCATTTATTAGCATTATTTTTCTCATTTAACATTTAAAATGCTCAATTCTGCTATTTTGCTCTCCGCAGGGGCAAAAATTCTGGTGAAATCAGCTTATAATTTGTTTGTGGTGAAATGCACTAATTTTAGCGAGTAACCCTCCGTCAAGAGGAACATTTTGACAATCGGCACACCATGAACCTTCTCTATGATATACGTTCTCTGGTTCATCGTAAAGGGATAGTAGAGAAGCTATTGTATCAGCTGATCAGATGTAAACAAAGCAACAGCTGAAAACCCGTCTAGGGGTTGAGGTTCAATTGGCATCCAAGATGGACTACTTTTGACCGAAAAATGGGTGCTTATTGCTTTTTCTTTTAATTTATGAAAAATTTGTCCCAAATATACTGGTTATATGCAAAACTGTGATATTTTTTCAAAACAAAATCAGTTTATTTTAATAAAATTTTATAAGGAGCGATTTTTATTGGCAAATTTCAGAATAATTAAGATATATGTATATATATGCCTCTTTTTAACTGTGGTAAATTAATAAATATTCACCATAGTAAAATGTAAGGTTCACTTAAGCAACCATGTGAAATCCAGAAACTGCTTATTCAACGAAACTGGAGATAAGTTTTATAAATTTATACAAAAATAATAATTATATTAAAAACAATACTCAAAAACAACTCACCTTTGTAAAAATAGGTCCGTCCATGTCAAAAATATTCAAATGTGTTGCCAGTATTGTCATTGAGCATTACGTAACAGTGTTGGGTATGCTAATTTTAGAATAATTTTTAGGAAAGAAATATATCTGCCGTATAATATAAAGATATTGTAACTTCAACAAAAAATTTATTTAAGAAGCCTGTATATTTAAAAACTAAACATAGAAATATATAATAATATGGTAATTTTTTACGTAAAGAGAATGAAATATTGTACATATTTTCAACGCTAAATGATGAATTATAAAACGAACTGAAATTTGTGTTTAAAAAAATGTATATATAAATTAGAGAAAACATCGGCTCAGTATTTATTTATTGATTTATCTACAATGATAAATTTTGCTTTATTGATTATATGAATTATCAAATTCTGTTACAATAGTTACGTCTACTCATAGTTAAATTGAATTTTTAGTTTGTCTATTAAAAAGTTAATTGAAATGCTTAAAAATAAGCCGCATATTTATCTATATTAACATGGTATAATATAATATCATATTTTGTTAACAGCATTTAACATAATTCTATAACCAAAATTGAAAATATTTGAAAATAATTATAACGGCGTTTTTTGTTATGCGCAACCAGTTTTAACCCCTCGCCATCCTAACTCACCAGGGGCGGCCATGTTGGTCTTATTGTGAACGTACCCCTGGAAAGTGGAAAAGTACTCTGAATGGGCACATTCTCTACTCCCTTATACCATGTTTTAGTTAGTATGTTGTCGTGTTAAGGGCAATTAAGATATAAGTAAGAAGTTGTTAGCTCGGATAATGAGTAATATAGCGATAAGTTGTTAGAATTAGAAATAAAGATAAGTGTATAGCCATTAAAATAGGACTTTTATTTAACAATCCAGTGATCGAACTCAAAAGTGAGTTACAAGGTAGATGATTAATATAGAAATCCGTTACAATATAATACAAGAACAAGAATAACTACACAAAGCGAAAACTATCTATTGCATTTTTCGTTATAAAAATATTTTTAATGAAAAATAAAGGATAATAACAAATTTAAATTTGTATGAACAAACTGATTAATATATTCTAATATAAACTAAAGTCATTTATAATATGCAATACATGCAATATTATAATGGCAAGATGTAACTACAATTACATACGTACAATATCAATAAAAATTTAATAATTTACTTACTTGTACGAGGGCTGCTATATAGCTGGCTGGCCTAGGCAACACTAAGTGTTGCCAGGTGCAATCTGACATTTCCATTGGAAAGTTTGACATTTTTTAGCATAACATCACTCAGAACGTTTTGTCATTTAATCGTGAATTGTTTTATTTACAGGGATTTAAAAAATCTTCCCGGCCAAAAATGGAATTAACTCGTGAACATTTTCGTGTGATCATTTTTCACAACTTTCGACGTGGATTATCACGACAAGCGTGCATCGATGAACTAAAATCTTTGTATGGCTATGAAGCACCATCCTATAGCACTGTGAAAAACTGGTACAACGAATTCAATCGTGGCCGACGCTCGCTCAAAGACGAATTCCGTGAAGGTCGTCCAAAAACATCCGTTGTGCCAGAAAACATCGATGCCGTACGTGAACTGATAAGGCAAGACCGTCATGTAACATACCTTCAGATAGAGGCATGCCTATGCATTTCTCCCACCAGCATACATTCGATATTGCATGAACACCTGGCCGTAAAAAAGGTTTGTTCTCGTTGGATCCCGAACAATTTGACAATCGCTCGTGGATTGGTGTAAAGAAATGCTGAAAAAATACGATCGCGGTGCTTCAAAAGACGTTTATAAGATCGTCACATGTGACGAATCATGGATCTATGCGTATGAGCCCGAAACAAAACAGCAATCGACCGAAAAAAAAAAACATTTTCGTTGATGAATATTCGTATTTTCATTATTAGGCCAGAAATATATATAGCAGCCCTCGTATTCACAATCACTCCACTATTTTTTGTTAACAATTCATACTCGCCAATCAACCATTCGAACGCCTCGGCCGTCAGACGGAACTCCTCCGCTTCATACTAAGTGCCCACCGTGCAGCTCACCAAGGGAAAACTTTAGAATACCGTCCCAGGCTTTCGGGGATAAAATGAGTATGGGCGGATAGAGGACATCCTCCAGATCAAGAATATATATAGATATAGCCGCGGGAAACTTCTAGTTTTCGAGATATTTACGTTTAAAGTTGAAATTTTCAAATCGTTAAAGTACGTATTTAAATTGAATTATACACTTATATTTTTCACCTTTATATCCACTAACACTTCACTATTTCGTTTGTACACATTTATTTTACATTATATATTGCAAAAATAGCTTTAATTCAATATTTAAATCATTGTTCAATTCTATTAATTTTGACAATAACAAAAGGGTTGCAAAATGTCAAATAACAAGTGTTACCTTATCGACATCTTTTGTAAATGAACTGAAAGAAGTGAAAACAAGTAATAACCCAAATACAGGAATTCAAAACCTAGAAACATAAAATATTAGAGACCATTGATGTTAATCCGTTTTGCGTTGGCGACAGTCAGCCGCGCTTCGGCCGCGCTTAAAAAAAAAATAACCCCGGTCAGTTCAACACCGGTATAGTATGGCAACACTGGTTATTTGACATTTTCAACCCTTTTGTTATTGTTAAAATTAATAGAACTGAATAATGATTTAAATACTGAAATAAAGCTATTTTTGCATCATATAATACAAAATAAATGTCTAAAAACGAATTAGTAAGTGTTAGTGGATATAAAATGGGCCTCCTAAAGGCCTAAGTGCGTCGAGTGAATATTTCTACTTTAAACGTAAATATCTCGAAAACTATAAGTTTCCTTGCGGCTATATCTATTCTTGCTATGGAGGACCTCCTCTATCTACCCATACCGATTTTATTTCCGAAATCTTGGGACGGTATTTTAAAGCCGACCCCAGATCCGTAAGTGGAAATGAATTTTTTTTAATAATTTTATAATAATATATATAATATAATAATAAAAAATAAGATATTAAACTAAAGTTAACTCACATGAATTGCTTATTTGTAGTATTGTATTACTTTGTATGTTGTATTACACTACGTGTTTCTCGACATCCAAATCTGAAATAATAAAAATATACAATGAATAAAAATTATTATAGATATATTTAAAAGAATTATTCGTTATTTAAATATGTATATATCAAATAAGAACTTACATGTTGACACGTCAAAATTATACACATTGTATATATCTACAAGTAACCCTACAAGAAATGCTGGTTCACCAATACACTCACATTTATTGTGTCAGTACTGACAGTCATATGAACAATGACTATCAATGTTTACGATTTTTCCGAAAGAGACAGCATAGGTTTTCATCGAAGTTTCGAGAAGTTGTAAAATTCCTATGTAGCTGTTATTCCGTGCGATACACCAAAAGCAGAGATAAAGAGACGCCCAACTCATCTCATTGGAAATTAGAGCGAATCGCTAAACGTCAAAACCACCTGAACTCAGGCTCCTGTCAAAGTTCAGGAGGTCTGACGTTTAGTAATTGGAAAAAGAGGGACGGCCAGATTAAAATCCTACAGAAAAATATGTGAACTGAGAGATTTGTTGCTGCTATTGAAGATCACTAACAAAAATTTGAAAACAATGAAAATGAAAGAAAACACGAAATTGGAATGTATGTGATGAAATATTTTGTGATGCTATCATAGCTGCAATTTGTCAGTCATGACTGTAAATCTATCACAAGTGAAAAATTCTTTTGCGCAGTTGACAATATAATTTTTATTTATTTAAAAAATTTTAAACTTTTAATCAAAATTATTTATAATAATATACATAAATACAAAAAGGATTGCAACAAAAAGTATAATTAAATAATAAAATATGAAAAGAAATTTTTACTTGATGCCATCTCCCCCTCTCAGTAGTTTTGCGTATATCTTTCCCAATCAGTGGATATTTCTGAATTTAAAAATGCAAATGGAAATTAACTAAATATATAGTTTTATTTGACACTTATTTAACTTACGAATGTATGTATATCATATTTGAAAACTCTTTCATAAAAATGTAAGCATATATAATATTTAACACCAAATCCAAAAGAAGCGTGCAACACTTTTCGTTTGTGGCAAGAAGAACAGTAAAAAAATTTTAATATTAATTTAAAGTTAAATAGTAGGAATACAATGTAAATATGTATAGCAAAAATAAATATCAAGTATTTTAAATTAAAAGATCTTAAGAGCATTACAAAAATATTTTACCGAGGGTAATGATGGTGTTTAAAAATCGAACAAATTTAAGAAAAGAAATCTTCAATTATTACCAGATTGTTCAAAAATGAACATGGGCGTTAGGACCACAAGGGCCCCACTTAGACGGCGTGCAGCAATAAATTTAGTTTTATTATTCTACATATTAAGATAAGAAACATGTTAGAATATACAGTCCACTAATCCTAAATATGTATGCTCAAATATATTTAACAGGCATACATACATACATAAGTAAACACATAAACAAATATACACTCATATGATAACTTGTAGACCTAAGATATATATTTAGGCAATTGATTACAAGTGCACATGTGTCTTACAAACCAATTATTCACAGATATTTTGATAATGAAGATTTTTTGCATGAAACTCTGATTTTGTTTTGATATATTCGCTTTAAGATTTTGATGATCTATTTTATATAATATCTTCATTTTGAAGATAAACTGTTGTCAACACAGAACTTGTCCCAAATTTCACAGCTGTTTAGTGTTACCAGATTCGATAACTTGGAGAACAGTCGGGAAACTATTTAGTTGAACTACCCCTGAATATATTTGTGGCGATAATGAGAAAAGCTTGTTCATTTATTGGACATAGAAAATTTCCTAAAGTATTGCCAGAGAATGTAAATGAATAGAGATGGCGCAAATGTTAGCTGTTCTAAAATATAAATTACTATGAGCGAACATCGAAAACGTGCGAAAAAAAATTTCAGCGATTTAAAATATATTTTAATCTATTTCATATTATGCACTATATGTGGCATTAAATTATAAAATTTATATAAAATTGACATTCATATGAAATCTTTAACTACTTCTATGTATTCTAAGCACATTCCATATTTACTTATTATCATTATTTTATAGTTTGTCAATTTAGCACATTTTATCAAAAACGACGCTATGAAAATGCAGCCCAATCGGTAATCGCGTAAACGTGACAACATAGCCGACTGACATTGTCGCAAGATTGTCGATTGAAACAAATTTTGCCAACTCCGCTACGAATCGCACAATTTGGTTTCAATATGTATGCGAGCTCATAGGTACATATGTATGTATACATTTATGTTTGTCGACAAAGTCGTCATTTGGTTTTTTTCAATAACACAATGTCCGCGGGAGCTCACCGCTATCTCGTTGGCTTGCACCCAAACACAAGGGCATTTCAACTGAGGACCCATAGGAATTATTATATATACATATGTATTGAAAAATACTGATGCATTAATGACTTATTTTCGTAATTTAATAACAATATTCGTAAAAATATAAATACAGATAAATTCATACTTATAATCGTTTTTAAAATAAATTCGATTAATAAAATAATACCAGAAATTAATTATGTGGCAGTGCGCCCCTGACCCCTCCTTGCTTGCGATCGTTCAACCAGAGAACTTAAAACAATGAGAAGGTGCAAATTGAATTTTGTATGATGCTCGATTGGTTGGTTGAAAATTTGAGATCAAGGAGTTCACCACTTTCTGTATAGTTTTGCTGTTATTTAACAGAAATGAGAATTTTTAACAACGTTCTCTGACAAAATACGTATCTACCAATATAAAGAGAAAAATGAAATGATATGAATGAGAAAACAAGAAATACAAATGCCACTTCACATATGCATGATTATTTTTTGCCATATAAACGATTTTTATGATGAAAAATTGATAAATTATTATTTTTTTGCACAAATGCTACATTGATAAAATGTGAAAGATTATGCAAAAAATGATATTTTACTATTTTCAAAATTTTCTAATTTCAATTTTTACAGAATTAATAATTTATGTATGTACATCAATATGTTATATTATATAATATAATAATATATTATCAATTATCAATAAATACATGTGAGCGCACTGCTCTATATGTAAGTATGTATGTACAAATATGCATATGACCGCGCAAAATAAGTAATGCATACACAAATCTACATACATTTAAGCGTACAAATGTAAGTACGTCAGCCAATAGGAAAAATACAAACATTGTTGTACAAAAACAACAATTGTCTCAAATAGCATCAGCACCAGAAATCAATATGGCAGCCAAATTGACAAATCCTAAATTTGTAATAAATCACACACCAACAACATTTTCATTCATAAACGCTGGCGCACAAGCAATAAGCTAAGTCGTTTCATTCATAAAAGCAAACGCCTTACACATCTCCCCGAGCATGCGTTTGCCTACAAGCGTCTTTTCGCGACGATGGCAAAAGCTAAAAATCATAAATTGAACAAATTTCTGATATTCCCTCTAGAAAGGAAAAGTGACAACCCCTCAAATATGAGTATTAAAATATTTTAGAATAAAAGTGACAACATAGTAAATTTGTCGATTTACAATTCAAGAAACTTTTTAAAGAAAATATTTAATATTCTGAGAATACAGTAAACCCCGGTTAAGTATCACTCCTCCAATCCCTCTTATCTGCCGGTGTCTTGCTGCATCTCACTTTTTTTTCTTAATTTTTTTAAAGAAAACGGTAATTTTTTTTTAAATACATAGAAATAATCTAATATCTAATCTAATCTAATAAAAAATCTGCATCTTTGGTTTTGGCACTTAACCGGGATTGACTGTATTTGTCAAAGAATTTACGTAAGTACGTTCGAATTTTTTGTACACACATTGACTTTGCACTTGCCCATATGCGATGTATGTTTGTAAGAGTGTGTATGGCACATCTCGGATTTTCTACCAACAACACAATGTTGTGACGCTTTGTCGTCGCGTCAGTTCTTCGACAGATTGACTCTTTGACATAAAAGCAAAAAATGTGTCAACGGAGATTTCACATGAAGTAATGAGTGTACATATCTACATAAAAATACATACAAATGTGTAAACGACATAATATATGTATGTCCTGTTACATATGTTTACACATGCATTTGAAAAGAAAAATTGAAGCATGAATGTGAAATACCGACGGCAAAACACAATTCTGTACTTTTATGACTCCATAATGGTGTCAAGTACAATTAATGAATTATTTTAAGAAATATATCAAAATACTTTATTAGTAATAATTTAAAAGTATTTTGATATATTTCTCATAATAAAGTAAAAATGAATTAACATAAAATAATTTAAAAAATAATAAATAATAGTTCAATAAAAGGGAATATATTATCAATATGCCCAATTTTGCTCACATATTATATTCTCTTCAATATTCGTCGGTTGGTTATGTTAAGAAAGCGTATGTGTACAGATTCACCGCTGTTATAAAAGCGAAAAATGTTATTGGTTTCTCGTGCATCTGTGGTGAACTCCTTGATAAATTCCTACAAATTGCTCGCTGCCGAACCTGCACCTTCTCATTGTTTTAAGTTCTCTGGTTCAACTTGCTTCTCGCAAAAAGCAAAAAGTGTAGAAGTCATTGTTTGTGCGTGCAAGAAGAAGCAAGCATCAGCGTACGTGTATTTAAGAATGTACATATGTGTGATCACATTTGTGTAAATACGTAAGTATAAATAAGGTAACATTCAATAAACCTAAATAGATGAACATATATCCTTAAAATATTTTAATTGTCTCATTAAGCTATTGAAGTAATTGAATTAAGATATGCTAAGATTCCGATTAATAAAATAAAATATTAAATAAAATTTAAGTTTCATGAGTTTTAGGATTCGAACGTAAGTATATGCTCGTATTCGGATTGTGCTTAACTCCTTCACGCTTACGACCTAAGCCCCTTGAAAAGTGGAAACGCGGCCGCTTTAGTCATAGTTTTATTATTATATTTTCCTCTGTTCAATAAGCATATTGCTTACGCACCGCACATACAAAAGTGGGAAAAATTGTATATTAAATGTTTATTTCATTATGAATTCTGGAGTTTTTGCCAGTAATCCTCCTTTTTAATTCAAAAGGCTTTTCTTAATTATAAATTTTGCCATATCATTGAAATTGAAAACACAAATCTAAATAGGTATGCATATCAATAATTCATTTAACAACATTCATTGTGTCTATTTCTAGCCTTTTCTCCGTTTCGCACATTGCGTGGTGTATTTCTCTATTTCGAAGTTATATTTTTCGATGTTCCCTTATCTGGAACTACAAATTAGTACTCAAAAATACTCCTTCCTTATTCATTTACATTCTCTGGAATTGCATTGAAAATGGACCATTTCACAAAATGATGGACCAATGGCTCAAGAGAAAAAAATGAACCAAAACGGTAACCGTGTATGCAATCATATTTATCGATATGAATATCATTTTGCGAATTTTTATGAATGAATGTAAAACTAATAACATTCTAATTAAATTCTGCAATTTTCAAAGTAATATTTATAGTCAATGTGCAAATAAGACGTACTTTTTTAAATATATCTTATGTTTGATAATATAATATACTTTCATATTATGTATATACTAAATGCATAACATAATATCATAATATAATAAAAAACTTGATATATTACAATAGTAATTTATATAAATCGTACCACTCGTCATTTAAAACTTACATACAAATGTATATATGTATGTATACCCTCACCAGAGAATGTTAATATATAGAGAAGGCGCAAATGTTAAAAAGTACTAACTAACTTTTCACATGAGAGACGGGGAAAAGGATAATAGACACAAAGAATGTTATTACATGAATTATGCGCATGCTGATTTACATTTGCATATTACCAAAAATTCATAATTTTTGTAATTTAAAATAATCCTTCAAATTATATAAGAGGATTATTGGTTAAAGCCTCAGAATCTACAATAGAAAAGTGGCTAAAACGCAGACTTGTTCGATGAGATTGATTCTAAGGTGCTCAACAGCAAGAACCCGTTCAAGTGTCCCATTTGGCGAAACACTTCGGCAAAGTTTGATACACTGAAGGACAACCTGCAGTTACTTTTGCATATCGAGGTTCATACTCAATTAGTTTCACGTTTTATAATAACCATAACAGTAATGATGAATTTATCGACAGAAATATTTGCTAATCCCAAGATGTCAAATTTATATTGTTAGGAAAATTAAACCAAGACGCGCTAGAAAACATTTTTATAAAATTAAGGCTAGTCAGGGGATAAATACCTATCCATCGGCTTATGATATTCAATTAATAGTCGCTCGTCTTATCTCAATGAAATTGCGAAGACGATGACGACATGAATCTGGATTGGAATGTCTGCGAGGAAGATCATAACTCTCTCGATGATTCCGAGCAACATACCGTTGATGTAGTTGACATTTCTGAAGAGCACTTTGCAGAAACTGAAGAAAAAAGAGCTGTTGAAGGCTCAAGGAGATTTTAATAAGCATTTCGAGTTTTTAATCCGCTCCAAAAACTACAAAGATTGCACCCATCTGTGACTTATTAATCCGTCTGACAGAGTGTTTGAAATTTCTCGGATGCAGGTGAAGTGGTTTTAAAAATTATTTGGAAAATATCCGCATTTTTATGGAGTTCGAGAGCTCATCGAGGATGACATAGTTAATAGTACTAGAAACCTCTTCCTAAATGGTTTTTAGAAGCTGATGCAAGAAAATATTCAACGCCTAAAGATTCGTAATCTAAAAAAGTTAAATAAATAGAAAATAGGGACTATGTAGCACTTACTTTAAACTAAAATTCTATTGATTGAAGGCAATAAGTAAATAGTAAATACATATTTAATACAAATTTATTAAAACTTTATTAAGTTTTCTTCCCCATTTAGATGTTCTTCTATTTTAAGCTTTTCTTAATTTTTTTTCAGGGGTAAAAAAATAAGTTTAGTTTAGAAGTTTCAAGTAGTTTTGTTTGTAGTTATACATATATTTAAAATATAATATATATAGAAATTAATTATAATTAGTTTTAATAGTAGTGTAGTTTTTCTAGTTTTATTGCACAGGTGAATTATTGATTGAATCTATGTAAATATAAAAAATCGTGTGATAATTTGTGGTTGAAGAGGAGGCGAATTCTTAAATCGTGTGCAATTAAAAAAAATTTACTTTACAAAATTACTTATATACATTTGTTTTTTCCTTCAGTGTTTTCTATTTTTCCATTTCAGATTTTTATTTTCATTAAGAAATACGTATAAGTATTTTTAATTATTATTTCAATTAAATAATAAAATATAAATAAATAAAAAAAATCTATTTGCATTTAATTCGTATAATATTTGAGGATTTGATAATACATAGGTAAGTATATAATTTTTTGATTTTATCACCAGTTAGTGTTCACTTTTGGAGGGGGGGTTTTCTTTAAAGAGCTCTCCGTCAATCTTTGCTTCAGGCTACCAGATCAATGTAGCGTTTTTCAGGCGGAAGTGGCCGCGATCAAGGTGGCGGTAGAAGTACTGTTACGTAGTGTAGCTTCGTTTAAAGAGGTGAGCATTCACTCCGACAGCAGAGCGGCAATACAAGCCCTGAGTACGCGAACCGTGCATTCAAAGCTAGTCAAGGAGTGTCTGTCCTCGCTAGAATTAGCATCAGGCTACTTCAATATCAGGCTCGTTTGGGTGCCTGGTCACAGCGGAATCGCTGCGAAATTGCAAGGCCGATGAGTTGGCCAGGGGGGTCAGCCTTGCCCCGCTCACATCGGAATGGGATCGAGTTGGTTCTCCACTAACGTTTTGCATTCTGGCTCTGGACCAATGGACCTCGCATGCGCTTATCAGACGCTGGTCGACGACCAGCTCCTGCGTGACTGTGCGATCCTTCTGGCCGAGAGTGAATCGCTGGAGGTCGGGGGATCTTCTCGCCTTGAAAAAAGTTCACCTCGCCGCCATGGTAGGAGTTCTCACTGGGCACTGTCCAATGGGAACTCATGCGGTGCGGCTTAGAATACTATCCGATGGCAGTTGTCAAAGCTCTATGGAGGAGGGTGAAGTGGAAACATCCCGGCACTTTCTCCTCCATTGTCCGGCTTTTGCTAGGTTGAGATTGAAACATCTCGGCAATCACACTTTTGGCGGACCAGAAGATCTGGCCGAAACAGATATTGGCCGTCTCAACAAGTTTGTCATAGGCACAAAGCGCTTTGTCGACATGTAAGGGTCTATTGATCCGGCTCATAGGAGTTTTGGGTACCACAACGGACCGGCGTTTAAGCTGTCCAAGTGTGATCCTTCTTAGGATCGACCCTCTAACCTAACCTAACCTAACCTAGGGTTCACTTCGTTTAAACAAAGCAGCCAAAAATACAAGTACTTGTAGAAATACATACATAAATACGTGAATTTGCCACGGTCTGTTTGTAAGTACACATGTCATATGTTCTTCAATATGCCTTCTATTCAATATTACAACCAGAACAAATTCATTTATACATATATCTACATATGTACATAAATACGTGAATTTGCCGCAATCTATTTGTATGTAGACAAGTTATATGTTTTTCAATATGCCTTCTATTCAATATTACAACAAGAACAATTTCATCCATATATATATGTATCTACGCATTCATTCACAAAAATAAGCACAAACGCAAATTTAAATAACACCAAGAACAAATTCATTCATAAGAACGCGCGTATTCTACTTGTTGCCCAAAAGCTGCTTCTTCATGGTGATACTAAAAATCAGAAGTTAAAGAATTTTCTGATGTTCACTCCAGAAGAGAAAAATGGGAACTTGGCTCATTTCCGATTCAATTTTTTTGTTTTTTAATTTTCATATATTATCTAGATATGGTTTTAAATTATAAAATGTATGTTAAATTGCCTTTTATATGAAATCCCTTATTACTTCTATGAGTTCTAAGCACACTCCATATAGTGGTTTTGTATGTTTGCTAAATATCATAATTTCATTGATTTTCGATTTAGCCCATTTTATCTAAATTCAATGGCAAGAAAATGCAGTACTTCAAAAGAGCATAAGTCAATTGTCAATGACAAAGCACTGCAAAAAGGCAAAAGCATAGACGACACTGTCACAAAATTGTCTATTGGAACAAATTTTGTTAACTCCACGACGATTCGCACAATTCGGTGTCAATATGTATGCATATGTATGCGTTTCAACTGAGGACGCGTATTCTATTATTATGTTGTTTAAATTGTGCTGAAAAATACTGCATTAATGACTTTTTTTCGTAATATAATAATATATGCGTAAAAATATAAATACACATATATTTATACTTATTTAAATGTTTTTAAAACAAATCCGATTAATAAAAAAATATCTAAAATAATTATGTATCTCCCCCCTTACCGGCAATCGTTCAATTTGCTTCAACTTCTAGCTGTTCTCGCAAAAAGCAAAATGTGTAGACAAAAGTCATTGTTTTACGTGTATTTAAGTATATATGTGTGATTGTCAGCTATGATACATATGAAAATATTTTCTTGATATATTTTAATTATCTCAGGTAATTGAATTGGGAGGTGCTAAGATTCCTATTAATAAAATAAAATCAGCTTAACTCCCGCTTACGATCTAAGCCACCACAAAAGTGGGAACACGGTCGCTTTAGCCACATTTTTATTACTATACTATATGTTTAATAAGCATATTACTTACGCAACGCACATACAAAAGTTGGAAAAATTGCCCATTAAATATTTATTTCATTATGAATTCTGGAGTTTTTGCCAATAATTCTCCTTTTTAATTCAAAAGGTTTTTCATAAATATATATTTTGTTATATCATTGAAATTGAAAACATAAATCTAAATAGGTATGCACATCAATAATTCATTTAACAACATTCATTGTATCTATTTATAGCCTTTTCTCCGTTTCGCACATTGCGTGGTGTATTTCTCTATTTCGAAGTTATATTTTTCGATGTTCCCTCATGAAAAGTGTGGCAGCGAAGTTTGTTCCGAAATTGCTAAATTTTGAGCAAAAGCAATGTCGCATTAGTATTTCTCAGGAATTGATGAATTTATTCACATTTTTTATTCACCAGATTTGGATCCCTGCGACTTTTTCTTATTCCCAAAACTGAAGAAACCAATGGAAGGAAAGCGTTTTGTCACAATTGAAGAGATCAAGTCAGAATCGAAGAAGGAGCTGATGGTCATACGAAAAACGCATTTAAGAAGTGCTTCGAGGGCTGGGAAAAGCGTTGGCACATGTGTATTATATCCGAGGGGGATAACTTTGAAGAGGACAAAATAGATATTAATGAATAAAGAAACGCTTTTCAAAAAAATTCATAATTCACCTTTTTCTTTGAACACACCTTGAATATAATTTACTTACTTGTATTCAGTAAGCTATCATTACCTTACACAAGTCCAAAGGACGATAGTTTACGTACAAGCCTTAGAATAGAAAGATAGATTCTTGAATATTTTTCAGTGGCTTGCAAAAGTCTGCGTCGGTATGTAGGCATGCTCATACATAAACATACATATTTACGAGGGTTTGTTGGCAAAGCTGTTAGAGCGGCAAGGGAAGCGGTGACAATCGGCGATCGTTTGTTCGTTTTCTTCGGCACAGCTCAATTTTATACCAACAACACAATGTTGTGACGCTTTGTCGTCGCGTCAGTCCTTCGACACATTGACTCTTTGACATAAAAATAAAAAACATGAGCTGAGCATTAAATATAATGTTTTAAGTTATTTCATTACAATACATTTAAGGCTTTTATGGTCGAATATATTCCTTTTTATAGTAAAGTCAATGAAAAGGAATAAAAAACACGAAGGGATAAAAAGAAATTTTTAAAATATAAGATTACAGAGTCCACACTGGATATGTTTACTGTAGTGCTCATATGAAAAAACAAAATTGTTGGCCGTTAAAGCGAACCATTTTAGGCCGTACATCGAAAATGCGCCTTAATTCAAGAAGGCCGTTATAGCGAAATGCCGTATAACGAGCGGCCGTATAGCGAGATATGAGTGTACTTTGTTTCTATCTCATCGAATTTGAAAAAGAAGGGTCAGTCTTTCCATTGGTGGAAAATAATAAATCTGTTAGCTCAAGACTGAATGTACAACCTAGTCCACGAATATACAGATTGCCAAACCAATAATTAAAGCTGGTGATAAATTAGAATATAATGCAAGTGAGAAAGAATTCAGATGAATATCTCAGAAAAATATCTAATGAATATTCAAATGTGTTTAAAAGATATTCCCAACATGATGAAATTTAATTTCGTGATGATAGTTTTCTGGGAACAAGCCATACAAGATGAACTTAGCTCTCATTATCAATATAATGCTTTGTGTCTAGTTCCAAGGCCGAACAATAAAAACGATAGTAGATTGCAAGTGGGTAATTAGTATAAAACAATAAGAGTTTGGCAACTTGGTAATGTATAAAGCTTGTAGTGCGGGGTTTTACGCCAAAATATACGACTATGAGGAGACGTTTGCACCAGTTGCACGAATCTCAAGTTTCAGCTATCTTTTGGCACTTTCAAATCAATATATTTATTGTTCCATCATATGGACGCCAAAACCGAATTTTTGAATCGATCCCTAAAAGATGAAATTTACATGATGGTTCCAAATGGCAAACTCAGTACGTCACCGGTAATTATATGATGCAATTTTGTTTTTGTAATTGATTAATCTCTATTACTATCATTCTTGACTTTTGAGGTGGCGTGTTGAATATACAATATGTATATACTTATGTATTAGCAAAAGTCACAATGATATACATATCTAAGTATATACATTTATAAGATCAAAAGATCTACATAGATACATATATTATATATACCTTTTTGTTTTGCTCCGTGTGTTTATGCATATATGTATTTAATTGACTTGAGCTTTTATCTTTTCTGTGGAAACCTGAAAAAAAAAAATATTCACATAAAAGGAAATGCACTTACCTGTTCTAATATTAAAGAAAAATATCAAGTTCGGAGAGTTATTTCTACAAATATATTTATGTTCATGTTTATGTAGTGACGTTTGTAGAATTTATGACATTTATTAACTTTAATTTGATATTGCTTATCGTTAGACTTTCATACCAATTTGAAAAATATAGTTCATGAGCCTTACATATTTTATTATTTTAGTTTACTTTCAGAAACCTTGCGAACATTAATATTTTATTAAAACATGAAATATCCGTTAAATGTATCTAATACTTTCAATATTTATGAAATTGTATATTGTAATAATACCAGTCACAGATTGCAAATTATGGTTTGAGCTTGGAAAAAAAAAACGCTGTGACAATGTTAATGAATTTATTGTCATTCTGGTCAATAATCATATTTTAATCATTTAGATAGCAAAAACATAGAAAATATGTTAATGATGAGCCTGTTCGTTTTTTCTAATTCTTTTCCACAAGTGCAAATGTGGAGTTGCCCAGCTAATAGTATCATCGTAAAAGTACGAAAGAATAGTTTTTAAATCTAGTAATACTTTCGTCATTGCGAAATTATTTGGAGTACAAAACAGAAGAAAATACCAATTTTTTAAAAGAATGGAGACATTTCTTTTTGGTTGTTTTACTATGGTTACATATTGATTGGTCATATCTGGGAAAATGTGAAATATTCATATTATAGTCTTCCGAGTCTAAGCTCTTTTCTATCGAACTTTAATTTTAAAACGGGATAAGGGCTAAATTTTACTACTAAGACGTATATCATATTTGAGTTAGTATATATACAAATTTATTGGTATATAATACTTGCAGTGGAACCACTTTTTAAAATATAGCTATGTGCCTAGGTATCTAGAGCAGCTATGATCAACGCCAACGTTACAGTTTTGAGTTTTATTCTGATTTTTCTGTATTTAAATTAAAAAGCCAAACAATTAGATAACTATTTAAATATATTTTTTTGTGTTTTTATAAATCCGCCGGTTTTCGCACTGTCAATAATAAATAAAGTGACTTAAATTTGTTAACTGACAATTAATTTTTTTTGTAATTTTCAATGGTGAATTAATACTCCGAGGCATATGATCACAAAACATTTCAAAAATACCTTTAAATTTGGACGGATTTATGATCAACGGAAAAATGTTGCAGTTTTACAAAAAACTAAAGCTATTACTCATTTTGCCTTTTAAATTTTAATATCAGCGAAAAAAACTAAGCTTTACATTACGTATACATACATTGATACCTATTTAACATATTGTAATTATCTCGATGTTATGCAATCGCAAAATATATCTTTATAATATATAGTTATAATATTATACTAAAGGCTTTTAATTAAATGTATAATTTTTATGCTCATTGGAACTTTTGCTGTGAAAAATGTTTACAATTTTACATTTTTTATTTTGTTTTTAATTCTACTCTTTTGGAATCATTATTTTCTTCATACGCGGCTGTCGTTGAATGTTTAACTGATTCATTTGTTATTAAGTATTCTTAATAATTTTTACATATTTAAGTTACAATTATTGCTGTGTGCCAATTGATAAAAAAGGTAAAAATTCTATATAGATGGATGTGAAATTTTGATTTTTTTTGTAAGGAGTATATGTCAAGATCTGGGCATATACTCGTAAGCAATAAAATATAATGTTGTTACTTCGCAAATTCATTTAGTTGTATTATTCTTTATTCTATTCAAAGAAACCCACGTATAAACGCTTCGCCAAAAAAGAACAGTAGAAAAATCCATACAGAATTCAACGAATAGAGCTTAATTAAATTGAATTTGAAAACGTTTATAATTAAAAATTATACGTATTATTGTTGAAAATTAAGATTGATCTACCCTCTTTTATTATCTCAAATTTTATCTACTATCAACTTTAAAAATTACTCATTTGTTACAAACTTGAATAAAAAATTATTAATATAAAAAATTCAGCATCTTATACATATATTATGTTTATTTGTGCTTAATAGCAAATCTAAAAAAATGTGTAACAATAATTTTAAAATTTTAAAGTAATCTTCAAATGTTAACACCATGGATTCTTACACCGGAAATTACGTTTTCGTTTCCATTCATACAATATCTTGGCCACAGCAACGCATGGGCGGGGTCTTCGAGAACATAACATAATCTGAAAATTTGTATACCCTAAACAGGGTATATTAAATTTGCCACCCAGACGGAAACCCTATAATATACATACATAAATGATTAGCATGATTAGCTGAATTGATTTAGCCATGTCCGCGTGTCTGTCTGTTTGTATATACGCGAACTAGTCCCTCAGTAGCTATCGATATGAAATTTTGTCGGAACGGCCGATATCGGACCACCATAGCATATAGCTGATATACAAACTGAACAATCGGAATTTACATGGATTATGGTCTAATGTAATCTCCGAAGAAATTGTTTAGATTTAGATTTTAGCTAATAGCTGCCATATTAACTGAACGATCGGAGTAAAGTGCTTGTGTGGAAAACTTTTTTATTCGACGAGGTATCTTCACAAAATTAGATGGGATCAAGTTCTTAGTATTTGTGAAGGGTATTATAGCTTTGGTGCAACCGAAGTTAACGTTTTTCATGTTTTATAAACAATCAACTTATAAGAAATGCACCGTTCAGGTGCGATTAATAGCTACTACGTACACCTGCAAAGTATCGATACGGTATGACCACAGTATTTATAAATCGTCGGTATGGAACGTCAAAAAAATTTTCAAAATAATGCCCAAACCGGTTTTGTGTGGGCGAGGCGACGACGAGGAAAGACGAACGGACCTTTCTCTCTTTGTGTTCGTGTTCCTAACAGTTCACTGCTACGCTTCAGCATTCTTTTTCATTTTGAAATTCTTTATAGCAATAGCGCTCGGTTTCAAATGAATATATACGATTTGTTAGGAAATTTGAATTTTTTGTATGTAAAATGCAAATAAGTGTGCACAGAATAATAGAAAAATTTGTGAATAAGGATAAAATTAAGATTAATATTAATAATTTTACTAGATATAATTTAAATTTTTAATAAGATTTAGCTGAATTCAATGTAATATTATATACATAAATGAATTCTAATAAAAATTGAGTTACTTTTACTTTTTTATATTTACATAAAATATTCAGATGCTTTCATATTTATTTCTTTAAACCAGAAAAGATTTAGTTCAATATCATTTTATTTAAAACAAGAGTTGTAATTAATCTATGAACGTTTAATAAATGGAAAAAATATGGAGTAAAAAAAGTATGGGTTTTTAATATTTTCCTAAAAATTAGGATCCTGTCATCAATTTGGCCTTGAAAATATTAGTAGCGGGAATTCAATACATTCTGCTGGATTAGGGAATTCCCGAATTAAGTATTTCTTTGAAACTATTAAGCGGGTATTATGCATATTGTTCTACCACAATAATTCTTTGTAAGCAAAATGTGAGACCAACATACAAACATACGCTGTGTCGCGTAGCCGAACCGAATAAACATTTGCGAAAATTTTATGAAAAGGAATGACAGAAAAACTCGACTCGAGTTGCTGGACTCTTTTCGCTAGTGTGAACGCCCAGAGTGATACCAAAAGAGAATTTGCCGATAATGAGCGGCAAAAGAGTCCCCTTGTGAACGCAGTATAATTTGACCTTTGAACAGTTTTACAGCAAAATTTACTTTCGGAATAAGCTGTTTTGTTCTTCCGAGCGTATAATGAAGAAATATGTTAAAATTAAAACCAAATAATTTAATTATAAATAATTTCTCCCGTTTCATCGAAAACACAGCCTCAACATCATTAAAATATATCAGAACAATATATTATATTCTTTCCATCATAAGTACATTATTTGCCATAATCTCTGAATTTAATGCAAATTTAGTATAAATTAATAAAAAAAAACTAATAATAAGCTTTACAATCTCACTTCGTCATCGTTGCATATGGAAATGTTAAAAAGCATCAACTTTTTGACATTTCAAAACATGATGCAATGTCAAAAATATTTCGGATGCATTACAGAACATAAAACTTTGTTCTTATACATTGCAATTGCCGTTTTCGAAGTCGGTCAACATTAGCAAACATTTTAAATTCATAAGAAATATTTCACAACAAACAATTATGGAAATGTGTAGATATTAGTTGAATAAATCATTTTTAAAATGTGTTTAAAAAAGCAGCAGTTTATTGGAGATACATTTTGATAAATTATTAAATTGGAAACATGCATAACCAAATAAAATATGAAATATAAAATAGCTTCCATTTAAAATATTTAGCGAATTCATATTCATATCTTCACAAATAAAAAGTTTCCACACAAGAACTTGATTTTGATCGTTCAATTTGTATTGCACTTATGTATGTGCTATAATGGTCTGATCTGAAATTTTCATTCGGAGATTGTAGTCTTGGATAATTTCAAAATTGTCAAATTTCTGGTATAATAAAAAAGTTTTCCATACAAGGACTTCATTTGATTGTTCAGTGTGGTCTGAGCTGAACAATTTCTTCGGATATTGTACCGTTGCTTTGGTCAATAATCCATTCCAAAAATTCGTGAAGATATCTCGTCATTCCATGCAAGGACTCGATTTTGATCGTTCAGTTTTTATAGCAGCAGTAAGCTGTAGTGGTCCGATATTAGCGGTTCCGAATGAGCATCTTCTTGATGAGAAAAGAACGTGTGCAAAATTTCAAAGCGATATCTCGAACGGGAAGTCAATTTGGCAGAAATATTGGTTGAACAATCATTTAAAGGTATGTATGTGAGAATGGAAATATATGGGAAAATGTATGATATCTTTTGAATTTTGGAACAAAATATGTTTTCAATATACAAATTATAAAATCTAATTTTCAACTTTAATATGTAAATGTGTTTACATTTATTTTCTAAAGACTCCATTTTCTGAAGTAACCAATTTTAAAAATGTAGAAGACTGTTTAAATGACTATAAACTCCCCTTCCAACTACACCGCTTCTTCAGGGTAAATAATGTCACACCCTAATACAACACACCACACCTTGGAACACAACACGCACTCACAACATAAACGACCACACTGCACACGATGTCAGCACAGAAGTTACCACCATACACGATGACACCCCACACAATCAACAAAAAGAGGGATTGGATCTTCAATTCAACGCATTCGAATTAATTCCGATCTCTTTGCGCAACGTAAATGTATGAAATCGCTATCTCCGCTACCAACCGTCAAAACTTTCTGAGTTTAAAATCGTAGTATTAATTTTTATCAAAAAAGTGTTAAATCAATAAAAAACTTGTGAAACATTCAATAAAAAAAAAATAAAGAATATTTCAATTTAAACCTTAAAAAGGCGTTTGTGAAAGAAACGGGAAGTAATAATGTCAATGTTGAGTGCTAACATTATAGCATAAGTAGTCAAAGACCACAGTAATTAACCTTATTGAGTAAATGAAAACGTGTTTTTCTACCACTAAAAATAATAATTTTCTCATATGTAAAAGTATAAAATCTATTATTTTTTTAATTCAACTGATTACGAATTCACAAATTTTTGATGCTTGATAATAAGTTTTGTCAAAGAAAGTAAGTATTCAATGCAAAATTATTTTAGTATGCTCTAAAAGCAGATATTATTAACGTAAATTTTTTTTGATATATTTGATATACCATAATAATACAACATTTTATCCTCCTTGCACTTTTGCCATGTCCATTTTATTGGTATTTTTAAATTTGAGCTGCCCGCGCTCTTCGGCTCGCACCGCACTCGAATACGTTGATCTACCGGCCCATTCACATTCAACTTTAATTGCTTTACATGACAGTTTATACTTAAACAAGAAGCGTAAAAAATAAAGGGTATGCCACAATGAACGCTTTGCTTTCAGTATATCTGTCTTATAAAAATGGCGACAGTTCCGTTGGCAAAGCGTAAAAAGATGAGAGGCTCGTTGTTGAATTTTGCTTGGCTTCGCGTCGAAAACTTTTTATGTGAACGTATTCATACAAAAGCGTACATCGAACTTTTCTGGTAAAACATATGATTGACGTAAAGCGAAGCAAAAGTTCTATATGAATTGGCTATAAGGGTAGCATGCATAAGTTAATTCGACTTATGACCGATTTACATACAAATTTCCTTGCTTTGCTTGACATTTCATGCTTTAATTACAAATCGAAGAAAGCAAAGTGTATGTAAGAATAAACGCTTTGCTTTTCGTGTTTCTCTCTAATAAAAGTGGTGCCTATTGCTTGGCAAAGCGTAAAAAGATGAAAGCTGCCCAATATTTTGCTTTGCTTCGCCTCGATACTCATACAAAAGCATACATTGAATTTATCTGTCAGGGCAAATGTCTGAAGTTGCGGATGTTCGGGCAAGTGTTAATGGAAAAAATTGTAAGTTTAATTTAAAAGGTATTGAGTATCTACAACTCGATCACAACTGATGGCGGACTAAATAAACAACACTACTAAAAAGTGAATTCTGAAACTTCGAAATGCGAAGGATGGATAATTTTTTACTCACTTTATTCCTAGTATACGTGAACTACGTTTGTTTTTACGGATTGTCTAAACTTAGTTAATCTCTTATAAACTATTGATAGCAACCACGCTCATTCCCATATTACAAAGGTATTTTCAATTATTTTTGATTTGATTAAATCAAAGTTTTATATTTGTTTCGTGAAAAGTTTGAAATTTGCTGAATTACTTATTGAGTTTTTAGGATTTCACCGGAAATATTACTAAAATTGCACATAATTCGGTAAGTTTAGAGGTTTTATTAACGATATTATATCACATAAATAATAATTTCCGATAATAAAAACACAAAAATTTTAAGTTGCGCGTTGTATGGATAGTATAAAAATTCAAATTGGTTTGTGATGTCGCGGATATATAATGTATGTACTCATTTTTATACATAACATCATATGGATGTGTTTCTTAAAGTAGTTAATGTATAAAATATGTATAGTATTTAATCCAAGGGATACTTACTCACACAACTTCTCTTTAAATATAATATTTGGAATACTTATACATACATAAATTAAAAAATTAATTCGTCTTAAAGTGACGTACATATTTGATTAACAGTTTACATGTTTGATTACGAATTCTTCAAAGTAGTATTAGTATTATCTATATTTATATATATATTCTAATCCATATTTATAAAATAGATATTTTTGTATATACAAGTAATTAACTATATTATTACTAGGACACCAAACAGATAAACCATTTGGACTTTAGTTTTCACCATAGTGAGAGAGAAACTCAGATAATATTACTATTGGAGAAAGGTGTAGATAATATTAGAAAGCAACTTTGTGTTTTAAATTATGACAAATAAATATCGAAAAAATTATGAATACACATATATGGTATGTAGATTGTATACGTAATGGAAGTATAGGAGCATACAATATATAATATTAATAACGTTATTTACATATATTCACAATTTAAGTTTCGCTTTATTGTAAATATAAATATAGAATAAAATAATATTGTTAAAAGCTTAGTAGTTCGATAATTCAGCTGAAAAAGGCGACTTTCTGCATTATTTTGAGGTATATATATTCGTGCAGTACCGCACTGACACTGACATCTAATGAATTAGGTACCTATACTGGGTACGTCTGTAAATTTTCAAATAGTATTTTGGTATACACATATATAATTCAGACAATGATTCAAATTCAAAAGACTGAATTAAAAATATTACCCTAGCTAGTAGAGATAATGAGACGATGCCTGAGCTCTGTATTGTTTTGGGGTAAGTTTAATCAACTTTGGATTAAAAGCGCCAAGAGCAGCTTCATTGGTAGAAGATGGCGGTGGCGGTACTGTATTGGCGCGAAAACGTGATCGCAAGAAACTTTGCATGGAACGGAGACGTATAATCGGTGCACAGGGAGACTGCCTAAGTGAGTTGTGGTTGAGAATCCAGTAAATAAGAGGACTAATGGTAGAATACGTATAACCTATAAAAGAAGAAAAAATACGTTTGTTATAATGAATAGATTTTGGAGTTTTGCAAGTATTCAAATTTTAACACTGACCATATGGTTATTCAAACATAAAATTAATTATACAAAAATAGCCAATTTTTTTAAGAATTCTTAAAAAATAGGAAATAAATCCGTAAATGGTTCAAATAGTGAAAATCGTCGTAATTAATACTGCAATATCGGTTTACAACCCAACTTCAATTGATATTGAAATAACTAAACTCTTTTTAGCATTTTGAATTACAACTACTTTCAGGTGAAGTTGTATTGATGTTGCAACTGTTTATTTGGAAGACGAAAAATTAATCCAATCTAAATTGTATTGTATATTGTAATGGGGAGTGAATAATATTTATATGGGAATTGCTTTTTATTTATACAACTTAAATATTTGCTTAAAATTCATTGAATTGTTATCAGATATGTAAAATTTTAACTAAGGTAGAATGAAGTGGTTAACGGTAACAGAGGCATAAAAAATACAGGTAATTATGCCAACATCTGAATGTATAATGTACATAGGACAAACTTATATTGTAGTGTTACTGCACAATGGAAAAAATAATTATAGACAAATTCCTGATAAATTTGTACCAATTTTTTTTTATTTATTGTATCGATTATAGATATCGCGTTTAGTATTACATCTACGTTGAAAGCATTGCGTGAATAATAAATTCAAAAACACATTCGATTTGAAAAAGTCATGGTCGGTATAAAGAGAACAGAGAGTATCAAAATTGATATCTTTAGCTCTAAATAAACAGAATGTCAAATTGAACAATTTAAAAAAAAATATTTTTTAAGAAATTAAAAAGAAACCAATTGCTTTACAGTTTTTTTTGAATTTTTGTTAATCATTCTTATTCGAACAATAAAATAATCTCAAATACATAAATCTACGACCTTGAGGCGACCAAATGGCCAGATAATTCAAATATTATGCGAATGCGTATGTATTACACAAAATTTTTGCAACTCAACCCATGAGGCTAAATTTAATATATTGAGTATATGAGGAAAAGGCCAATAAAATAATCGGCAAAATTTATATTAGGGATGTGAGATTTAGACCAATTTCATTCATACTCAGCGTTAAACCTTATTACGGTAAAACAAATGTCCACTTAATTTCAAAAAATTTTCGCACATATTAACCAACACAAAAGGTTTAAAGTTTGAAATTATTATATCGGTGGTTCATTGATAATGATGGGCGAAATCAAAATATGGAGGGGAGTCTGTGGTTTGAAAAATGTTAAAAGGGGAGTCTGGCCCCTCCTTTTAATTTGTGTAATGTACATATGTATATCACTTACCATTGAAGGTGAATTAACTTGCCGAGAACAAGTCTTTCTAGCTCCTTATGCACTGGAAAAAGATGAAATGAGATAATAACAACGCCCATAAATAACGGTTATGTTGAAATCTGCGAAAAGTGCGATAAGTCACTAAAACATCAGAAGCATTAAATTCACAGCCAAGGTGATGATTAAGGGCTTTATAGGAATTATTTTGCTACTGTGTGAAAACAGCCGAAATCGGATTATAGATTCTTTCACTTTGCAGAATAAAAGTCAAAATCCAATGAAGACATTAGATTAAAACAAATAGTGTGGTCAAGATATACCATATCTTAGCAACCACCGAAATCAAACTATACATAAACATTTCCAAGCCAAATAACGAATATGTGGACCCCAGAGCCTATGACAAGCTTTGTACAGAATAAATCGGTAAATCTGTGAGATATAGTTTTGATATTTAGAGAGAATTTTTCCTTTATACTAACGTGTAATGTAGTGTGAAAGATATAATTGTAATATGATAGTAATATTTTCATGCTTTCGTCGAATAATGAATGTTGAATTCTTTCGCTACATAGGAGTATTTTAATATAAAGTTTTGCAGCACCTGAAAGTATTTCCCCGCTTTTTATTATTCCAAATTACGAGGAAATATGTTGAAATGTTCGGTTGCACCCGAACCTTCGGCCTTCTTTACTTGTTAAATATACTCAGAACAGGGTATATTAAGTTTGCCACGAAGTTGCGTGACGAGCTGAGACCAGTGGCGAATTTACCAGCACACTGACTAGGGTGAGGTCTAGTGGCAGATTTCGCTCATAAACTTTTAATTTCTGTTTAGACTTAAACAAATTTGACAGAAATTCAAATATTTAACAAAATTGAAATATAGTGCTAGTGCATTTCGATATGATTTCCTATGTACTTATACATATGTTGTGTCAAGGTATTGAGTTCGACAGAAAGAAAAGAAAAAGAAAATAGACATAGAGGCGGCGATACAAACGAGATTACGTCGTATGTGATGATTTCGTCCCTCAATTTTTGCTCCTGTATTGATTTTAATATTATTTTCAAAGTACAAGGAACAGTCATCTATAACCCTAACAGTTGAAGATATGTCTCAGAATCCGAAATAATCCTTCGCTATGAAAATAATCAAAGATATAACACGGTCCCTTTGTTCTTAACGACACTAACCATACGTGCAAAGTTGATGTAACAAGGCCGATGGAGTTTGGAATTTTATTGAGAGAAAATGTAATGTACATGTTTGAGTACTTATCAAAATTTAGAGGTGGAAAAGTTGGAGGCAGATCTGTAAATCCGCTACTGGCTGAGTCGTTTTAGATATGTCCCTTTTAAGTATAAGAAGTACACCCGTGAAGAATATTATAGCTTAAATTTTATAGTAAAAGTTTTTTGTTTTTTGGTTTTTAAATAGTTTATAGTATTTGGAAAGAGGCTTTATGACGATTTAAGAGAAAAATCGACAGGGGTCATACATTTTTTTAATAAGATGATATATTCATAAGTATAAGAATCAATAAATAAAGTCAACGACGATGCAGAATTATTGAAACGTGTTATAACAGGTGACGAAACATGCGTTTATGGATATAACGTTGAAACAAAGACTCTATCGTCTCCATTTTATCCATATAAGCATCTGCTTACTTTCCAACCCCGCGAAATTTTAAAATTCCCTTTATTTTTGAAGTGAAACTTCTTTGCGCTTGTTGGGCTGTATTTCCAGTATCGAATGAAACAAAAAAGCGACAGGAAATTTTAATGTTAATTCAGAAAATGTTAATATTGTAAATAAAGAAGGCGCAAATATTAGCTGTGTAAAATGTAAATTATTAAAAGGGAACATCGAAAATGCGCAAATTCGAAAATTACATTACACCACGTCAAAAAGGAGGCCTCCCCTCTTTTCAAGCGAACTCAACAAACTACACCACTCTAAGAAGGTACCAAGCAAATTTTCACCACCTTATAAAGGAACGGCTAATATATGTATGCTCAGATGTTCTTTGGGATGCATATTAAAGCAAATTAGAATAACAAAAAGAAATAATAAATTTTAAAGAACATTTATGTAATGAGGGAAAAGCTAAAATAAATGTAATAAAAAAGGATTATAAAAATTAAAAAAGGAATAAAACAACACCTGTGATAGGATTTGAACTCAGGCAATATGTAAATTTGCAATAAGGAGCTGTGCTATACAAACAGCACCACGAACACTACACATTTAATTTGGTCTAATCTGTGAATTCTAACAGCAATCGTCGTTTACTTGTTTGAAATGACTAATTTGTATGTATATATTTTATTCGCATGTCTAAATATATTTGCATATACTTATGTACACATATGTACATACGTATGTATGTCCCTCAATATGCTATTTGTAAAAAATTTAGCATTGGCGCAAGCGACAAAAAAATCGCAGACTATCATCGATCAATAAGGTTCGAGCAAGCTCGCGCTATATTTTTTAAACGCCAACAAATTCATTCATAAGGATTGCACGTATGCTCCAAAATGAAGTGCGGTCGTTTATAACTCTGCACTGTGTTCTTTTTTCTGTGCGCCTGGTCAACCAAATTTGGTTTACATATGGAATTCCTACCACAAATGCTCGAAAATGAAGAAAATTGCACGAAATGAATGAAATTGAATTTGAACGTTATTATTATTATATATATCATTAGCGATTTAAAATTTTTATTTACATTTATTTCATATTATGCAATATACATATATGACATTATATTATAAAATTTATATAAAATTGGCATTCCTATGAAATCTTTACTTACTTTTATATGTTCTAAGCACACTCCTTATAGTACTTTTATAATATTACTTATTAGCTTTATTTCATAGTTTTTCGTTTAGCCCATTTTATCTAAATAAGACGCTATGAAACTGCAGCCCAATCGGCAGTCGTAGTATTTCAAAAGAGCATATTTAAATTTTCAATTGCAAAGCAATGCAAAAATGACAAACGCGACAACATAGCCGACCGACATTGTCGCAAAATTGTGGATTCAAACAAATTTTGTCAACTCCGCGACGATGCGCAAAATTCGCCGTCAATATGTATGCCAGCTCTTATATATGTATGTTTGTCGGCAACGTTGTCATTTGATTTTTTTCAATGTTTTGTCAGAACTCAATTTTTTGCTGTGCCCCGTCTCCGTGAGAACTCGCCGTTACTTCCATAGCGTGTCACCATGGACAGAGGCGTTTCAACGGAGGATTTATATCATATTATTATATTGCTTAATTTGTATAGAAAAATACTGATATCATAGGGTTTATTTACAAAATATTAAAATATTTACGTAAAAATTTAAATACACATAAATTCATACTTATTTAAACGTGTTTAAAATAAACTCGTTTAATAAAATTATATCTGAAGTAATTATGTGGTAGTGCCCTTTCTTGATTGCGATCGTTCAATTTGCACATATGGATATGAATTTACAAAAAATTAACTGGTTGGCTGTGAATGCTGCTTCAGTTGGAGATATTTGTGCGGCCAAATGTGTCATAGAAAGCAGACAGAGTGTGGCAATGATTGTTCTTTACATCACTCCGAACCAGAGAATAATAAAAATCAGTCATAGAGCATTATTGGCATATACTCCCTCTAGTGCAGCAGAATTCGGAGAAGAATTGCACACTATGCCAATGATTTTAAGCGGTGATTTAATTTAAAAATGAATAATAGCCCCAAAGACTTAACAACTAGATCAGGCACGACATTCTCAAGATATTTACATAATTACAATAACAAACCAATTATATCTTTTCTTGAACGTGAAAGTATGGAAGTGAATGAATAGATTTTTTATAAATGGAACATCAACTATCTTTTTTCATTAATCTAACTTCCTTATAAAATCCAGAATAATGAATAGTGGTTTCTGTTATCGGGGAAATATTTCTATCTCATAAAACTTGCTGGTTAGGGTGAGTATTTTCATTTCAAATGCCCATCGAGATCCACGAAGTTTCACTTCCACCGCCTAGCTTTCTAGACTGTTTGGTTTTTGTTTGGTTTTGTTATTCGCTAAGAAATAAGTGTGTACATCAAACTAGTGCGATTCGATACGGTCGAAAACGTGGCATGATGACATATGCACATGAGTAGAACATTTAAACAATAATAAACTCAAAATTATGTTTTTGGTTTTACCTCACACTCAATTGGACGTTATCACAGCCAGGCATATGATATTATACAAATTTTCAATACTCACCTAGTAGCAAATGAAAGTACTTGGAAGTCTTAGAGCAATAATGCTTATAACCAAAGCTTGTGTAAAATATGCAAAAGACGTGGGGCGCCCAACATAAAATAAATATGATTGCTGATGCTATGAGAACGTTGGCTAGGCGTCTCCTTGAGTGAAGAGTTGAAGTTCGTGGCAATGGTATACCGGGTGCAGCTGGACCATGCAAACATGTTTTATGGTTAATACGTTGACGTTGAGAATGTGCTCGAACTTCACGCATTGCTCTGCAAAAGTTTAAACAATACAATTATTTATTGGCATAAGTACTTAGATGTATTACTAATGCCCTTTCAATTGGTTCAGATAATTTAAGTTAAGGTTCATACGGTACGTGTAAAAAAGACAAAACAAAAGATTTTTTTTATATAAATACTGATAAAAAACAATTATGTTACTACAAAATAAATCAGTTATTTTGTAAAATAATGAAACCAAAAATTAAACAGTTTTTCAGAGAATATTTAATCCTACCTCGTAATTATATAGTTGTCATAAGTTAAAATAGCCTCGAGATTCTTACAATGTTTCAACAATTCATCTTTTGGAAGTTTTTGGGCATATATGTTATACAAAAAAGCAAAATGTTTACTGAGCTCAGAAATCTGGGAAAATCTTTAATAATAATATAAGTAAATTTTGCCGCCCCTAATTTTTTGCCGCTCTGGGCAAATGCTCGGCTTACTCCCCCTTAGATCGGGCCCTTTATGTATGTATATAAAATATAGGAGTGTGTAAACGTTCACTTAAAAAAATCTCGATTAGTTTTAGGCAGTACAAACAACCTTTAGGTGAATAATACTACTATGCTCTGTAGCAACATGTTGCCAGGGTATAGAAATAGTTTAGTAAATCACAGTTAAACCAGACAACTTAAAACAATAAGTTCTCTGGTTAAACAAAATATCGTAGATACAACATTTATTTCAGAAGTTTGAGACCTCGGTTGTAGTAAGAGTTGTTGAAAATGTTTAGGAGGCCGAAATTCAAGTGTTTTTTGTGATTTTTTTTAACTGAGAAGGAATCGTTTAAATTTTCAGGGTAGTTTATTCCTATTTTAAACTACACTTTTAAATTTTTCGATGCCATTTCCGTTGGAAGTAGTGGAGTTAGAGGGTGGTGTCCATTGACGATCGCCATCAGAATTGACTGCTGGCGGGTCATCTGGAGGTCACAGTTTTGATCTGAAATCATACATTTTTTTTGTCTTTCGTTAGTTACATATTTTCTTAGAATATGAATCAAACTCTGGCCAAAAGAGTTGAAATTTAAACATTTGGAGGTGTTTGAAAAAAATGTTATGTTTTATATAATTTTTGTTCACCTTTTTTACATAAAAAAAATATATTTTACTTAATAATATCATTTCAGAGTGTTGTTCATATTTTTCGGACTTAAATAAAAGACATTCACACACATCTTCAGATCGATTCGTCAATAACTTTTCGAGCTAGAATTCCCGCAAGTTGAAAAAAAGTCTTTTCGAAAAAACGCACTTGAAAAAAAAGTGCGCTTCGGCACTGAATCGACCGGTGTTTACCTTTGTGCTCATATTATCGGAACTAATTGGAATAAAAAAAAATCGATTTTTTTGAATCATCTAAACTGGTTGCCCCCCTTAAAAGGTCTTGGCTTTACACAGTCTTCTTGTTAATTTTGTGAGACGAAATGGCACTGAAGAGTCATTCGCAATACGGCCCTAAATATATAAAATTATAGGAGTAGAAGGTTACGGTGATAAAAATCGTACGCCTAGAATAGGTACTAGCAAAATGACTCTAATTCTAGGTATTGCATGTTATGGCTCTAATCTTTTATTGCTTATGGGGCATGTTGTTGAGACCACCACCCAAATACAAAACATCGGTCTCATACCTTGTCAATTTATTTTAAACCAAGGATTAAATTTTTTCTATTTGTCGAGGATTCTAGAAGTGTCCGAAGAGTGATCATATTTTCAGATGAGTGGCAAGGATATATTATTTCGATAGCCCTCACCTCTGAAAAAGCACTAGGAACTGTTTATAAATGTCAATTTTGTGATTGTATTTAAAAAAGTGTTGCTTAATAAAAAATACAAGATCGTGCGTTTTACTGACCGCAATTTTCTCGATAATAGCGGAAATTGTTGTCTTCTCCTGGACCTTTTTCCTACCTACATGAAGAAGTGGATGAAATGAAACACTTTCTACGGCATGAAAAAAGAAACACTTTCTACGGCATACTTGACAGCGTTTTCTGTGGAATGAAGAGAAGATTCTCCGCATTGAGTGACATAAACGAATCGTTCTGGCAGTTCCATTTTATTAAATAAGATAAAAGCTTCAAAAAATGTTGCAAAAAAGTATTCCGTTGATGTATCTGATAAGTTGTCCAATGAAGCTATTCACCTCAGACACGTTTACGATACAAATTTTGAAAACTGTCTTACTCCATACATTTTATTGAATGCTATTAATGCTTGAAAATTAGGAAAACTTTTCTAAATATTTGCATCGCTTTGAAAACATTTTGCACTTTACCCGTTTCTGTTTCAAAAAGTTGGATTTCTAGACTATTATCGCCCATTCGCAGCTGCCAATGCTCGCAAACCCCACTTATATGTTCCATATAAATGAAGATTGGAGGTTTTTAAACTGCATGTCCAAAAACTTAATCTTAATAGGCAATAGAATTCAAAAGAACTGTTTTTTCAATAATTAGATAAATAAATGTTTGAATAAGAAATCTCTTCTTATTAACTGTCAAGTCTAGCTTTACCTATATTAATTTATTTCGGTATAATCTGGAAAATTTTTTTGACTAAAAGTCTATGTATGTAATGATTTATACATTATTGATTTTCAAAATAGTACAAAACAAATTTGTTCCACCCAACATCAATAAAAAAGCAAATTTAATACAGATGTGGGGATAGTCGTCGTATTTGACTTATTTTTCAAAAACATTGAAGTAGCAAGTGGGAAGCTAGTTAATAAAATTTATAAAGTATTAAAAAAATTCGTGTAGGAAGAAGATAGAGTAGAGAGTTTAACACATCTTCAAATCTCACAGAAGCATATGTGTGCAAGCTTTATATTTTGATTTTTTCCCATACACATACGTACATATGTATGTAGATACATACATGGATTTTTAGCTCTTTTCAGAACTCTTATTTTCTTTTCAGCTTTTTTGCAATAAGTTACAGCCTTTAATAAAAGATTATTACTTAAAATTGGGTTTAGTTGCTTTATTTTCTATGTTTGTCAATTTTTAAATAAATGCGCTAGAAACAAAAAATTTTGCACCCGAGATGGTACGAGAGAGCTTTATACGAGCCAGTCTCAAATTTGGACGATAGGCGTGGCACGGCCCACATTTAGGTGAAAACCCATATTTCAGGAGTTACTCGACCGACTTCTACCGAATTCGGTAGGCCCACGCCTACTACAATTTTAAATTCCACCTAATTCTTTCACTCTTCAATACAAAAATCAAGAATCAATCAATGTATCTGGATAAAACTTTACACGAATAGTACCATCGAGGTGTGCCACCTTATGACCAAAAATTGTCCAAATCGGACAAAAACTATTCAAGCCCCAAGACACAGAATATGTGAATCCCAGTTCATATTGGGAACTTTTTTTTCGAAAATATCGGCCAATCTGTGAGATATATATGTTATAGAAATTCGGAAAGAATCCTTTTCTGATAATAGTATGCCTGTATGTAAAAAAAAACTATTCAAGCCCCCAGATACCGAATATGTGGATCCCAGTTTCTATTAGAAACTTTTTGTCAAAAATATCAGTCAATCTGTGAGATATGTATGTTATAGAAATTCGGTTGAATCGGATTAATAATTTATTTAGCCCCATATTCCTAATGGAAAGATTTTCGAACTTCCGGCTGACTTTATACCGCATATATCGGCAAATAAGTATGTAAATTATCTTAATAAAATTGAGAGAGTATGTTTTTCTCCTTATATATTGGTGATGGTATGTGAGGTACCTAAATGAAACATAGAGAGCATTTTTTTCTGTTAATAATATGTAGTAATTCCAAAATTAGAAAAAATTGGGTCAATCTTCCCCTATCTCCCATATACATAATATAAATAAAACTTAAGCAAAATTAACTGAACGCAAAATATTTTATATACTATAGTTTAATGCCGAAAATATGTGATATTGGTCCACGAGTTACCCAAACTCCCATATAATATATACACATAATGATTTTCGCTATTCTAACGAACCTTATGCATGTGAATATATCGGACAGTGTATGAGTTATATGTATATATATAATGTAATGTCAAAAGTTTGTGCAATTAGCCTAGAACTTTTCTGCCCCCAATATACCTTATACAGTGATTTCCGACTTCCCACCTGTCTTTAAACCGGCTAGGTTGGTCAAAATGTGTGATATTTTAGTGAAAATAAGTGGACACGCTTTCTTAAAAAATAATGCGGTTTAGCGGTTAATTTGAATGAAATTGGTTTAGAGTTTAAAGATGTCTACACACTTCTACATATAATTAAAACACTAGTACGTCCTATATTGGAATATGGCTGCATTATCTGGTCACCTCACACTCAACAAATGATTTATAGAATTGAAAAAATACAACGGAAATTCTGCAAATTTCTAACATATTATATGTACACACGAGGAACCCACTTAACAACAGATGAGGTGTACAGCCAGAGAACAACTGTTTTAAGTTCTCTGAGCTAACACGGTCAATGAATATACAGCAGACATCGAATGTTTTGCAAGATCTCTGTCAAGTTTCAAGTCAACGTCAAAAAATAATAATATTAACCAGCTAGTACTCATATTGTCTCCATGTTTACTAATTATATTTATTAACCTCTCTGTAATCTCATATACTTCCATTAAAATACTAAATTATATCAACTTATATAGTTCATTATGAGATAAATATAAGTAATTTAATTTAATGTCACAATCAATCAAAATTTATAAAATTTTATTTACAATACACTGCCGATTGGCGTTTCTTTCTAATAAATTAATAAATAAATATTTCCCAACAGACTTTGTATACAAAGTATTCTCCTTCTCTCATTCATGATCATACGTACACAAGAGTTTTGGTTAGATTTGTCATTTCGGCCTTAAAGAAATCATAGAAACCTCAACAGAAATCTCTGGTGGTCTTCGATAGTTGGATTGCAGGGTGCAAAGTTCAATGATTAAAGTTAAAACTATATAATACCCTAGACGGACACATAGAACACATTGCAATATGGTACGGAAACCATATGTGCAACAGCCGTTTTAGTTACAAGGCAACTGGAGTTCTGTAGTATATTATATATATAAATTCAACATATATTATATTAAACGTGAAAATGAGTGTGGGTCCTCGTGCTTCGACACTGGCTACAGGCAGTAGTTTCGAGAGAGAAGAATCAACTGTAGAATCTGAACATAAAAAGTGATGTTCACAAAAATGTTTGTGACGTGTTAGAGTTGTGCAATGACCGGGCAAGCAGTTCCGAGAGAGAAGAATCAACCGTAAAATCTGAAAATGAAAAGCGATGGCCACAAAAATGTGAGATCTGTAGAAGCTTTTTATTTATTTGGTTTATTATATTTGTGTCACTATAATTATACATGGTTTTCTGAGCTTTCATTCTACAAAACTTTGTAGTACTCAAACAATATGTCTGTCAGCAGTAAATAATACAAACGCGTTGCTATGTATGTCTTTTGACACATGCTTAATAGTGTTATAATTTTTTCTTTGTGAATAAATTATTTTATTCGCGTTAAAAAACGTTAGAGTAACTCTTTATTTTTATTTTCTACAATTTGCCATAGTTAATTTTAAATCATAAGTTTTAAAAATACTAGAAAAAAAAGGAATGTGTATTTTAATTTGTCATTTGAACTATTCACAACAGTAAAACTCATCTAAAATGTGCAAAGTAAAACTTGATAGCATTGAAGATACCACTTTAATGAAGTATGCGCATACTTTCTTGTACGAATTCTACTAGATAACTTTGCTGTTACTTTTACATGTAAGAAATAATAATAACACATGCGTCAGAAGACATGTTAGCGCAGGGTTGCACCACAAGTGCTACCCGTTTGTTGGAGCATCCAATATAGTGTGTTCGATTCGCTGGAGAGTAACGCTTGGCTATTCGAAGACAGTTAATGGAAACTATGTATATAGGGTTCATTTTTATTCTCAATCGCTTGCTATTGTAGAGAAAATTGAGCAACTCAAATGAAAATGTGTATTTTACTCATTTATAAAAGCTCTAGTTTCAAACAGGAATTATAGAAACGGAGACTTTTGAAAGTAAAATGCGTTACTTCGTGACACCAATCAATATAACACATTGATTGACATCAAACAAAAAAATTATGTATTTATTATTTATAGCTTGTGTATATAAATAGCATATAATATACCTTGGTGATATTGGGTTGGAGGATTTGATGAAATTTTGACTTTTTCCGATATTGGAACCGGGATTTAAGTTTTGCATTTGTATATCAGGTCCATTAGAGGTGTCATTGGTGGCCGGACATCCGCCTGCCTGCTGAGCGTTAGCAATTCCAGTTACAATAACCATGTGAGTTTGTCTACGGAGTATGGGCATAGGAAGTGGTAATTCACCGTGAGCGGCTCGCGCTGTTAACGAAAGTGCACATAATTTCTGACGTACACCATAATGGTTTAATAGCACACCAAATCCGGGTATAACAAATACGGCAAAGGTATGACAAATAATAAACGAAATTAAAAACGTACTGGACCCGAGCTCGGAAGTACAGCTTATTCTGACGTTTGGGAAAGCTGAAGTGGTAAGCAAAGACGGTTCCAGTTTAGCATTTTTATTAGTACCTAGCAAAATTTCAGCCGATGTTGCATATTGATTGCTGTCATCGAGATTTGTTATTGAACTTTTCGCAATTATGTTGTATGTATACAGAAATGGCGCGCTGAGAACAGCTGATGCGATCCAAGAAAATACCGCTAATGAAACATGCAAATAACGACGCTGACGTAATTGTGATAAACATGGGTGTTTTACGGTGGCATAACGATCAAGTGAAAGCATGAAGAAAGAAATTGTACTTGCAGCGACTGGCATTATCTGTAAAGTAATACTAGCATAAAGTTTTAATAGTCAAAACTTATATTTCAACAAGATTTGTATACTTGCCTGCACATAATGAATTACTTTGCATATTATCAGTGGTAAAGTATTCGTCTTACGATTCAGGGCCACATTTAATAAAGTCATAGGTGCGGAAATGCCCGTAACTAAGAAATCGGCAAGGCAAACAGCTAATAAAAGAGGATTTCGCAATCGCACTGATGAAGCCGAACAAAGCGTGAACAATAATGTTGCATTACCCAATACGCCACCAAATACTACTAGTCCAAATAGTATGACCATAATTAATAACGTAACCGAAGATAAGGGGTTATCTTCTAAGTCAGTTATGTCATTTGGAGAATTCGTTATAGTGTAATTAAAAAAGGCGTCATTATCATTGCTACCGATCTGGTTTAACATATCCGGACGAGGGTCCTCTGCGATGAGTGGAGGTACCTGGAGACCATGCATATCTTGAGGATTGAAAGCGTGTTTCAGCTGATGATGGCGATAAGTATTTTCCCACCATTGCTGCAAGTTGTTACTGTTCATTGTAATAAAATAAATGCTGATATTTCATATCATTTAATCCTGAAAAACAATTATATGAAGGAATTAAAATGTAATATCATATTACATACCTAGCCACATAGACAAAAAATACAAAATGCATTTACGAAATCGTTACCATATTTTTGATGTAGACATAGACTTAAATACGCACAAATACAAAAATATATTTTGCGAAGCTAAACTGGGTGTAAACTTTGGTAGAAAGGCTTAAAACACACATACCACATATTTAATAAAGTGAGCTAAAACTAATATAATATATTGACTTTTATGAGAGGCATATGAATTTTTTGCAGTCTTGCAATCTTGATGGAAGATTTATGTTAAAAGATCATTGTTACGAATTGTATAAATTGATGCGATGTGGTGAAATAATAGGCTAGTATCATATTGAATTCCATACAATAAACATCGTTGGGTTTTCTGTCTTTCCCAACGTTAATGAAAGTATGGTTTGTTCATTTTTGAATAATTCCCTTTGTAGGAAACAACCATATCGTAGCCAAGTGGTAGCAACTTAAGATTAAGACAAACAAAATGTCTTGGGTTCTTAGTGCTGAACTTATCCTTAGGAATTAAAATCGATTATACAAAGCGATTTTAAAAGCAGTGTGGGCATATGATATATAGCTGTGGGGCACGGCTTCCAAATCAATGGAAGATTGATTCTAAATGCCCATGGATTATAACAAATGAAAATCTAAATAAAGTTCTTCAAATACGTTTTGTAAAAGAAGAAGCAAGTAAACTATCTGACAAAAACCTAATGGTAAACTTTGTGGTCACAGTAATGCTCTTGCAGTATGCCTATTAGATGAGACTCATAAAACTCAATGACTTAAAAGGTATCACGTCCTAGATTTGCCCTTAAGAAATTAAGAATGCACACAAATAAAGGTATATATATGAATGTATTAAGAAAATTGATATATTGTACATCTATAATTACTTATTCAGTTTTGATGAATATTAGTAAGACAGATTGCAAATAAAACACTGTTATGAGAAAACAAAAAAAAGTTAGGAAGTTTGGGTGTAACCGAAAATTTTATACTTTCGCAATTTGCAAAGCTCAAAGGCTGGGGAATACTTTTAGATGTCCCAACACTTTTATATTAAAAGATGTTGCGTAAGAAATTAACCTGCATTATCTAATTAACACTAAACTAATTATTTTTGTCAAAATATCACACACACATTTTCAGAATTAAGCTTTATTATAACCAATATTTTATTATATTAACATTGACCGATATATACACGATATAAATTAAAACGGAAGGTTGAAACCCGTATATTAGGTATATGGGAGCTAGAGGTATTATTGGTCAGATATTATCCATTGTTGGCACATAGACACAGGTATAAAGCAACCGGAAGTTCTAAAACCTATATATTATATTAGGTACATGTGGGCTAATGCAAGTATTGACCGGATTTTATCCTGTTTTGGCTCAAGGGCAAACTATTATTTGAAAAAAATTCTCCCTAAATTTCAATAATATACCTCAGAGTTTTACCGATAAAAAATCAGCTATGGGCACAAATATCCATATGTTCGGTACATAGGGACCTTAAAAGTTATGCCCGTTGTTCTTGATATATAATATATTCTGTGGAGTGAAAGATTCTTATGAAATTTAAAATTTTTATACATACATATATGCGAAGTAGGCGTAGTTATGTCTCGAATTAGACCATTTTAAGAACATAACGTAAAAAGGTAAAAATATTGTTATACACCAAATTTGGTTGTAATTGATAAAGTAGTTCTAGAGGTATAGGATTTCGCCTAAAGATGGGCAGTGTCACGCTCTTTAATGATTTGTGAAATGTGTTTATTAAACCACGCAGGGCCACGCTCAGTAGTATGCAAACCACAGATGCCTCTTTTCACTACGATTATTACTGCAAGATGTTTATTCAGGCTTTAATTTGGAGTGAATTCGGCTGCGGAAATTTTTATGCGTATTATGGAAAATTAGGAAATTATTAGAATTTAAGTAATTTCGTTTGCCAGTAAATCGCTTTCAGAAGTAGAACGACGGTACTCACAGACGGAGAACGAAAGTTTGGCACTATTTGGGGCGGTTGTAAGATTTTACAATATTACTACTTAACAGTAATTAATTTAAACTGGTCGCGGACTATAAACCATTAGAGATAATATTTAAACCTACATCTAGGACACATGCAAAAGTTAAACGTTGGGTTGTCCGACTACAAGCGTATTAGTACTTCTGATAGATACGGCGTACGAAATACACGTAGCTTACTTCCGCGAATAAGTTTTATATCTATCGTTGAAAAATGTGTTCAGTGAGAAATATAATTTTACCCGGAACGAAGATTGTCATACCCACTTCGTTAATGACTTTGTTAACCATTTAAGCTAACTGATGTAAAGTTATTTGTATGAGCAAAGCTTGCAATCTATATATATATATATATATATACATACAAAAAGTCGTTATATAACGTCCACTCTTTTGCCGGTTAAGAATTGACGAAGAGGGAAGCTCGGATACTTTAAGAATATAAATGGTGGTCAACCCTAGGGCAGACACATGCAGAGTTTCCTATTTGAAATAAATTTTTATCAAAAGATCAAGTTGATATCATGAACTAATATATTTTGCTATCAATCGCATTACAAAAAAATGAATCGGATGGATCTATTAATACTTGGAAGCCCAACCAACCGACTGATCGATACATTAAATATAATATATCACAAGGACTAACCACCTAAAAAGTATGTGCTATACTTTAATGTTTCCAGTTCCCAGTCCACACTAGAGCTACCACATCTGCCGCGCTGTAAATCCGCACATCCAGAAGAAAGTGGTAGTGCAGGGAGTTGAAAAGTAATGTATATGACCTATTATATTCGAAAGGGTGATGTATTTACACACTGAACAGGGTATATTAAGTTTGCCACGAAGCTCATAACACCCAGACGGAAACGTCGGAGACCCTATAAAATGTGTACATAAATTATCAGCATGATGAGCTGAATTGATTTAGCCGTGTCTGTCTGTCCGTCCGTCCGTCCGTCTGTCTGTATATACGTGAATAAGTCCCTCAGTTTTTTAGCTGTCCTTTCCTCACAAAGAAGCTGCTCATTTGTCGGAACGGCCGATATCGGACTACTATAGCATATAGCTGCCATACAAACTGAACAATCGGAATCAAGCGCTTGTATAAGCCACTTTTTTATTTGACTAGGTATCTTCACGAAATTTGGCATGGATTATTGTCTAAAACAACAATGTAATCTTCGAAGAAATTGTTCAGATCAGATTACTATAGCATACAGCTGCCATATAAACTGAACGATCGGCAACTTAAGTCAAATTCCGTAAACTCCCCATCAATTTTATGGACATAATGCAATATGCTATTTTTTAAATAGCAGGAAGTTACTTCTTTGCACATGTCTTCTATTTAACTACATACAATACAATATATATTTAGCAAAAACATAAGGATACTTACTGTTTCTTAAGTATTGATTGTTTTTGAAAATAATTCAAGCTAATGCTTTTCAGATTGGTACGTTTGGAATATTTTGCACAAAATAAATAATTTAATAAAAAGATGGAATGGGAAGAAACAGAAAGACTATAATGTCGAGAAACAGACATTTTCATTTATGCAGATTAATTGATATACTTGTTTTTATATCAGCCCGTCGATATAAAGAAATACTAATATTCCGACAAGTGCATGGCATTAGTTTACAAAACTATGTAATCAGCTGTTTTAATTTGATTGTCGTTGCCCCACGACTTGATTGGAGAAATTGATATCAAGACGAAGTTCAAGTGCGAAAAGTGAGAGTGTGGTAGTATAAAATTGTTAGTGTGTGTAATTTTAAAGCAATTTCTTGATCGTGTAACGTTCGGGCTAGAAAAATACATATGTATATACACACATTTAATATACACTGTGCGTCATCAGATTTTTAAAAATAAAATCTAATGTAAAGGTTGAGAAAGCCATTATTGTGCGGTCGATAAGTTTTGTTTTGGTGGTACATTGCATCATTCCCAGACGTTCCCTATAATATTTAAGTCGGGGAGTTTTGTGGCCTCTCCATAATATCAACATTTTTCTTTGTATTCATGTTATTATAGACGGGGCGGTAGGAATTAGCGCAAAGTCGTGCTGGAAATGCCATTCCGATCCATTATATTTTTAAGAATGCAAATACAGTTTTTAGAACGCAGTCATATGAATTTGCATTATTTTTTAGCATTAAAATCTGCAGTTCGCTGGTGTCATAATCAGGGGTGTTGTAGAATCTGATAGTTGTCGGAATCAGAATCATGAATTCAGATATGACTGGTTTGACGTTAGAAACAGAAATTGTGTCGGTTTTGGGTGTCACGGAAACCAATTTATCGATTTTGTTATCAGAAAAAAGCAAGAGTATAGTCGCAGACAGATTTAAAATGTAAGTTAAGAAATTAATTTATAATATTGTTACTATTGTATTTAATTTACCTTTATTTCTATAGAGGAAAACATAAGAATAAAACATAAAATATCATAATTATTAAGTTTATGGATAAAATCTAGATATTTTAAGAGGATACACAAAACGTAATAAACGTAATTTAACACCCAAAAGCGTTTTTATTCAGTCGATAATGTGATACAAGTCTGTAAAGTAAGCATGTATGTATACAAGCATACAAGTAAATGCAAGCCAAATTTCACATGCGATTCATTTCGTACATTAAGTGGATTACTGTGATCTTTTAATATCTTCCTTTTAATTTTTTCGTTGCTTTATGCTTCCAATAAAATAAAAGCTAAAATAGGGGATCTTGTAAACTTTACTAGACTTTATTCAGTATTTTAAGTTTATCAATCGCTTCCAAATTTATTTATTTGCAAGATTTGTCACATTAGTAAATAGGTGATTCGAATATTGGTTTTGCATATGTTCGAAAAGACGAAAGTCCAATCATTTTCTGTGACATCATTCTAAATCAGAATTGGTTTGCAATTCCGACAACTACGCAAATCTGTTTTGGCTTCCACAAAACTCCTGAATAAGATATGGCTTCCCACACTATTCCGACCCGGTTGTTTAAACGACCTAAATAGTGCTCCCCTTTACGAAAGTCCTGGAAGTAAAAATTTTATTTGTCTGGGCTTTAGAAATTAAGTTTCTTTTCATTAGAAAAGACGAATAATATGACTCCTTAGACCAATTCATTTGTTTTCGGGAATAATTTAAGCGCATTTCTTTTCGCAACTTTCTAAGCAGTTGTTTTTTAATCACCCTTAATTTGCTCGCTTTAACGCCAGTTTTCTCTTTAATTTAGGTGGAGGAGTCGTTTGTGTCTGAAGCTTCTCTGGTTATGATCCTCTAGTCTGTATCGGTAATAACACGATTATTGGCACCCTTTAAGTTGGAGTAATTAATGAAACACTAATTATTGTACATTAAACATTAAAAAGCATTTGGGGCCTGTAATCTGATAATGGAAAACACTAGTAGGCTTTTGCATTGAAAATAAAACAAACCAAGAATAAATATATAACTACCAGTTAAGTACTTTTTCCATGAGCTCTATGTTACTATTAGATAGAGAAAGACCGTCAATTTAAAAGAAACAACAATAATTGCGCTTGCAATAGGAAAATACAATAGTTATGAGCAATTAAAACTGAGCGAAAAGGGATGATAATCTAAAGATGTGCAGTGTATGTACACATACCATAAGATTGTACGTCCAACACATCTAAGGATGTTAATGTGTTCCGTGTTCTGACAGATACAAGTGAAATTATGACTTTTTTTGTGTTGAATCTGAATGTCAAATGAACTATGGAACAATTTGACAACCTAGCTCGCTAGCTGGGTAAAATTCTGACATTCGGATTCACCACGAGAAACGTCAAAATTTTACTTACATCTGTCAGAATTTTAACATTTCTACCGTTTGGCACACTGCCTTAGTGGAGAAATTTTTTTCGCGTTAACAATTTTGACTGTAATCCTTCATTTTTGTTTTCTACAAATTACAATAATTGATTTTAAGTCTTCAGTTTTAAAAATATAAGAAAAATAAAATTTGTATTTTTAATTTTTATTTAAATCATTCACATATAATAGTAAAACCGATCTAAAATATGCAAAACAAAACTCGCTAGTACTGAAGATAGCGGCTATAGCACTATAATGAGGTATCTACATACTCTCTAGCACAAATTCAATTCGATAACTTCGTTGTAGCTTTTACATGTAATTTTTTCACCAGACAGCAGAAGCGAGTATCGAAATGGCGTATCAAAGTCAGCTAACAAATATCAAAAAAATTAATCCACTAGTCAATAAATTTCGTCACCAAACGTGTTAAAATTAGTTTGAGTGAAAAATTTAAAACAACAACGAATTAAATGTTATTTGGTTTGATTGAATTTAACTGAAGCAATTGTATTGCCTGTATTCAACGACGATGAATAAGTGTTGGAAAAGTATTTGGGAAGGCGTCATATTAAAGGCGGACAGTGAAAGTGAGGTATTGAGTGCATGCGGGAATTATTTTTCAACTTGCTAACGCCATTGGAGGAGGAGGATTTCAACATCCAAGAAGTCAACGAATTTTTTGAAGTTTCTGCTTTGAATGGTGATGAAATTTTCCAAGTTAAAAATTCAAACAAAAACAATGATAAACAAGTAAGGAAGGGCTAAGTTCGAATGTAACCGAACATTTTATACTCTCGCAAAGTTAAATGGTATATTCGTTTGAGACTTCTTTATATATTTTAATAATTAGAAGTAGGAACTGTTGCCTTGGTTATTTACTTTTCACTCACAGTGAAAATAATTAGAGCAATTTGTAAACTAAATTTACTCAAATTATGAGAAATCGTTCTTGTGCTTTTTGTATACGCTTATAATTGATTTTAAATAGAATGCATTACAACTGTATTGAGAAGTATGAAAAGAAAGTATGAAAGTTTTTGAACAATGAATAACATTTTTTATTTATTATATCGATATTATTATACATGTTTAACTTAAGAATAATAAATATTAACAACTTTAAAAATGATATAATGTTATTATATTAATTTGTATATAATATTTACAGTATTAAACTTAAATTTTTGTAGAGATTCTTATACATATATCCAAATTATATTTCTTTTTTCCTTATACTATTTAATTTCTATCATATATTTATACAATAATGTCATATATAATAACAAATTATATATATAATTTAAATTTTCTTAATTAGATTATTTACATATTTTTCTTAAAATTGTCTTAAAAACTACTGTCAAAATTCCTATACCATTCCAATACGATTATATTTGGAAAAAAAAAATGAAGAACTATTGCACTAAGTCTGAAAACTTTAGTTCGAAATAGAGACACAAATACTGTCATGATAGCTGTGTACTGTCTCAAAAGTAATTGCATTTACACGGGAAGGATCCATGTTTGAAAATGCCCAATCAATTTGTGTACCGGCAGGTGTAGTTGAATATTCTGCACCAAGCAGGGAACTAAATTTTTTTTCTTGGAGCAGATTTCTTATTGCAGTCCCTGTAGACATTAATCAAATGTTAAAATCTCCAACAATTAGCACATTTTGAATGTCTAATGCAGAAGTACGGACTTCCTGAAGTTCTACAATTAATTGTCTGACAGAGAAAGCTGAATTTCTATATAGAACCAGAATATTAATATTGAAACATTTAAACAAAAACGCTTCTAAAACTTTGCGGCCTGAATAAATTTTCTTTACAGCCTTTGATTCTATAGAGCAAGCAATACTATGCTTTGCATATATTATATTACAATGTCCCGTTTATTTCTGTTGGTCGTTTAGCATCAAACAGTCGCTTTTTATATCATTAATGTGAGCGTGAAGACTCTGAATATTATGGAATAAAATTTGATGTCCTGATGTTCGGGAAATCATAAAATTTAAACTTGTTGTCAAAGCTTTAGTTGTGTTCAATTCCCTCAGTTCCCTAAATACGTGATCCGATTCAGAAAATTTGTTAGGAGGAATAAAATTTCCTATGATGAATAGACCTTCTGCAGAAGTAGCTCGACTACAAGCGACATATATTGAAGCTCTAGGCATTCTGGGTCGAGTATGAACTTTATTATATGTGGCACCCTGACTTTTATGAATAGTTATTCCCTTAGCCGGAACAACTCTAAGCTGATTTCTTTCAATTGAAATTTGTTCATTTCTTTTATATTGAAAAGATTTTAGAACTTTTTCAATTGGTGTCCAAGAACTTTCTAGAGGATGAGGCTTTTTTGATCGTGCTATCAAACCAACAGAAGGTTCTAAAAATTTAATCCACAGAATTGTTGGAAAAGAGCAATGGAAATTAATTTGCATAACTTGTCCAGCTGCCCCATTAACCAAGCCATCACACGTGTTTATGTTCACTGTAATCATATATTTGGCAGAGGTTTTTAGTGTCAACTCATAGGGCAGTCCCTGCGTTTCAGAAGTTTTGAAAAGTTTAACTCTTTCCAAAATATTATCATTTTCATTTATACCAATTCGTTTAACTGAGTCTTTTGCAGTTGAAAGGAAAGCTTCAGTTGGGATTCGACTGAGCTTAAGGGCATTGAAATTATTTGTCTCTTCATCACCAAAATAAATGTATGGCATCATCGGAAATTTCTTCGAAATTAACTACTCGAGTTTCAATGAGTGATATGTCCTCATTTGTCATAGTACCAGATGCCATATGATTTAATGCAATTGCAAAGGCCTGATCCTCCCGTTGTCTCATTATCTCTGTTAATTCAAAGTATTTAAATAACTCCCACGAAGGGGAACCAACTAAAGTGCTGTATGCATCGTTGGGATTAGGAGAGAATATCCACCCATCTCCAACAGGTGCGAGTTGCTTCAAATCACCAAACACTATGATCGGTATACCACCGAAGGGGCTGTCTGTTTTGAAAATTTGTTTTAATCTCGCATCAACAGAGCTAAACATACGAGCACCTACCATAGATATTTCATCAATTACGATTAATTTTAAATCGATAAGTCTGGAATACAATGAATTCACTGTGTCATTGCTAAGTGGCCTCAACTCTCTATTCAACTGATTAACAGGTAAATTGAATATTGAATGAAGGGTCATTCCACCTATTCCGAATGCTGCTTTACCCGTAGGTGCGCAAAGAAGAACTTTTAAGGAACTTGGATTGGATCCAGGTGTAGAATTGTAACGATGGTTAAGAGCTTGATATATTGCAGATATCAAACGTTTCTTTCCTACACCTGCACCGCCCCCTATGAACTCATAAAATGGTAGATTTGTTTTTAGGTGGTGCATCAAATGTGTCAAATAGGTTCTTTGCTTAGTATTTAGACTTTGAACTAAAAAAAATAATTCCTCAACTGGAGTCTAATATTGAAATCAGATTCAGTGCCATTATCTGTTGAATCTTCGCCATGCAAGTCCAGCTAATTTATATTTGGGTTTATTTATGGAAGTGCCAACACTCTGAACTCATTTTCCACGATAGGTAGTTCATTTTGAGCACCTTCGTCCAAGTTTATTTCATTATAAAGACTTTCTAGAACATTTTCAAGTTCTCTTTGCTCAAAAACATCATATTTTCTTTGATTTTCCTCATTATAATACGATGTGTTATGCAAGTCTGCTCATTATCGTTTTCAATGAGATCTTGCTGTTCATTTCGCCAAGGATAGTAAAGCATTAACATTTCGCGGAAATACTCAACTCCGGCCAAATCTGGGTTAAACCTTCTATACCGAATAATACAAGGTTTGGTACGTTTTTTCACAAAACCGCTACCGTCTTTAAGAGGCATGACAACCCCGCTTTCTGGTAAATTATCGTCTTCCCTCTCTTCTTCTTCATGATCACTATCTTGTGCTCTTCTACTAGATTTAAAATATTTATACCTAGATGCAAAATCAGCTAAACAAAGAGTTTCTAACTGATCGGATCTTTGAACATAACAGTCTAAAATACCGGCTACGAATATTTCAGTCGAACCTGAAGGAAGGTTCTGAAGTTCCGCTCTAGGTTTTACCATTCGAACACGTTCCTCAGGTCGAGAGGTATTTATAAATATTTCAGCATTACTTGCTTCCGAAAGATGGAGCCCAATGCAGCAATATACTGCTTCTTGTGCAGATATTTCTGTGCCTGATATAAATTTGTGACCTATATGTTTAAGTTTTTGCTTAATAGTATAATTTCCAGCATTTACCTCTGATATAGCTTCATTTAAGAGCCTAGAAATTCTCCTGTTAGACTTGTTAATATAATTAATTATGTATATTTGCTCTATGGAGTTCCAAAATCAGAGGATTATAAGCGTTTATAAAACGATCCTGTAATTTTCTTTTTAGAAAAATTTTGGGTTTTGTTAAACTTGCCCTAAAGGCTAACAAATAGTCATCAAAAGACATATTTATTCTACTATCAGACAGGAAGTGTTCAAAATCGTTTAAATTAAAAATGTCTTCTGTAGTCATATTTGAATTTAAAACGTTTTGAATTTTGAAAAAGTTTTCCTTGTGTCTTTCTGAATTTAGACTTGTTTCTGTAAGAGGTAACAGTATTTGCGTTGAAGGCATTGGTGGATATGGTATGCCAAAACGACAAAACTGTTGTCCTCTTATTTCCCTAGTACAAGACCGACTGTGGTTATGCTTTTGATAACCCAAATAATTTTCTAAGTGGCTGATCGAACCATCGGTAGAAATATAATTGTCAATAAAACTAATGACATCAGGGAATGTCTGAGGATCTTGAAGGTTGATCCTGGGAGCATTATTAAGCCAATACATGCCATGTACATGCGGGGAACCTCTCTGTTGAAACTCTACTCTCCAGTAGAAATTTGTAACAAAATGCTCTCCAAAATTGCTGGCGTTATCTTTAAAAAGCTTAAGAATTTGTCGATAGCGGTAGTCAAAATATTTAGCACAAGTAACCGCGTCTGACCGAATTAAGCGATATCTATCTTGGGTTGTTCAACTGTTGGCTTCCTCTTATGAAATATCTTTAGAATCAACAGTTTTAGAGAGGATGACCAAAAGCTCAACCCACTGAGATTCTGCAGCCGATAAAGAAGGTTGAAAGCCCAAATTGGCGAATCATAGCAATTGCCCTTTTCTTCTCAGCTTCCCAGTGCGGAGGTGAGGATCTAACGCCTTTCAAGTGAATTTGTATAACATGAGCCTCATCAAAGGACCTTGGTAGAGATGTCATAATATTGTTAACAGAAATTGGTATATTAACAACAGCACCTTTGAGCAAACTTTGACCTTGATATCCTAACGGACGCATTGTCATAAAAGGCAATCTAGGCATTATGAGACGTTCTTCAATTGGCGTTAAACCTTTCAAACAATCCGGTATTTCAGGAAAGTCTAGACCGTTAGCTAAACATATTTTTGGAACGTTCTTTTAAAAAATCGCATTTTTGCACGTAGCACAAAAATTGTAATTTCCATCTTCTGAAGGAAATTTTTGCATTAAAAAGAAGGCGGATGCAGCATTCGGGTGACCTTGCGCAATAGTTTCGAAATTTAATTTGCGAACTTGGTGTGAAAACCATAAGCCGCCGCAGCAAATACATATTTCAGTAGGGCCCTTATTTATATTTTGGAAATAAATGTTTTTGAAATCTGTTAAATTGCCACTATTATCAGTTTCTATAACATTATTTTCTCTCGTTAATCGGATTCGTTGGGACTGCCTTTGGTTTTCAATTTGTCTATTGAGTGTTTTATCTCTACGAAGGCGAACTTGACCTTGTCTAAGACGTCTCTGATTCAAAATTTCTTCCCTCATACCCCTCCTACTAAGCTGTCGACGTTGTGTTTCTCTATCACGCTCCTCTCTCCTTATTTCAGGATTTCTTCTTGCATGTTCCCTTTGCATTTGATCACGAATGCGCCCTAAATTCCTATACTCAGGATTTCTAGCGCGAAGTTCTCTATGATAACTAGTGTTCCTACTTTGTTCATCATAACGTACCTCAGGATTTTCTCGACGAGATCTATGACCTCGAGTATTTCTTATTTGCTCTTCAGAGCGAATTTGGGGATCTTGCCGCCTTGTTCTATATATATATTTCATTCATATGCAGCGATATACATTATTTTTAAGAAAAACTGTCCATTTAATTTCATTAAATTATCAAATTGATGAAAAAATTATACCAGGAGTAGTACATGTGAGCTGGGAAAATCAAAGACCAGAAAATGCCTCCAAACCGTTTATTAAAAAATGTTGAATTAAACATCCATTATTAGATATTATCGTGATTAAATTACAATCAAATTTAGTATCTTCTTGAATTATATTAAAGGCCATAAACTTAGTCTCAGTTTTATTGCTTGAAGTGAGATATACATAAGTATGAATGTGATATTAACTCCACCAAAGAGGCTAAATTTTATATTATAAGCTTAGGTGGCAAACGTCAACCAGAGAATCGGAATTCATTATATGAAGGTGTGAGGTTTAGACTTAGTATATACTAATTTCATTCTAATTCAGCGTCAAACCACATAATTTTTAAGAAATCTTTTCCACTTAATTTCGTTAAAACATCACGTTGATCAACCGGAACGGTGTAAAGTCAGGTGGAAAGACGGAAATAATTTATATATATTGGGGGTAGAGAAATATATTAATTTTGACATTGCTCAGCTATACTCGAGAACATATTTTGAAGCAATTTTATATATAAAAAAAAATATTAATACTCACTGACCGACATATTCGGCATAAAACTGGTTAGAATAACGTAAAGCATTATAAGTATTATATGGAATTTGAGGCAATACCACATACTACTAACATGCCACAGACTAATAAAATGCTCCCACTGTTTCATTAAGGTACCTCACATACCATCACCAATCAAATGGAGTAAAGTCAGACGAATGTTCGAAAATCCTGATATTAGTTACGTGGGGGCTAAGGAAAATTTTCATCCGATTTGATCTTGTTATGAGTAAAACACGCTCTCTCATTTTCATTGAGATAACTCACATATGCGGTATAAAGTCACGCGGAAGTTCAAAAATATTTATTTTAGATATATGAGGGCTACAAGAACTATTGATCCGATTCAACCTATTTTTGAAACAAAGACATACTATTATCGATAGTTTCATTTATTTATTCTATTATATGAATTTCAATTATATATCTTACACAATGGCCGATATTTACGGTAAAAAGTCAACTATAGGTACTGGGGTCCACATATTCAGTACCTAGGGGCTTGAACAGTTTTGGTTCGATTTAGAGAATTTTTGGTCACAAGGTGGCATACTTTAAACGTATTATTCGCGCAAACTTTTACGCCGATATAATGATTGTTGCTTGATTTGCATAGTGGAAAGTGAAAGAATCAAGTGGAATTTAAAATGGTGTCATATGGAAAATAGGCGTGGTTGTAATCCGATTTCGCCCATTTTCGCACCATAACATAGAAATATAAAACGAATGTTATGTACCATATGTATTTAGTTGAAATCGGTTAAAAAGATCCCAAGATATGGGTTTTCACTTAAAAGTGGGCGGTGTCACGCCCACTGTCTAATTTTGAACGCGGTTCCTATAAAGTTATCTCATACCATCCCTGAGATAAAATTTAATGTCTCTGGCGTGTTTAGTGCTTGATTTATCGCGCTTTTAGTAGTTTTTAACAGTACCGTTACATGGGGAGTGGGCGGGGTTGTCACCCGATTTTCACACCGTAGGTAGAGGTGTTAAAAACATTTGCTTCCAATGAATTTTGTTATTATAGCTTTAGTAGTTTAAGAGATATGCACATTAAACCTATTAGGGGCCGGACCACGCCCACTTAAAAAAAAAAAATTTAAGTGCAGACGCCCCTCCCTAATGTGATCTCGTGTACCAAATAACAGTCTTGTATCTTATTGCGGAGCTTAGTTATGACAATTTATTTGTTTTTGATTAATGGCGTTTTGTGGGCGTGGCAGTGGTCCGATTACGCCCATCTGCAATAAAAACCGTCTTACTGTACCAAGAAACATGTGTACCAAGTTTCATAAAGATATCTCAATTTTTACTCAAGTTACAGCTTGTACGGACGGACAGACGGACGGACGGACAGACAGTCACCCGGATTTCAACTCGTCTCTTCATCCTGATCATTTAGATATGTATAACCCTATATCTAACTCGATTAGTTTTAGGTGATACAAACAACCGTTAGTTGAACAAAACTATTATACTCTGTAGCAACATGTTGCGAGAGTATAAAAATGAAGCAGAAAGAGATGTTTGCGGTAAAACTGGCTCTCTTACTGCACGTCTTATTCGTCAAGTCTAAAAAAGCCAACTTAAGTAGAAAATCTTGATCCAAATGAAGGACGTTCAACGAAATTTCAGCGAGAAATTAAGAATGATATAGAATGTCACATAAATTTATGTAGAGAATTGGTTGTTTTAGCACAAAGTTTTTGTTTAAGGAGGTCATCCCGTGTGACGGTTTCAAATAACCGATTTTTTTGGCATAAATTCAATCTAGACCATTCATAGTATGTGCTGGTAAAGAAATTTTCCGAAATTGATTGTAGTTGGTAAGTTACAGGAGTGAGGAAGTAAGGTATTTATAGCGCTTGGCCGACACATCTGAATTTCCAAACGCATTTTTTTTCGAAATTACATCTTTTAAACTATCGCCTACAATTTCTCAAAAACGGTTCCATCGATTGCTTTAATATGTTAATAGTAGACTCATCACACATGTGGCCGTAGCCCGAACTAGGGTTTTTGAAAAATACTGAGCCGTTACTTTTTCATAAAAAAGTATTCGCTAAAAATCATGACATTTTGGGTTTTAATGTTTAAAAGCATTAAAAAATTTAATTTTCAAGATTTGTTAAAGATCCTAGTTCTGGAGATAGCCATCTTCCTATATCGAAATAATCTGGTTATGTGTGCAGCTGCTCCATCTTACTGGAACCAAACCCTATTGAAAGGGATACGTCTTCGGCGCATCTGGGTCTTTAAATAACGGTTCTCTTTGACAGTTAGTTACACCGTTTTCTTCAAAGAATAACATTTCCGTTTATATCAAAATGGGCCTCATCAGACATAAACAGTCAATTTATCAAGTTATTGTCTTCTTCGACCATTTCAACAATATTTTGACGAAAATCCAGGCGAATAGGTAAATCGTCTGAATTGACGATGCAACAGCCGCAATTGTTTCTTGAATATGAACATGTGAATCTCGATGGTACGGACTTCTTGCGATACCTCCAGATTCGACAAACATGTTTACCGATGGTACCGCTGCACTATTCAAAACCTCTTTTCGGTATCCCAAGCATTAATTTTCAAAACACTTAAATAATAACTCGCCAAATAAAAAAAAGTAAGTCGATTACTCACATTGCAAAAAAGTTCTTGCGGTTTCTTTTTGTAGCATGATTCGTGTACCACCCTGTACTTGGCGTACGCTCTATTCTATCATTCTTGACCGTTAACATAATTTGGCGAACACGAATGTCAGAACAAAACCGAGTCAATGATAACTTTCCAAAATCACTCAGACACCGTAATTGCCAGAAAGTTCCAGTGGCGATGTGTTGGTTACGATTAAAGAAAGTAGTTGTAAAAATAACGAGTAATAAAGCATCATGTTTTTCAAATTAGAAATAAAGACAAGTGTATAGCCACATACAGTTATTTTATTTGACAATCCTGCGATCGAACCCAAAGTAAGGTTTTAACGTAGATGATTTATGGAGTAAATCCGTTACAATAAGATGTAAGTTGTAAAATGTGTTATTACTTCTTGAAATACTGTTGTCTTTCCATTAATCGAAATACTGACCAAGGTTACTTCACATGGGTCAAACATTTGTATTGTGCAGTGTATATTCACAAAGCTTGAAAATTTTGCTGGCATGCCACTTATTATAAGTGTGTACTTAATTTTAGCTCGGTTTAAGCTATAAAACGTTTGTTTAAAATCTATAAATGGGCAACATAAATCTATGTTGTATTCCCGAAATTTAACAAATACTTGACAGATAGTGAAAACTTTGACCAATTGGGAATTTGTTACATCGGATCCACCCATATTTAAAGAGCTCTGTGGTTATTGTTTTTCGCCGCTGCTTTTATTTAATTTATTTTTTAAACTTTGTCAAGGCCTCTTAAACGATGTGTTATTATTGGTGCTTCAATGTTATCCTCTACAGCATAATGCAGAATTCTCTAAATATATGCCGAAGTGTTTATTCAGCAACTCATCGAAGTGTTTCTTCTATCGTTGTAGTTATCTGTCTTTTCTTTTGATGGTAACGCCATCTTTTCCTTTATACACATTTGTTCTCGACTGATAAGTTTGCGCACAGGGTTTGAGTTTTTGACGCATTGCTCTTATATTCCCATTCTAGAAATTCTTTTCAAAAAGTTCTCGTGTTGACTGGTTAAGGTAGGTCGTGCAAGACAGATTTTTCGTGATTCGTTTTTCATCTGAACCACTGCTTTGCATTCTTTATCGTAGCAATCATTTTGTATAATGTTCCGTTGTGTGTTCACATCATTGCCATTTTGTTCTTTGTCAATTTATTTGCTGGAAACACTACGCTTTCTTGTATTAATTTGTGTTGGCTTATCATGGAAATGCGGTGCAGCAGTTGAGCTATAACAATGTAATGGTCTGGCCCATATTTCCTTATGAATTACTTTATGATGAGAAGGATAAACTGCATACTCACATGTTATGTCCCGCTGCAAAACTAGATGTCTTTAAGTCGTTGTATTCGAGGTGTTGTGTAGAGAACTTTTCCCCATGTAAAAAGTTTTATGCACCGATATGGGTAATATAGTCGGCTAGTATGTTATAATTTTCTTATCATATTTGATAATTGGGCAATAGAAAGCTTATAAGATATCACAGAATGCGTTTTTTCCATCGTCATCGCTACCGGCTGTGGGAGCATATACCGCACGCTCATTTCATTCCGGTACATCTAGTATAGTAGTTACTTTACTACTTTGGATATCTTTTGCAGTGCTGCGATATTTATATGTCTGTATAGTTAGGATCGATTATTATTTCGAGGCTGTTGTTGTGGTGTCGTGCCAATTAGCTTCGGATAGAAGGTTGTCGATCTCGAGATCCTAGTCATTCACATGGAATACTTCTAATTTAGTGAGCTATCGCACTTTTAGCAGTTTTCAACATAACCGTTATATGTGGGGCGTGTTTATTTCCGTTGCTAGAAGGATTTGATTCATATTTTCAGTGATTTGTGAGATATGTAAATTACATCTTAGTTTCTAAAAATGTGGGATAGTTATGGTACTTTAAAGGTTTTCGATTAGCGCCACTTTGTAGGGGTGACAATGGTCCTATTACGTCCATCAACTATTCCAACTTTTTGATAGTATTTAACAAGGAACATCTACATTTTTTCTCAACCTGTTCCAAGCACAGGTAGCCGGACGGACTGACAGACAGACGTCTGTCTATGTCTATCCGGAAATCCACCCTTCTCGCCACCACACTTTTTGTTTTTTTGATATATATAACGCTATATCTATCTCGATTACCTTGCAGCGCTTGTTAAAAAATATAAAAAGTGATTCTGAAAAATGTGGCGTTGGAATTAAAATAATGACATAAACGACGGTTTGGTTCGTTCAGTTCCTATTCTTACAAACGAATTGAAGTAAATTTGTACTAAGTATATTATACAAAGCTTACGAGGAAGCTTTAAACTTTGACCAACGAACCATATTTAAATATTCTTATGTGTCACCAATGTCGTAAAGACAGTAGACCTCAAAATTATTTTTACCATCGACTATTCACTAGAATTTAAGTTTAGCTTAGAATCAACAATGTTATATACAGGACCAAATATTAGAAGATATTCAGACATATATTAAGGAAAAACACATCAACTAATGTTTTTAAGATTCCTTGGAATATTACAACTAGGAATATAGTTGTATCAACAAAATATGTAGGTTTAACATAATAAAACTAGCAATAACTTCAAAAGTAAATTAATGTAAGTATTTTAGCACATCGTTCTTTATTTGGTATATGTAATTTAGATAGCAAATTGTATACATTTTCGACGATTCAGAAAGACATTGTCGAGTTAACTAAAAAAAAATAATTATTAATATCAATTTGTCTGCCTGCTTCGTATTTTTTGCACGGAAACAGCCATACATTGTATATAATGTTGAGGTTGTATGCATATGAGACCATATGAACAGATGTCCTTTTTGAGCCCAAATCCTATCTTTAACATCTATACAGTTTGAATAGGGAGAGGTAGTGTGGAAAATATTAAAATAGTTCGGAAACGCCTTTTGAATAACAGTATTGTAGGTCATTACGTTCATTTTCGATGTGAGAAACTGTAAGTTTCTGGTAGCATAAATTGATACTGATCCTCAAACTAGCGCACATTCTTCACAAGTGGGTTGATTGTTCATGCGTATTCCTTTCGCATATTGTAGTAATACAGTTTGTAACTATTTTTAAATAAGCACTTTTATCTTTATTACGATATTATCTTAATTACGATATTTCAAGCTAGTTTTTCTTTGTTCTAAGCTAATTTATGTATATGCACTTGTATTAATAATTGTTTAATATATTTTTCTGAAACTGAAGTAACAAAATCTAAAAATATCGTTCTACAGAAATTTATTTATTTTTACGAAATTTTGCAACGAAAAAACTTTCCATTAACGATTTATTTGCACTATCTTTATTACAAATCGACAATTCATACTACATTTTCCAAAAACAATATATTAATAAATTATAGTTTTAAATAAACACAACCGTATACTTCAACTGTTTTTCTTAGTTTTATTTTTTTTTCTTCTGGATTTTTAATGTTATTTTGATGTCACATCTGTAAAAGTCGAAACCAAAACAAGTAACGGTATTAAGTTGTATCTAATTCTATCATTCTTAATAAATGTAATTAATAGGTACTAAGAAAAACAGTAAAATCCAAGCCCAGATAGTGAACCCAGTTAGTGGATCGACAGTGTATTACTTTAAAATAACAAGAACCTAATCGGACCAAGATTACTACCTTGTCAAACACCTATATAGATATATACATAAACAACCGATAAGATAATAAATCTTGTCGGGAAGATAAAATTTATATAATTTTAGTAGATTACATAAGCCCACTTTTATGCAAAGGACTTATAGACAACAAGATGAGTAAATTGTTACAGTTTTTTTAAGAGAATTAGATACATTTGGACATTTTTGCCACAACTTCCAAGGAAGCATGTGGGTGTTGTGTTTTTTTAAGTACATATTTAAAAAAAAAATTCTGAAATAATTGGTGTATTTATTAATGTAATTGGAATTCACATTGAGAGGCAAACGAATTACTAGAGAATTTTATAGATTAATTTGTCTTAAAAAAAACTCCACTCTTTCTTAAAAAGGTTCTCGATTCCTCCTTAATAACATTTGAAAACATAAATCGAGTATAAGAGCTAGAATAAAAAAATTAAGAACGAAATTGCCGATAGTTTCGCTCAAAGCAGGGTGATAAATATCCTCTTGATATAAATCCCAACCTCAATATATAATAATTACTAATAGATGTAATAAATTTCACCCTTTTGGATGATTTTAAACTTTACATACATATATGTACTTAGGTTAGTGAGGGATATATCCCAATAAAATTAATGAACTTTCTTACTTTGGAATAAAATAGGGAAAAAAACGTTCGAACTAAAATAAACTTCTTCGGAGAAAGGCCGGTGTATATATTTAATGGCACGTTTTATTATTTAACTTCAACGGTTTAATACAATTAAGTCACCAAAAGTAATAGAATCGGGTTTTGGGCCATATTTTAACTAGAGTTTTTGTGTTTATTTGAAATAATAAGAAATTAATAATATTTGTGATTGACCTCCTTTAAGGCATCAATAGGTAAAATATACGAATTGCTTGTATTGGAAAATGTTGTCGTCAGACGACTTAGCTATATATTGATATTTATAATTATATCATATTAAAGGAAGTAAAAATAAGTAATTATGTAGTAGTATAGCTATTTTCAATTTGCCACTTCCACGCTATCTTCAATGCTACCAAGTATGGAATAATAGTTTACACATTTTAGACCAGTTTTACCAATCTGTATGGCTCATATGATAACTTATTTTAAAAATTATAATATATTATAAGCATTTGTTTTATTGATTTTCAAAACTTTAGACTTAAATTGAATTATAGTTATTTATAGAAAACTCAAGGCTCGAGAGTTGAAGAGGAAGAGCTTAGATTAATATTATATTTTTTGAGGAAAGAAGAATATCGTCATCAAATATGTAAAGACAACATAATTGCGCAGGCGTCAATGGATAAATTAGTGCAGTGTTGCAACACAAGTGTTCGGTTCACTACTCTCCAACGCTTGACGAAAACAGCTTATCTACATATAATAATATTATGCAATGTTGAATTAATGAAGGAAGTAGAGAACCTACGCAAATATAATAATCATGGAACTCAAAAGAATCTTCGACAAATCCAAAAGTTTTGATAGACGTATATTCATTTCACACAGTTTCTGCTTTAAAAACTATCTATATAAATACACAAACAGCTACTTGTATTTCTGCTGTTGTGACCGTGTAAATACGTGATACATATTCTTTATGTGTCTACAGTACTCCAGAAACAGATATGTATATTTGCCGGTTGATCAAAGGCCTAGGTGGCTTGCCTAGTAAAACAAAACTGTTTAAGCAAAGCTCCCAAAGAAAAGTATATTTAATGAACCGCTGAGTAGTGTATACTGTAGGGAATATCTTTTGAAGACAACCAAAAAAGCAGTTTTCGAGTAGGGATTGAGTTAAATATTTATGGACCTTCGCTTTATAAAAATTGATATATTAAAATATTAAATGTGGTAGGAACAAAAAAGTGGAGACCCTATCCTTTTTGGAAAAGGCAATTGGAGAAAAATTTTACTTTAATTAGTATTTTGAATTTGTGCAATAGTATACTTTTTTACGTTATAAAGAAATTCCGTTATACGGACATATAACGACTAATATTCGAGGAAAAAATAATTTAATTCTATCGCTTTGATCATTTATTTAAAAAAGGTGTATACAGTTATCTTAGCTTAGTTTTTATTTTGCCAATATTTTACCTGAGATTTTTTCGGTACTCTATTTATGTTTGCAAATATTTTCGAATCTTTACTGGAACACGCTTCAAAGCGCATTTAACGTTATCCGGATTGTTTCGTTACAAACAGTGTCTGTGACGATATATAGAGATTTAAATATAGAAATAAAAATGTAAATAAAACAAGGTTTGGTATTTTCTACGTTATATCGGCTTTTTCGTTATTCGACATGGCTATATCAAATACATGATAGGTTCATATGTACCTATATTCAGTGCGTTCAAAATTAACGTTTTTCCTTTGCGCTATCAATTCGCGAAAAACTGTTTTTTTTTCAAACTAACATATGTTTAATTGCTATCACTGTAATTTTCGAACTTCGTAATGTGTCACGTCGTTCCGTGAAATAAGAAAAAGGAGTGCCCAGTATAAGAAACGTTATAAAGCAGGCTTTCTAATGAAGCATCCTAAAGGCCCCAAATTATTTAAATACGAGTTGTACAATTGTGAAGAGGTGGTCTGACCGGAAACTGGAAACGTGGATGACAAGTCAGGAAGAGGGAGGAATAACTTCACATCTAAAGGTGAGGACAAAGCTTATGTTCTTCGTTTTTAGAAGAAACCCTTTTTTCAAAAACACAGATTGAAAAAAGATAGCATTGGGCACAGGAAAACATCAACCGTAATTGGAACAATGTAATATTAACATATGAGTCAACTTTTGCATTGTTCAATCCCTTAAGACGTGTTTGGCTAAGAAACAAACAAGGACAAACTTTTATTCAAGGGAGTGTTGAACACCCCCAAAAGGTACGTGTTTTGGATGCTTCTCTGTTTATGGATTTGTATTGGATACTTGATATTGGTGCAGCACCTTGCAGCAGGTAGAAAAATCCTCCGTTCTCTACGCTGCTGGCTTACCGATTTAAACAGGGTTAGATCGTCGAAATAACATCCCTTTGCCCGGTAAAATTCGAGCCAATTCCGGTAGTGTAGAACCGGCTTTTGTTGGAATTGCATATACATATATATATGCATGTAATAACAAAAGGTATTTGCGTTAATATATTTAAAAACGAATTTCAGCTGCTGGTTAAAGAATTAAGCAATTAATACTTGAAGTTTGTATTACTCATATAATTAACGTTCATTATATACATACATAAAAACGCATAGTGTGTGTGTTACCAAAAGAAACGAAGTGAATTGTCTAACTTACCAAGTTTTTCGTTAATCACTGTTTCCCAGACTCAATTGACTTCTGCGGTTTATTACACAGTTCAATCGTTTGCCTTCATGACTTTCCGCAAAATCGAATGCCTTTATCGCTGATGCATTTAAAAAATTACATACTTGTATACATATATACAGTACAATTAAAAAAAATCCAGAAAAGGTAGTTTTAGTAAAAAGATATAAAGGCACAGAATTTCTTTTCTACATATATGGTTATAGGCTTCTTTTTTAATAGATCGGAAATTCACTTCAGGAAAGATAATATTTTTTTTTTTAAACGTAGAGGCCTTCTATATTTTTTGTTTCACTGAAGGCTAAAGTTCTTGCAAAACAGAACTAGAATATACAAGCATATTATCTGTTTTAATACAGGACGTTACTGAAAAGAACTGTGCGGAAGACTGTTTAAGCCAAAGCTTGCATTATTTGCTCGGACTCTTATGCCAATTCGTGCCAAGTATTACCCTTAGTGAGACTTGAAAAGCTCATCAGAAAGGAAAAGCTACCAAATAATACATATGTATGTACATACCCGTACACATATACATAGATCTCCTGCGATGAATTCAGTATTAATTTTCGACTTTTGCTTTCCTCTCTTAATTGGGGGTGGAAATGCACATGTCCAATATGGTGGTTCTTTGATTTTATGCTTGATGATATATTTTAGTATTTAAATAGCTGAAAATAGACTTAACTTCGTAAAGGAAAAATTTTTAATTTAAATGTTAGCTCACCATTCAAAGCCTTATGATCGCATTCTTATCTTTGAGTGTCTTAAAAAGTATACCATATATAATATATAAGGAAAATATTCCTGTGTTGGTAAATGGTTTCAGGAAAATTTTCCTAAGGTGTACATTGTGAAAGCAATCATTTGCGGATTTAATGTCAAGAATACAGATTTTTCTTCGAATTTCTAGTTGAGTAAAATTTACGCAATATTATTTCAATGACAAATTATTATTATTATTGTTAAAAGAGAATTAATTTCATCTTTTAATATAATACCATATATGTGTAAGCTTAAGATCAGATTTGACTTGGACTTTGGCTTTAAATGGCCAGTCCTAGTAAAGTTTGATCTTGAGTGTATAATGCGCTTCTTCTTTATTATGATTTTCGTGTACATTATGTATGCTTTCTTTATTTAAGATGGTATATTTATGCGTGTGGTGAAGCCCCTATTTGATAACTTTGTGTCACTGCTTAGACAAGTGATGAAATAAGAGATCATAAAAAGGTTGGCATGCAAAAAATATTAATTTTAGAACTTTAGTCTAGTTTTTTCTTTTTGTACTTTTTATTATTTTATTATTTGGATAAGCGTATGTTCATATATATGTTTATATTTATTCTATGTATATATGTATTAGGGTGGAGCGAAAAAAAAATTGTTTGCTTAGTCTGAGGGCAAAATCTGTAGATTATAAAAAAAAACATTTTTGGACAAAAAAAAAGTTTTATTAACATCTATTTTAAAGTAAATCTGTTTTAAAGTAAATTTCGAGTTAAAATTTTTTTTGAACAAGAAAAAATTATATTTGTTTTAAACTCTACATTTATATAAAAATTGCCGAATGTGACGGTTTTTGACTTAAAATTTATTTTAACGCTTAAATGCTTTCCATGTTGTCGTTTAATAATTTTTTTTAAAGACCACAAAATTTTTTTTTAAGTTGATAACTTTTAATTGGCTAGAAAAAGGACTCTCCACAGCTTCTAGAACACTTATCAAAAAAAATTTTCGAAATAAAATTTTAAATCGAAAATTTACTTTAAAACTAAGTGCGCGTGCCTCTAGATGTTAAAAAATTTTTTTTTGTCCAAAAATTTTCTTATTTTATAATCTACAGATTTTACCCTCAGGCTAAGCAACAAAAAAGTTTTTGTTTTCGCTCCACCCATATGTATATGATGTTTTTTTTAGAATAAAACGCTAACATAATTTTATGTTATGGCCAAGAATTTAGCTTTATTATAAAGATAAGCGTTTGCCATTATGTTTTAAAAATGATTTCGGGCAAGTGACCGCCGCTGCTGGCTCGAAAAAATTCCTACCAAGAGGCTAAATTTTCGACCACTTTTTGCAGCAATTCGGCTGATGGTCGTTCAGCTTCAATTCTTACACGAGTTGGATTTTGTAAGCCCGCAAGCCAACATCATTCCGCAAAATCTACCGTAAAGTGGATGGGCACAGCTCCAATTTTTGTGCGTGATGGCGGAAGAACTCATTCGGGTCTTATTCGATACTCTGCCCCACAACAGCAATAGCGTCTTCGGTGTGCACTATACGGCGTCTCTGACGATGCGGATTCTCCAATAGAGTAAATGTAGTGCGAAACTGATCCATGGTTGTTCGAATTACCGATTCTACTAGGCGATTATGCTGACCGAATATTTGACGGAGCGCGCTATGCTTTGGGCGAACCGAACCATTATTTGGTACTAAATGTGTACAACTTGCAAACATTGTTTCGGAGTAAGTCTGTGCATTATAAAATGGCAAACCAAACTGAGTATAAATCAAGTAACATCCGTTAAAAAGAATAATTCCGAAAAAAGTATTGCCAAATTAAAAACTACTTGTCTAAGGAAAAAACTCGTTACATGGTCCACCAAAATATTCTGTATATAATTTTTAATAAATTCACATTAACCGCAATCAATAGTTTCTTCTGCATTTAGCTCATCCTTCATAACAATGGTTGCAAATATATATGTATACAAGGTGCGATCCAAAGTAAACAGTAAAAAAGTAACAAAGTAAACTTTGGTGGCGCCATCTATATACTAGTGCGTTAGAATCTGCTATCCTTTATCGACTTCCAGTAAAAATTTCATGACATTTCATCTATTGGAAGTGAAGTTATTGCGTTTTAAGTGTCAGTATGTTTCTGTCAGAGATTAGGAGATGCCCAACTCGTCTCTCACTGGAAATGAGAGCGCAATTGATAAACGTCAAAACCTACTGAACTCAAGCAACTGTCAAAGTTCAGTAGGTCTGACGTTTAGCAATTGGAAAAAGAGGGACGGCCAGATTAAAATCCTACAGAAAAATATGTAAACAGGGAGATTTGTGCTGCTGTTGAAGATCACTAACAAAAATTAGAAACCAATGAAAATGCAAGACAACGCGAAATTGAAATGTATGTGATGATATCTTTTGTGATGTCATGCTAAGTGGTATTGATTTTCAATTGAAAATTTTTAAAAACATTTATTAATTGAAACCTAATACATTTATTCTTTTGATTACGTATTGAAAGTTCAAAAATCAATTGTTTAATATATCACAAAATCACAAAAAGAGAGTATAAAAAGTTTCTGCATATGTTTAACGGATACATGTATAATAATATTTAATCTTAATAAATGATGGGTATTTTAATTTAAATTCCGATCTGGCTACAATGGAAAATGTTATAAAAAAACGCTAATTTTGAGGCGCTCTCACACTGGAAAGAGTTGGACATCCCAAAGCTCCAAAATAAGCTTCGAACAAAGAGCCAACATTAAATTTTGTTTTAAATTGGTAAAACTTTTACCGAAACGTTTCAATTGATGAAACAAGTTTATGGCAATGATTGCCTATCCCGTAGCAGAGTGCACGAGTGGTTTCAGCGTTTTCAAACTGGTCGTGAGGACATAAATGACGATGAACATGTGGGCCAACCAAAATCCGTGATCACCGAAAATTCCATCGAAACTGTGCGTGAATTCATAAAAAATCAGCCGAAATCATCATTGAAATTAATGGAAATATAATTGAACATCTCCAAAACATCGATTAATCGCATTTTGACCGAACATTTGGGCTTACAAAAGGTGTGTGCACGGTTTGTTCCGCACAAATTGACTGACGACCAAAAATTGATCAGAAGTCAACATTCGGATGACATCATTAAAGAGGCAAAAAAAGACCCGAACTTTCTTTACAAGATTGTGACTGGTGGCGAAACGTGGTGTTTTCAATATGATCCCGAAACGAAACGCCAGAGTGCATTTGCCGATGAAAGGAAAGCGTTATGCAGACGTGGAGGGCATTCAAAAGGCTTGCACCGGCATACTGGCGGCCAAACCGGGCAACGAGCTAAAACACTCGTTCGACATGCTTTTGGACCGTGCAAAAAGCTGTATTAAAGCAGAAGGAGACTATTTTGAATAAAATTAATTGATTTTGCCGATAAAACCATTTGTTCTGTCTTTTTTTTTTAAAGTCCTGTTTACTTTAAAACGCGCCTTGTATATACTTTACGCACTCATTTTTCATTATTATTTTGATGTATTTTATTTTTGGAATAATTTGAAATCTTTCATTCCTGGACTTCATTCCAATGCATTCAAATCTGGACTTCTAGACAGCCAATAATTTGCAGCTATAAAACAGCGAATATTGTTTTTAATCCTCTGCTGTATGGTTCTTATCTTGTGTGCAGGTGCCGAATCTTGCTGGAAAATCCATTGCTCTCCATAGAAGAGAGTATTGCTTAACTGATTTACCACTCCTTCTTACATCCTGTGGTACACTTTCGACCTAGTTTTAACCCATTTTTAACAGAAGTGTAGAGGTGGTGGTCCACACTAAACCATTACAGCAGCTGGATGGTGAACACGTTGAACCCTTGAAATAACATGTTTTGTGTCTTTGGAAGTTTTTGCGTAGATTTGTTGTTTTGCATATTAAAAACTTCTTCAACAGAGAAAGATTTTTCTTCTGTAAAGTTAGTTAAGTAAAGTTACTTGCATCTGTTGAGCCAAATTTCCTTCAAGCTTCAGTTGACCGACGGTATGCTTTCATGTGGAGATCATCTCGAACAAGTCTTGGCGCTGATCTTGATGATATATTTATTTCCCTTGGTATAATTTTTTGTTTTCTAATCGGATTACTGCGAATGCGTTCGGGAACAGTTTTTATGGCTAAATTGTCTCGAACCACGCGAGAAAGACCACTTTTCTTTCTGTCATCAACTGTGGACGTTTGGGGAAAACGATCAAATGTGTGTTAAACAAACATTTTGAAATATAAAATTTATTGAGAATATCATAAATTTTACTTGCGCTTTATCCATTGTTAATAAGCGAAACAAACACTTATTATTATTATATGATTATACCCGCATACAAATTATAACAAAAAGTAACGGCATTTTTTTTTGCTTAATTTTGTATGCGTTGTAAACTTGTAACATATATATGTGGTAAGTAAATCTTGCAACCTTTGAAAGGTTTCTTGGCATATCCAATTTTATTTCTTAACAATTAGCGAAATAACTTTATATAGCAGTATTAAATATTATTTTTCGCCAATTCCCACAACAGCTGATTCTACGTTACCGGAACTGACTCGGATTTTATCCGGCCAAGGGCTGTTAGTTCGACGATCTAACCCTGTTTGGATCGGTAAGTTTTAGTTTAAGTTTCTTGTCCTTAGAGCAACACCTAGCAGCAGGGTTGCTCCGTATCCTCTTGACCCGTGCTGGCATCGAGTCCAACCCGGGCCCCGAGGAATTTTTTTTGCTGCATATGAGCTAAAAGGCTCCATCCAAACTCCACCTCAATTAGGTGCAATACATACAATGGATGGAGCCATCTTAAGACCTGCTCAGGCCTTAAGACCCATTAGGAGTGGACCACAAGTTACGTGACCTCATGCTGCCAGTCAGGCGATATCGAGTTCGAGATATTTAATATATACATCCCCCCAGTTACATGTTGCCCAACAGAATATCACCCCAACATAGGTGTGCTGCTTCGTAGTGAAAACCGTTTGGTGCTAGGTGACTTTAACGCACACCACGATCTTTGGCACTCCTGCCTGTCAAACGATCATAGGGGGATGAAGTTGGCGGAACAGATTGACGATTCGACATTCTGCAGAATGAATGACGAAGCCCCCACCAGAGTTATGGGCACCTGTAATAGCTCGTCTGATATTACCTTCGCTAGCGGTGGTCTGATAAATAGCATTACCTGGCGAGCTATGCTAACTCTCGCATCAGACTATCTGCCCATGATTACCTCGATCGAGAAACCTCCCGACTTTATTTCTGTGGACAACCGCACCTTCATAAACTTTAACAAAGCTGACTGGGTCGTCTTCACAGAATTTACTGAGAGCACCTTCAATGCACAACCCATTCCTACGGACGCTGGCGAGCGTCAATTCCGCAAGGTGATCGCTGCTGCTACTGCTCGCTTCATACCGGCCGAAGCAGCAGTATTAGCAAACGAGCGCGACACCTTACGCCATGCCGATCCCTGTGATCCCTGAATAAGGGATCTCAATTTGGAGATTCGGCAAATGGTAAATCAACAAAAGAGGACAAAATGGATAGCGCTCCTGAAGTCCTGCAATCTCTCCACCGATGTAAGTAAGCTTTGGACTACTGTCAAGGCCTTGTCTAATCCGAAGAGACATGACGACCGGGTTGAAATTCAATTCGATGGCCATGCCTCCTCGGACTCAAAGAAGTGCGCGAGCTATTTTAGCCCTTCGACCGACAAGGCCAAACGATGAGTTACCCGACGGCTGGGCAAAACGCCAAAAGACTGCGCACCACTTACTTTCTCCGATGAGGAGGTTCAGAGTGACATCAAAAAGGCCAAATCGTTTAAGTCCATTGGCCCTGACGGAATAAGCATGCTGATGCTAAACATCTAGGTTCGACGGGAGTAAGCTACCTCACCAAGGTCCTCAACTTGTCGATGTCCACTCTTCAAATACCCGATGTGTAAAAAGTCGGAAGAGTGGTCCCATTACTAAAACCTGTCAAACCCGTCAACAAAGGGGAGTCCTATCGCCCGGTAACTCTCCTTTCCCCAGTAGTGAAGACACTTAAGACCTTGCTACTCCCGACATTCACTCACCACCTGAGTCTAGCAGACCATCAGCATGGCTTCCAAAAAGTGCACAGCACCACCACAGCACTAAGCGTGGCTAAGCGTAAACGTACCGATAATTCATGGCCTAAGCCAGAAGCCACCCTGCGAGAGGACGATCCTCGTAGCGTTGGACCTGTCAAAAGCTTTTTACACAGTCAATCAAACAACGCTACTTGAGGACCTAGAACAATCAACGCTCCCTCCAGGACTGAAGCGGTGAACCATGAACTATCTGAGCGGTCGGCATTCATCCGTACTTTTTCGAGGTCAAAACTCCAAACTTAGGAAAGTTAAACAGGAGGTTCCGCAGGGTGGTGTCCTCTCCCCACTACTGTTTAATTTTTATATTTCGAAACTCCCCCAGCCACCAGCGGGAATTTCAGTGACCTCGTACGCTGATGACTGTACGATATTGACGTCGGGAAATGGCATGTGTTCAAAAGTAAACAGCTACCTCTCCGATCTTTCTCGCTTCTTTTCTGCAAGGAACCTAACACTCTCTCCCACTAAATCTACAGCGACTATCTTCACAAATTGGACGAAGGAGTACAGACTGGATCTGAACATTTCAAAAAAAATTCCGACATTCTGCTTGAAGCGGAACTGCCTCCTAGGAACATCAAGAGGTCCTTCCTTGATTATGCCGACGACGTTAGACAGCACGCAGACTTCGGACGCAGCGAACTTTAAACAAGCACTGACCGACATTCACAGTGTAACTATCAACACCTTCACCGACTCCTTCTCAGTAAATGGCTTACTAGGAGTGAAACCACCACCCATCACAGACGTAGAACTCGAGTTGCCTGGTAAATCTAGAGTTACCCTTTCGCTATTGCGTTCTGGGTACTGTAGCAGGTTAAACAAAACGAACATTATTTTTCGCCAGTAATACATAGAAACTGGTTTTAATCTACAACATTTATAAGCATTTATTAATTTTCTTTTCAGGTTTAAAGAGTTGATTAATTAGTTGCTCTAACAGCATATTTCTTCATCCGCTCTTCTATTTCAGGCCGGAAATGCCGAATTAAACCTTGCACAGGCCAAGCTGCACCATCGGCTAGAGCACAAATTGTGTGCCCTTCAATCTGTTTAGATATCTCCCACAACATATCTATCTCGCCAGGCTGACCATTACCAGCAACAAAGCTAAAAAGCATAAATCAAACATATTTCAAATAATAACGCCTTTAAGCTTGATTATTACTTACCGCTTCATGATCTTGTGCATCCACATAATACCTTCACGACAAGGTGTACACTGACCACAGCTTTCGTGGCGGTAAAATGCGGTCAAACGTTCAATAGCCTTGATTATGTCAGTGGACTGATCCATAACAATAAGAGCAGCAGTTCCAAGTGAAGTTTGAGCAGCAATTAAACCATCAAAATCCATTAATACATCGTCGCACACTTTTTTTGGGATGACTGGAGTAGATGAACCACCAGGAATCACTCCAAGTAAATTATCCCATCCACCGCGAATGCCACCGGCATGACGTTCAATTAATTCTTTAAGAGGGATTGACATTTCTTCTTCTATTGTGCAGGGTTTATTTACGTGACCGGAAATGTTAAACAGTTTTGTTCCAGAATTACGTGTACGTCCAAAACTTGCAAACCAGGAACCACCACGCCGCATGACAGTGGGAGCAACTGCTATTGTTTCTACGTTGTTTACTGTGGTAGGACATCCAAAAACACCAACATCTGCTGGGAATGGAGGCTTCAGTCGAGGTTTTCCTTGTTTGCCTTCAAGTGATTCAATTAAAGCAGTTTCCTCTCCACATATGTAAGCACCAGCGCCACGATGCATAAATACATCGAAATCATATCCTGAGCCACATGCATTTTTTCCAATTAAACCCGCTTGATATGCTTCGGCGATAGCTAGTTGCATATTAGAAGCCTCGTTGTAAAATTCACCCCGAATATATATATAAGCAGCTCTCGCACCCATTGCTTTACCAGCCACTAAGCATCCTTCTACTAACTTATGAGGGTCATGTCTCATAATTTCACGATCTTTACAAGTTCCTGGTTCACCTGAAATATAGTAAGTAAAAATAGACCTTTTCGCTCATATACCATGTATATATGTTTATACCTTCATCAGCATTTACAACTAAATATTTTGGACGTCCATCAGATGGTTTGTTCATAAATGACCATTTCATACCAGAAGGAAAACCTGCACCGCCGCGGCCACGAAGGCCAGAAGTTTTAAGTTCATTGATGATCCAGTCAGAACCCTTCAAAAGAATTTCCTTGGTTTTGTACCAATCCCCACGTTTTAATGCACCTTTTAAACGCCAGTCATGTCGACCATACAAATTCGTAAAAACACGGTCTTGATCGGCTAGAGGTCCAAATTTGGTTTTCGTTTGAGGAGGTGGTGTTCCTGGAGGCGGTACTGCAGTGCCTTGCAACCGTCGTTGTGCCACCAGAGGCAAACTGGCACCTACTGAATATAAAACTATGTTTTACAAATTGCAATCTTTTTATTTGTTTTTCAGATTTGTTTTTTTTTTTCGTTTGAATTACATAATTACTTTGTGAATAATCGATACTCACAGCTTAACAATAAATAGCTAATTTGAATTTACCACTGTCATCTGGATCTACTATTAACGTTTTTAATAAAAATATAATTTGCGAATACTCACCGAATGGTTGTCTTTGAAAAAAATTTTTCCTCACCAGGGCTCCTACCATTTTCATTATTATATGTTCTATATAATTACTTTTACCACTTATGACAGCTGAATTTATAAATAGCGACATCTATCGAGAATGGTGTAAAAGCTAATATAGAAGAGCTCGAATTCAAAAAAAAAAAGTACTAAAATATATCATTAAGTTTGTTTTCTAAAATTTCGCAGTTGACAAACATGAACTGGATATTTTATTTACTCCCAACTTGCAACTAATAATTAGTACGTCGAAGACATATGTTAAAAACATTTTTAATTAATGGACATGTGGCAACCACTTATAAACTTTTGGAATGTCAAATCAGGTAGCATAAATTAATTAAATTTATTCATTGATTAATGGCGCAGATTGTTTGGAATTTATTGTAATGAATAGTTAATCAATTTCCAAAAATACGTATAGCGTATAATTATAGGAAAAATAGAATGGATACTGTTCCATTGCGAGACTCGGCCACTGAAGTTGTAGTGGTAGACAATACAGCGGGTTTGGATGATACAGTTAATGTAAGTGAGCAAAACCAAATACTGTTGTTATAATAATTGATGTGTTTTAATCAGTCAGCTCCAGTACTCCGTCTTCGTTTAAAAAAGCCCAAACCGGACAGACAAGTTGCCTGGCGTGAGGGTACCATTGATAATGAAGACATGGGAAAAAAAAAATCCAAATGTGAGCACAAAATTGGCTGAGCTTTAGTATAGCATCCCCCGAATTGGAGGATAAAATGGGTATGGGTGGATGGTGCATGTTCTCCAGATTAAGATATTTATTCTTAAATTCGGAAAACTCACAAATTAAAGTATGTAATTTTTCTAAGTTTTATGAATTTTACGCTCTTTCCACTAACACAACTTTAAATAGTTTTAACACATTTATAAGTTTAATTAGTTCTAAATCGTAATTAAAGTTTTAAATTGAAATTTAAATTTTACTTATTTACACAATAAGAAAACGCTTTCAGGCAAACAAATAATAATTGTTACCATACCCATATTTTACAAATGAACAAAAATAAAAAAGAGAAAGATTTTGCCGCAAATACAGCATCCGTAATCGTGTGGTGGCTCATGTAAAATCTTTCAGTATTTCCCTTTGATTGATAAATCTTGTTGTATCAACCAGGGTAATTCTTTCGCAGCGCAGCCGAAGGCCGCAAATGCAGAAAGTAGTTCGACTCGAAATACCTCTGGGCACCTCGATGTTGGATGTTGGCGCTTTAAAGCGCGGATGATGGCCGCCAATGCAATAAGTATTACGACGCAAAAAAACTCTGAAACACCCCTGTGTTGGGTAGACCAGGGTTATTTTTTTTAAATGCGGCCGAAGGCCCCCAATGCAGAAAGTAGTTCGACATGAAAGAACTATGAACACAGGGAGCATCGACCAGCGACTAATAATGTCATGGAGGGTATAACTCTGTTTATAACAATTAAATTTTTCGGTTTCATCTTTTCCATTCCATTTATTTTTATTCATTTGCAAAATATGGGTATGGTAACACTTATTTGTTTGCATGCAACTGTTTTGTTATTGTGTAAATAAGTAATATTTAAGAAAACTTATCGTATACGTTTAATTACGATTTGAAACTATTTGTGCACTATTTATGATTAAATAAATCTGTTAAAATCTTTTTGTGCAAGATACGTTAGGGGATATAATATAAGCGTAAAATTCATAAAACATAGAAAAATAAATCACATACTTTAATTTATAAGTTTTCCGAATATAAGCTTGAATATCTCGAAAACTATAAGTCTCCTGCGGCCTTATGTCTTTATATTCTTAATCTGGAGATCATGCTTTATCCACCTATACCGGTTTTATCACCGAATTCGGTTTTAATGATTTTCTTTACTTAGGCTGCTGCATATATAAAAAGCCTGTAAACTTTGGAGAAAGCTCCTCTTCTGACGATGAGGAGTGTGAACACTGTTTTGGGCATCCTGAAAAGCGGCGGAGAAATACAAATAAAAGCCATGATTACGTTAAAGATGACACCGAAAATAACAGTAATGAGAACAGAGAGTCTGAAATAGATATTACTGAAATACATCAACCACAAGATGACAATGGCTCCCAACTTATACATAATTGACGATAAGTTACACAATTTTAACGAGAACCAATTGCAGGATTTTCATGCTAATTTTGTTACATAATTATAGCCCATATTTCTTTGTAAATCCCAAATTAGGTGTTTTTTTTTTTTTAATAAATTGTATCCTCCGGTTCGTTTACCTAATTTTATGATAAAGAAAGAATATGAAACATACTTAATTTTTTTTCCATTATTGGTTTATTTGCACCTCTGTTACATTCATAATTTGAACCAAAAATTTACCATTTTACATCTTTTCATAACCTATTACAAACTTATTAAGTGACATCCTTTAATATATATAACATAAATAAACATGCAAAATGTATCAACAAACTTATTTCATAATTTCTGTTCCATATATTTAATATAATAGAAACCCATGCATTTATATATCCTCTAAAACTTTATAATGAGAATACTTCGAAAAAGATTATACTATCTTAGATCAAATCTATTTTTGGAACAATATTTTTTTAAATCTGCCTTTCAAGCATTTTCATGTGCTAAAGGAATTATTTTTAGAATTCATTTATCCAAACGTAAGTACTTACGGATAATCATCCTTTTCCATTGAGCGTTATATAAACCGTTTTTTTAATTCAAAAGCTTCATTATGATTTCTTGATTTGATGTTGAATTCTTTTGCCTTTGCTCGTGAACGCCAAATCTAAGATATGACATTTATTTTTTCATTAACAATTTTAGTTATAAAAGAAAAAAACCTTAATGGTGTAATCATCACTGGTAGTTACGAGCATTTGCGAGTCCCGAGAATTGAATGCAACGCTATTTACCACATCAGCATGTCTATATTTCGCAAGGCATATGCCATAATATCGATCCCAAAGATATGCGTGCATATCTTCCGCGCCACTAAAATTAAGGTAGATCAAAAGTAAATTATTTTGTTTGATATTGTTCGGTTATGTTATGATTATACCTGCCGACATAATCTTCACATACGTCGAGAAATATGAAAAAACACTCTGTACTTGGAGTATAAGCTTTATGAGCACGTAACATGTTACCCACTCGTTTCAAGGACATTAAATCAATAACGTGAATGTCTATTTCCTGCGCAATTGGAGGTGGTTCTAGCGCGTTAGTTATCACATAATTTTTTGGCCACGGTCTGGTATTGACATATAAATAACGATGATCAGGACTTAACGCCATACCAATAATGTGTCCATGTAAGTCTATTACTTTGTCTACAGTGTCAAATAAATGAGCAATGGAGTCATAATTCCACCAATCAGGATCAGCTCGTAATTGATTCTAAAATTTATGCCTTAACAGTTTTAACAAATATGAAATAATTGTACAAGTACCTCTCTTTCGGCCGCCTTTTTTGCGGCAATTCTTTCTTTTAGTGAAGGTCCGGGATCAAGTTTTTTTGGAAATGTTACATTTCGTATACGTTTAATTCCAATTTGGTGTGGTGTATAAGTTTTCGATCCAGTTGAAAATATTAAGTATTTGGGTACAGAGTTCTCCATTTCATCCTCGTTGTCATCAGTAAAATCCATATCATCATCAGATTCTTCCGATGTGTGCCCTTCATTATCGGTAGGATATTCACGCCGAAATTCGTCTAAATAACGAATAGTGGAGTCGTTATGATTTGAAATATTTCCAAATGAAGTAATAGTGTTCGTGGAAGTAGATACACTTTGTTGAAGTATGTCTAATAGATACTCGGGTGTAGCACTACGTTGTGATCTTCGTAATGTGGCTGCATGAGAAAGTGGATTTCCTGCAGAAGTTGTTGGTGTTGGTTCCGTTTCATTTAAAACTGGTACTTCGCCAAAAGACTGCTTTGAGCTGCTAAGTTCTTCGGCCAAAGGGTCATTTGAGTTATCTAACCACGGACACTTAGCTACCATTAAAGCCCGTACAGAACTAGCATTTTTGTTATAAAACTTATACAATTTATTCATAATAGGTACATGCTCCGAATCAATTTCCTGATTGGCCTTATTTAACCATAGTTCAGAATAACTTAGCAGATGAGCTAGCCAATGTAAATCTCCAGATATTAGATATTGGTCACTGAACCATGTCCCAAATATGTCATATGGGCGATTTACTACACGGCAACGTAAACGGGATCCATCTATTAAACAAATTCGTCAAAATAAAAACATAAAAAATAGCAAAAATATAAACCTTTTCCGTCCACAGTGAACACTGCGATTTCTCCAGATGTACTTATTGGAGATCCGAAATGTACACCAGATACGAGAAGAAGGGTATCACTTTGATTAAATTGGGAATATTGAGTATATTTCCAACTAAACTGCTTCATGTTGTGCGAATACTTCTCTGTGCAAGGATGAACTGAATTCCAGACCTTCCAGATACAAAGAAAAATTATATATAAGTAGATATAAAAATTATATGTAGGAAATTTTCGAATTTTAGATATTTATATTACAACACAAAAGAGCTACGTACGATTACGTAACCATCTTTTGAACAAGTGGCAAACATTTCCCCATTGTGTGAAAAGCTGACATGAAGCACTTGATGTGTATGGCCTTCAAGGCGCTGTGCTTGAACTAATGGTATATTCCAGTTTAAACGTTTATATTCACTCTTCCATGATTCAGCTCCTACAAGATAAAATTCAACTATTATACACAAAGTGTGAGTTTTGCTAAAAAAACACATAAAGTTCTTGATTTAAAAATTAGGATTTTTATGTATACCGACAGTTTTTTTACATTTTGCTGTTTGTATACCTGGTTTGAGTCCTACTGTAGCATCCACTTTATAATGAAGTAAAAATTTCTGTTTCCACATAAGTTCGTCATTTGAGAGGGTAAACCATCGTTTACAAGTCGCTCCTGCATTCAATAAGTCCTTTATTGGTAGCATCCAGTATATTCGAAATAATATTGGCTCGGGTACTGACCACCATTTTAATTTGTTACTTTTGTTTGTATTGCAAAAATTATCATCATCGTCACAGTTATTCACTTCAGATATTTTATATAAGTCACAATTTTTCTCCATAGATTTTTAATTTGGAGGAATTTGTTATTTTGAGTTTTTATTGAATTAAAACAACATCCTTCAGTATTTCAAAAAGTTTTATTTTGTGAAAATTAAACAAAGCAAAAGTAATGCACAAAATCTACTTTTCCTTGGCGTAACAAGTTTTTCAACTTCGTCTTTCAAAAATATATAATATAAATAAAAACACCAAATGTCAACATTAAATAGGTCTCTTTCTTAAGTGCTAGTAGCTGCTAGCCATCAGGAAGAAGAAGATTGTAAGTTACTCTCACGAAGAGCGAAATAACGAATAAATAAAGAAATGGAAAACTAGCAGAAATTAGGAATATATCAAAATGTTGTTTTAATGATCATATCATATCAACATTAGAAAACCAGCCAGCAGAATTTTTATTTTCACAACTCAAAACTTTTAAAACAAAAGGTTTGTATATAACAACCCATCATCGAAGGCAATGTACATCCCTGCAAGACGGAGATATCTCATATAACTAATAGTTCAAACAGTCACTGACGCAAAACCGTGGACCGAATCAGCTGATACGACCTATCTTATGAGAGCGCAATCTACAATAAATGAACAGAGGAGGTTTTCCAGATTAAGAGAATATATACATTTAGATGCAAATATCTCTAAAACCATAAGTCAGCGGCAATTAAACGTATATAGTTTCTTAATCTGTAGAGCTTCCTCTACCCGTACATATCATACATACATACATTTTAATCCCGAATTCGGGGGATGCTATTCTAAAATTTACCCGAAATTAAAAAAAAAGGTGGCTAAATGAGTCTCAGTCCCCCCTCACCATAAGACACTGCCACACACACCACATTCACCGCATCTACTTACATCCCCATCACCACACCTACTTACCATACATCAGCACGCACACAAATACAACACCACCACGATCATACCACCCATGAAGACATCATATTGTACACCACACTAAATGGAATAAAAGGGACTCACGAAGGACCCCGTTCCTTTCTTTTTTCGATTCGTTTACCACGGACAGATCGCTTTTCGCAGGATTACACGCCTCCGATCAATTCGACTTCAGATTTACAATATTTCTATGTGCGGCGTTTAGACATTCTTTTTAACAAAATTAAAGAAATTAGTGCTGAATTTATTGAGTTAGAAAAGGAAATTTTCCAGAAAATCCCTAACGGTGATTGAAAATAATTGAAAACAAGAAAACAAAAGGCAAGCTTTCTGATTTGTGTTTTGTTTTTATAACTAAAACTTTTATTATTGCAGATTTGGAAGTCGAGAAACACGTAGTACAACCAGAGAACGTAAAACAACGAGAAGGTGCAAATTGAATTTTGTATGATGCTCGATTGGTTGGCTGAAAATTTGAGATCAAGGAGTTCACCACTTTCTGTATAGTTTTGCTGTTATTTAATAGAAATTAGAATTTTTAACAACGTTCTCTGACAAAATACGTATCTACCAATATAAAGAGAAAAATGAAATGAAATGAATGAGAAAACAAGAAATACAAATGCCACTTCACATATGCATGATTATTTTTTGCCATATAAACGATTTTTATGATGAAAAATTGATAAATTATTATTTTTTTGCACAAATGCTACATTGATAAAATGTGAAAGATTATGCAAAAAATGATATTTTACTATTTTCAAAATTTTCTAATTTCAATTTTTACAGAATTAATAATTTATGTATGTTATATTATATAATATAATAATATATTATCAATTATCAATAAATACATGTGAGCGCACTGCTCTATATGTAAGTATAAGCGCAAATATAAGTAATGCATACACAAATCTACATACATTTAAGCGTACAAATGTAAGTACGTCAGCCAATAGGAAAAATACAACCATTGTTGTACAAAAACAACAATTGTCTCAAATAGCATCAGCACCAGAAATCAATATGGCAGCCAAATTGACAAATCCTAAATTTGTAATAAATCACACACCAACAACATTTTCATTCATAAACGCTGGCGCACAAGCAATAAGCTAAGTCGTTTCATTCATAAAAGCAAACGCCTTACACATCTCCCCGAGCATGCGTTTGCCTACAAGCGTCTTTTCGCGACGATGGCAAAAGCTAAAAATCATAAATTGAACAAATTTCTGATATTCCCTCTAGAAGGGAAAAGTGACAACACCTCAAATATGAGTATTAAAATATTTTAGAATAAAAGTGACAACATAGTAAATTTGTCGATTTACAATTCAAGAAACTTTTTAAAGAAAATATTCAATATTCCTCTGATTTATGTATACAGTAAACCCCGGTTAAGTATCACTCCTCCAATCCCTCTTATCTGCCGGTGTCTTGCTGCATCTCACTTTTTTTTCTTAATTTTTTAAAGAAAACGGTAATTTTTTTTTAAATACATAGAAATAATTTTTTTTGGTACCACTCGCTTAAGTACCACAATCGCTTATGTACTACAAAGCACAAAAAATCTGCATCTTTGGTTTTGGCACTTAACTGGGATTGACTGTATTTGTCAAAGAATTTACGTAAGTACCTTCGAATTTTTTGTACACACATTGACTTTGCACTTGCCCATATGCGATGTATGTTTGTAAGAGTGTGTATGGCACATCTCGGATTTTCTACCAACAACACAATGTTGTGACGCTTTGTCGTCGCGTCAGTTCTTCGACAGATTGACTCTTTGACATAAAAGCAAAAAATGTGTCAACGGAGATTGCACATGAAGTAATGAGTGTACATATCTACATAAAAATACATACAAATGTGTAAACGACATAATATATGTATGTCCTGTTACATATGTTTACACATGCATTTGAAAAGAAAAATTGAAGCATGAATGTGAAATACCGACGGCAAAACACAATTCTGTACTTTTATGACTCCATAATGGTGTCAAGTACAATTAATGAATTATTTTAAGAAATATATCAAAATACTTTATTAGTAATAATTTAAAAGTATTTTGATATATTTCTCATAATAAAGTAAAAATGAATTAACATTAAATAATTTAAAAAATAATAAATAATAGTTCAATAAAAGGGAATATATTTCAAATGGCATATCAATATGCCCAGTTTTGCTCACATATTATATTCTCAGAGCGTATGTGTACAGATTCACCGCTGTTATAAAAGCGAAAAATGTTATTTGTTTCTCGTGCATCTGTGGTGAACTCCTTGATAAATTCCTACAAATTGCTCGCTGTCGAACCTGCACCTTCTCATTGTTTTAAGTTCTCTGGTTTAATATAATAATAATGAATAAAATACATGTAAATTGTGCATGCAATGGGCAGTAATGCTTAAAACTTATATACAAAAATATGGGAAATGTATAGTTTCGGTCCAACAACGAAGGAGCTCGTGAAAATTATAAAATTGGCAGCGCAGAAGAAGTCTGCGTACAAGGAGTGAAATGGGAATTCCCTACGTAATAACCAAATGTAAAAGTGTCGGAAAGTTATAGTTTTCCTTTTTTTGTAAAAGTAGCAATTTTAAAATATTTTTGTTCTATTCATTTTGTTATAAAATTTAGAATATCAAATCTCGCCTAAAAGAAAAGAAATAAGCCCTTCTGAAAGGGAAATAATGAATAAAAAAAAGAACACTTTCTTTCATACAAAGAGTTATAAAAATATTGCAAACACACCAGCGTTTTTGTATGTCGGCGCGTCCAGGGCGGTCAAAAATACTAGCACAGCGTGAAACTCGTAAAGTGTGAAGCAAAACCTTTGATTTACTGCATCCAAAATCGAGCAAAAGAATTTTAAGAAACCCCTCTGCACTGACACCATTCGTAAAATTTAAAAAGAAACAGGGTTTTATGGTCAAGTCGCACACAAGAACTCATTCATATCGCTAATCAATAGGTAAAAAGAGCACTTAAATAACCGGAGGTTTTGGCAGAAAGTTATTTTTTCCGATGAGAAAAAGTTTTGCGTCTTTGGGATGTAAGGGCGTAGGCTTTAAAAGTGAAAAACGGGCACGGCCCTCTATAAGGAAATCTTGATGCCTACTGTGAAGAACGGTGGTGAAGAAGCAATGATATGGGGGTGCATAGCTAGTGCTAACTGTGTGCGCCAAATGGAATTTATAGAGTGCACCATAGTTAAATATACATACCTTAATATCTTAAAAATAAATTTTAAGCAAAGTGCGGCAGAATTGGGTCTTGGAAGTGACTGCTATTTTCTCCGGGACAACGACCCGAAGCATACAGAAGACATAGTTAAGCTATAGTTACTCTAAAACGTTCCAAATCACCTTAAAATACCACCAGAATCACTAGAATTTAGTCCTAAATAGCGCTTATGAGATTCAATAGTACGTAAAATCTCCACAATTACCTCAAAGGATGTGCTCACCTCTCTTCGACGGAAACCTCTAAGCTTGTATTATATAATATATTCCATGCCAAAACCCTTAGCGGAAGTTTTAAAACGTCGGGGATATCCAACTTCCTATTAAATTTTAAGAAGAATTTGTAGGAAGAATGACTTTATTTGACTTATGTACCTTGTACGCAGCCTTTTTCTAATGGATTTTCTATTCGTCCGTATGTTTTGTTTTATTAAATTGTGGCGAACACGAATACCAAAACAAATCAGAAACGACGATAAACTACAAGAAGCAACTAGCACGAATATCAACACAGGTGACCTCACAAATACCTGAGGTGTGAGATTTCGGAAGAGCGGTTTTGTTCGGTTACGATAATAAGTACAACGAGTGATAACAACAGAGAGCCAGCAGATTCCACCAAAATCAGAAGCAGTTATAGATGGACACTATGGGCCAAACAAGTGGTGGATTGTTGAGGCCACAAAAGAATCTACACCAAACTTACTTATAGGCAAAACCCTGGCTATGACAAGACAAGATAAACGTGTTGAAGTAAAAGTACTTAATGAGTGAAAGTTAAAAATCAAACTCTCTAAAAGAGCTCTATATGGCAGTCTCAAGAGATTTTGGCCCGTGATAAATTGCCAAATGGATATTGAGGAAAGTTCAATGGACGAAAACGACATATCGATCAAAATAAACGCATGAATCGAGGAACTAGAGGCAAACCATCAAAATAAGGCTAAACAACTTCTCCTCAGATACTTATCCATATTTGATAAAGACGATGTCAAACCCGGAAAAACCAAAGTTGTGATGCAAGACCAATCCGCCAGGCTCCTCAAAGCGTTCCTTTAGCAAAACGTGAAGTTGTAAGCCAAACCATACGTGAAATGAGCGAAAGCGGCGTAATAGAACCATCAGAGAGTCCATGGAGCTCACCTGTAGTACTTGTGAAGAAGATGGCAAAATGATATTCTGTGTGGACTATAGAAGCTTGGATGATGATTGGAAAATGGTTCTCAAAACTTGATTTGAAAAGTGGTTATTGGCAAGTGGAGGTAAACGAAGAGAACACAGAAAAGACGGTTTTTAGCGGTGGACATGAGCAGTTTACAGTAATGGCCTTTGGATTATGTAATACTCCTGCTACCTTTCAGAGAGTTATGAACCAAGTATTAAAAGGATTGCACTGGAAGACATGTTTGGTTTACTTCGACGATATCATCGTGTTGGGTAAAAGCTTCGATGAACACCTTAAGAACTTGGTAGAGGTTTTTCTTTTCAAAATAGAAATAAGCTACTTAGGACACAAAATGACAATAGAGGGCATTTGCACAGCTAAAGAAAAAATAGAGGCAGTTAAAGACTGGCCCACTCCTAAAAATTTACATGAATTACTGAGTTTTCTTGGACTTTGTACCATTTATTGATGATTCGTTCCAAACTTTGCCAGCCTAGTTAGTAGATTCTATGAACTTACGAAACAGAATAGAGTTTTTGAATGCAATAAAAAACAGGAAGGGTTTTTCCAAACTCTGAGTAAACGGTTAAGTACTGCACCAATGTTAGCATACCCGATTCCAGGATCAACTTTTATTTTGAATACGCATGTTAGTGGGTTTGCAGTTGGAGGCATTCTCTCACAAGTCATTGATGGGCATGAGAATGTGGTTGCGTATTACAGCCAGAAAATAAGCTACACAGAGAGAAATTATTGTGTACCTTGGAGAGAATTACCGGCGTTGGTAAAGTGCATCAAACATTTTCATAAGTACCTTTATGGCCAGCGATTATGGGGGAGAACAGATCATGCAGCATTAAAATGTCTTCTACAATTCAGGAACCCAGAAGGACAGTTGGCCCGGTTGAGAGACTCCAAAGTTACAACTTCTCAATAGAACATCGTAAAGGTAGTAGTCATGGAAATGCTAATGCCATGTCCCGCCGTCCCTGTAATTTGGAATGCAGACGTTGCTCGAAAGCTGAGGCCTTCATAGTCAGATTCATAGTGGGTCCATCTCTTATCAGCAAATTAGGAAACATATATGTTTTCTAATCAAGAGGCAGGATCAGTAGCAGATGTATTCATCAACAATTGGGTATCGAGATATGGTGTTCCAATAGAATTACATTCTGACCAAGGGATACATTTTGAATCAGCTGTAATTCAGGAGATGTGCCAGAAACTGGGTATTCGGTAAAACCGTACAACTGCACTATATCCGCAGTCCGATGGCATGGTAGAACGATTCAATCGAACTTTGGAAGAATATTCGAGGAAAGTTGTGGACAAGTATCAGAAAGATTGGGATACCCATATATCCTTGTTCCTGATGGCTTATCGGTCTGCTGTACATGAAACAACGGGGCAGACTCCCGCAAGGGTAATTTTTGGTAATGATATTCGACTACCGATTGATTTAGAATTTGGAATTAACGCCAACGGAGGAAGGAATACTAAGGAATTCAATAGCATCCTAGAAGATGAGATGAGGGATATACATACTATGGTGAGACAGCGCACCAAAATTATGAGCGATAACAGTTACCGTCAATTCTGATTTTATCTGGTACTCGTGTTCGCCACACTGCCCTCTACCTAAGTCTGATCGTCCCGATTAGACATATTTGTGGTACCAAACGCTGCAAGCCGTTCCAGATGAACCACCTTCATTTTATTCCATGGTCTTCCAATGGTCTGTATGCGATACACTACATCATTGAGTCGTTTAATAACCTGGTATAGTCCTTCCCAAGTACACTGTAATTTGGGAGATAACCCTTTCTTTCGTTGTGGGTTATATAGCAATACCCAATCGCCTTCAATAAAACCCTCAAAATATATCGCCTTGTCGTATTTTGCTTTCATCTTATCGCTCATAATTTTGGTGCGCTGTGTCACCATAGCATGTATATCCCTAATCTCGTCTTCTAGGATGCTATTGAATTCCTTAGTATTCCTTCCTCCGTTGGCGTTAATTCCAAATTTTAAATCAATCGGTAGTCGAAGATCATTACCAAAAATTACCCTTGCTGGAGTCTGCCCCGTTGTTTCATGTACAGCAGACCGATAAGCCATTAGGAACAAGGATATATGGGTATCCCAATCTTTTTGATACTTGTCCACAACTTTCCTCAAATGTTCTTCCAAAGTTCGATTGAATCGTTCTACCATGCCATCGGACTGCGGATGTAGTGCAGTTTTACGGGTGTTCCAGATACCCAGCTTCTCGCATATCTCCTGTATTAGAGCTGATTTAAAATTTCCCCCTTGGTCAGAATGTAATTCTATTGGGACACCATATCTCGATACCCAATTGTTGATGAATAATTTACTGATACGAAATGGACCAGCTACATCCATGGCTACTTGCTCAAACGGAGCACCTGAATTGTACTGTTTCATCTGACCAATTGGCGATCCACTTAGTAACTTATTGACGACAACCAATCCAATAAAATCTTTGTTTTAATTTCTCCAAGGTTTTAGTGATACCCATGTGTCCTCCACTTGGACCGTTGTGCAGCTCGTTGAGAACTTCAGGAATTCTTACTTTTGGAACAATCATCAGAGCTCGTGAACTTTGCCCATCTTCGCTTTCCCATACGCGATGCAAGCAGCCAGTCACTAACTTCAAACTATTCCATTGTGCCCAATAAGCCTTTGCGACTGGGCTTTCTGCAGCTATTTCTTCTCTCGTTGGACGTTTATTCATCTCCAATCCATGTATTACACTTTTCAAATCTGGATCCTCTTGCTGACATTTCCGTAGCTTCTCCGGATCTTAGTCTGATGTTATACTCATTAATCGGACATCTATAATGTCTTCTTTGGCCTCAGCTTTTCGTTTCCGTCCAACTGGATTATTGGGCTTGTTACAGTCGCGTGCAATATGGGCACTTTTTCCGCAGTTGAAGCATTTAAGCACACCATCATTTTTCTTATGCGCTTCCGTAGATTTTTCCAGTGCTTTCTGCATGTTGTCAATTTTTTTAAGTAATTGGTTCCCCCAGTGTTTTTCCTCTATTTCTACTTTGTGAGCTTTAAATGTTTGATTGCAAAGCAGAGATGCAGTTTCCTGTGAGTGAGAGCATACGAAACTGTTTCTGCAAACGTTCATTTTGGACATGCTAATGCAACGAAGCGTGTAGTGTTATCTCGTATTCCATTGACGAAAGTCTGAATTTTCGTGTCCTCGATGAATTCCATGGATTCGTGTGCATAAGCTATGTGAGATAACCTCTCAATCTCTGTAGCAAACTCCTGCAACGACTCATTGGCCTCCTGGCGACGATTTCGCAACTCCATTTGAAAGATCTGCTTCCTACCATACCGTCTTTCTAATGCACTCATCAACGTTTCATAACTACTCGCCTCGCAGTTTGGAATGGTCTGTAATATCTCCGCTGCAGATCCCTTTAATGCAACGAACAATGCAGCTATTTTATCTTAAGCGTTACAATTATTTGAAGATGCCGTCTTTTCGAATTGAAGCTTAAAAGCGTTGAACAGAACAGTGCCATCAAAGGATAGAGGTTTTACCTTGGCCGATTTAATTGTAGCTCACGGAGATGATCTCTCAATTCATCAACTTCCGTTTTAATTTTATCCCGCTCTTCCGAAATCTGTGAGAACACTTCTGCTATTTGTGAGGTCACCTGGGATAGCCGTGCATCCTGCTCTTTCAACTGTGAGGACACCTGTGCTGATATACGTGCATCTTGCGCTACGAACTGCTCTTCCAAATGCGTTGACAATCGTATATCCTGCTCTTGAAATTGTGTCGACATTTGCATTGACATCTCTTTCCTCATCTGCGATATTTAAGCAAAAATCATGTTTATGTCCACAATCTTTGACGATCATTGAGCCTCCTAATTTTCTTCTATCTTTGTTGTCTCTTCCTCTAATTCCATGTGAAAGACATATTCCTCAACATTACGGTTTTCCGCCTCCATGGCCTCTCTCAACCGTGATTGTAATTCAGTTTTTAATCCATTTGTCGCCAAACCACGTTGCCCCAGCTTCTTTTTCAGTTGTGGAATCTTCAGATCGTTAAACTTGGCCATTTTCAAATAATTATCTCCTTGGGAATTTATTTGACAATCCCACTTCTGACACCAATTGTAACGGATTTCTCGATATATCGTCTAACTATAACTCACTCTTGAGTTCAATCACTGGATTGTTGAATAAAAGTCCCAATTTAATGGCTATAGCAGAGGACGTATATCATAGAGAAGGTTCACAGTGCGGCCATTAGCAAAATATTTCATGCTTCTCAGGGGAACTGAAAAAGACGTGTTTCACCACATTTGGAAGGGTACTGAAAACGATGAGCGTGTTTCACCAAATGTCCATTTCAATGGTAATTGAGAAAAATAATGCTAATTTCAATGTTAAGAAATGTACGCCTACAGATTCGTATATTTACAATGCGCAAACGACTTTGGATATAATTTGAAGATATTCTTCCTATACAGGGTGGCTAACGAATTGTGCTACAAAATTAAACCGTAATAAGTTTCTTTTTAGTCAATGCATTACATTCAATTCTGTTATTGTATAGAAATTTTTATTTTATTTAAACAATTAATTATTCTTCCATACTCAACCACGCATATGCGACACATAATTCGGGATTGCCTCAATTATCTATTTAATGGACTGCTTCAGTTCAGTCAGATTTCTGGGTTTGATTTTGTACCCTATTGCTTGACATAACTTTGATAAGAAAAGATCAAGCGGTCGCAAATATTCCTATACATAATATATGTTTAATTATGTGTGCATGTAAACAAATATGAAAGTACCCATTATAATTATTAATTTGTCTACATGCAACATATGTATGTAAATATGTACACTCATTGTTTCATGGGAAATCTCCGTTGCCCTGGACAACCAATGGCCGAAGCTCACGTTTTTTGTTTTCTTGTCAAAGAGTCACTGTGTCGAAGGACTGACGCGACGACAAAGCGTCACAACATTGTGTTGTTGGTAGAAAATCCGAACTATGCCGAAAAAAAATAACGAACGGCCGCCGATTGCCACCGCTTCTTGCCGCTCTAGCAGCTTTGCCTACAAACTATCGTAAATATGTATGTTTCTGTATGAGCATGCATACATATTGACGCAGATTTTTGTGAGACACGGAAAATTTTTTTAAAATTGTAAATTTAAATTGTAAAATATTTTAAATCGACAAAAGCTTTGTTGCCAGTTTTGTCAATTTTTTCTGTGTTTTGTGGGCTTGCGTGGTTGCAACTTTTCCCTGCTAGAGGGAATATCAGAAATTTGTTCAATTTATGATTTTTAGCTTTTGCCATCGTCGCAAAAAGATGCTTGTTGGCAAACGCATGCTCGGGGAGATGAGAGGGTGTCTCTTTTTATGAATGAAGCGAGATTGCTTGTTGAAAGTACGCCTGCGTTCATGAATGAAAATTTTGTTGTTGTGTGATTTACTATAAATTTGGGATTCGGCTATTTGGCTGACTATTGACTTGTGACGATTATTGTTTTTGTAGAACAATGTTTGTAGTTTTTGCGGGTGACATATATACATACATATGTACGCATAGACATACATATGTAGGTTGGTTTGTGTATACATTATTTGTTCGGCAATGTCATTTATACATACATATGTATAAGTGTGTACATATAAATCATGGCGCGCACATATATTGTGTTGATAAGTATATGATAAAATTATGATTTGAATTTCTGAATCCGCACATTCAAATGTGCTTGTGCAGATATACATATTATTATATATAAGATTATTATGATAAAAGATGTACATATGTACATATACATATATTGTAATAAATTTAATCTCTATTAGGAAAGTATATTATGTAAAAACTAAATAAAATCATTAAATTCCCAATATGGATTTATATATATTTAAAATTACATAATTTAATTAGAATGTAATCAGTTTTGCATGTTTTCATAAAAATTCGCAAAATGATATTCATATCAATAAATATGATTGCATATACGCGTATAAAAATATAAGCCAAAAGAGTAACATGCGGCTGTAAAATCAACGCAAGTCTCTGAGCATAATTTTTATTCAATGCTCAGCTCTGTTCACTCGTCACTGTTAAAATTTCTCCTTCCTAGCCGACTGTGGTGAAACACGCTCATCATTTGTTAGGTCTTGACAATTCACACGCTGGGCCGTAGTTGGACCTTCTCTATATTTTACGTTCTCTGGCTATAGACTTATCTTTATTTCTAATTCCAACAACTTAACACTTATTGCTCGATATTCGAGTTCACAACTTATTGCTTATAGCTTAATTGCTCTTTACACGGCAACACTCTAAGTAGAACTGTGTCTGCTGCACAATCCGGCAGCCCTTATATAGTAAATTTTTAACAAAAGTTCACTACTAGAACATCCTGGCAACTACGAATTCGCTGTCTAGTTGCTTCTGGCAGTTTATCGTCAATTCTGATTTGTTCTGGTACTCGTGTTCGCCACAATATGCAACTCGAATAACGAGTAATAAGTGTTAAGTTGTTTGGATAAGTATATAAAGTTATTTTTTCCAACAATTAATTTTTGTTGGTACCTTGTACCTTGTACCTTTTTCTACCCAGTGTATATGACGAACGCGGATGATAGAACAAACGAAGCGACGATAAATTACCAGAATGAACTAGGCTACGAATTCGTACCTGCCAGAATGTTCTAGAGTCAAAGTTTTGATAAATATCTGCTATATGAGTGCTACCGATTCCGCAGCACACACCGTTCTAGTTAGAGTGTTCCCGTGTAAAGAGCAAATGAGATATAAGTAAGAAGTTGTAAATTAAGATAATGAGTAATAAAGCGTTAAGTTTTTGAAATTAAAAATAAAGATAAGTGTATATTATTTTAGATTATTTTATTAACGAAAGTTTTTTGTGCAATTAACCGTATATTAATTAAAGGTATATTTTTTTCACATATTTTAAACCGGGTTAAATTAAGTGGGAAAATTTACACGTATTTTGTATGCAACGTATTTTTGTCCGATCAGATGATTTAAATAAGCGGGAAAATCAATTAACCGGTGGTCAATTAAGCGGGTAATAACTTTTCAAGTCCCTAGATACCGAAGATTTGGACCCCAGTGCCTATGGCTGACTTTTTACAGATATCGATCATTGGGTGAAATATATCATTGAAGTTTGAAGAGAATACTTTTCTGAAAATAGTATGGCCGTATGTCAAAAATGGGTTGAATCGACCAATACTTCCCTTAGCCCCCATATACCTAATATAAATATTTTCGAACTTTTGGCTGAACTTATACCCATATATCGGCCAATATATGAGTTATATTAATAAAATTGAGTGTGCGCGTTTTTCTAATAACAGTGCATCTTTGCGCCTAAAATGGATTAAATCAAGTGAATAATAATAATAATATCAGGGGTTTCGAACCGTATATATCGGTCAATATGTAAGATATCTTACCAAAATTAACTGAGCGTATCATGTTGTACATACTAAAGTTTATTGGCGAAAATATGTGAACTCCATAAAATGATTTTCATTATTCTCACAAACCGTATGCCAAATATATCGGTCAGTGTGTAAGTTTGTAAGTTATCTAATATAATATATAAATTTCTTATGTCACGGTCTTTGTTACTAAACTACTCCGAAATGGCCTGACCGATTTTGATGAAACTGTGTGTGCTTATCGGGTAGGTCTGAGAATCGGCCAATATCTATTTGTCATACCCCTAAATGTTAAGGGTGGTCCACCCCAAATAATACTCTTTTTTATTGGCAAATGTTTTAGATTAAAAAATGAAAATTAAATTTTTAATCCCACCATCGGGGATTCGGTTACACCCGAACTTAGCGATTCCTTACTTTTGGATTTTAATTTTCAAAATATTCCAAAACACGCACAGTAAAATGCAAAAATAAAAATAAAATATTTTCGTAGGAATAATGAGGCTCTATATGTAGTAACACAACCTTATGTAATTTTTTGACAAACGTGTAGCTCTCAAAGATAGCGATTAGAGAAAGTGTGAATTGAAGACTATTGTAAAATTTATGTACGCTTCAAAAATTGTTTATCTTCAGCGCTTTGCATTAAAAAGATTGCAGACAGCAGGCGACAGCCATCATCTGTAAAATAGTAAAATACACACGTTCTTATGGCCCCAGTTATTAAGACAACAAACAGCACGTCTTCGCGGCAGCAGGCTTGCAGTTGGCGCTGTCAATTATTAAAACTATTTCTTATTTTGCCGACAACAATGGGTGCCACGTATATGTGAACTGTAAAATTTTTTAAAGCTTTAACAAGTGTAATGTTATATTACCAACATGAGCATTAAATAGCTTTGATATATTATATCATTTGTAATAACAACTGATAATTTAAAACAAATGAATCGACCTATTTACTTATTTTTTGTACAACCAATTTCATTTTGATCAAAATATTTAAATTTCTTTCAGGGAAAATGTTTTAGTACAATAACAACAACGATATTGTGTACATCAGTTGTTTGGTATATTTCTGCCGTCTTCATAATGTTGAAGAACCTGGTTTCAAGACGCCATTTGAGACAAGGAAATTTCGCTGTCGCCACGTCGTGAAGTGCATCGTCTATGTGTTTAAAGCATTATTTTCCAAACAAGCATTTTAAATTCTCGATTTCGGTAATAAAACTGTACAGTGGAAACCCCCTCTGGGAGGTCAGATCATTTCAAAGGTGGCTACTGAGAGTGAAAGCAAGTAACTCTTCTCTTATTCTAGTTACAAAAGTTGGCTGACAACATTGCTTATTTCTAGGTTGCTTTTAATGATACATTTTAGTAACAGTTCACCTCGTGTATTGCAGTTACTGCTTCCCTCTTAAAAATTCTAAAATGCAGAGAAAGTTAAAATCTTTCTTATCACTACACAGGCTCTGGGTCTTTCAGAAGAGGGATCCCAATTACTTTTCTGTGCTTGTCTGAGAGGCTCTTAACCTCTCTTTTAAACGTCCATGGTTCTTGAATCAGGAGAGCTTCTTGGTTATCCCAAATGAACATGGCGATATTTCACCTCAGCACAATTTAAGATTAAAAAGCGAGAATTGTTTGGAGGATCGTCGGTTTGGTGCCGTCTCTAACAGATTTTATGTACATACATATTGTAACGGATTTCTCGATAAATCGTCTACCTGTAACTCACTCTTGAGTTCGATCACTGGATTGATAAATAAAAGTCCCAATTTAATGGCTACACACTTATCTTTATTTCTTATTCCAACAACTTAACACTTATTGCTCGTTATTTGAGCTTACAACTTCTTGCTTATAGCTTGATTGCTCTTATCACGACAACACTCTAACTAGAACTGTGTCTGCTGCACAATCCGGCAGCCCTTATATAGTAAATCTGTAACAAAACATTGCTTCTAGAACATTCTGGCAACTACGAATTCGCTAACTACTTTACTACTAGAACATTCTGGCAACTACGAATTCGCTGTCTAGTTGCTTCTGGCAATTTATCGTCGATTCGATTTGGTTCTATCATCCGTGTTCGTCACACTGCCCTCCACCTAAGTCTGATCGTCCCGATTAGACATATTTGTGGTACCAAACGCTGCAAGCCGTTCCAGATGAACCACCTTCATTTTATTCCATGGTCTTCCAATGGTCTGTATGCGATACACTACATCATTGAGTCGTTTAATAACCTGGTATGGTCCTTCCCAATTACACCGTAATTTGGGAGATAACCCTTTCTTTCGTTGTGGGTTATATAACAATACCCAATCGCCTTCAATAAAACCTTCAGAGTTTATTGCCTTGTCGTATTTTGCTTTCATCTTATCGCTCATAATTTTGGTGCGCTGTCTTACCATAGCATGTATATCCCTCATCTCGTCTTCTAGGATGCTATTGAATTCCTTAGTATTCCTTCCTCCGTTGGCGTTAATTCCAAATTTTAAATCAATCGGTAGTCGAAGATCATTACCAAAAATTACCCTTGCTGGAGTCTGCCCCGTTGTTTCATGTACAGCAGACCGATAAGCCATTAGGAACAAGGATATATGGGTATCCCAATCTTTTTGATACTTGTCCACAACTTTCCTCAAATGTTCTTCCAAAGTTCGATTGAATCGTTCTACCATGCCATCGGACTGCGGATGTAGTGCAGTTGTACGCGTTTTCCGGATTCCCAGTTTCTGGCATATCTCCTGAATTAGAGCTGATTCAAAATTTCTCCCTTGATCAGAATGTAATTCTATTGGAACACCATATCTCGATACCCAATTCTTGATGAATACGTCCGCCACTGTTCCTGCCTCTTGATTAGGAATTGCGTATACCTCTGGCCATTTGCTGAAATAGTCCATGACTACCAAAACATATTTGTTTCCTAACTTACTGAATGGAAATGGACCAGCTACATCCATGGCAATTCGCTCAAACGGCGCACCCGAATTGTACTGCTTCATCTGACCATGACTCCTGGACCTCGGCCCTATAGCAGCAATGCACTCGACACAATTGGCGATCCATTCCGTAACTGATTGACGACAACCAACCCAATAAAATCTTTGTTTTAATTTCTCCAAGGTTTTAGTGATAACCATGTGTCCTCCACTTGGACCGTTGTGCAGCTCGTTGAGAACTTCAGGAATTTTTACTTTTGGAATAATCATCAGAGCTCGTGAACTTTGCCCATCTTCGCTTTCCCATACGCGATGCAAGCAGCCAGACACTAATTTTAAACTATTCCATTGTGCCCAATAAACCTTAGCGACTGGGCTTTCTGCAGCTATTTCTTCTCTCGTTGGACGTTTATTCATCTCCAATCCATGTATTACACTTTTCAAATCTGGATCCTCTTGCTGACATTTCCGTAGCTCCTCCGGATCCCAGTCTGATGTTATAGTCATTAATCGGACATCTATAATGTCTTCTTTGGCCTTAGCTTTTGAGCAATGCCTGCATTCCAGATTACAGGGACGGCGGGACATGGCATCAGCATTTCCATGATTACTACCTTTGCGATGTTCTATAGAGAAGTCGTAACTTTGGAGTCTTTCAATCCAACGTGCCAACTGTCCTTCTGGGTTCCTGAATTGCAGAAGCCATTTTAATGCTGCATGATCTGTTCTCACCCGAAATCGCTGGCCATAAAGGTACTTATGAAAATGTTTGATGCACTTCACCAACGCCAGTAATTCCCTCCGAGTAACACAATAATTTCTCTCTGGCTTACTTATTGTCTGGCTGTCATATGCAACCAGTTTCTCATGCCCATCAATGACTTGTGATAGAACACCTCCTACTGCAAGTCCACTAGCATCCGTATCCAAAATAAACTTTGATCCTGGGACCGGGTATGCTAACATTGGCGCAGTACTTAATCGCTTCTTCAGAGTTTGGAAAGCCACTTCCTGTTCTTGATTCCATTCAAAAACTCTGTTCTTTTTCGTGAGTTCATGGAGGCTACTAGCTACGCTGGCAAAATTTGGAACGAATCGTCGATAATAAGTACACAGTCCAAGGAAACTCCGCAATTCATGTAAATTTTTAGGATTGGGCCAATCTCTGACTGCCTCGATCTTTTCATTAGCTGTGCAAATGCCCTCCGTTGTCACTTTATGTCCTAAGTAGCTTACTTCCATTTTGAAAAGGGAACACTTCTTTGGACTCAGCTTCAGACCAGCGCTAGCTATCCGTTGGAAAACCTCTTCCAAGTTCTTAAGGTGTCGGTGTGATGATATCGTCGAGGTATACTAAACGGGTCTTCCAGTGTAATCCTTTTAATACCTGGTCCATAAGTCTCTCAAAAGTAGCAGGAGCGTTACATAATCCAAAGGGCATTACGGTAAATTGCCATAGACCATCTCCAACGCTGAAAGCCGTCTTTTCTTTGTCTTCTTCGTTTACCTCCACTTGCCAATAACCACTTTTCAAATCAAGTGTTGAGAACCATTTTGTGCCTGATAACGAGTCCAGTGTGTCATCGATTCTAGGTAGTGGATAACTGTCTTTCTTTGTTACATCACTCAACCTTTTATAGTCCACACAAAATCTCATGTTGCCATCATTTTTACAAGTACTACAGGTGAGCTCCACGGACTCTCTGATGGTTCGATTACGCCGCTTTCACTCATTTCACGTATGGTCTGGCTTACAACTTCACGTTTTGCTAAAGGAACGCTTCGAGGAGCCTGTCGGATTGGTCTTGCATCACCTGTGTTAATGAAATGTTTCACTTTGGTTCTTCCTGGTTTGGCATCGTCTTTATCAAATATGGATGAGTATCTGAGAAGAAGTTGTTTAGCCATAATTGGATGGTTTGCCTCTAGTTCCTTGGTCCATTCGTTTATTTCGCTCGATATGTCGTTTTCGTCCATGGAATCTTCCTCAAGACGTATTTCGCAATTTATCACGGCCTCAATCTCTTGACACTGCCCTAATATAGCTCCTTTGGAGATTTTGATTGGTAACTTGCACTCATTAAGTACTCTTACTGGAACACGTTTATCTTGTCTTGTCATAGCCAGGGTTTTGCCTATAAGTAAGTTAGGTGTAGATTCTTTTGTGGCCTCAACAATCCACCACTTGTTTGGCCCATAGTCTCCATCTATTTCTGCCCAAATAACTGCTTCTGATGTTGGTGGAATCTGTTGGCTCTCTGTTGTTATCACTCGTCTGACGTTGTACTTATTATCGTAACCGAACATAAGTGGCACTTCCATATTTCTATAGGACATAATCCTGTTTTCCATGTCAATTTTGATTTCTTTGATTCGCTAGAAAGTCTACTCCAATTATGACTTCGTCAACGATGTCTGCCACTATAAAATTGTGTAACACGGCTGCCTTTCCAATTACGATCTCGCACGTTACCTTTCCGAGAACTAGGGTATCTTCTCCAGTTGCAGTACGCTACTTTGCCCCAGCTAATGGTCTCACTTCCTTCTCAACCAGATCAGATCGAATTATGGAATGTGATGCGCCCGTATCCACAGTCAGTATGCGCTTTTTACCGTCTACACATCTACTAACGGTAACGTTACTCGTATTCCTGCTTATTTGTGAAATGGAGATTACAGGGCATTTGCTTGCGGGAGCCAGCCCGTGCCCTTTTTGGCTGGCTCGCTTTAGTTTAACGATTGGTTTGATTTGATATTTCCTTGATCTTCCTCAACTTTGCGTTTACGTCCAACTGGATTATTGGACTGATTACAGTTGCGTGCAATATGGCCACTTTTCCCGCAGTTGAAGCATTTAAACACACCATCATTTTTCCTATGCGCTTCCTTAGATTTTTCCAGTGCTTTCTGCATGTTGTCCATTTTTTCAAGTAATTGGTTCACCCAAGTGTGTTCCTCTATTTCTACTTTGTGAGCTTTAAATGTTTGATTGCAAAGCAGAGATGCAGTTTCCTGTGTCAGAGCATACGAAACGGTTTCTGCAAACGTCAATTTTGGACATGCTAATGCAGCGAAGCGTGTAGTGTTATCTCGTATTCCATTGACGAAAGTCTGAATTTTCATATCCTCGATGTATTCCACGGATTTATGTGCATAAGCTAAGTGAGCTAACCTCTCAATCTCTGTAGAAAACTCCTGCAGACTCATTGGCTTTCTGGCGGCGATTTCGCAACTCGATTTGAAAGATCTGCTTCCTGTGCTCACTACCATACCGCCTTTCTAATGCACCCATCAACGTTTCATAACTACTCGCCTCGCAGTTTGGAATGGTCTGTAATATCTCCGCTGCAGATCCTTTTAATGCAACGAACAATGCAGCTACTTTGTCTTCAGCATTCCAATTATTTGAAGATGCCGTCTTTTCGAATTGAAGCTTAAAAACGTGGAACGGAACAGTGCCATCAAAGGATGGAGGTTTTACTTTGGCAGAAGCTGACGACATAATTGGCCGATTTATTTGTAGCTCACGGAGACGATCTCTCAATTCATCCATTTCAGTTTTAATTTTATGCCGTTCTTCCGAAATCTGTGAGGACACTTCTGCTATTTGTGAGGTCACCTGCGATATCCGTGCATCCTGCTCTTTCAACTGTGAGGACACCTGCGCTGATATACGTGCATCTTGCGCTATGAACTGCTCTTCCAATTGCGTTGACAATCGCGTTTCTAACTGCGTTGACATCTGCGATATTGCAGAAAAAAGCATGTTCATGTCCACCATCTTTGACGAGCATTGAGCCTCTTCCTTTTCTTCTATCTTTGTTGTCTCTTCTTCTAATTCCATGTGAAAGACATATTCCTCAACATTAATGTTTTCCGCCTCCATGGCCTCTCTCAACCGTGATTGTAATTCAGTTTTTAACCCATTTGTCGCCAAACCACGTTGTTCCAGCTCCTTTTTCAGTTGTGGAATCTTCAGATCGTTAAACTTGGCCATTTTTAATTAATTATCTCCTTGGGAATTTATTTGACAATCCCACTTCTGACACCAATTGTAACGGATTTCTCGATAAATCGTCTACCTGTAACTCACTCTTGAGTTCGATCACTGGATTGATAAATAAAAGTCCCAATTTAATGGCTACACACTTATCTTTATTTCTTATTCCAACAACTTAACACTTATTGCTCGTTATTTGAGCTTACAACTTCTTGCTTATAGCTTGATTGCTCTTATCACGACAACACTCTAACTAGAACTGTGTCTGCTGCACAATCCGGCAGCCCTTATATAGTAAATCTGTAACAAAACATTGCTTCTAGAACATTCTGGCAACTACGAATTCGCTAACTACTTTACTACTAGATAATTCTGGCAACTACGAATTCGCTGTCTAGTTGCTTCTGGCAATTTATCGTCGATTCGATTTTGTTCTATCATCCGTGTTCGTCACAATATCATACACACTACTAAAGATATGTATGTATGTATACTTACATACATATGTAAAAACCAAGCATCAACATTTACTTCACCATTTCGTCACACAGAGTGAATATGGTTGAAATCGGATAATAACCACTCTAAATATATTTTAGCTAAAAATGGTGAATAGCTTTCGGCCAAGGTTTTGGTATAGCTCCAATATCATATTTGCACCTTTGATTTTTATAGATTTCGAGAGCGTGTTTTAAAAAAATGTAATAACGCTAAAAAATTATTTGCTAAAATTAACAACTAAATCTAGTGATTTGGCATACTAAAAACTATAGAAAATATTGCAATATAATTCGTCAATAAATGAAGCGTAAATCTACAAGCATTTGTATCTGCGTACGTACCTATGTACATACATACATATATGTAAATATGGATATGTAGTATGCCATATCTATGTACATGTGTATGTATGCACATGCTTTTGACAAATCTTTATTTAAATTAATTTTGAACTTCAAAAGAACGGTCAGGGTTAGCCAGTAGTAACTGAAAAACTTGTATTTCAAGTTTCTTTCACAAAAAATCGTAGAAATGCATTCAAAATAAAAAATTCGACATTCTTGTTCATTCGATGATTTTTGCTACAGCACACTCAGAGATACATACATAGATATAGTACGTATAAATCATAAAAAATAAGATTCGTTAAATATTTTATTCAAATTCAAAAGCAAATGTAGCCACACTGGAGTCAAATCAATTAGTTTAAAACTATTATGAACCACCAACCAAACTAGCCAGTTATGAAATCGTTTAATAATTGCTAAAAGTGTGTCTACTTAGAAAACGTGCTTCTCGAAAATATGTTTAATCGGTACTGTCAAATTATTTTCATTTTGTTTTTCTCAAGAATTTCCTGTTTACTTCCATATTTTACTGGCATACCTCAATAAAAGCGTTGAGCGGAAATAAAATTCATTACCGCTCAGTTATTAACGCCGCCGTTGCATCCCTTAATGAAAGTGGCAACTTTACGTCAAATTCTTTTTTGAATTATACAAAGGAAATGAAATCAAAACGAGTTAAAATCTTAATAATACTTACATCTATTTGTACACGCAACAAACATGGCGCGTCAAGAAATTTCTCAGATAAATTACAATTTCTTCGTTTTCGGTAGCCAACTTTACTTCTTAACGTGCTGTCAAACTTGAATCTTTCAACCGCAATGCCCCCGCGTTATTTCGGTATACGTCATACAAAATCTGTAGGAATGAGGATTTTTTACATTCATTGCCGCTGCCGCTTTAATTTAAGGAAGGCATCTAATGATTTTGGAACTTTTACAATATATTTGTATTTAGTTATCACTCAAAAAGACATTATTATTGGATGGAAGATTTAAAGAATATATAATATTTCTGAATCATAAAAAGAAAGCGAAGCAGCTGATTTTGACATTTTAAAACAAGTTAAGGAAGAATCAGATTGTGAAAATTGACACGTTACTCGCACATAGATCGAACTAACAAAAAAGTAAAAAAGTGGAAAAATAACAACATGTTGTTTTTATTAATGACATCATAACAACACCTGAAAATTAATCACTAGATTTTTTTCACAATACATATCTATAAAAAAAAAATTGAAGCATATTCGTCAAATCTCGCTTGTGATTATTAAAAACCACATTTTGATATTTTCTTGCTAATTTCTTTTAGTTTTCCTTTTTATTTTTTCGTTATTTCGCTTTTTGCGAGAATAACTTCTCAATCCGCTCAGTGTTATTCTTTCTGATGGCACGCTTTGTGTTCTTGTCCGTAACAGGCGCTCGGTTTCAAATGAATATATACGATTCGTTCAGATATTAGAATTTTATTATCTATTTCAAAAATAATAAGAAGTTATTTAATTTAAATATTTAATAACATTGAGTAGTATTTTATTACAATAATATTTATAAATTAATTTTAATAAAATAGGGGTTTCTTTTACTTTTTTATATTATATTTACCTAAATATATTAAGATGCGTTCAAATTTATTTCTTTAAATCGGAAATAATTGAATTCGAATATCATTTTATTTAACACAAGAAGTACAATAATGTTCCGTAATAGGTAGGTAGGTAGGTTGAGTGGCTGTCCAATGACGCACCTAGGCCTATAGGAGGCCCATTGTGATACCACCGGGACTAATGTTTCCTCACTCTATCGTCTCCTCTCTGAACCAACCTGTGCTCCTGATGAAGTTCATCAGTACAAATAATTTTATATTAGCAACTTCTGATACGTCGTCAAGGAATCCACGACCGATAGTTGCGATTCTTTTCCTATATAGAGCTTTACATTCGCATAGAAGATGCTTTACAGTCTCCTCTTCCTCTACTTCTTGACAGCTTCTACAATAGCCGTTGTATGGTACACCTAGCCTACTTGCATGTCTACCAATTAGGCAGTGACCTGTTAGTACTCCTATCAGAGTTCTTATATCATTCCTTTTAAATTTTAGTAGTCGGTTTGTGCGACTCACGCTCCATTCCTGCCACGTTAGTCTGCTGGTTGTGCAGGTTATTGATTGTCTCCACCGAGACTCAGCTATATTTATAGCATGTTCGCTGATTAAGTGTTTGCAAGTTGCCAGAGGCATAAAGATACCCTCTTTTTCAGAGGATAGTTGCAAAGTGGTGCCTACTCTGGCTAGTTCATCTGCTTCGCAGTTACCAGGAATATCGCTATGTCCTGGAACCCATTGCAGGTTTATTGTGAAGTAGGATGTCAGATCCTCTAATAGATCAAGACAATCTTTCACTAACTTGGATGAGACCATTGGAGACTTGAGTGATTTCAAGGCCGCTTGGCTATCCGTGTATATATACATGCTCCTTGTTGTGAGCACACTTTTTGTCAATACCACTAGGCTTTCTTTAATTGCTGTGATCTCCGCCTGGAAGACACTGCAGTGGTCTGGCAAACGGAAGGCGATATTGGTGTTTAATGTTGCGCAAAAGACACCACCTCCCACTCGATGATCCAGTTTGGATCCATCCGTGTAGATGCTAATTCCTGTATTCCTGTCCACCTCGCCCCTTTTCCACTCCTATCTTGTGGGGAAGGCAATATTGTGGACTGAATTTAGCATCCGTTCTATTGGATTGTGGAAATCCGTAGTTTTGGGTAGGAACGGGAATATACTGAGTATCCTTGAATGCCCCTTGTTGCATGCGACTAGTTGGGAGGATTCCCTCAGTCTAAGAGCTGACTTTGCTGCCACTTGTTTACAGAACAGGTCTGTTGGCAGTAAGTGTAGAATGACGTTAAGAGCCTGGCTTGGCGTTGTTCTAAGAGGTCCGCTAATGCATATACTGGCTGCTCTCTGTATGCTTTCCATACGCTTTACCGCGTATTTCTTTTCCATTATTGGCCACCATACCAATATACCGTATGTCATGATTGGTCTGACAACTGCTGTATAGAGCCAATAAGTTACCCGAGGTGTAAGTCCCCATTTGGGGCCCACCATTCTTTTACAGGTGTAGAGTGCTGTGGCTGCCTTCTTCACCCTAGCATCCAAGTTTTGTTTCCAAGAAAGCTTCCTGTCTAAGATTAGTCCCAGGTAGCTTGCCTTATCTCCAATTGTTAGTCTGCAACCATTTATTATTGGCGCCGTAACTTCTGGAGCATTATGTTTTCTGGTGAACAATACGAGCTCTGTCTTACCAGCATTTAAATTTAATCCCCATGATACTGCCCAGCGATTTATATCGTCCAATATCGTTTGCATAAGGTCTGCGAGAGTATTCGGAAATTTGCCTCTGACCGATACTGCCACATCGTCAGCGTAGGCCACAACATGTACCCCCTTCTTTTCTAGATCCATCAGCAACTTATTCATTGTCAGGACCCAGAGAAGTGGGGATAACACGCCTCCTTGAGGTGTACCTCTTTGGACAGATCTGCAAATCGTTGACGCTCCCATCGTTGAAATTATTGACCTGCTCGTGAGCATCTGTTCAATTAATTTCCTGAGAGGTTCAGAGATGTCCAGATCCTTAAGCGCACTCAGTATGGCCCTAGGCTGGATATTATTGAAGGCTCCTTCTATGTCTAAGAAGGCAAATAGAGTGTATTCTTTGACTTCCAGAGATTTTTCAATCTCCGCCACCACCGTGCTTAGTGCTGTTTCTGTGGATTTTCCTTTAGAATACGCATGCTGCGAACCAGCCAACTTTTCTGGTTTCAGTTTATTTCTTATATGTAATTCTATTAGTCTTTCCAGGATTTTTAAAAGGAAAGAGGAGAGGCTAATTGGCCTGAAGTCCTTTGGACTTGTATGCGAGCTTTTGCCTGCCTTTGGTATGTATATTACCAGCGCCCCCTTAAGAATGACAATTAGCCAATTCATTATGTAATTCTGCGACTGCTGCAATTGAGCCGGGAATATACCGTCTGATCCCGGCGACTTGAAGGGCTTAAAGCTGTTTATTGCCCAGCGTACGTTGCTTTCTGACACTATGTTTATGAGAGTGGGGCTGTCTTGAGTATATTCTGCAGTATGGCTTTCAGAGCTGCCTGGGAAGTGGGTATCCATTAGTAGCCCCAAGGACTTTTCACTCGATACCGTCCAACTTCGGTCTAGCTTCTGAAGATAACCGATACTATGCACCGATTGTGCCATTATTTTCCTAAGTCGAGACGCTTCCGCCGTGTTCTCGATGTCATTGCAAAACGATTTCCATGAATTTCTGTTTGCTCTCCTAACTTCCTTTTTGTATGACCTAAGGAGGTTGTAATAATAATCCCAGTCTGACTCGCCTTGGGATTGCTTAGCTAAATTGAACTGCTTTCTGCATTCTTTCTGTAGCTTTTTAAGTTCTAGAGACCACCAGGGGGGCCTTATTCTATCCCTGCTTCGTGTTATTGGACAAGCCACTTCTAGTGCTTGCCGGCACGATTCCGTGAGTCGATTAACGAGGATATCTAGATCCTCCTTGCTATTGGGCTGAAACGGTAGAATCATAGGGATACGTTTCTCTAGCTCTTGCATGTGCACCTGCCAGTTCGTTCTCCTATGATTCCTAAAGTTAATGCCTCTATCGGCCCTTTCCTCTATTGTACATTCGATATATCGGTGATCCGAAAAGGAATGTTCTTCGAGAACCCTCCATTGGGTTACCCTGTCAATTAGTTCTTCCAAAACAAGTGTGATATCCAGCACTTCTTGTCGGTTCCTTGTAATAAATGTTGGCTTCCCTTATTACACACCAGTAATTTAGTACCTAGTAGGTAATTAAAGAGACACTCACCTCTGTCGTTTACATCTAGTTTTGTTCACCCAGATTGTGTGATGCGCATTTGAGTCGCATCCAAGTATCGTCATGCACTTGGATGCCTCGCTATCCCGTACCACCTCTTTTACCATCAGAGGTGGCACCAGCTCCTGCTCATACGGCATATAGCACGACACTAGCCGGTAACTGCTTGAGCCCGTTTCCCAGCTTACTGCTGCTGTGTCGTTGTTGCTGTAATTATGTAATATAAAAACATTAAGGTTTTTCTTTGCCATTATGCAGGCTCTGATTTTACCTTCACAGTTAGCCATCAGCAACCTATAGTTCGGCGTCCTCAGACCGCAAATACGCCCTCTATTAACCCATGGCTCCTGAATGAGGACAAATTCAGGCTGTTCCATCATAACAACACCTGAAAATTAATCACTAGATTTTTTTCACAATACATATCTATAAAAAAAAAATTGAAGCATATTCGTCAAATCTCGCTTGTGATTATTAAAAACCACATTTTGATATTTTCTTGCTAATTTCTTTTAGTTTTCCTTTTTATTTTTTCGTTATTTCGCTTTTTGCGAGAATAACTTCTCAATCCGCTCAGTGTTATTCTTTCTGATGGCACGCTTTGTGTTCTTGTCCGTAACAGCTCACTGCTACCTATTTCTGCATTCCTTTTCATTTTGAAATTCTTTTCATGGTTGCAAGAGCGCTCGGTTTCAAATGAATATATACGATTCGTTCAGATATTAGAATTTTATTATCTATTTCAAAAATAATAAGAAGTTATTTAATTTAAATATTTAATAACATTGAGTAGTATTTTATTACAATAATATTTATAAATTAATTTTAATAAAATAGGGGTTTCTTTTACTTTTTTATATTATATTTACCTAAATATATTAAGATGCGTTCAAATTTATTTCTTTAAATCGGAAATAATTGAATTCGAATATCATTTTATTTAACACAAGAAGTACAATAATGTTCCGTAATAGGTAGGTAGGTAGGTTGAGTGGCTGTCCAATGACGCACCTAGGCCTATAGGAGGCCCATTGTGATACCACCGGGACTAATGTTCCCTCACTCTATCGTCTCCTCTCTGAACCAACCTGTGCTCCTGATGAAGTTCATCAGTACAAATAATTTTATATTAGCAACTTCTGATACGTCGTCAAGGAATCCACGACCGATAGTTGCGATTCTTTTCCTATATAGAGCTTTACATTCGCATAGAAGATGCTTTACAGTCTCCTCTTCCTCTACTTCTTGACAGCTTCTACAATAGCCGTTGTATGGTACACCTAGCCTACTTGCATGTCTACCAATTAGGCAGTGACCTGTTAGTACTCCTATCAGAGTTCTTATATCATTCCTTTTAAATTTTAGTAGTCGGTTTGTGCGACTCACGCTCCATTCCTGCCACGTTAGTCTGCTGGTTGTGCAGGTTATTGATTGTCTCCACCGAGACTCAGCTATATTTATAGCATGTTCGCTGATTAAGTGTTTGCAAGTTGCCAGAGGCATAAAGATACCCTCTTTTTCAGGGGATAGTTGCAAAGTGGTGCCTATTCTGGCTAGTTCATCTGCTTCGCAGTTACCAGGAATATCGCTATGTCCTGGAACCCATTGCAGGTTTATTGTGAAGTAGGATGTCAGATCCTCTAATAGATCAAGACAATCTTTCACTAACTTGGATGAGACCATTGGAGACTTGAGTGATTTCAAGGCCGCTTGGCTATCCGTGTATATATACATGCTCCTTGTTGTGAGCACACTTTTTGTCTATACCACTAGGCTTTCTTTAATTGCTGTGATCTCCGCCTGGAAGACACTGCAGTGGTCTGGCAAACGGAAGGCGATATTGGTGTTTAATGTTGCGCAAAAGACACCACCTCCCACTCGATGATCCAGTTTGGATCCATCCGTGTAGATGCTAATTCCTGTATTCCTGTCCACCTCGCCCCTTTTCCACTCCTATCTTGTGGGGAAGGCAATATTGTGGACTGAATTTAGCATCCGTTCTATTGGATTGTGGAAATCCGTAGTTTTGGGTAGGAACGGGAATATACTGAGTATCCTTGAATGCCCCTTGTTGCATGCGACTAGTTGGGAGGATTCCCTCAGTCTAAGAGCTGACTTTGCCGCCACTTGTTTACAGAACAGGTCTGTTGGCAGTAAGTGTAGAATGACGTTAAGAGCCTGGCTTGGCGTTGTTCTAAGAGGTCCGCTAATGCATATACTGGCTGCTCTCTGTATGCTTTCCATACGCTTTACCGCGTATTTCTTTTCCATTATTGGCCACCATACCAATATACCGTATGTCATGATTGGTCTGACAACTGCTGTATAGAGCCAATAAGTTACCCGAGGTGTAAGTCCCCATTTGGGGCCCACCATTCTTTTACAGGTGTAGAGTGCTGTGGCTGCCTTCTTCACCCTAGCATCCAAGTTTTGTTTCCAAGAAAGCTTCCTGTCTAAGATTAGTCCCAGGTAGCTTGCCTTATCTCCAATTGTTAGTCTGCAACCATTTATTATTGGCGCCGTAACTTCTGGAGCATTATGTTTTCTGGTGAACAATACGAGCTCTGTCTTACCAGCATTTAAATTTAATCCCCATGATACTGCCCAGCGATTTATATCGTCCAATATCGTTTGCATAAGGTCTGCGAGAGTATTCGGAAATTTGCCTCTGACCGATACTGCCACATCGTCAGCGTAGGCCACAACATGTACCCCCTTCTTTTCTAGATCCATCAGCAACTTATTCATTGTCAGGACCCAGAGAAGTGGGGATAACACGCCTCCTTGAGGTGTACCTCTTTGGACAGATCTGCAAATCGTTGACGCTCCCATCGTTGAAATTATTGACCTGCTCGTGAGCATCTGTTCAATTAATTTCCTGAGAGGTTCAGAGATGTCCAGATCCTTAAGCGCACTCAGTATGGCCCTAGGCTGGATATTATTGAAGGCTCCTTCTATGTCTAAGAAGGCAAATAGAGTGTATTCTTTGACTTCCAGAGATTTTTCAATCTCCGCCACCACCGTGCTTAGTGCTGTTTCTGTGGATTTTCCTTTAGAATACGCATGCTGCGAACCAGCCAACTTTTCTGGTTTCAGTTTATTTCTTATATGTAATTCTATTAGTCTTTCCAGGATTTTTAAAAGGAAAGAGGAGAGGCTAATTGGCCTGAAGTCCTTTGGACTTGTATGCGAGCTTTTGCCTGCCTTTGGTATGTATATTACCAGCGCCCCCTTAAGAATGACAATTAGCCAATTCATTATGTAATTCTGCGACTGCTGCAATTGAGCCGGGAATATACCGTCTGATCCCGGCGACTTGAAGGGCTTAAAGCTGTTTATTGCCCAGCGTACGTTGCTTTCTGACACTATGTTTATGAGAGTGGGGCTGTCTTGAGTATATTCTGCAGTATGGCTTTCAGAGCTGCCTGGGAAGTGGGTATCCATTAGTAGCCCCAAGGACTTTTCACTCGATACCGTCCAACTTCGGTCTAGCTTCTGAAGATAACCGATACTATGCACCGATTGTGCCATTATTTTCCTAAGTCGAGACGCTTCCGCCGTGTTCTCGATGTCATTGCAAAACGATTTCCATGAATTTCTGTTTGCTCTCCTAACTTCCTTTTTGTATGACCTAAGGAGGTTGTAATAATAATCCCAGTCTGACTCGCCTTGGGATTGCTTAGCTAAATTGAACTGCTTTCTGCATTCTTTCTGTAGCTTTTTAAGTTCTAGAGACCACCAGGGGGGCCTTATTCTATCCCTGCTTCGTGTTATTGGACAAGCCACTTCTAGTGCTTGCCGGCACGATTCCGTGAGTCGATTAACGAGGATATCTAGATCCTCCTTGCTATTGGGCTGAAACGGTAGAATCATAGGGATACGTTTCTCTAGCTCTTGCATGTGCACCTGCCAGTTCGTTCTCCTATGATTCCTAAAGTTAATGCCTCTATCGGCCCTTTCCTCTATTGTACATTCGATATATCGGTGATCCGAAAAGGAATGTTCTTCGAGAACCCTCCATTGGGTTACCCTGTCAATTAGTTCTTCCAAAACAAGTGTGATATCCAGCACTTCTTGTCGGTTCCTTGTAATAAATGTTGGCTTCCCTTATTACACACCAGTAATTTAGTACCTAGTAGGTAATTAAAGAGACACTCACCACTGTCGTTTACATCTAGTTTTGTTCACCCAGATTGTGTGATGCGCATTTGAGTCGCATCCAAGTATCGTCATGCACTTGGATGCCTCGCTATCCCGTACCACCTCTTTTACCATCAGAGGTGGCACCAGCTCCTGCTCATACGGCATATAGCACGACACTAGCCGGTAACTGCTTGAGCCCGTTTCCCAGCTTACTGCTGCTGTGTCGTTGTTGCTGTAATTATGTAATATAAAAACATTAAGGTTTTTCTTTGCCATTATGCAGGCTCTGATTTTACCTTCACAGTTAGCCATCAGCAACCTATAGTTCGGCGTCCTCAGACCGCAAATACGCCCTCTATTAACCCATGGCTCCTGAATGAGGACAAATTCAGGCTGTTCCATTGCCACGCGGTTAATTAGGGCTGCTAAAGCTAGTTTGCTATGATGGAGATTAATTTGTAGAAGACGCATTAACTATTGTTATATCTGCGTCTTCCTGAGAGTCGCTTAAAAGCTCCTTCTCAAGATTTGGTCTACACGCCAGATTCTGCTACGCTGTCCTCAAATGTCTTGACATACTTCCACCCTTCCTTGGGTAGGCTCGGGTTGCAGGCTCTTATGAGCTGCATAATTTGGTCCGGCTGTGATGGGGTAGCCGGAATCCATACCCTTGCCCTTGGTCTGGATGGTATGTCCTTCTTGTCCACTGCTACCAATTTTGCCCCGGGGTATACCTCTCCCACCTTGGCTATAGCAGATTTGTATAGAGCGACCGATCTCTCGTCATCGCAAGCAATCATTTTAATCTGGTCCTGGTACCAGCCGGCATCTGCGCATGACGGTGGCGGGCCCGGATTGCTTAATAGCACTTCCAGCGCCACATTTGTCAGCGCAGCCTGCACCCATTTCCATTGGGCTCTGGGGATTCTTCCTTCGGGATCTCCCTCATCCAGAACGCCAATGACAATTCGGTTCCGGGCCGCTTCTGCAAATGATTTTGCAGGTGTTACACCCTTGGTCTTCGGTCTCTTAGCTGACGGCTTTGCCTCTTCAACTGACCTCTGTCGCTTGGCTGCCTTTACTGGCGGCTCCAACTTTAAGTTGGGTATGACTGCTCTCGCGCAGTCAATCGATGCTTGGAGCTCCTGCGTTAGCTCCTCTTTCGTTGGCGGCTTTAGCTCTACCAACCTTAGTAAGTATGCGGCGCGCCGTCTCTCCGCATATTTTGCCTTTGACGGTTCCTGCATGCTAAATGCAGGCCACTCCCTGGCAGATGCACTTCCGGCAGCAGCCCCTTTGGCATCTCCTCCCTTCCCCTGCTTCTCAGCCGTGTTTTGGCCGCAGGGTTTGGGTCTGGCTGCCTCCGGCGCTACCACTTTCTCTGGGCCAGCTTTAGCTTCTGCCCTTTTACTAGTGCTTGCCTTGTCTTCAGGACCAAGCTTGGCTCCTGTCCTCTTCGTGTTTGTTGAGCTCGCTCCAAACGCTGCTGTTTTATGGGAGCAACTCGCTCCCTCCGACTTTTTTCCTGGAGATACGGGCTCTCTCCGATTTTTTGTTTTCGTTATTTGTTTTTTTGTTTATTTGCGTTTTGGTTCATTGTTGGTCCAACGAGTGTGGGGGAAAGTATGTCCACTTGCGCATAGCCCCTGTTGCGCAAGTAAGGCTATCTTATTACGGAGGGCGCCAGGTATCCGTAAGCTCCGTTCGAGACTGGGCTATTTAAGGGCCCCCAGCCAGGTTGATCCTCGGCACGGGTCGCATGACATCTTGATCCAGCCCTTTACCCCCGACCATGGTAAGGCTCCTTATCTGTATGCTGTGCTATTGAGGAACATCGAACACACAGATAAGAAGTCTGACCTTAGCTAGACTCCTCACGTCTACGGCAGGGGCGGACTGTTACCTGCTCGTTCCCGCTTGTGTCGTGAATCTGTGGTATCTATTACCAGTCGGCACCCTCGGGGAGGGTTCAGTGGGGGATTTTTGCCGAGCCGTTGAAAATATTAATAGCGAGTATGTAAAACATTCTGATGGGTTAGTGAATTCCCGCCATAAGTTTTTCTTTGAAAATGTTAATAGGGGTATTCTAAATATTGTTCTATGTATCACAATCATGGTAATTCTTTGTAAGCAAAATGTGAGACCACTATCCCAACATGCTAATGGAATATGCAACACGATCTAAGTGTCGCGTAGCCGAACCGTACAAACATATGCGAACATTTTGTGAAAAGGAATAACAGAAAAACTCTACTCGATTTATTGGACTCTTCGCTTTCCTCCTTAATGTTTTAAATTTCAAAAGTACGGTATATTTAGAACATTGTATCATTTTTGTATCTAAAACTAAACTGCTGATTTTGACTTTATGAATTATAAACCTTTTGACAAATTGTTGTTTTTGGGCTGAGAACACAATCTTATATATTTGAATCATGCTACTCACTAGCAACCTTAAGTAAACTATGATATCATCTATGCAGACATTATAGAATGTGTACCATTCAATGATCGATGTGGATTCAAATTACGCAGATTTCTATTAGAAAATGTACACTTACAGCCGCATCGATTGATTTAAAAGACGTCAGATAGTCTGACCAAAACAGTTGTATCTGGAAATTAATTTCGTCAACACCTACATATTGAGCTTCCAGTATAGCCCGATTACTGGGACAATTTTGATGCAAGCAATTACTTTGTTTGAACCAATTAATTACTTTCGTGTGAACAGCAGTCCAATATTTAGCAATTGTTCGGAAAATAATAGTATTAATGGTTCATTTTGCAATTGTACGCACATTTCTATGGTCAATCGAAGTGTTTTAAGACTTCCCCATAAGAACGATTGTTATAAACATATGTTAATCTCATCGACGAAAGTAGAGCGAGGCATAACTGCCAAGGTCTGTCGGAAATCACCAGACAGTAGTTAGACAATAATAATAGTAATAAACAAATAATTTGCAATAAATAATATTTCGCGACTATAAATTGAAATATAAACTATTCTATCTAATGGGTTGGAACAAACTGTACAAAGTTCAGTACTTTTTGATGGACAAACAGCGTGACACGTCATTTATATAAAGATCAATTAGATATTTAAATAATTTTTCAAATTATATCTCATTTTGAATATTAAATATTAACTTAAATTTTTATATTATATGTTTCCAACTAAAAATTTAAGACTTTATTTATACGTACCAGCAAGTTTTCCTTAATACAATAATAAAACAATTTACATTCATATGTACATATGTATGTATATAGTGACTTTACAAAAAAAAAAAATCTACGCTCTTAACTTATCGACAAAAATATTGTTTCTAAAATAAAAATTTACCCCTTACAATTATATTCATAAGTACATTATATAAAAGGAAAACAACAAAATCTTAATGCAGTTGTATGTTTTCAATCGTTCGGAATACGAATAACTCGTTTATGGTGGTAAATTCGACATTATCAAGTCCATCGCGGCATGTCAAGAGCTTCTTTGCTGCCACACCAAGATAAATACAATACTAGGTTGAAGTTAAACAACATTGTGCCTGTATTGGTTCCTCTTTGACTAATAACATGCAAATTTTGAGTTCAAAATAAAAACATAGTATTATTTAATAGCGTAATATTTATGAATATATGTACACTTATATTAGTTTCATGAAGTACATATGGTTATGCTTTGTGCATCGTATACATATGGTATGTACATATATATTATATATAAATTAATATTTATAACATACGCTCATACTTATCTAGACACTTACACACGAACATTAATAAGATTTTGAACGAGCTCAGTTGCATTTTAGAACTGGTCTATAGATTTACAAAAAGATGATACTTAGTTAGAGATTATTTTAAACCAATTCGCGCTTTTTACTTCGTGTTTTAACCGAGTAACACAAAAATACTCATAATCTCTTTGATACCTTAGCTTATAACCGCAGTTTATTCCGATCTTTGTTTGGGAAAGGTTCTTAAGTGATAAGATCGTGTATAATAGTGCGTGCTTTTGGTTCTCAGTGCATTTTTCGAGGTTTTGGTGCGGATATTACATATTGTAAGGAATATAGCATATTGTAACAGGAATATAGCATATTCGCTCCACAGAATATACTCGTTAAAAATATCCATCCAAGAAAAGAAGTACGTTTTTATATTTTTCAAATTGAAGATAAAGTCATGAACAATAAAAGTATGGCAGATTTGTATAATATAAATATTTAACACAGTTAGACTGATTCCAAGCTACTTTTTTAATCGTCTATTTATTTTTTTCGCGTATATCTACTATCTTTTCAACATACTGATTTGAATTTCTATTTTTGTTGTTTACTTCCATTAGCTACAATACCCTATTGCTCATAGAGCTGAGGTATAAATAAATATATTCGAAAGTTAAAGAAAAAGAAAAAAATAGTCAGTATCAATAGTTTCTTATTTGTGTATATAAAATCGATCTATGTATGTATGAAAAAATAATGTAATTTAATAATAATTTATCTCAATGAATTTCAAAACTAAAATTAATTCAGGGAACAACATCAACTCGTTATGACCAACTTATTAAAAATAAATATTTCCTATATTGAATTATTTTGGAAATTTTGTATGAGATACAAATTTGGTGGTGGCTAACTTCCATAGCTTTTTATACCCTGAACAAGGTCTATTAAATTTGCAAAGAAATTTGTAACACACAGAAGAAACGTGGGAGACCCTATAAAATACATATATATAAATGATCAGCGTGAGGAGCTGAGTCGATATAGTCATGTCCATCTGTCTGTATATACGCCAACTATGTTGTTCCATAGTTTTTAGGCAATCGACCTAAAGTTCTTCACACCCTTTTCATCCCAAGAAGCTGTTTCTTCGTCGGAACCGCCGATATTGAACCTCTGAAGGAGGAGCTGCCATACAAACTGGCCGATCGAAATCAAATATTTCACATTTATTACCACTTGCTATAAAGGCAAAGCATAATTTCCGAACAAAGTGTTCAGATCGGACCACTATATTATATATCTGCTATATAAACTGACTGATCAATATCAAGTCCCTCTACGGAACATTTTTTTATTTGAAAATATATCTTTATGAAATTTGACATGAATTATTGTCCAAGAAAGCGGTTAAGTCTCCGAACTCAAGTCCTTGTACGGAAAACTTTTTTATTTGAAAATATATCTTTACGAAATTTGACATTCAGTGAGTCCACTTAAAAACGGTTTAGAAGTGGTACAAGCGCTTTTCAGAAGGTCGAGAAGATGTTGATGACGATGAGCATCCTGGATGTGCGACCACGTCAACAAGCGAAGAAAACATCGAAACAGTGAAAAGTATTGTTCTTGAAAATCTTCGAATCACTATTATGGAAGTTGCAGAGGATGTATCAATCGGCTCATACCATTCAATTATCTCGAATGTTTTAATTATTAATTTTGAGCAAAAGCAATATCGCATTAGTATCTCGCAGGAGTTGTTGAATGACGTCATTCACAATTTTTTCAATCTTTCTTTCTCTGCGACTTTTTTCTATTTCTTAAACTGTAAAAACCAATGAAAGGAAAGCGTTTTGCCACAAATGATAAGATCAAGTCAGAATTGAAAAGAGCTTATGGCTATACCGAAAAGCGCATTTCATTGCTTCGTGGATTGGAAATATGCGTTGGTACAAGTGTATTATAGATATTGATGAAGAAATATAGACTTTTCGAAAAAAATTCAAAATTCATCTTTTCCTTTGAACACACCTCGTATATTATAGCTCCAATCAGAGAATGTTAATGAATAGAGAAAGCGCAAATTTAAATTAATTTTTTTGGAGTACTAATTTGTAGTTTTCAAATGAAATAACATCGAAATATATAATTTCGAAAAGAAAAACACACCACGCAATGTGATAAACGCAGAATATGTTATATTTTGTTTCGGCATCGAAAGCCGAAGTGCGCAACTTTAATCCGCTAAACCTAACCTACTCCCATCTCATATCTCTCCCATGGAACCACCGGATTAAGTATTACTTCATGGGAGGGAAAAGGATATTTAAGTCTTCTCTACGGAACGGACTGACTGACTCCTAAGCTGTTGCAAGTATCTCAGTTTTGTCATAATTAGAGCTGCCGCTTCGCTGACAGCTTTCCATTTTTCAGAAGACTGACACATATGTGTTGTCAGAGTTTTCACCGTTACACTATCGCCGAGTGTAGATTTTTACTTTTCCTAATATTTAAAAAACGGGGGCACTGAAAAAATACGTGTTCAGAATCTTCTATGCACTCTGTACACGTCGGACAATACGGACTAACATCATGATTTATTTGGAATAGATACTTTCTAAAGCATCCATGCCCACTCAGTATTTGGGTTAGGTGGAAATTCAGGTCCCATGTCGTCTGTCTATCCACGAATGAATGTCCGGAATCTGTCTATGAATCCATCGTCCTTTAAATGAGGTTTGATGAAGACGGCTCTGACAGCTGGTACATTCGCGCGAATTCGTCCCCCTGGATGTCAATAGGCGGCATGCTGGCTAGTAAATCAGCAGCATTATTTGATATCGTTCGGAAAGAACTTATTACTCGGATTGCAGAAAGCCTATGTACTGCGTTCATTTGTCTAGCATATGATTTTATGTGTAGCGCTTGTATCCATATTGGTGCTGCATATAATATTACTGAACTCATTGCTTGTAATATTAAAAACCGCCGGCTGGAACCCACGCAGCCTCTATTACCCATCTTTCTCGATAGAGCAGTATAAATTTTGTTTGCTTTATCGGAAGTATACACCAGGTGTTCTTTAAATTTTAATTTGGAGTCTAGTATTACCCCCAGATACTTCGCCTGCGGCTGTGAAGTAATCTCGCACCCCCCTATGGTGAGTGATAACTTTTTTTCCACCGTCCTTGTGCTTATAAGCAAGCTTTCCGTTTTCTGCTCAGCCAGCTCTAAACTCATGGTAGCAAACCATTGGCGCAGCCATCTAGATGTTTAGCCACCGCTACCACTAAGAGATCATCCGCATACGCTATTGGTTTCACGTTTTTTGGTTGATGTATTTTTAGTACCCCGTCGTATATCAAGTCCCTTAGTAGAGGGCCTAAGACCAAGCCTTGCGGTACTCCACTCGAGATAGTAACAATATGCGATTTTTAAAATAGCTCATTATAATATTTACGAGATATTGGGGAGCGCGTATTTCGTATAGAGCTTTGATTATATTTGCCCACTTTGCGGACTTGAACGCATTTCTCACGTCCAGAGTAATTAGCGCGCAATACTTTTTTGTGCCACCTTTCCATCTATTGCCATTTACTGCACATTTCGCAGTATCAACGACCTCTCTTAGTGCGTCAATAGTGGACCTTTTTTTTATAAAGCTATAAATATGCTATATAGACACAACAAATGTTCTTAAATTAATTATCGATGCGCATACCTATATTATTTAGAGTTGTATTTTCAATTTCTATGATATTACATAATTTATAATTATAAAAAGCCTTTTGAACTAAAAAGAAGGATTACTGGTAAAAACTTAAGACTTTATAATAAATTAAACATTGAATAGACAGTTTTTTCAACTCATGAATGTGCGTTTCGAGGGCAACATGCTTATTGAACAAGGGGTAATAATAAAACTGTGGCTACAGCGGCCGTGTTCCCACTTGAGGTGGCTTAGGTAGAAAGCGTGAAGGAGAACTCAATGCGAATACAAGCACTTGCGTTCGAATCCTAAAACTCATGAAACTTAAATTTTATTTAATTTTTTTTATTTTATTATTTCAGTAACTTAATAGCGAATTTTACTCACTGAGATAATTAAAATATTTCAGTAAAATATGTTCATATGTTTAGGTTCATTGAATTTTCCCTTATTTATGCGTATTTTCACAAATATGACAATCAACATACATTGATAAATTCACGTACGCTGATGCCTGCTTCTCCTTGCCCCGTGCAAACAATGTTCCAACTAACTCTTCAATTTTGCTTTTAATGGTTAAAACGAAGAAATTTGAACGACCGATGGCATGGAGGATTCAGGGGGCGCACTGCCATATATGTAAATATTTCAGCTATATCTCTCATTAGTCAGTTGTATGTTAAAAGTTAAAATTTAGTAAAAATTTGTGTGCACTTATGTATATTATTACGTAAATATTATTATAATAGGAAAAAAGCCGTTTATTATTTCGTTATTTATTCCTCCATACGAATCAGCCGCTATCATTAATAGTAAGCCTCAGATAAAACGTATCTGGGCATGGTGGCAAGCGAACGAAATAATGGCGAGTTCGCGCGGAGACGGAGCGGAGCACAAAATTGAGTTCGGACAAAACGTTGATAAAAAAACAGAGACATATGTGCATACATACGAGCTCGCATACTATTGACGCCAAATTGTGCGCAGTGTCCGGAAGTTGATAAAATTTGTTTCAATCGACAATTTTCCGACAATGTCGGCTATGTTGTCATGATTGTCCTTTTTGCAGTGCTTTGTTGTAGAAAATTGACGTATGGTCTTTTGAAGTTCTACGATTACCGATTGGGCTACATTTCCATAGCGTCGAAATTATATAAAATTGGCTAAATCGAAAATAAGTAAACATGTAAAAGCACTATATGCAGTGTACTTAGAATAAATAGAAGTAATTAAAGAATTAATATCAATGATAATTGTACAGAAATTGTAAAATTTAATGCCATGTATATTTCTATTCCAATCTCTTGGAATTAATTCACTCACCACTGCTTTTTGGTTTATAACGCAACAATTTTATTATTATATGTAAATATTAAATGCAATTATATTTGAAGCCACTCAATAAAAACAAAACACTTGTGACGCAGCCTAAAAATATTTGAATATAGTAATATAACGCAATTGACCGGAACAGTTGACGGTGTGTTCTTTGTGAGCGAAATACGAAAAAAAAAACAAAAAATTTCTCGCAAGATTGTAGTTTATGCCCTCTTGTGCATAGTTCACATGACGTATGTTATTCTGTTCGGATGTGAACGATTGCGTTTTGTAAAGGCTTCTGTTTAATTTGTTTCTGCTACTAGCTTGGGATCTATTGAAGCTACTTTTTAGGTCGTGTTGTACAATTTTTGTTTTAATTATTTTTATTGTTTTTTCTACCCTTTCAGCGATTTTGTACTGGATAGTTAGAAAGTCTTTCATTTGTTGCCACGTGGGCATTTCTTTCGTGATGAGAGCGATGGCTCCCATAAAAGTAATGATTTTTCTGGTAATGCGGCGGTGCATAGGTTTACCAGTATAGGGTCCCAGCTGTTTGTGGGAATTAGAAACAGTGGATTGTAGTCTAAGAAACTCTTCACTTGTTTCTTTTCGAATTTAAGGCAAGTTTATTAGTGTCGTTACTTTTTTATCGACCAATATTCTTTCATTTTCATATCTGGATTTTAGAGCTTCCCAAGCCAAATTGAAATTTTCGTTATTAAGTGCGAACTGTTTGACTATTACGCCTGCTTGACCTTCTGTTTTGTATCGGAGGTGATAAAATTTTTGTGCTTGTGATAATTTTGGATGGTTGATGTATACGGCTGTATACATGTCCTGGAAGGACGGCCGTTCTTCGTAACCTCCATAAAATTTTTCTGTGTCACATGCGGGCACCTCGAGTTGGATGCCTGAATTTGCCTCTTGATTTTGTACTTGGTGCAGCTCTATTTTCGCATGGGGAGTAGGTGCGATAGCTTTTATTAGCTTTAACTGATCGGAGATCATAGCTCTTATAGCTTCGTACTGGTCTAAGCAGTTTTTATATTTGGCGTAAGCCAATGATTTAAAATTTAGTGGTAGATCTGAATCGTCAGATTCTACTATGGCTTCATGAGCCGCTTGGAGACGAGTCCAAACATTTTTAAGATTTTGCTTTTTTATTCCTAATAGCGATTCAGAGATGTCTTGAATCGATGAAGATGAAAATCGATTGCAGTATCGTATTAATCTGTCACTCTCGGAAATGAATTCGGCAACCTTTTTTGAGCGTGTAGCTCCTGCAGGTGTAGTTTGATTTTTGTCGTCATTAACCATTTTTGTTATGTTATTTATTACTTATGTGTCAAAGTTAATTAAAATTTTCTCAGTGTAAACTGATTTAAATGTAGCGATATGGGATGAGTTATACCGTTTTGTATTTAATTGCTTATATTTTTATTATTTATCCCGATTGTAAATTATATTTTATTAATTTATTTATTAAGAGCCGCACTTTTAACTTATTTATATTTCTTATATCCGAATGTTTTGTATATAGGTACACCCTAATACACGGACTTGTATGTATATATTTATATGCTCGTGAAATTGAGAGCTCGTTGAAGAGATCAATACACTTTGTACATATGTAAGTATGCACGGATTGTTTGTGCGTATGTATGTTTTGTTTTTAATGCAATTGAGAGCTCGTTGAAGAGATTAATGCGCTTTTGTTTTTGTATGCAATCCTGCTTGTTTTTGTTTGCCAAAGAACAAGGGGTATTGCCGGATAATTGCCTATGAGGACTTTGAAAATATTATATAAAATTGTATATACCAATATATGTATACATATTTTTTTAAGTATGCTGCTGGAAATTTTTTTTGTTTAACCCCGCTTTTTGTTTTTTAATAAATTATTTATTGTTAATATTTTTTTTTTTAAATAATTGATTTGTTTACTGACCGTCTACTTATTTTTGAAATAATATGTAATTTTTTCAATTCGTTTATAAAATTTCCAAATCGAACTGACCCAAGGTATATAAGCATAGGCAGATGTATGCCGTGTTTATGTACATACATATATATTAAATATGCGTATTATTTTCGTGGTACGAATAAAGCGAGAATAGAGATTTGATAATGCGCAGGCAGTTAATCGATCTTGGCTAGAGGTTAATATTTTAATGTGCAAATTTGTATTTGTCACGTATGTACCATATATTACAGTTTTAAAAATTTCGCTTGTTAATATATATGGTATATATTGCGTTTGCAATTATATGTATAAAGAATAAATACGAATGTATGTACGTATTATAAATAAGTTTATATGTATATTTTTGCACTAAAGTATGCATATATGTATGTTTGTATGTTTACTTTTATTTATATATTTTTTTGTGGTGAATTTTGTGTGGGTAAATATACGAAGGTAAGCGTATATTAACAAAAAATTATTATTTCTTGTTATTCATGTTATATAATATGTATGTGGATACATATACATATAATATTAAAGTTTATATAAAGATAAATTGTATCTTTTTGATAAACATACAAGTATGCGCAAAAATAAATAAAAGTGGAATGAATACGCTCATTTTGATTCTGTAGGATATTTTGTGGAGGGTGTATGAATGTAGGTATATATGCTGCCTTTATGCCTTCTGCGTTTTGTTACAGTGTCTGTCCTCTTCGGCATTCAGCTGGCTAATTCCTTATGAGTGTTAAATTTTGGTTTTTATGATCGCGCCCGCCTATTTTAGTTTCGCAAACGCTTTAAGTTGTTCCTGTTCATTAAAATCGCTTTATATATGTATGTATTTTTTTAAAATTAAAGCACAAACTTTCATGTGTATATGTTTGAGGGACCGCGCCCGTTTCTTTTGTTTTTGTTTATGTTTTATTGTTCATGCGCGTTGCGTAAGCGCTGTGCTTACTGAACAGAGGATAATAATAAAACTATGGCTAAAGCGTCCGCGTTTCCACTTTTGTGGTGGCTTAGGTCTTAAGCGTGAAGGAGTTGAGCTCAATCCGCATACGAGCACTTGCGTTCAAATCCTAAAACTCATGAATCTTAAATTTTATATAATTTTTTTATTTTATTAATTAAAATCTTAGCATATCTCAATTCTATCACTTTAATAGCATATTCTTGAAATAATTAAAATATTTCGAGGATATATAATGTGTTTATATGTTTAGGTTTATTGTATGTTCCCTTATTTATGCGAATTTACACAAATGTGATAATCACACACTTCACACATTCTTCTTGTTCCGCACAAACAATGACTTTTGTCTACACTTTTTGCTTTTTGCGAGAAGCAATTTGAACGACCGCAAGCAAGGAGAAGTCAGGGGGGCACTGCCACATAATTTTTATACTCTCGCAACATGTTGCTACAGAATATAATAGTTTTGTTCACCTAACGGTTGTTTGTATCACCTAAAACTAATCGAGTAAGATATAGGGTTATGTATATATAAATGATCAGGATGAAGAGACGAGTTGAAATCCGGGTGACTGTAACTTGAGTAAAAATTGAGATATCTTTCTGAAACTTGGTACACATGTTTCTTGGAACAGTAAAACGGTTGGTATTGCAGATGGGCGTAATCGGACCACTGCCACGCCCAAAAAACGACATTAATCAAAAACAAATAAATTGTCATAACTAAGCTCCGCAATAAGATACAAGACTGTTATTTGGTACACGAGATCACATTAAGGAGGGGCATCTGCAGTTAAAATTTTTTTTTAAATGGGCGTGGTCCTAATAGGCTAAATGTGCATATATCCTAAACTACTAAAGCTATAATAACAAAATTCACTGGAAGCAAATATGTTTAGAACCTCTAGCTACGGTGTGAAAATGGGTGAAATCGGGTGACAACCCCACCCACTCCCCATGTAACGGTACTGTTAAAAACTACTAAAAGCGCGATAAATCAAGCACTAAACACGCCAGAGACATTAAATTTTATCTCAGGGATGGTATGAGATGACTTTATAGGAACCGCGTTCAAAATTAGACAGTGGGCGTGACACCGCCCACTTTTAGGTGAAAACCCATATCTTGGGATCTTTTTAACCGATTTCAACCAAATACATATGGTACATAACATTCTTTTTATATTTCTATGTTATGGTGCGAAAATGGGCGAAATCGGATTACAAACATGCCTATTTTCCATATTCCATATGGCAAATCAAGCAACAATGATTATATCGGCGTAAAACTTTGCTTGAGTAATACATTTAAAGTATGCCACCTTGTGACCAAAAATTCTCTAAATCGAACCAAAACTGTTCAAGCCCCTAGATACTGAATATGTGGACCCCAGTACCTATAGTTGACTTTTTACCGTAAATATCGGCCATTGTGTAAGATATATAATTAAAATTCATATAATAGAATAAATAAATGAAACTATCGATAATAGTATGTCTTTGTTTCAAAAATGGTTTGAATCGGATCAATAGTTCTTGTAGCCCTCATATATCTAATATGAATATTTTTGAACTTCCGCGTGACTTTATACCGCATATGTGAGTTATCTCAATGAAAATGAGAGAGCGTGTTTTACTCATAACAAGATCAAATCGGGTGAAAATTTTCCTTAACCCCCAGGTAACTAATATCAGGATTTTCGAACATTCGTCTGACTTTACTCCATTTGATTGGTGATGGTATGTGAGGTACCTTAATGAAACAGTGGGGGCATTTTATTAGTCTGTGGCATGTTAGTAGTATGTGGTATTGCCTCAAATTCCATATAATACTTATAATGCTTTACGTTATTCTAACCAGTTTTATGCCGAATATGTCGGTCAGTGAGTATTAATATTTTTTTTTTATATATAAAATTGCTTCAAAATATGTTCTCGAGTATAGCTGAGCAATGTCAAAATTAATATATTTCTCTATCCTCAATATATTATATATATGATTTCCGTCTTTCCACCTGACTTTAAACCGTTCCGGTTGATCAACGTGATATTTTAACGAATAAAGTGGAAAAGATTTCTTAAAAATTATGTGGTTTGACGCTGAATTAGAATGAAATTAGTATGTGAGGTACCTTAATGAAACAGTGGGAGCATTTTATTAGTCTGTGACATGTTAGTAGTATGTGGTATTGGAAAAAATTCATAAAATCGGGTTAATACTGCCCTCAAATTCCATATAATACTTGTAATGCTTTTCGTTATTCTAATCAGTTTTATGCCGAATATGTCGGTCAGTGAGTATTAATATTTTTTTTTTATATAAAATTGCTTCAAAATATGTTCTCGAGTATAGCTGAGCAATGTCAAAATTAATATATTTCTCTACCCCCAATATATATAAATTATTTCCGTCTTTCCACCTGACTTTACACCGTTCCGGTTGATCAACGTGATGTTTTAACGAAATTAAGTGGAAAAGATTTCTTAAAAATTATGTGGTTTGACGCTGAATTAGAATGAAATTAGTATATACTAAGTCTAAACCTCACACCTTCATATAATGAATTCCGATTCTCTGATTGACGTTTGCCACCTAAGCTTATAATATAAAATTTAGCCTCTTTGGTGGAGTTAATATCACATTCATACTTATGTATATCTCACTTCAAGCAATAAAACTGAGACTAAGTTTATGGCCTTTAATATAAGTCAAGAAGACACCAAATTTGATTGTAATTTAATCACGATATCATTTAATAATGGATGTTTAATTCAACATTTTTTAATATACGGTTTGGAGGAATTTTCTGGTCTTTGATTTTCCCAGCTCACATGTACTACTTATGGTATAATTTTTTTCGTCAATTTGATAATTTAATGAAATTAAATGGACAGTTTTTCTTAAAAATAATGTATATCGCTGCATATGAATGAAATTGGTCTAGACTTTGTTTAAACCTTATAACCCTAAGAGAGAGAGTTGTTTGCATCACTTCTATATACATACATTTCTTTTAATATATGGTGATAATCAGTGGTTAGGTATATTTTCTCCGCCATCATGTTGAACTTATAAAATATACCAGTCAATAATGCTAAACAAGTTTCTTAGAGTGCTGGATTTTGTATAGAGCAAAAAAATCTTTATAGAAAAAATTGCATGAAATAAATATTAGTAATGTGGTATCAAAAGGACTAAAGACCCTTTTGATGTGGTTATAGAAAAACTGCGACCATCGGTCAACTGTCTATTATTTCAGTTTCAGGTCATGAGGTGAACTGTAAACTCAAGAAAATTACATTTTTACCTAGCGCCGTTGGCAGCTTATGAAAGGTTTAGATATTAAGACAGAAAGAAGAAAATCTACATACCTGCTCTACATATGTGTATACCATACTTAATTATATGTAAGTTATTGTTAATTTAGCCTTCATGGGTAGATCCTTCAAAATAGGTACCATAGATCCCCCTGTTTTAGAAAGCGTTTAACAAAAGTAATTTACGGAGGGGTTTTCCGAGAACTTAATTTCAATACAATGAAATAAACTACTAATTTCTAAAATATAAATATAACTAAATATTATGTATTATTATGTTAGTGAATAGCTAAGTAATATATAGGTATACAAAAGTACGTAAGCTGTACCAACATGTTGCAAGAGTATAATAAATATCAGTACACTGTGTTTGTAGTTTCAGTTTCACCAGATGTCTTTACCAGCAAAGTGCTTTATTCAAACTAATTTTAGTGTATTAGTTATATAGTGTTTAAAGTATTATTATAAACAGTGACGAGCAAAACCGTATTATATACAGTGGCGAGCAAACACATATACATATGTGCACCAGTATACCACAGTACCTATACACGGAACAGGAAAGGAGTCATAGCAAGGACTTACAAGGAATTACAGTGAAAGAGAGCAGCACCTAGGACCCAACTTTTAACACCCGGACGGACTGAGTTATATAAGTATTATCTATAAGTATTTTACATATTAATCCATTTATTATTAATTAATTATGCCTAGATTAAGTATAAAATCTATATTACTAAGTCGTCTTCAGAATAGAAGACGTATGAGAGTTCTTCGTGCAAACTCTTTATATAGAGATAGTGAGCAGTCACAAAATACTGTAAGTCCCGCTAATCGTAGATTAGATTCCGATGTACGTCTGTCCGAACAAATTATCAATACAAATCAACATAGAACCAGGCGGGAAAATCCCCAAATTCGCTCTGAAGAGCAAATAAGAGATACTCGAGGTCATAGGTCTCGGCGTGAAGACCCCGAGGTTCGATCTGTTGAGCAAATTGCAAATACTGTTCAACATAGAACAAGGCGGCAAGATCCACAAATTCGCTCTGAAGAGCAAATAAGAGATAATCGAGGTCATAGGTCTCGGCGTGAAAACCCCGAGGTTCGATCTGTTGAGCAAGTTGCAAATACTGTTCAACATAGAACAAGGCGGCAAGATCCACAAATTCGCTCTGAAGAGCAAATAAGAAATACTCGAGGTCATAGATCTCGTCGAGAAAATCCTGAGGTACGTTATGATGAACAAAGTAGGAACACTAGGGATCGTAGAGAACTTCGCGCACGAAATCCTGAGTATAGGAATTTAGAGCGCATTCGTGATCAAATGCAAAGGGAACATGCAAGAAAAAATCCTGAAATAAGGAGAGAGGAGCGTGATAGAGAAACACAACGTCGACAGCTTAGTAGGAGGGGTATGAGGGAAGAAATTTTGAATCAGAGACGTCTTAGACAAGGTCAAGTTCGCCTTCTTAGAGATAACCCACTCAATAGACAAATTGAAAACCAAAGGCAGTCCCAACGAGTCCGATTAACGAGAGAAAATAATGTTATAGAAACTGTTAATAGTGGCAATTTAACAGATTTCAAAAACATTTATTTCCAAAATATAAATAAGGGCCCTACTGAAATACGTATTTGCTGCGGCGGCTTATGGTTTTCACACCAAGTTCGCAAATTAAATTTCGAAACTATTGCGCAAGGTCACCCGAATGCTGCATCCGCCTTCTTTTTAATGCAAAAATTTCCTTCAGAAGATGGAAATTACAATTTTTGTGCTGCTTGCAAAAATGCGATTGTTAAAAAGAACGTTCCAAAAATATGTTTAGCTAACGGTCTAGACTTTCCTGAAATACCGGATTGTTTGAAAGGTTTAACCCCAATTGAAGAACGTCTCATAATGCCTAGATTGCCTTTTATGACAATCCGTCCGTTAGGATATCAAGATCAGAGTTTACTGCTGTTGTTAATATACAAACTTCTGTTAACAATATTGTGACATCTCTACCAAGACATCTCATGTTATACAAATTCACTTAAGAAGGCGTTTGGAATACAATCATGATTACATGATCGATACCATGGAAGCTTTGCAATTCTTAGTGAATACCCCTCTGTATCGTGAGCACAATATACGTATTAATGAAAACTGGATTTCAGAATTTAATAACCAAGAAGAAGTTCCGTTCCAGGCGGTCAAGAAACTCTTTTGGACAATATTCCTGTAGAAAACTTAGACCATAACCGTTAAGTTATAGCGCCAAGTGAAGGACAAAGACCAGTTGACATAATTCAAGATAATAACTCAGAAGAATTGTCATTTGGAACAATATACGTTGGGCAGAAGCGTACATGCTCTGAAACGTATAGCAAGATAATACGTTCTGAAATTCGCCGTTTTGATAGAAGAGCGTGTACCATACCAAAGTTGTTCTATGATTACAAAAAATTAGAACTGCTACAAATTAAGAATAGTACATCCATTTGCCTTGGAAAGTTTTCAGGTCGCAACCGAGTTACGGCCCAAAATCTATTAAACGAAAACTTTGTTCAAAACTTGATTTAACACGATGATGGTTACAAGGTTTTGAAAGGCGTTAGATCCTTACCTGCGCATTGGGAAGCTGAGAAGAAAAAGCCAATCGCTATGATTCGCCAATTTGGGCTTCCAACCTTCTTTATCACTTTATCGGCTGCAGAATCTCAATGGGTTGAGCTTTTGGTCATCCTCTCTAAAACTGTTGATTCTAAAGATATTTCGGAAGAGGAAGCCAACAGTTTAACAACCCAAGATAGATATCGCTTAATTCGGTCAGACGCGGTTACTTGTGCTAGATATTTTGACTACCGCTATCGACAAATTCTTAAGCTTTTTAAAGATAACGCCAGCATTTTTGGAGAGCATTTTGTTACAAATTTCTACTGGAGAGTGGAGTCCCCGCATGTACATGGCATGTATTGGCTTAATAATGCTCCCAGGATTAACCTTCAAGATCCTCAGACATTCCCTGATATCATTAGTTTTATTGACAATTATATTTCTACCGATGGTTCGATCAGCCACTTAGAAAATTATTTGGGTTATCAAAAGCATAACCACAGTCGGTCTTGTACTAGGGAAATAAGAGGACAACAGTTTTGTCGTTTTGGCATACCATATCCACCAATGCCTTCAACGCAAATACTGTTACCTCTTACAGAAACAAGTCTAAATTCAGAAAGACACAAGGAAAACTTTTTCAAAATTCAAAACGTTTTAAATTCAAATATGACTACAGAAGACATTTCTAATTTAAACGATTTTGAACACTTCCTGTCTGATAGTAGAATAAATATGTCTTTTGATGACTATTTGTTAGCCCTTAGGTCAAGTTTAACAAAACCCAAAATTTTTCTAAAAAGAAAATTACAGGATCGTTTTATAAACACTTATAATCTTCTGATTTTGGAACTCCATAGAGCAAATATGGATATCCGATACATACTGGATGCATATGCTTGCTGTTCGTATATAATTAATTATATTAACAAGTCTATCAAAAAAATCTTTATAGAAAAAATTGCATGAAATAAATATTAGTAATGTAGTATCAAAAGGACTAAAGACCCTTTTGATGTGGTTATAGAAAAACTGCGACCATCGGTCAACTGTCTATTATTTCAGTTTCAGGTCATGAGGTAAACTGTAAACTCAAGAAAATTACATTTTTACCTAGCGCCGTTGGCAGCTTATGAAAGGTTTAGATATTAAGACAGAAAGAAGAAAATCTACATACCTGCTCTACATATGTGTATACCATACTTAATTATATGTAAGTTATTGTTAATTTAGCCTTCATGGGTAGATCCTTCAAAATAGGTACCATAGATCCCCCTGTTTTAGAAAGCGTTTAACAAAAGTAATTTACGGAGGGGTTTTCCGAGAACTTAATTTCAATACAATGAAATAAACTACTAATTTCTAAAATATAAATATAACTAAATATTATGTATTATTATGTTAGTGAATAGCTAAGTAATATATAGGTATACAAAAGTACGTAAGCTGTACCAACATGTTGCAAGAGTATAATAAATATCAGTACACTGTGTTTGTAGTTTCAGTTTCACCAGATGTCTTTACCAGCAAAGTGCTTTATTCAAACTAATTTTAGTGTATTAGTTATATAGTGTTAGTATTATTATAAACAGTGACGAGCAAAACCGTATTATATACAGTGGCGAGCAAACACATATACATATGTGCACCAGTATACCACAGTACCTATACACGGAACAGGAAAGGAGTCATAGCAAGGACTTACAAGGAATTACAGTGAAAGAGAGCAGCACCTAGGACCCAACTTTTAACACCCGGACGGACTGAGTTATATAAGTATTATCTATAAGTATTTTACATATTAATCCATTTATTATTAATTAATTATGCCTAGATTAAGTATAAAATCTATATTACTAAGTCGTCTTCAGAATAGAAGACGTATGAGAGTTCTTCGTGCAAACTCTTTATATAGAGATAGTGAGCAGTCACAAAATACTGTAAGTCCCGCTAATCGTAGATTAGATTCCGATGTACGTCTGTCCGAACAAATTATCAATACAAATCAACATAGAACCAGGCGGGAAAATCCCCAAATTCGCTCTGAAGAGCAAATAAGAGATACTCGAGGTCATAGGTCTCGGCGTGAAGACCCCGAGGTTCGATCTGTTGAGCAAATTGCAAATACTGTTCAACATAGAACAAGGCGGCAAGATCCACAAATTCGCTCTGAAGAGCAAATAAGAGATAATCGAGGTCATAGGTCTCGGCGTGAAAACCCCGAGGTTCGATCTGTTGAGCAAGTTGCAAATACTGTTCAACATAGAACAAGGCGGCAAGATCCACAAATTCGCTCTGAAGAGCAAATAAGAAATACTCGAGGTCATAGATCTCGTCGAGAAAATCCTGAGGTACGTTATGATGAACAAAGTAGGAACACTAGGGATCGTAGAGAACTTCGCGCACGAAATACTGAGTATAGGAATTTAGAGCGCATTCGTGATCAAATGCAAAGGGAACATGCAAGAAAAAATCCTGAAATAAGGAGAGAGGAGCGTGATAGAGAAACACAACGTCGACAGCTTAGTAGGAGGGGTATGAGGGAAGAAATTTTGAATCAGAGACGTCTTAGACAAGGTCAAGTTCGCCTTCTTAGAGATAACCCACTCAATAGACAAATTGAAAACCAAAGGCAGTCCCAACGAGTCCGATTAACGAGAGAAAATAATGTTATAGAAACTGTTAATAGTGGCAATTTAACAGATTTCAAAAACATTTATTTCCAAAATATAAATAAGGGCCCTACTGAAATACGTATTTGCTGCGGCGGCTTATGGTTTTCACACCAAGTTCGCAAATTAAATTTCGAAACTATTGCGCAAGGTCACCCGAATGCTGCATCCGCCTTCTTTTTAATGCAAAAATTTCCTTCAGAAGATGGAAATTACAATTTTTGTGCTGCTTGCAAAAATGCGATTGTTAAAAAGAACGTTCCAAAAATATGTTTAGCTAACGGTCTAGACTTTCCTGAAATACCGGATTGTTTGAAAGGTTTAACCCCAATTGAAGAACGTCTCATAATGCCTAGATTGCCTTTTATGACAATCCGTCCGTTAGGATATCAAGATCAGAGTTTACTCAAAGCTGCTGTTGTTAATATACAAACTTCTGTTAACAATATTGTGACATCTCTACCAAGACATCTCATGTTATACAAATTCACTTAAGAAGGCGTTTGGAATACAATCATGATTACATGATCGATACCATGGAAGCTTTGCAATTCTTAGTGAATACCCCTCTGTATCGTGAGCACAATATACGTATTAATGAAAACTGGATTTCAGAATTTAATAACCAAGAAGAAGTTCCGTTCCAGGCGGTCAAGAAACTCTTTTGGACAATATTCCTGTAGAAAACTTAGACCATAACCGTTAAGTTATAGCGCCAAGTGAAGGACAAAGACCAGTTGACATAATTCAAGATAATAACTCAGAAGAATTGTCATTTGGAACAATATACGTTGGGCAGAAGCGTACATGCTCTGAAACGTATAGCAAGATAATACGTTCTGAAATTCGCCGTTTTGATAGAAGAGCGTGTACCATACCAAAGTTGTTCTATGATTACAAAAAATTAGAACTGCTACAAATTAAGAATAGTACATCCATTTGCCTTGGAAAGTTTTCAGGTCGCAACCGAGTTACGGCCCAAAATCTATTAAACGAAAACTTTGTTCAAAACTTGATTTAACTTGATGGTTACAAGGTTTTGAAAGGCGTTAGATCCTTACCTGCGCATTGGGAAGCTGAGAAGAAAAAGCCAATCGCTATGATTCGCCAATTTGGGCTTCCAACCTTCTTTATCACTTTATCGGCTGCAGAATCTCAATGGGTTGAGCTTTTGGTCATCCTCTCTAAAACTGTTGATTCTAAAGATATTTCGGAAGAGGAAGCCAACAGTTTAACAACCCAAGATAGATATCGCTTAATTCGGTCAGACGCGGTTACTTGTGCTAGATATTTTGACTACCGCTATCGACAAATTCTTAAGCTTTTTAAAGATAACGCCGGCATTTTTGGAGAGCATTTTGTTACAAATTTCTACTGGAGAGTGGAGTCCCCGCATGTACATGGCATGTATTGGCTTAATAATGCTCCCAGGATTAACCTTCAAGATCCTCAGACATTCCCTGATATCATTAGTTTTATTGACAATTATATTTCTACCGATGGTTCGATCAGCCACTTAGAAAATTATTTGGGTTATCAAAAGCATAACCACAGTCGGTCTTGTACTAGGGAAATAAGAGGACAACAGTTTTGTCGTTTTGGCATACCATATCCACCAATGCCTTCAACGCAAATACTGTTACCTCTTACAGAAACAAGTCTAAATTCAGAAAGACACAAGGAAAACTTTTTCAAAATTCAAAACGTTTTAAATTCAAATATGACTACAGAAGACATTTCTAATTTAAACGATTTTGAACACTTCCTGTCTGATAGTAGAATAAATATGTCTTTTGATGACTATTTGTTAGCCCTTAGGTCAAGTTTAACAAAACCCAAAATTTTTCTAAAAAGAAAATTACAGGATCGTTTTATAAACACTTATAATCTTCTGATTTTGGAACTCCATAGAGCAAATATGGATATCCGATACATACTGGATGCATATGCTTGCTGTTCGTATATAATTAATTATATTAACAAGTCTAACAGGGGAATTTTTAGGCTCTTAAATGAAGCTATATCAGAGGTAAATGCTGGAAATTATACTATTAAGCAAAAACTTAAACATATAGGTCACAAATTTATATCAGGCACAGAAATATCTGCACAAGAAGCAGTATATTGCTGGATTGGGCTCCATCTTTCGGAAGTAAGTAATGCAGAAATATTTATAAATACCTCTCGACCTGAGGAACGTGTTCGAATGGTAAAACCTAGAGAGGAACTTCAGAACCTTCCTTCAGGTTCGACTGAAATATTTGTAGCCGGTATTTTAGACCGTTATGGTAAAAAATCCGATCAGTTAGAAGCTCTTTGTTTAGCTGATTTTGCATTTAGGTATAAATATTTGAAATCTAGTAGAAGAGCACTAGATAGTGATCATAAAGAAGAAGAGAGGGAAGACGATAATTTACCAGAAAGCGGGGTTGTCATGCCTCTTAAAGACGGTAGCGGTTTTGTGAAAAAACGTACCAAACCTTGTATTATTCGGTATAGAAGGTTTAACCCAGATTTGGCCAGAGTTGAGTATTTCCGCGAAATGTTAATGCGTTACTATCCTTGGCGAAATGAACAGCAAGATCTCATTGAAAACGATAATGAGCAGACTTGCATAACACATCGTATTATAATTGAGGAAAATCAAAGAAAATATGATGTTTTTGAGCAAAGAGAACTTGAAAATGTTCTAGAAAGTCTTTATAATGAAATAGACTTGGACGAAGGTGCTCAAAATGAACTACCTATCGTGGAAAATGAGTTCAGAGTGTTGGCACTTCCAGAAATAAACCCAAATATAAATTTGCTGGACTTGCATGGCGAAGATTCAACAGATAATGACACTGAATCTGATTGCAATATTAGACTTATTAAACTACCCCCTTTAATTCCAGTTGAGGAATTATTTTCTTTAGTTCAAAGTCTAAATACTAAGCAAAGAACCTATTTGACACATTTGATGCACCACCTATAAACAAATCTCCCATTTTATGAGTTCATAGGGGGCGGTGCAGGTGTAGGAAAGAGTCGTTTGATATCTGCAATATATCAAGCTCTTAACCATCGTTACAATTTTACACCTGGATCCAATCCAAGTTCCTTAAAAGTTTTTCTTTGCGTACCTACGGGTAAAGCAGCATTCGGAATAGGTGGAATGACCCTTCTTTCAATATTCTCTTTACCTCTTAATCAGTTGAATAGACAGTTTAGGCCACTTAGCAATGACACAGTGAATTCATTGTATTCCAGACTTATCGATTTAAAATTAATTATAATTGATGAAATATCGATGGTAGGTGCTCGTATGTTTAGCTCTGTTCATGCGAGATTCACAAAACAAATTTTCAAAATAGACAGCCCCTTCGGTGGTATACCGATCATAGTGTTTGGTGATTTGAAGCAACTCTCACCTGTTGGAGATAGGTGGATATTCTCTCCTAATCCCAATGATGCATACAGCACTTTAGTTGGTTCTCTATTGTGGGAGTTATTTAAATACTTTGAATTAACAGAGATAATTAGACAACGGGAGGATCAGGCCTTTGCAATTGCATTAAATCATATGGCATCTGGTACTATGACAAATAAGGACATATCACTCATTGAAACTCGAGTAGTTAATTTCGAAGAAGTTCCCGATGATGCCACACATTTATTTTGGTCCAATGAAGAGACAAATAATTTCAATGCCCTTAAGCTCAGTCGAGTCCCAACAGAAGCTTTCCTTTCAACTGCAAAGTTAAAAGAATTGGTATAAATGAAAATGATAATATTTTGGAAAGAGTTAAACTTTTCAAAACTTCTGAAACGCAGGGACTGCCCTATGAATTGACACTAAAAACCTCCGCCAAATATATGATTACAGTGAACATAAACACGTGTGATGGCTTGGTCAATGGGGCAGCTGGACAACTTATGCAAATTGATTTCCATTGTTCTTTTCCAACAATTCTGTGGATTAAATTTTTGGAACCTTCTGTTGGTTTGATAGCACGATCAAAAAAGCCTCATCCTCTAGAAAGTTCTTGGATACCAATTGAAAAAGTTCTAAAATCTGTTCAATATAAAAGAAATGAACACATTTCAATTGAAAGAAATCAGTTTCCAGTTGTTCCGGCTGAGGGAATAACTATTCATAAAAGTCAGGGTGCCACATATAATAAAGTTGTAGTTCATACTCGACCCAGAATGCCTAGAGCTTCAATATATGTCGCTTGTAGTCGAGCTACTTCTGCAGAAGGTCTATTTATCATAGGAAATTTTATTCCTCCTAACAAATTTTCTGAATCGGATCCCGAATTTAGGGAACTGAGGGAATTGAACACAAATAAAGCTTTGACAACAAGTTTCAATTTTATGATTTCCCGAACATCAGGACATCAAATTTTATTCCATAATGTTCAGAGTCTTCACGCTCACATTAATGATATAAAAAGCGACTGTTTGATGCTATCTTCAGATATTTTTTGTTTTGTAGAAACTTGGAGTTATCCTTGCGAAAGTTTTGATATACCAGGATTTACTCCAATTAACGAGCTGAGGATAGATAGCACGGAAACAACCAACAGAAATAAACGGGACATTGTAATATAATATATGCAAAACATAGTATTGCTTGCTCTATAGAATCAAAGGCTGTAAAGAAAATTTATTCAGGCCGCAAAGTTTTAGAAGCGGTTTTGTTTAAATGTTTCAATATTAATATTCTGGTTCTATATAGTAATTCAGCTTTCTCTGTCAGACAATTATTTGTAGAACTTCAGGAAGTCCGTACCTCTGAGTTAGGCAATCAAAATGTGCTAATTGTTGGAGATTTTAACATTTGTTTAATGTCTACAGGGACTGCAATAAGAAATCTGCTCTAAGAAAAAAACTTCAACTACAATACTTCGAATATTCAACTACACCTGCCGGTATACAAATTGATTGGGCATTTTCAAACATGGATCCTTCCCGTGTAAATGCAATTACTTTTGAAACAGTACACAGCTATCATGACAGTATATGTGTCTCTATTTCGAACTAAAGATCTCAGACTTAGTGCAATAGTTCTTCATTTTTTTTTTCCAAATATAATATAATCGAATTGGAATGGTATAGGAATTTTGACAGTAGTTTTTAAGACAATTTTAAGAAAAATATGTAAATAATCTAATTAAGAAAATTTAAATTATATATATAATTTGTTATTATATATGACATTATTGTATAAATATATGATAGAAATTAAATAGTATAAGGAAAAAAGAAATATAATTTGGATATATGTATAAGAATCTATACAAAAATTTATGTTTAATATTGTAAATATTATATACAAATTAATATAATAATATTATATAATTTTTAAAGTTGTTAATATTTATTATTTTTAAGCTAAACATGTATAATAATATCGATATAATAAATAAAAAATGTTATTCATTGTTCAAAAACGATTTCTTTTCATACTTCTCAATACAGTTGTAATGCATTCTATATAAAATCAATTATAAGCGTATACAAAAAGCACAAGAACGATTTCTCATAGTTTTAGTAAATTTAGTTTACAAATTGCTCTAATTATTTTCACTGTGAGTGAAAAGTAAATAACTAAGGCAACAGTTTCTACTTCTAATTATTAAAATATATAAAGAAGTCTCAAACGAATATATCATTTAACTTTGCGAGAGTATAAAATGTTCGGTTACATCCGAACTTAGCCCTTCCTTACTTGTTTCAGATATTTTTTTTTATTAAACGAATTAATTTTAAAAACATTTAAATACGAAAGTAAGTCATTAATGCATCATTATATTTCAATACAATTTATGCAACATAATAATAGAATAGGAATCCTAAGTTGAAACGCCTCTATGCATGGTACGAGGGCTGCTATATAGCTGGCTGGCCTAGGCAACACTAAGTGTTGCCAGGTGCAATCTGACATTTCCATTGGAAAGTTTGACATTTTTTAGCATAACATCACTCAGCACGTTTTGTCATTTAATCGTGAATTGTTTTATTTACAGGGAATTAAAAAATTCATCTCGGCCAAAAAATGGAATTAACTCGTGAACATTTTAGTGCGATCATTTTTCACAACTTTCGACGTGGATTATCACGACAAGAGTGCATCGATGAACTAAAATCTTTGGATGGCTATGAAGCACCATCCTATAGCACTGTGAAAAACTGGTACAATGAATTCAATCGTGGCCGATGCTCGCTCAAAGACGAATTCCGTGAAGGTCGTCCAAAAACATCCGTTGTGCCAGAAAACATCGATGCAGTACGTGAACTGATAATGCAAGACCGTCATGTAACATACCTTCAGATAGAGGCATGCCTATGCATTTCTCCCACCAGCATACATTCGATATTGCATGAACACCTGGCCGTAAAAAATGTTTGTTCTCGTTGGATCCCGCACAATTTGACAATCGCTCGTGTGAATTTGTGTAAAGAAATGCTGAAAAAATACGATCGCGGTGCTTCGAAAGACGTTTATAAGATCGTCACAGGTGACGAATCATGGATCTATGCGTATGAGCCCGAAACAAATCAGCAATCGACCGACAAAAAAAACATTTTCGTTGATAAATATTCGTATTTTCATTATTAGGCCAGAAAGATATATAGCAGCCCTCGTAGCATGCTATGGAAGTAAAGGCGAGTTCGCGCGGATATTGTTTTAATGAAAAAACGAAATGACGACTTTGTCGACAAACATACATATATACATACATATAAGCTCGCATATTCCTTGAAATATTTTAATAAAAAAATTAAGTTTAATGAGTTTTAGTTTAGGCTCCTTCACCCTTAGGACCTAAGCTACCACAAAAGTGGAAACGTGGCCGCTTTAGCCATAGTTTTATTATTATAGGTATTATCCTCTGTTCAATAAGCATAGCGCTTACGCAACGCGCATGCAAAATTTGGAAAATTTGAATGTTAAGTGTTTATTTTATTATAAATCTGGAGTTTTTGCCAGTAATTCTCCTTTTTAATTCACAAGGCTTTTCATAATTATAAATTTTATCATATAATTGAAATTGAAAAGACAAATCTAAATAGGTATGCGCATCGATTTTTTATTCATCTCATTTCTCTGCAATCGTATTAAACACATCGCGTTTTGTGATTAATGCTAGAGCTTAAATAAAAAATATTTAAAGAAATAATGTCTTTCAGAATTCATAAAAAATGCCGTACGTTGAAATAAAGCACGATTTAGACCTCGACCCCGAATTACCAGAGGAATTTAAAAATATCGCTGCAGAACTGGGCGAATGTGAAAATACGAAACTCCAGGTTATAGATGATTTCCGTAAATTTATATTGGGTATGTATTTTAAACGTTTAAAACTTTATACTGATTTTCTCAATCGTTTTAAGAACATGATGGCTGCAAACCTCACCGAACGGATGATGACTACTTGCAGAAATTTCTACGTGCACGATTTTGGCATATTGAGAGCAGTTATCAATTGGTAAATAATATTAATAATATATTCCAATGGTCCCTGCGACATATAAGTGAAGTACAGGTTTTTCTTCATTCCAAAAAATAACGAAAAACAGATTTTTGATGTAAAAAATTGTCTAAATGACAATTGGTTAAAAAGTTTCACTTTAGAAAAGAACTTAGACCAAAAAATTCAAAACATTAATTAAACGCTACGAGTTTTTGACAAAAAGAAAGTTTTTTACAATAATGGAAACTGTAACTTACTTTTCCATTATTCTTTAAGTTAATTTTATTGACAACTTAAACTCCGCTCACTTCTAAGAAGTAAACATTGATCAATATTTATTATATTCTTATTTTTCACTTAGCTTCCAATTTTAGCTTTTTGGATGACGTTCAATTTCAGAATAGCTTTTATTTGTAATTTTTAAAGAATACTGATTTGGATTTTTTTCAAATTGTAAAACTTTGAAGATATTTATCTAAAAAGCTATGTTATTCTCGTATCAGATATAAACCAACAATAAATTTGGATAAGATAATATCCAAGTTAATTCAAAGCGTTGTAAAAAAAAAATAAACCAATTATTGTTATTGCTGTAAAAACTTGGTAACCACAGCCAATTTCGCACCATTTCTAATATGATTTTCTTGCCTAATGGTAACAATACAAAATTAGTTAATAAATACAAGAAAATACAAGAAAAAATAGTTAGTATTTGCTTAATGCACATCATTTTCATCCGAATTGTCTGTAATTCACATCACGATCACCAAAGACTACAATCTATGTAAATACATAAATATATTAGTTGAAAAACTGAAACGAAATAATTTATTTTAAGGAGAAGTATCAAATGTCCAAAAACGATTTCTAAATTGTAGTTTTTAAAACAGGCCATATGCGATTGCAATGAAAAAAGACACGTTCCTCGATTATGGAACTGATCTGGATCTTGTCAGAGCCGCAACTTAAATTTTAAGTTAATTATCCTTTAATAGTTTTAAATATTTGTTCGATAGCATATATCCTTATTTTTATAAGTTACATTAAGAAACTTTTACATTTAAGACACAAATTTGTATTTGTAAGCAAAATTATGATATTAAACTTTTTGAATAGGAACTTATATTATATATGTATATACCTGTTTGTCTAGAAACATATACTAACACTTAACGCTTTTTTATACGTAAATTGCTCCTTAAAATATATAAAAAAAAAACAAGTTCTAAATTCGGGTGTAACCGAACATTTTATACTCTCACAACTTAACAGGATCAAAGCCCGCGAGATTACTTCAGGTGTTGGCAAAATTTTATATTAAAGGAAGTATTGATCCGATTCAACCCATTTTGGACACAAAAACATACTACAAGTATTATCGATAATTTCATTTATTTATTTTTTATATGCATTTCAATTATATATCTTACACATTGACCGATATTTTCGGTAAAAGGTCAACTATAGGCGCTGGGGTCCACATATTCAGTGCCTAGGGGCTTGAACAGTTTTGGTTCGATTTAGAGAATTTTAGGTCGCATGATGGCATACTTTAAACGTTATTATTCACCCAAATTTGTACCTTGATCCAATTATTGTTGCTTAATTTGCATAGTGGAAAGTGAAAGAATCAGATGGAATTTAAAATGGTGTTATATGGGAAATTGGCGTGGCATTTTCGCACTATAATATAGAAATATGAGAAGAATGTTATGTACCAAGTTTGATTGAAATCGGCAGATCCCAAGATATGGGTTTTCCCCTAAATATCGGCAGTGCCACGCCCACTGTCTAATTTTGAACGCGGTTCCTATAAAGTCATCTCATACCATCCCAGAGGTACAATTTAATGATTCTGGCGTGTTTAGTGCTTGATTTAGCTTTTAGTAGTTTTCAACAGTACCGTTATATGGGGAGTGGGCGGGGTTGTAACCCGATTACACCCATTTTCACACCGTCGATAGAGGGGCTAAAAAAATGTATTCTTACTGAATTTTGTTATTATAGCTTTAGCGGTTCAGGAGATATGAGCTATTAGGGGGTTTAACTGCAGATGACCCTACCTAATGTGAATCTGTATACCAATTAACAGTATTGAATCTTATTTTTGAGCTTAGTTGTGGCAATTTATTAGTTTTAGATTACTGACGTTTGGGGGAGTGGCAGTGGTTCGATTACGCCCATCTGCAATACTTACCGTCTTACCGTACCAAGAAACATGTGTATCAAGTTTCATAAAGATATCTCAATTTTTGATCAAGTTACAGCTTGCACAGACGAACGGACGGACGGACGGGCAGACAGTCACGCGGATTTCAGCTCGTCTCTTCATCCTGATCATTTATATATACATATATATCCCTATATCTAACTCGATTAGTTTTAGGTGACACAAACAATCGTTAGGTGAACAAAGATATTTTACTCTGTAGCAACATGTTGCGAGAGTATCAAAATAAGTTGGAGATTTGCAAATGAATAATACTAGAAGGGTTTCTTTAATTGCTGTGATCTCCGCTTGAAAGACACTGCAGGGATTTGGTAGTCGGATGCCGATTGTGGTACTTTTACTAGTCCAGTTTGGACTTGTCTTCCTTACTTTGCCATTAACCATGTATAATTTGGAATTCGGTGTACTCATTCCGGAAATATGACCTCCACTAACCCAAGGCTCCTAAATGAGGACAAAGTCAGGCTTTTCAACTTTTCGTTGGTAATTTAGATTGCAGGCTCTAATATATGAGAAGTATTATTGAAATTCAAAGATAAGCTCTTTATGACAACAGCAACAGGGAAATAATACTTTCCCTAGCCCTCCATATACCTAATATAAAGATTTCAAACTTCTGGTTGACTTTTTACTGCATATATCGGTAAATATGAGAGCTACCTTAATGAAATGAAGAAAGAATCTCTTTTTAATGGCAGTGTATCCTATAAGGTAAAACCCGGGTGAATACTTCCCCTAGCCCCCATACACCTAATATAAATATTTCAAACGTCTGATTGACTTTATAACGTATATATTGCTCAATATGAAAGATATCTTATCAAAATTGAGTGAACGTGTACTATTAGATAAACTATAGTTTAATACCGAAAACAAGTGAAATTGGTCTACGAACACGACAGCCAACATACTACAACTCCGGTCATGTCGGTCAGTAGGTGAGTTATCTTAACAAAGTTGCGTGGAACATATTTTCGAATATACATGAGCAATACCAAGAGTTAATGCAATCAGTCCAGACATCTTTAGCCCCTTTATAATGACTTCCGACTTTCCACCTGAGTTTAAACCTTTTAAGGTGGGCAATACGTCTGATATTTTAGTGAAATTACAATAAGTGTTCAATTTTTCATAAAAATTATATGGTTTATCCTCTTTGTTTGAATTTATATCACATTATATAATATAAAGTATTTCCCCGCCTCTTATCTTTGCATATTGCAAGAGTATAATGTTTGGTTACATCCGAAGATAGCCCTCTTTTACTAGTTTACGTTTCATTTTACTTGAAGTTATATTTATATCATAAACATATACCCTGTTTAATTATAAGTTTGCCCCGAAGTGTGTAACACCCAGAAGGAAACGTCGGAGACAGTATTATTTTTATAAATATGATCAAAATAAAGTTCATGTATGGAGAACGTGTTTACTTGACAGGATATCTTCACGAAATTTGACATGAATTATTGTCCAAGACAGCGGTACAATCTCCGAACAAATTGTTCATATCGAACCACTATAGCATATAGCTGTGATCCTAACTGATCGATCAAAATCAAGATAAAGATATTTTTATACCCTTATACCCAACATAGAACACAAAATTTACATTAGGCTCGTTAATCCAATTAAGGTTTTAAATGTTTTTTCTTTTCAATGTTTCTTAAAACATCAGTATACTTAAATATATTCTATTTGTAATTACTTTTCGCTTTTCTTAATTTTTTTACATGTACACACATGTATATATTTAGATGGTCAATTATTTCAAATTTCGGGAACAGAATAAATCGTACTTTGAAAATGTTCGACCTTTGGAATTGAAAAGCTTAGGTGATGAGGATATTATATCAGTAACACCTTATAGAGACCAAACTGGACATCGTATTTTAATCTATCGTTTTGGTGTATGGAAACCGGGAAAAATCAGTGTGGATCATATCTTTCGTGCCACTATAATTCTACTGGAATTGGGGTCTCTAGAACCGATAGCCCAGGTTATAGGCGGCGTGGGCATATTTGACTTAAAGGATCTGAGTTTCAATCATATACTTCATTTAAGTCCAAGCGTGGCACAAAAAATGATTGCCTTGTTGGTGGTAAGAAAAACTGAAATAAGCAGAAACCTTTTAAAATGGTATACTATATACATACTTGTATATAAATAAAATATATAATTTTTTCCAGACCTCAATGCCTGTGCGTACTACAGCTTTGCATATTGTGAATCAAAATTGGGTATTCAATGCAGCTTACAACATGTTTAAACCATTCTTAAATTCTGCAATGAAAGAGCGTTTGTTCATACATGGGTCGGATATGAAGTCACTTCATAAGCACATAAGTCCAGATCACTTGCCTAAAAGGTAACAATCCTTATCGGCTTTTGATACTCCTATTTCAAAATTTGGTAAAGATAATGTACAAAATAAAGAATGGAGAAGGATCCTGAATGTTTTAATGTAGTTTAGAACAACTTATACTTAGTTCCCTTTATTGTAAAATACAAAATGAAAAGTTTAGATCCAGTAGAAATACTAGTTTTAAAAGCTATAGCGGCCGGCGCTGTTGGTTTGTCTATGTACACTTTTCAGTTTTATATAAGTTGTATAAGTTATAGATGCCAGCCTACATACATATGTACATACGTATGTATATATATATAATTCTATTAATATAGCTTTTTTATATACTACATGCTTATGTATCTATTTTGTTTTTAATATTTAAAGGTATGGTGGTGTGCACAATGATTATCCTTATCAACTATGGTTGGACAAATTGATTGATAATGAAAGGATTCATTCTGAGTTGGGTCAATTAGGGTACATATTTTAATTTTAGTTCATGGAAAGTTCTTATGCAGCAGCTATATTTACATATGTACAGAAATATATCAACATCGATATTACACTAAAATAATCCGTTTATTTGTATAAATCAATTAAATAATTAATTTATAACTTTACCATAAGAACAAGAATAAAAATTAAATCAAATAAATTTTTACTAGACAAATCTTTTATTTCTAATACTAATAAGAAACAAGTAAGAAAGGACTAAATAACCCAACATTTTATACTCTAGCAACTGGCAAGGATCAAAGCCGGCGAAATACTTTTAGGCGTATAAGGTTTGTTAGAATACTTATAGTTGTAGTAAATTTGGCTAAGATATCTTACCTAAAACCAATATGGAGGAGCATATACGGTATAAAGCCATGGGAGATAAGGAAATTATTGACCCGATTTTATTTTTTGGCATTACTATATGCTATTAACTGAAAAACATACTCTTTGAAATTTATTAAGGTACCTCATATACCATCACCAATATGTGTATGTACCATGTACATATGTATTGAAAATACTGATATTCGATATATGGGATATAGGGTAAGTTTTTACCCGATTTTATCTGTTTAAGGCATAAAGATGCACCGTTATTAGAAAAACACGCTCTCTCAATTATATTAATATAACTCACATAAATGCCGATATATGCGACATAAAGTCAGCCGAAAGTTTGAAAATATTTCTGTATGGGGGCTAAGGGAATTGTTGATCCGGTTCAAACCATTTCTGACATACAACCATACAATTATCAGAAAATAATTCTTTCCGAATTTTTATAATATATATCTCACAGATTGACCGATATTTTTGATAAAAAGTAGGAAAATAGGAACTATGGTCCACACATTCGGTATCTGGGGGCTTGAATAGTTTTAGTCCCATGTGGACAGTTTTTGGTCATAAGGTGGCAGACTTTAAAGGCACTATTCGTGCAAAGTTTTATTTGGATACAATGATTTGTTCTTTATTTGTAAACTGAAAAGTGAAAAATTCCGATGGAATTTAAAGTTGTGTTATATGAGAAGTAGGCGTGGTTGTAGTGCGTTTTTGGCACTGTAACATGTAATATGTTATATATAATATGAAAATAATCGTATGTACCAAATTTGGTTAAAATCGGTGTATTAGGTCCCGAGATATGGGTTTTCACATAAATGTGGGCGGTGCCACGCCCATCATCCAAGTTTTACACCAAAAATCTATTTGAGTGAGGGTGTTGCAGTTGGGATTTGCTAGCTTTAGGTGTGAAACCTTTTGCCAATGCTTGCTATTTATATAATAGTTTTGATGCATATTTGTTAGTTGCGATGAGACTATAGCTCCTGCTTTAATGCGCTTGTCCACTTTGGGGGAAAAAGGGGCATCACCTTTGTAAACATATATTTAAAGCTTGTTGGGCAGCACTTATGTGCTTGCTGTCAAACTAGCTTCCGTTTTTTCGCTCTCTTCAAAAAAGGATTTCGAACAGACAGGTCGTGTTTAATTTTAATCCGCAATAATCCACTTTAATCTTCCGCATCAAACTGCGTGCGTTATTATACATCAACATATTTTGGTCTTTCGAGCCGGATAATATCACATTTTAATGATATTCCGTATACCCGCTTTTATTTTCAATATATTTTCGCATTTTTAACATTAAACATGTCTTCTGTTAAATTTCGCGTTAAATGCTATTAAACGCTATTTGCAATCTAGCAAAGTGGATGCTCTGTCGGTAGATACCGAGGTTATAAGGACTTACCTCCAATTGTTGGAAAAGTAATACGCTTTTGCGTAGCCCAACAAGAGGTGGAGCTGACATGTGGGGACGAGAACATTTCCTTGGAGGAGCAGGTACGCATACAAGGTGAGGAGTGGTACAGCACCGTTAAAGCTAATCTGAAACGTCTGTGCGTAATTCAAAGGCAGCAGACATTGCAAACTACCGTTCAAGATTCACCAGCTCCTGTACCACTTCCAAAACTGCAGTTGCCGCCATTTAGTGGTGATTCCACTCAATGGCTTCCTTTTCATAACGCCTTCTGTTCTCTTATTCATACGAATGTGAATTTGTCAGATGGACAAAAATTTGCACAACCAGAAGTACATAACGCTATATCAACGGTTACTAAGGGACCGAATTGTGCTTATTGCAACGGTGAGTATAAAATTTACGTTTGCTGAAAGTTCAGTCAACTCGACTCCAAGGGTAAACTAACCGCTATTAAGAAGTTAGGCACGTGTAAAAATTGCCACCGCTGAAATTATGGTACAAGATTATACCGGTCGTTGGCAGCCCGCTCGCGCACTCCTTGACAACGGTTCGCATGCCTCATTCGTCACCCAGGCGTGTGCCCAACGGCTTCGCCTACCCATTCATGTCACTGGGATTGGGTCACTATAAGGAGGTCATGCAAAAGTGGGCAGTAACACTTCTCATATCACCTCGAACGCTTGATGCTAAATTTAAAGTAAATATGCTCATCTTACCGAAAATTACTAACGATCTTCCAACTTCCGCTTTACCGACGTCTTCATGGCCACTAGCCGATTGGCATTATTCCAAGCCCGAACCAATTTAATTGGAATGGATGAGAGGGACAAATTTCTACTACACGGACTTCGAAAGGGTAAACGGCGTAACCGATGGCACAAAACACCGTATTCGGATGGGTACTGTTTGGCCACGCTGCCAATTTGCAAAGTCCATCGGTGAACATTTTAAAATTACATCCGACATTCATTTAATTGAACTCATCTACAAGTTTTGGGGATTCGAAGAGTTACCTGCCCGCAAATTCCTTTTACCTGAAGAATCTATGTGTGAGACACTATACGACGATACAACCGAACGGGCATCGAATGGGCGCTATATCGTGCGCTTACCATTGAAGAAAAACGTCTTGATAGGTGAATCAAGAGGAGCAGCTATTCGAGCATTATTTCGCATGGAAAAAGTATTTGCGACTAACAAACGACTTCACAAAGAGTACACCATGTTTATGGAGGAACTCATCTCTATGGTACACATGGAACCAGTAGAGATGACAATAGATAAAGTTTAATACATGCCCTGCATGCGGTTGTAAAGACCACTAGTCAAACCACGAAACTGCGAGTAGTTTTCAATGCATCTATTAAGTAAACATCTGGGAATTCGTTAAATGACGCTCTCATGATAGGCCCACAACTTCAGCAAGATCTATTTTCTATTTTGGTTTGTTTTCGCACTCATCGTTTTGGAAACATAGCTGACATCGAAAAGATGTACCGCCAGGTTTATGTCACCAAAGAGGAGACCGATTATCAACGCATAATTTGGCGTTCTCATCCAGCAGATCCAGTACGTGATTATCGCCTTTTAAGGGTCACGTATGAAGTTTCTTCAGCATCGCATTTTGCCGTAAGGTCACTGCATCGAGCAGCACTTAACGCGTTATACGCAAGCAAAAAGGTTATAGAAGTTATAAAGTCAGACTTTTATATGGATAACATACTAACTGTTGCTGATACCTTTAATCTACTTGCTTTACTTAAAAAAAAAATGTTTCCCGGGCACTCTCTGCAAGCGGGTTCGAACTATGCAAATGGGGAACCAATTCTCAAAGGCTTAGAGACCAGATACTGCACGCATCTAAACAAATTTCACATTTCTTAGCCGATGGAGACCAAATCCGCACTCTTGGTACAGTATGGCACACAAACCATGATTGGCTTTCTATAGCAGTGAATTTCGACGACTTGCCTAACAAACTAACAAAGTAACAAACGTTTCTTTCCGATTCGAGCAAGGTATTCGATCCACTGGGTTTAATTGCGCTTTGTACGATTCGTTCTAAAATTTGGTTACAAAAACCTTGGCGCTCAAACGTGGATTGGGATGAACCAGTTCTTTCAGAAATTGCGAAGAAGTCGCATATGCAGCCGCACTTTATTGTCGTTCGCAGTCTCCGGAAGGTACGATTAGGGTCGTACTAGTAGCAGCGAAAACAAGAGTAGCGCCTCTGAAAACTACCTCGTTACCACGACGCGAGCTTTGTGCAGCTCATTTGGGAGCAAAGCTAGTGAAGCAAGTCCAATCAAATCTGAACTATACCTTCTCAAAATTATACGCATGGACGGACTCAATGATTACAATGGCGTGGTTGCAAGGCAACCCTAGCCGCTGGTCAGTATTCGTGGACAATCGCTAAATGTTCTCCCGACAATACACTGGAGACACGTCGCCTCCTAGCACAATCCAGCTGATTGCGCTTCAAGGGGCATATTAAAATCGCAACTGCTCACACATCAACTTTGGTGGCATGGTCCCCAATGGATACATGAAAACAACAGTAGTTGGCCGATCTCTGTAGAACCGCATGCAACAGATCTCGAACTAAAATCTAGCAAAGCTATAAGACTACTGACGGAAGCCGTTACGATTGGGATTTATTGACGAAGTACCATTCATTCAACAAACTTAAACGCATTACAGCTTATTTATTACGCTTCATCAATAATGCACGGTCTAGTGCCGGGATACCAAAATCCGGCATTTTATCCTGCGCTGAAAATCAGAACGCTGAAATAGCATTGGTAAAGTATACGAAGCAGTCTAGCACGACTGCAACCGTTTCTAGACTCAAAGGGTATCTTACGTGTAGGAGGCCGCATCCAAAACGTAACGCTATCGGACTTTGTTAAACATCCTATAGTAGTGCCGAAAAAATCACCGCTTGCTAAATTAATCGCGGTAGAAATACATCTTTTAACATTACATGGTGGATCTCAGATAATGCAAGCCGCGCTTCAACGACGATATTGGGTAACAGGCGTTCGTAACCTCGTCCGTGGTATATATCGAAAATGCATTCGTTACAGACGAGTGAGTTGCCAACCATTACAGCAGCTCATGGCTGAGCTACCTCCAAGCCGCGTCACTTCAGCCCACTGTTTTTTACATAGCGCAGTCGATTACGCTGGTCTATATCATCTTAAGCGCGCCTTAGGCACTTCGCTTCTAACTTACGAAGAATTTGCAACAGTACTAACTGAACTGAACAAATATAAACGACTTCGAAGTTCTTACGCCAGGACACTTCATGATTGGCGAATCGCTAAAGGGACTTCAAGATTCTGACGTTGAAGTCTTCAAGGGAACCATATATCAACGTTGGCAAAGCATTGTGCCGATTAGACAACACTTCTGGAATCGATGGCGAGATGAATATCTTGTCAGTCTTCAACGCCATTCGAAATGGATACGCTCAACGCAGAAAGATTATATCGTTATCATATATGAAGGCAACATTCTTGGCAGTTTTCGGGATTTCGGGGTTCGGGATTTGCTGTTGCAACTAAACTCGTGGCTCTTTTTATGTTTGCCCTGTTTGGGGTCAGATGGAAAACTTGTTTATATGAAGCATTCAATGATATCATTTGTGACAATAGACACAATCAAATTTGCTTGTGCAATCTTTGAGTGAATGCGCATGAGAAAAGCAATTTGTACAAAGTCGTTTTGTTCTTACAAAATTGTTACGATCGGAAATATTAAATTTTCTTGCAAAATTTGAGCTTATGCCCCCCTGTACGCAGTTCGCATGACGTTTGCTTATACTGTTCGAATGTGAACGATTGATTTTTAAGAAAACTTATATTTAAATTGTTGTTGCTACTGACTTGGGGTATATTGAAGCTTCTATTGAGGTCGTGTTGAATACTCTGGTTTAGTTATATTTTTGTCTATCCTTTTTGCGATTTCATACTGGGCATTTAAAAAGTCTTTTATTTGTTGCCACGTTGGGCATTTTCTTCGAGATGAGAGCAATTACTCCCAAAAAGTAATAATTTTCCTGGTAATGCTGCGGTGCATATATTCACCAGAATGGGATACCAATTGTCTGTTGGAATATTCTGTACCCATAGAAGCAACAACAATTTGAAAAAGTGGACTAAAGTTTGATAAATTCCTCACTTCTTTCTTTTTGAATTTTTGGCAAGTTCATTAATATCGTTACTTGCTTATCGACCAATATTTTTTCGTTTTCGTATCTTGATTTAAGGTAGTAATCTGGTAACTTGGGTTAAAAAAAATTTCAAATTTTTTTTGCTTAATTTGAAAGTACAATGTCTTGAAAATATACCTTACCAATTTCAGACAGAAATTCGAAATATTTCGGGAGTTATAACGAGTTTCCTAGAGCGCTTCGGACTCCAACCTTTACGGTTGTTGAACTTTAAACGCGTTTTTCTCAAAACATTGTTTCTCTGGTCGGCCCGGGTCCTAACTTTTTTTCTACTGAACCGTTTGCTTTTCAATTTTAACAGGCTGTTCTACGCAGCTACAGTTCTCGTCGGTAATAACGAGAATTTTTTTCACCCCTAACTTTTTCAAAGTCCGCCATTTTGGTATTTACCCTTGAAATTTAACTTCAGTAGTTCCGACCAGAATGACATGTCTATAGATTGAGAATACTCAAGAATATTTCATTTCAGATAACATCAAGAGCCAAAATTACCCGGGCCACCCACGTGCATTTTCTTTGAGGTTCCAATTTCGAGTGACAATAATAATAGTAATAAACTATTAAATTTTTTCAAATAATTTTTTTTTTTTATATAATATTTTCAATATGTAAATAAAAACTAAATATATCTAAATATTCAAGATAATTCATTTTTATCTTCCTATAAAAAACCACGCTCCAAAGAAGTCATGAAAATAGGCATAAGTTACCAGACTACTACCTTACGAGCTTCTAGGTGCAATTGTTTTAATAAGTTTTAATTGATCAGAAATTATTACTTTAGTGTCATCAAACTAGTGTAAGCAGTTTTCATATTTGACGTAAGCGGAAGATTTAAAATTTTCTGGTAGATCTGAGTCGTCAGAGTCTACTATTGCGTCATATGAAACTTGGAGACGTGTCCAGAAATTGTCGAGATTTACTTTCTTCATTTCTAATGCCGATTCAGAGTTGTCTTGAATCGGCGAAGATAAAAATGCAGTATGTTATCATACCATCACTCTCAGCAATTAATTTACTGTATGTAATGTCTTTATTCTGTAGCGACCTGTTTTGAGCGTGTAGCTTCTACAAATGCACATGGTTTCTTGGCATCAGAAATCATTTTAGGAATTTTCGAAAATTTAGTGGACTTAGATTCTTTTGAATCTTTGTTCATTTAGAAGATGTAAAATTAATACAATATATTTTTCTTTCGGTAGAGCACCGAAAACTCTCTTGCGTTAATAAGATATTTTTTTGCGAAACAATATATATAGACGCGTTTTTCTTTTTTATTAATCGAGTGTTTGTATTTACTTGCGTTTTTATACTCTCGCAACCTGTTGCTACAGAGTATAATAGTTTTGTTCACCTAACGGTTGTTTGTATCACCTAAAACTAATCGAGTTAGATATAGGGTTATATATATATAAATGATCAGGATGAAGAGACGAGTTGAAATCCGGGTGACTGTCTGTCCGTCCGTCCGTCCGTCCGTGCACGCTCTAACTTGAGTAAAAATTGAGATATCTTTATGAAACTTGGTAGACATGTTTCTTGGTACCGTGAGACGGTTGGTATTGCAGATGGGCGTAATCGGGCCACTGCCACGCCCACAAAACGCCATTAATCAAAAACAAATAACTTGCCGTAACTAAGCTCCGCAATAAGATACAAGACTGTACACAGGATCACATTAAGGAGGGGCATCTGCAGTTAAAAAAATTTTTTTTAAGTGGGCGTGGTCCCGCCTATAATAGGTTTAATGTGCATATCTCCTAAACCGCTAATGCTATAATAACAGAATTCACTGGAAGCAAATTTTTTTAGAACCTCTAGTTTCTGTAGTGTTCACTTTTCCTTGTAGGATTCCTAACACCAGATGCTGTCATACAGCCAGACCATAATCGATTTGCCTTTACTTTTCGTACTATTGCTCACTCTTCAGGATCAGTAAGGCGCTTTGGGCGGCCCGGCTGCGCCAAATTTTCAACAGTCTGGTGTTTACTATACTTATCAATAACTCTTTTTATTGTACAATGGTATCTACCAACTATTTCTCCGATCTCGCGTAAAGATTTAGCTTTTTTATGCAAATCTAATATAATTAATGTGGTTATTTGCTTACCTATTGCAAAATTTGATGTTTAAGTGACTATACTTCAGGAAAACCAATAGTAATATGCGAAAATATTTTTACAACACTCATTCGCTTCCTAAGAATATTTTGCGCTCTCCCAAAATAAGTATTAAAAACAAACAACGGCTCCTGAGACTGTTTACTTTTGTTTGAAGCGAAAAAACGAGAACATTTTTAATTTAAGTGAATTATTTTTAAGGGTGTTTAGTTTTTGTTTATTATATTGTATATACTAAGTTAAACTTTTATGAGATAAACATTGCATTTTATGACAAAACTTCTTGTTGTTGTGTTAAAGACTGCGTTTTAATAACATTTCAACGTGGGTTGAATTGCTGTTTACTTATTTTGGCCGCTCACAGCATTTGTTTTCTATTGTTTCTCGGGCCCGTTTATATTGATTGTGTGCTTTTACATTGGGACTCTTTTGACCCTCATTTTTTTCAAATTCTCTTTTGGTGTCGCTCTGTGCATTCACACGGGCAAAAAGAGTCCAGCAACTCGAGTCTAGTTTTTCTGCATTCTAATTTTCGTAAATATTTGTGCGGTTCGACTGCGCAACACTTAGAGCGTGTTGCATATTTCATTTGTATGTTGAGATGATGGTCACACATTTTGCTTGCAATGAATGGTAGAACAATATGCATAATACCTACCCGTTTAATAGTTTCAAAGAAATACTTAAGACGGGAATTCCCTAATCCACCCGAATGTATTGAATATCCGCTTCTAATATTTTCAAGGCCAAATTTATAACAGGAATTTCCTAATCTTTAAGTATTAATTATATTCTTTACTCCGTATTAAAAATTCATAATTTCTTTACTCCATAATATATATCTTAATTTTCTCCTTATTTACAATTTTTTAAAATATTTCTATTATTCTATGCATACATATTTGCATATTACATACAAAAAATAGATAACAGAATTAAAATTTGTGAACGAATTCATTTGAAACCGAGCGCTCTTGCAACCTTCCAAAGAATTTGAAAGAGTTAAGGAATGCTGAAAAGGGTAGCAGCGAGCTGTTACAAACAAGAAAATAAAGCGTACCACCCGAACACGAGTGGCACGGTCCCTTCGTCTTTCCTCGTCGTCCCCTCGCCAACAATAAACTGGTTTGGGTTACAAAAGAGTCCCAATGTAAAATCACACTTTGTAATTTATTTTAGTTTCCCGCCCTGATTTTTTCTTATGTATAATATATGTATGTATTATACTTATGTGTATATCTGTACGTGCTCAATGTCACTTTTGTTTTGTAAACTTGTTTGATTTTTTTTGTCGTCACCCGACTGTACTGCACTTTTTTTTTAAATAATTGTAACTGTTTTATATGTGTTTTGGTTTCTTACTGTACCCTTGCACTTTTTCATTTCACTTTTGTGTTCGTAAGTGTATATATAATATATGTATATGTACATATACATTGTGACCAGAAAGTTACCGGAAATTGTAAATAAAACGAAAATTTTTTAATCTTCATCAATATTTATTTTTTCGCCTTCAAAATATTCTACTTCTAAAGCGATACACATGTTCCACCTCTTTTCCCAATCATCGAAACATGCCTTGTAGGCGCTGTCCGGGATCGCCTTCAGTTTCCTCTGCGAATTTTCGGCCTTAATCGAGTCGAAACGGGTTTCTCGGAGAGGTAACTTGAGTTTTGGAAGCTAAAAAAAGTCGCATGGAGCCAAATCCCATGAATACGGTGGTTGATCGATGGTATTGAACGAGTTTTAAGTTTCTAAAGAGACTTGCACACGATGGTTTTTTTGCAAAAAATTCAGCTCTTTTGAAACAAGCCGATTATTGACGCGTCTCATGCCCAAATTATCGGTCAAAATCAAACGAGCTGCTTCACGGCCTATGTTTTGCTCACGTGCTACCTCCTAACACTCGCATGATGATTTTCGATCACGATTTCCTTCATTTTTTTGATGTTATCGTCAGTGGTAGACGTCGAAGGACGACCGGAACGAGGTATGTCTTCGACGATTTCTCGAAACCTCACAGGCTTTATACCAGTCGTAGATATTTTTCCATTGTAAAAATCGCAAATACTACTGAGGTCGACTGATTTCAAAAAACTGGTTGACATATCGCGCTCATTTGTGGCATAGTAATTAAGGATAGTGCTACCAACTTAACACAAAAAAAGGGCTGAAAAATATTTAGCGGTGACAGTTTAAATGACAAATTTTCTGGTCACAATATATATACATACATATATGTATATTTTTTTGTTTTACTTCACTTTTTTTGTTTTGTTCTATTTGCTTTAGAGGTAGATACATTTATTTTTTTTTTGTAATTACCGTATTTTGTTTTTGGTTTTTAATATATGTAACATTTTTTTTTTGATAACCGCACTTAACAAGTTTTGTTTATTTTGTTTTTTCCCTTAATTTTTTTTTATGTCAAATAAGATTTTTGAATTATGTTATTTTTAGAATATTTATCTTTTTATCCATAGATTTTCGGTTACGTATCGTAACGACTTGTTCACCTTTAATAAAACAGATTTTAAATTTTCGATTTTTTCCTCTTATTTCTTAAGAAATATCCGTGTACGCGTGTATGTACATATGTCGATGCGTCTGAACGAAAAAAAGAAGGTTCGTCGCAAGGACTGCCCTTTTTGTTAGTGGTGATCGAAGCTTATCATGAAAGCGGTCTTAGTCATCGCAAAATTGCTCAAAAAATTGAAAGAAGCCAAAACGTTGTTGGTAATTTTTTAAGAAGCAGAGCAGAATACGACAAAAATATGAAAGGCGGTATCAAACATGCAACCACTGCGTCAGTCATGAAGCAATTGTTAAGGCACGTCTGTCAACTGTGAAACGTGTGATATGGTCGGCTGATCACCTTAAGCGCTCGAAACTTAAAAACAAAACACCATTAAATAATGCACGCAAAGCTTAACGACTGCAATTTGTACGCAAGCACATGAGCTGGACAAAGGAATGGAACAACGTGGTCTTTTCCGACGAAAAGATACTTAACTTAGCTGGCCCAGAGGGGTACAAGTATTACTATAACGATTTACGAAAAGAAGAGCACTTTCTGAGCCGTTGCTACGCATGTGAAGGAGTACAAGGAGCCATAATGGTGTATAGATCTATATCAGACTATGGTATTTGCGACCTTAAATTTGGGACTTCCGAAATGAAAGCGAAAACCTCTAAATATCTAATTCAGAAAGCTCTTCCGCACTATACAAATATTTTTCACACTATTCAATGGACCTACCAGCACGATAATGCTGCCATACATACTGCTATGAAAAGAAATCGTTTTTGAACAATGAATAACATTTTTTATTTATTATATCGATATTATTATATTAATTTGTATATAATATTTACAATATTAAACATAAATTTTTGTACAGATTCTTATACATATATCCAAATTATATTTCTTTTTTCCTTATACTATTTAATTTCTATCATATATTTATACAATAATGTCACATATAATAACAAATTATATATATAATTTAAATTTTCTTAATTAGATTATTTACATATTTTTCTTAAAATTGTCTTAAAAACTACTGTCAAAATTCCTATACCATTCCAATTCGATTATATTATATTTGGAAAAAAAAAATGAAGAACTATTGCACTAAGTCTGAAATCTTTAGTTCGAAATATAGACACAAATACTGCCATGATAGCTGTGTACTGTCTCAAAAGTAATTGCATTTACACGGGAAGGATCCATGTTTAAAAATGCCCAATCAATTTGTGTATATAGAACCCGAATATTAATATTCAAACATTTAAACAAAACCGCTTCTAAAACTTTGCGGCCTGAATAAATTTTCTTTACAGCCTTTGATTCTATAGAGCAAGCAATACTATGCTTTGCATATATTATATTACAATGTCCCGTTTATTTCTGTTGGTTGTTTCCGTGCTATCTATCCTCAGCTCGTTAATTGGAGTAAATCCTGGTATATGAAAACTTTCGCAAGGATAACTCCAAGTTTCTACAAAACATAAAATATCTGAAGATAGCATCAAACAGTCGCTTTGTATATCATTAATGTGAAGACTCTGAACATTATGGAATAAAATTTGATGTCCTGATGTTCGGGAAATCATAAAATTGAAACTTGTTGTCAAAGCTTTAGTTGTGTTCAATTCCTTCAGTTCCCTAAATACGGGATCCGATTCAGAAAATTTGTTAGGAGGAATAAAATTTCCTATGATGAATAGACCTTCTGCAGAAGTAGCTCGACTACAAGCGACATATATTGAAGCTCTAGGCATTCTGGGTCGAGTATAAACTACAACTTTATTATATGTGGCACCCTGACTTTTATGAATAGTTATTCCCTCAGCCGGAACAACTGGATACTGATTTCTTTCAATTGAAATGTGTTCATTTCTTTTATATTGCACAGATTTTAGAACTTTTTCAATTGGTATCCAAGAACTTTCTAGAGGATGAGGCTTTTTTGATCGTGCTATCAAACCAACAGAAGGTTCCAAAAATTTAATCCACAGAATTGTTGGAAAAGAACAATGGAAATCAATTTGCATAAGTTGTCCAGCTGCCCCATTGACCAAGCCATCACACGTGTTTATGTTCACTGTAATCATATATTTGGCGGAGGTTTTTAGTGTCAATTCATAGGGCAGTCCCTGCGTTTCAGAAGTTTTGAAAAGTTTAACTCTTTCCAAAATATTATAATTTTCATTTATACCAATTCCTTTAACTGAGTCTTTTGCAGTTGAAAGGAAAGCTTCTGTTGGGATTCGACTGAGCTTAAGGGCCTTGAAATTATTTGTCTCTTCATTGGACCAAAATAAATGTATGGCATCATCGGGAACTTCTTCGAAATTAACTACTCGAGTTTCAATGAGTGATATGTCCTCATTTGTCATAGAATTGTAACGTTGGTTAAGAGCTTGATATATTGCAGATATCAAACGACGCTTTCCTACACCTGCACCGCCGCCAATGAACTCATAAAATGGGAGATTTGTTCTTAGGTGGTGCATCAAATGTGTCAAATAGGTTCTTTGCTTAGTATTTAGACTTTGAACTAAAGAATATAATTCCTCAACTGGAATTAAAGGGGGTAGTTTAATAAGTCTAATATTGCAATCAGATTCAGTGCCATTATCTGTTGAATCTTGGCCATGCAGGTCCAGCAAATTTATATTTGGGTTTATTTCTGTGTGTGCCAACACTCTGAACTCATTTTCCACGATAGGTACTTCATTTTGAGCACCTTCGTCCAAGTCTATTTCATTATAAAGACTTTCTAGAACATTTTCAAGTTCTCTTTGCTCAAAAACATCATATTTTCTTTGATTTTCCTCAATTATAATACGATGTGTTATGCAAGTCTGCTCATTATCGTTTTCAATGAGATCTTGCTGTTCATTTCGCCAAGGATAGTAAAGCATTAACATTTCGCGGAAATACTCAACTCTGGCCAAATATGGGTTAAACCGTCTATACCGAATAATACAAGGTTTGGAACGTTTTTTCACAAAATCGCCACCGTCTTTAAGAGGCATGACAACCCCGCTTTCTGGTAAATTATCGTCTTCTCTCTCTTCTTCTTCATGATCATTATCTAGTGCTCTTCTACTAGATTTCAAATATTTATACCTAGATGCAAAATCAGCTAAACAAAGAGTTTCTAACTGATCGGATCTTTAAACATAACGGTCTAAAATACCGGCTACGAATATTTCAGTCGAACCTGAAGGAAGGTTCTGAAGTTCCGCTCTAGGTTTTACCATTCGAACACGTTTCTCAGGTCAGATATTTCTGTGCCTGATATAAATTTGTGACCTATATGTTTAAGTTTTTGCTTAATAGTATAATTTCCAGCATTTACCTCTGATACAGCTTCTTTTAAGAGCCTAGAAGTTCCCCTGTTAGACTTGTTAATACAATTAATTATATATGAACAGGAAGCATATGCATCCAGTATATATTGGATATCCATATTTGTTCTATGGAGTTCCAAAATCAGAGGATTATAAGCGTTTATAAAACGATCCTGTAATTTTCTTTTTAGAAAAATTTTGGGTTTTGTTAAACTTGACCTAAGGGCTAACAAATAGTCATCAAAAGACATATTTGTTTACTATCAGACAGGAAATGTTCAACATCTTTTAAATTAAAAACGTCTTCTGTAGTCACATTTGAATTTAAAACGTTTTGAATTTTGAAAAAGTTTTCCTTGTGTCTTTCTGAATTTAGACTTGTTTCTGTAAGAGGTAACAGTATTTGCGTTGAAGGCATTGGTGGATATGGTATGTCAAAACGACAAAACTGTTGTCCTCTTATTTCCCTAGTACAAGACCGACTGTGGTTATGCTTTTGATAACCCAAATAATTTTCTAAGTGGCTGATCGAACCATCGGTAGAAATATAATTGTCAATAAAACTAATGATATCAGGGAATGTCTGAGGATCTTAAGGGTTGATCCTGGGAGTATTATTAAGCCAATACATGCCATGTACATGCGGGAAACCTCTCTGTTGAAACTCCACACTCCAGTAGAAATTTGTAACAAAATGCTCTCCACAAATGCCGGCGTTATCTTTAAAAAGCTTAAGAATTTGTCGATAGCGGTAGTCAAAATATCTAGCACAAGTAACCGCGTCTGACCGAACTAAGCGATATCTATCTTGGGTTGTTAAACTGTTGGCTTCCTCTTCCGAAATATCTTTAGAATCAACAGTTTTAGAGAGGATGACCAACAGCTTAACCCAGTGAGATTCTGCAGCCGATAAAGTGATAAAGAAGGTTGGAAGCCCAAATTGGTGAATCATAGCAATTGCCTTTTTCTTCTCAGCTTCCCAATGCGCAGGTGAGGATCTAACGCCTTTCAAAACCTTGTAACCATCATCGTGTTGAATCAAGTTTTGAACAAAGTTTTCGTTTAATATATTTTGGGCCGTAACTCGGTTACGACCTGAAAACTTTCTAAGGCAAATGGATGTACTATTCTTAATTTGTAGCAGTTCTAATTTTTTGTAATCATAGAACAACTTTGGAATGGTACACGCTCTTGTGTCAAAACGGCGAATTCCCGAACGTTTTATCTTGCTATACGTTTCAGAGCATGTACGCTTCTGCCCAACGTATATTGTTCCAAATGACAACTCCTCTGAATTATTATCTTGAATTATGTCAATTGGTCTTTGTCTTTCACCTGGCGCTATAACTAAACGGTTATAGTCTAAGTTTTCTACAGGAATATTGTCCAAAAGAGTTTCTTGACCGCCTGGATTTAGCTCTGAAGGTAAAAGTCCCGTGGGAATATTATTACCTGAGGGATTATCATGAGAAGTTTGTGCCGCACGAAAAGATTGAACCAATCGGGAATCCTCTGCAGATGCAACAAACGGAACTTCTTCTTGGTTATTAAATTCTGAAATCCAGTTTTGATTAATATGTATATTGTGCTCACGATACAGAGGGGTATTCACTAAGAACTGCAAAGCTTCCATAATCTTTGCGGGGCGTATGGTATCGATGATGTATTCCAAACGCCTTCTTAAGTGAATTTGTATAACATGAGCCTCATCACAGGACCTTATTGGAGATGTCACAATATTGTTAACAGAAATTGGTATATTAACAACAGCACCTTTGAGCAAACTCTGACCTTGATATCCTAACGGACGGATTGTCATAAAAGGCAATCTAGGCATTATGAGACGTTCTTCAATTGGGGTTAAACCTTTCAAACAATCCGGTATTTCAGGAAAGTCTAGACCGTTAATTAAACATATTTTTGGAACGTTCTTTTTAACAATCGCATTTTTGCAAGTAGCACAAAAATTGTAATTTCCATCTTTTGAAGGACATTTTTGCATTAAAAAGAAAGCGGATGCAGTCTTCGGGTAACCTTGCACAATAGTTTCGAAATTTAATTTGCGAACTTGGTGTGAAAACCATAAGCCGCCGCAGCAAATACATATTTCAGTAGGGCCCTTATTTATATTTTGGAAATAAATGTTTTTGAAATCTGTTAAATTGCCACTATTATCAGTTTCTATAACATTATTTTCTCTCGGTCATCGGATTCGTTGGGACTGCCTTTGGTTTTCAATTTGTCTATTTAGTGGGTTATCTCTACGAAGGCGAACTTGACCTTGTCTAAGGCGTCTCTGATTCAAAATTTCTTCCCTCATACCCCTCCTACTAAGCTGTCGACGTTGTGTTTCTCTATCACTCTCCTCTTTCCTTATTTCAGGATTTCTTCTTGCATGTTCCCTTTGCAATCGGGGTCTTCACGCCGAGACCTATGACCTCGAGTATCTCTTATTTGCTCTTCAGAGCGAATTTGTGGATCTTACCGCCTTGTTCTATGTTGAACAGTATTTGCAATTTGCTCAACAGATCGAACCTCGGGGTCTTCACGCCGAGACCTATGACCTCGAGTATCTCTTATTTGCTCTTCAGAGCGAATTTGGGGATATTGTCGCCTTGTTCTATGTTGAACAGTATTTGCAACTTGCTCAACAGATCGAACCTCGGGGTCTTCACGCCGAGACCTATGACCTCGAGTATCTCTCATTTGCTCTTCAGAGCGAATTTGGGGATATTGCCGCCTTGTTCTATGTTGAACAGTATTTACAACTTGCTCAACAGATCGAACCTCGGGGTCTTCACGCCGAGATCTATGACCGCGAGTATTTCTTATTTGCTCTTCAGAGTGAATTTGGGGATCTTGCCGCCTTGTTCTATGTTGAACAGTATTTGCAACTTGCTCAACAGATCGAACCTCGGGGTCTTCACGCCGAGACCTAAGACCTCGAGTATCTCTTATTTGCTCTTCAGAGCGAGTTTGCGAATCTTGCCGCCTTGTTCTATTCCGAACAGTGTTTGCAACTTGCTCAACAGATCGAACCTCGGGGTCTTCACGCCGAGACCTATGACCTCGAGTATCTCTTATTTGCTCTTCAGAGCGAATTTGCGGATCTTGCCGCCTTGTTCTATGTTGAACAGTATTTAAATTTTGTTCAAAAGACCGTACCTCGAGATTTTCCCGCCTGGTTCTATGTTGATTTGTATTGATAATTTGTTCGGACAGAGGTATATCGGAATCTAATCTACGATTAGCGTGACTTACAGTGTTTTGTGACTGCTCACTATCTCTATATAAAGAGTTTGCACGAAGAACTCTCATACGTCTTCTATTCTGAAGACGACTTAGTAATATAGATTTTATACTTAATCTAGGCATAATTAATTAATAATAAATGGATTAATATGTAAAATACTTATAGATAATACTTATATAACTCAGTCCGTCCGGGTGTTAAAAGTTGGGTCCTAGGTGCTGCTCTCTTTCACTGTAATTCCTTGTAAGTCCTTGCTATGACTCCTTTCCTGTTCCGTGTATAGGTACTGTGGTATACTGGTGCACATATGTATATGTGTTTGCTCGCCACTGTATATAATACGGTTTTGCTCGTCACTGTTTATAATAATACTTTAAACACTATATAACTAATACACTAAAATTAGTTTGAATAAAGCACTTTGCTGGTAAAGACATCTGGTGAAACTGAAACTACAAACACAGTGTACTGATATTTATTATACTCTTGCAACATGTTGGTACAGCTTACGTACTTTTGTATACCTATATATTACTTAGCTATTCACTAACATAATAATACATAATATTTAGTTATATTTATATTTTAGAAATTAGTAGTTTATTTCATTGTATTGAAATTAAGTTCTCGGAAAACCCCTCCGTAAATTACTTTTGTTAAACGCTTTCTAAAACAGGGGGATCTATGGTACCTATTTTGAAGGGTCTACCCATGAAGGCTAAATTAACAATAACTTACATATAATTAAGTATGGTATGGTGATAGACAGTAGCATGTAAACCGATGGGGTCGCAGTTTATCTATAACCACATAAAAAGGGTCTTTAGCCCTTTTGATACTACATTACTAATATTTATTTCAGGCAATTTTTTCTAGAAAGATTTTTTTGGTCTATGCAAAGTGCAGCACTCTAAGAAACTTTTTTAGCATTGTTGTCTGGTATATTTTATAATAAGTTCAACATGATGGCTGAGAAAATATATACCTAACCACTGATTATCACCAAATACTAGAAGAGATATATGTATATAGAAATCTATATCTATCACTTTAGGTGATGCAAACAACTCTTTGGTGAATGTTGCAACATGTTGCGAAAGTATAAAAATATTGCGAAAGAATTCAACATTCATTACTCGATTATTATTTGGTATCTTATTAACTTATGTTATTGATCATAGATTTATTTTGTGTCAATACTATTTTTTCTCCGAAATGTTAACTTTTATAAAAAGAAGCTATTTAACTCAAACATGGTATATGTGATATAAACTGAACCAAAGGGGTTAGATTTAATATGTCGGGTATATGAGGTTGCTGTTGTACCAGAGGAGCGGAAATCAGTATATTAGGGTTATAAGGTTTAAACAAAGTCTAGACCAATTTCATTCATATGCAGCGATATACATTATTTTTAAGAAAAACTGTCCATTTAATTTCATTAAATTATCAAATTGACGAAAAAATTATACCATAAGTAGTACATGTGAGCTGGGAAAATCAAAGACCAGAAAATTCCTCCAAACCGTATATTAAAAAATGTTGAATTAAACATTCATTATTAAATGATATCGTGATTAAATTAAAATCAAATTTGGCATCTTCTTGACTTATATTAAAGGCCAGAAACTTAGTCTCAGTTTTATTGCTTGAAGTGCGATATACATAAGTATGAATGTGATATTAACTCCACCAAAGTGGCTAAATTTTATAATATAAGCTTAGGTGGCAAACGTCAACCAGAGAATCGGAATTCATTATATGAAGGTGTGAGGTTTAGACTTAGTATATACTAATTTCATTCTAATTCAGCGTCAAACCACATAATTTTTAAGAAATCTTTTCCACTTAATTTCGTTAAAATATCACGTTGATCAACCGGAACGGTGTAAAGTCAGGTGGAAAGACGGAAATCATATATATATTGGGGATAGAGAAATATATTAATTTTAAAATTGTTCAGATATACTCGAGAACATATTTTGAAGCAATTTTATATATAAAAAAAAATATTAATAGTCACTGACCGACATATTCGGCATAAAACTGGTTAGAATAACGAAAAGCATTATAAGTATTATATGGAATTTGAGGGTAGTATTAACCCGATTTTATTAATTTTTTCCAATACCACATACTACTAACATGCCACAGACTAATAAAATGCTCCCACTTTTCATTAAGGTACCTCACATACCATCACCAATCAAATGGAGTAAAGTCAGACGAATGTTCGAAATCCTGATATTAGTTACATGGGGGCTAAGGAAAATTTTCACCCGAGTTTATCTTGTTATGAGTAAAACACGCTCTCTCATTTTCATTGAGATAACTCACATATGCGGTATAAAGTCACGCGGAAGTTCAAAAATATTTATTTTAGATATATGAGGGCTACAAGAACTATTGATCCGATTCAACCTATTTTTGAAACAAAGACATACTATTATCGATAGTTTCATTTATTTATTCTATTATATGAATTTCAATTATATATCTTACACAATGGCCGATATTTACGGTAAAAAGTCAACTATAGGTACTGGGGTCCACATATTCAGTACCTAGGGGCTTGAACAGTTTTGGTTCGATTTAGAGAATTTTTGGTCACAAGGTGGCATACTTTAAACGTATTATTCGCGCAAACTTTTACGCCGATATAATGATTGTTGCTTGATTTGCATAGTGGAAAGTGAAAGAATCAAGTGGAATTTAAAATGGTGTCATATGGAAAATAGGCGTGGTTGTAATCCGATTTCGCCCATTTTCGCACCATAACATAGAAATATAAAACGAATGTTATGTACCATATGTATTTAGTTGAAATCGGTTAAAAAGATCCCAAGATATGGGTTTTCACTTAAAAGTGGGCGGTGTCACGCCCACTGTCTAATTTTGAACGCGGTTCTTATAAAGTTATCTCATACCATCCCTGAGATAAAATTTAATGTCTCTGGCGTGTTTAGTGCTTGATTTATCGCGCTTTTAGTAGTTTTTAACAGTACCGTTACATGGGGAGTGGGCGGGGTTGTCACCCGATTTTCACACCGTAGGTAGAGGTGTTAAAAACATTTGCTTCCAATGAATTTTGTTATTATAGCTTTAGTAGTTTAGGAGATATGCACATTAAACCTATTAGGGGCCGGACCACGCCCACTTAAAAAAAAAAATTTAAGTGCAGACGCCCCTCCCTAATGTGATCTCGTGTACCAAATAACAGTCTTGTATCTTATTGCGGAGCTTAGTTATGACAATTTATTTGTTTTTGATTAATGGCGTTTTGTGGGCGTGGCAGTGGTCCGATTACGCCCATCTGCAATAAAAACCGTCTTACTGTACCAAGAAACATGTGTACCAAGTTTCATAAAGATATCTCAATTTTTACTCAAGTTACAGCTTGCACGTACGGACGGACAGACGGACGGGCAGACAGTCACCCGGATTTCAACTCGTCTCTTCATCCTGATCATTTATATATACATAACCCTATATCTAACTCGATTAGTTTTAGGTGATACAAACAACCGTTAGGTGAACAAAACTATTATACTCTGTAGCAACATGTTGCGAGAGTATAAAAAAATAATAAATTTATGAAAATCATTCTTTTAGATCTAACTAAAATAAGATTTAAGAATTATTGATATAAAGCGAACCGGAACTTTAAAAATCTTATATTAGGTATATGATAGATGGGGGTAGTATTGAACCGCTTTATCCATTTTTGCTATTACCAGATATTATTAACAGAAAAAGATGATATCTGAGTTTGATTAAGGTACCTCACATACCATCATACAATATATAGCGGCTAGGACAAGTTTTCACCCGATGTTTTCCATTTTATGCACAGAGATACATTGTTATTAGATAACTCACATACTGATCGATATTTGCGGTATAAAGTCAGCCGGAAGTTCGAAAATTTTTTCTATTATAAGGAATTTTATGAGGACATTCTCTAAGTTTCTATTATATACCTCACAGGTTGCCCGATATTTTCGATAAAAATTTTGCAATAGGAACTGGGGTTTATATATTCGGTACCTGGGGCCTTTTTGGTGGTGGTACACCTTAAAGACACTATTCGTGCAAAGTTTTATCCGAACACATAAATTGATTCTTGATTAATACACTGGAAAATGAAAGAATCAGACGGAATTTAAAATTGTGTTATACGGGCAGTAGGCGTAGTTTTTGTCTGAATTCGCTCATTTTCACACTGTGTAATATCATTATAATGCTACATACCGAATTTGGTTGCATCCAACTTTTAAACATTTTTTAGCTCACAGGTGCCACTTGCTACCGAAATCCTCTGTGCCATATTACAGTTTTATATATTTATTTAGCGCTTAATTATGGTATTTTGTAGGTTTTCATATAATCTCGTTTTGTGGGCGTGGCAGTGGTTCGATTACGTCTACCTACGAACTCGTTCTTATTTTAAAATTTTTATGAGTAAAGAAGAAAAGTATCGCTTCGAACGTAAAAACATGAGTAGATCACAAAAGGACATACATATGTTGCTGGTCTAGAGCAGCTCATATTCTGCGATAAACCATATTGTAACCTCACCGCATTTGGGTCAGTTGGGCAGTGTTCAAGGCGGCTTAATGAACTTTGCTAAGACCAAGTAGTTCAGAGGACTTCGTGCGTTCCACTTTAGGCCAGAAGTATCTCGCAGCGGCAAAACTTTTGGTTTTTAACCAACACTTGCCAAGCTCACGCGAGGTCTATAGAGCACAAGAGGACAGCAGAATGCCGACTCGTTGCCACTGTGTTGAAACTGTCTGCGAGCTCAAAATCAGCATTGGAATTTTGCTATCGAATTGAATGTACACCTCTGAGAAATAAGCTGCACTTCGAGGTAGTACATCTTTTGCTACATTGTTGGCAGCCACCTCCGCTTGAAAGATACTGCACTGGTCTGGTAGCCTTAAACTAGATTTGATGGAGAGCTCCCAACAGAAAACTGCCTTTCCCTCGCACATATTCCCTCAGTTTCGATCTATTCGTGAAATAGCTCACTGCACCGCTTCTCCAGCGGCTTCGCTCTGCCCACATGTCCTACTCACGTTTATGCGCAAAGAAGGAAGCGGCTGCCAAAAGTTCCACAATGCCTGCATTTGCCCACTTGGTTACTATACATTCAGTACCCTTGAGTAAGATATAGACAGTGTTTAGGAATTTTACATTGTTACATTGTTTGTGTAGGAAATTACCACCATATCCTTCAATAGGTCGTGCATAACCAGGATATAGAGTAAGAGAGATAGAACGGCGCTTTGCGGGGTAGCTCTATTTAGATAGATAGAAATAATTTGAGGATTGCCTGTGACTTAAGGTCTATTGTGCCCTCCCCTCTGTCACAACGAATCACATAAGCATTCTGCTTGGAAAATGCTTCGAAAACGTTTCATAGGTATGTGGCTTTGACCATATACAAATTTTTGATGATCCATATACAAATTTTTATCTCGTTATCTTCATTTGTGCTTGATTCGTATACTGTAAAGTTAAAGGATCAGATGGAATTTACAATTTTCATGTATGGGAAGTAGATGTGGTTGCGTGCTCATTTCCACACTATAAATTAAAAATGTCAGGATAGTGTCATGTACCGAATTTTAATGACATTGGTTGCTCCTATGAAGCTACCTAGCCTAGTGAGTTATCCCACTTTCAGTAGTTTTCAATCTAACCGGTATTTGGAGAGTGAGTGGTCGAAGGAGATGCCAAAAATATCTGTCTCGAGCAATTTGGTTGATATAGCTTAAATTGTTTGTGAGGTATGTACATTAAACCTGCCCAAAATTTTTTATCTTAATTTGGAGCTTAGTTATAGCCTTTAATGATATTTTGTGGGATTGGCAATAGTCCGATTACGCTCGCCCACAATACATTTTATCAAGGGACACAAAGATACAAAATTTCATTATGATATCTTAATTTTTACTCAAGTTATCGCTTACACAGATGGATGGAAGCAATGTGACTCGTCTCGTCATCATGATCATTTATGTATATTAAACCCTACATCTATCTCGATTAGCACAAGTAAAAAGAGCAAAAATATATTTATAATGATAAGAAAATTCAACCCTTTGTGGTAATCAAATATGTCTTTTTCGTATTACATCTGATAGTTGTAAAAATATAACTACACATTCAATGTCATTTTTATTGTTTCTAATTTACATATTAGCGAACCCACTTAATGCACTTGCTGATGGATAGTGGGAGCGAAGCAACATGCAGCGGTCTCGATCCAACCACAATGTCCGTCGTTTCAACATGATTTCCCGTTCCAGAGTGCTACGTGTTTGCATGAGACCAGTTTTGATATTTTCTGCTGCATCCAACTCAGATAACATGGCTGTGACTCCGCTTTGTATTGTTGACACTTCGTCGATGAGATCTTGCTGAGCAAAATCACGACAATTCTCAACATTAGGCCTGAAGCTACGATTATCCACGCGAGTTTGAGCCACTTTCATAGCTGCATCAAAGCTACGAACTGCACGATGTAATTGAACAATACGTGTCTCAGTATCGGCTAGCTTTTGGAGGCACTGAATGTTTTGGAAAAGAAAACAAACATTATAAATCAGAGATAATAATTATTTTTATGGTAATACGCCTACATCGCGCAGCTCATTTTCAAATCGTTGTAGATTTTCTTGAGTGCAATTTATGCGGGCAATAAACGCACGTTCTACCACATCTGCCTGATTGCGTATATCACGAGCAGCATTCATCAAGATATAATTGAGTGTTTGTCGTAGTTTAATAGATTTTTGTCGACATTTCTCACATTCCTCCAATGTTTCTTTGCTGAAATGCTCCCAGTATTGTTCGGATGCTTGCCTGAGAAAAGTGATCACATATTTTTTTATCCTTTTTATACTCATATTATTATTATTATTACTCACTCAGGTGGCTGGCGTATTGCCCCAGGCCGAAACATTATTGTTTTCGAAAAGTTATTAAGTCCCACATTAATTGTATCAATTTCATAAGCCTCTTTTTTGTCACTCCAATCATATTCAAGGCGTTGTCTTGCTGTACGATTTTCTACCTGTTGTTGTTCAAAATCTTCCAATGTTTTTTTAAGCTGCTGTCGTATCTCTGCAATCAGCGCCAATTCATTAATAAGCTCTTCCTCAGGCGTGTCTCGAACCAATTCGGTATCGGGTCGCCCTGCACGCTTCTCTATACACTCTTTAGCTAAAATACCGTAAATATTCCACATTATTAAGCTTGTTCAAAAACAAAACCTAGTGCTTTAAAAATTTTTAAAATTTTCAAACTGAAAATTGAAGTAAATTTTAACCTGTGTTTGTGGATTTGTACGAAATAAAGAAGTGTAAAATATATTTTGCGGCCATATTTTATTAATAAACGTGTCGTGTGTGAATTATGTATTCGTTGTAAAGCGAATTCGTAGAACGATTGAGCTCTTATTACTAAACTAACTTACATATGTATAAGTATTATAAGTCGCATTAGTAATATAAATAACAAAAGTAGATGTGAGTCAACCAAAAGAACGAAATGCATTATATTGGGTAAATGGGAGGTGGTGTAAGCAATATCGATGTTACACGATAATTGAATTTCATTACAGAATTTCTAATAGTAAACCACTAATTTTCTCACTACTTTAATGAAGCACTTGCCTATCGATTCAGGAACACCCAAAATAACCAAGGATTTTTTTAATCGGATTCGTTCCTCTTCCAAGGTACTGATTTCATCTGCCATACTTTTTATAGCCGTTTCCAGCGTAGTCTTCCACTTGCCTACAAGTTGGGAGCGTTGTTTTAAATTTTTTGTTGTTTCCGCCTGTGTCTTCTCGACCATCGCACTAATACGCATAAATGCAGTTTTCGAGTTGTACTGGTTTCTATTCGTATTTAAATAAAAACGTTATTGGGATGTATATAATAATTTAATGAGAAATACTTAATAGCTTTATCAAAAATATCATTGGTTTTTTGTAAAGTCTCCTTATTTTTTACGCGCCATTCATTGGAGCTGAATCGTGTTATTGAATAGCGGTCTACAACCGGGCGTGTGCCTGTTAAACCAGCCATAGGACTCCAATCCACTTTTCCTGTAGCCCATGGGCCTACGGGACCCATCGGTTTGAGCAGATCTTTAGAAGGAAGCTCATCACCCGATTGTGGAAGATAGCATGGGGGATTCTCGAATTCGTCTACCTTTGGATTGAATGACAGCTATAAAAATGGGAATTTATATACGAAGGTCTTATCTTCTCTTTTAATTTAATTTACGGCTATGTTCAATTCATTATTTTCTGGCAGCTGCATAGCTGTATCCATTCGTTTACACTCATCATTTGAGGTTAGCTTCTGAAAATATTAAATTATTAAGAAAGAGACCAAAAGTACTGTGCTCATAGCTAAACATACATTATCCACCTGCTCAACAAATTGAGTATTGCAAGAGTCAGCTTCCATTTGGAATTATAAAAAAAATATGTCTCGTATACACAAATAAAACTAATCAATTTATAATTTCACACATAAATTTTTTCTTTAGAAAGTATTATTTTGACATTCTAAATATATTTTAATTTGGTAACTAAGCATTTTCATCGAGCACATGCGCATGACGAAATTTTCCAGTAGTATCTCTAAGCAAGTAATCAATCTAAATAACGAGCGAATGGGGATCATTTAGCCAAAGAAAAGGTGGTGTGAGCACTTTCATAGGACAAAACTAGCAAAAGCCAAGCAAGTTAATCCGCCAGGAAAATTCCCTGATATTGAGGGAGAAAAAGTTTAATATGAAAAATATCGAATTGGAAACTGTCTTAATAATTTACTTTGAAGTGTTTACACCACTCTTACACATTTCAATATTTTTTCAGAGTAAATTGGAAAAATATATTGTTTTAATTTTTCTTCCCTTAGTTCAAATTCTGTTGGGTATGCTGGGTGAGCGGCGACCACGCGATTTTTCTCTAATACTTACATATATTATATTTTCAAAATCGTGATATCTTTTGAATGGACTGTCCGAATCGAATAATTCAAAAAGTTATAAAAATCATTGAATCAGTCTTGAATATGAAGTAATTAATATTGATAAGGATAAATATCAAAATACAAATATAACATGACGTAATTATAACAGTTAGACTTAGGTGACCACATTTTTTCCGGCAAAATCCGGGACGGTTTTTTTGTCATCGATTTTTTCCATATTATAATTCACTGAAAATCGCAACATATAATAGAGCAACACAATTTTATTGAAAAATGATGGAAATGATAAAAGAGAAGGAAAGAAATATTAAAAATGATTAAAATTTTCAATCGCTGTCTGGTTTGATCGTTTGTATATCAGTTGATGAAGTGGAGGGTGTTTCCGGAATTGTTGAAGACGTCTTCGGTCTGACGTATTTCTCTTATTGACTGATTTATCGAAGAAGCTCGGGGTATGATTTTAAGTGAGTAAAAAATTCCAACAAGAAAATTTTAAATTATTCTTCACAAATAAAACCGACTTCACGGTGCTGACTTGTAGGCGAGTTTTTTCGCATGTAAATATTCTGTTAATGGTGGAAAATATGCATTCCACTAGTGCCGAAGTTCCTGGTAGTGTCAGAGCATCGGTCTCTGAAAGCTCAATAAATGGTATGTTTTGTTTCAACAATTTGAACCCAACGTTTGTCAACGGATGTCTGCTATTTGCTCCATTCATCAATTCGTTAGACACCTAGATACTGAGAAAAATAAGTGAATTGTTCGAGCAGCTTATGTGAAGTAGTGTCTGCATTCAAAATATTATTTTTTGTGAGGAAAATAAACGTTTTCTCAATTTTTGCACAGTTGAGTTCATCAGTAAGTAGCACCCAATCAAATAGTTTTACATGTGCAAACTGTTGAGTCCATAAGATATTTGTAGCAATCACCTGATTGACATATTGAAGATAATTAAAAATGAGAAATCGAAAATTGAGGTGTGAAATAAAATATTTACTTCGAAATTATTTCGCTTCTACTTCAAATTGGTTCAAGTCATAGTTTTCTTTCTTCAGGTTCTCCATTTCCGCTTTTACTTGCGTTGGTTGGTTCATTAAATGTTGCAAGTGTTTGTAATTTGCAATTGCTGGAATATCGTCGCCTTCAATTTTCTTTATTGTTTCTTCGAAAATCATGGCCTAAAATTAATGAGATAATAATTAAATAATTTCTCGATTTTCGAAAAATTTTAGGTAATAAAAATATATTTTCACCTGTTCATGAACAAAAATTAGCCAAGGTTGGAGCATTGAATGATTTTCCCCAAAGCTTCTCTCAAGCCAATGAACCGAGTTATGCAGTAACCAACCAATTGGTCATATTCCTCTTCTAAAGTCTCGCAGATTGGCTTTAATGCTTCTGTAAGAATGGTTTTTTTTTATCCGAAGGGGGAATCTTCTGAAAGATACTGCCACTAGTGACAGCATGCACGATTCATACTGTACGCTAAGTGCACCTCTTTCGGGACCACGCCCGGTCCACATTTTTTAATATGCCGAACTCGCGCAGCGGTACGCCTACGTGCTAAACCCTTAACTCCGTCAGCTTCGTATGTACCTTGCGGGACTACCGTAAAGTATTTCTTCGCAAGGTTAGCTTAGCCTATGAGCTGTTCCATCTCAGTGTACTCATGCTCTATCTATTGCTCTCATTTCTCTCTTTCGCAGCCGTTCTGCTCTTCTCAGCTCTATTAAAACTTTTGCGGCCAGGTCTTTTACGGCGAGCCACACCTGCTCAGACCGCAGCATATATGCATACTAAGTTATCCGATGATACGGGTTCTGCTATCGGTTGTTCTAGCAAGGTCCTTTCCACATTATATCGCGGGCAATAGAAAAAAATGTGTAGACCATTCTCATTGCTATTACCACAAAAGGAACACGTCACTCCGTTATCATGGCCATACTTGTACAGGTACTCTCTAAAGCAGCCATGGCCAGTTAATAATTGCGTCATATAAAAGTCCGTTTGTCCGTGCTTTCTTTCCACCCAGGTTTTCACATTTTTGATAAGCCGGTGCGTCCACCGCCCTTTGGTTGTTTCGTCCCAACGGTTTTGCCACTCGTTTAGACTTTCTTCTTTTTGTTCCTCTATTGTCAATGACCTGCTGAGTATTTTGCTGGTATCGTATATTCGTTTGAGCTCAAGTGACAGTATATCTGGTGGCATTATATCGGATATAATGCTAACAGCTTCTTGCGATACTGTGCGGAATGCACTGGCTACTCTGATGGCGCTTAGTCTGAACATTGAAATCACCATTTTGGCATATATTTTATGGGTCAGCGCTTGTGCCCATACAGGTGCCGCATACAACATAACTGATTGGCTGGCTTTTGCTAAAAGTAACCTTCTCGCTTGATTTGGTCCACCTATGTTAGCCATAATTCGCGCTAGTGCCGAAATCACTCGGGCAGCTTTTTCGCAGGTTTTTTCAATATGCATCTTGTAGTTGAGTCTCGCATCGATTATGATACCCAGGTACTTTAGAGATGGCTGAGTTCTAATTTCATGCCCGTCAATGTTCAGAGTAATGGTCTCTAGTTTTTTTCTGCTCGAGATCAGGACTGCTTCTGTCTTCTGCCCCGCCAGCTGAAGTTTTGACGCGTCGAGCCAGTTTTAATTTTCTGAGACGTAGCACACGCTTTGGATTTGGTGCAGCTCTTTTGCTACTATTGCCACAGCAATGTCATCCGCATATCCAATTATTTTCGCTTCTTTTGGTAGAGGGAGGCGTAATATTCCATCGTATAAGATATTCCATAACATTGGGCCCAAAACAGAGCCTTGTGAAACTCCACCAGTTACTGCATAACTTTTCACCCCCTCCTCAGTGTCGTATAACAAAAGCCTGTCGGACAAGTAAAATCTTATAATCCGCAATAAATATACCGAAGGTTCTCTAAGGCTCGTATTATGTGTGGCCAGTATGCTGAATTAAACGCATTTTTCACGTCGAAAGTAATGATTGCGCAGTATTATTTTGTGCCATGCATCCACCTAGTACCTTCAATTGCTTTATCTGCTATTCCGGTCAGCTTCTTGACTGCGTCGATAGTCGAGCGCTTCCTGCGAAACCCTTATTGGTTGCTAGATAAGCCATCTTCAACTCTTTCCAGGTGTGCTTCAAGACGTTCACAGATCAACCGCTCCAGAATTTTCCCAATTGTGTCTATCATGCACAGTGGTCGATATGCAATAGGATCCCCAACTGTTTTGTTTGGCTTCTGTAATAAGACCAAACGTTGTTTTTTCCATATTTTTGGGAAAATACCATCGGTTAAGCACTTCGTATATAGCTGGGTGAAGCATTTTAGGTTTTGCTTAAGTGCAATCTTCAGAGCACGATTTGGGATGCCATCCAGCCCCGGTGCTTTAGCATTACCGCAACGTGTAGCAGCATTTATAACCTCCATATCGGTAACTACTGGTATAGCTATGCGGTCTGATTCTTCGGGGAGAAACCGCTCTTCTTTTCGCGTGGGCTGTGTTGGAAAGAGTGTTTCCACAACACTTTTCAGAAGGGCTGGGCAGGTTGGCGCTTTTCCTTTAGGACCTCGAACTTTAGACATGACCAGCTTGTACGCACCGCCCCAGGGATTTTCATCTAGTTTGTTACAAAGCTCTTTGACCACACAGCTTTGCTATTTTTAATATCTTTTTTCAGTTGCTTGCGTTTAGCCTTGAAATTTTCACGTAAACAATCTTGACCTGCCGAGCCTGTACTTCTCTGGTACTGTCGCCTCGCTTTATTACAATCAGCTCGCAATTGTTGGATATCATTATTCCACCAGTATGCTGGCTTTCGTTTGGGGTGTTGTTTCCTTCCAATCATGGCAGCGTCACAGGCTCTCCAGATATGTTGAACAAGCAACTTAGCCTGTTGGTTGGTGTCTTCTGATTCGGGTATGTCTTCATTCAATACGAGTTTGAATAAATCCTCATCGATTGTGTTTTCCTTCCACCCTTTAGCTTGTACCTTTTTTACACGCGCACCTCTTCTTTGTCTTACGGAGCAGTTGCTTACATCTATTATAATTGCGAAATGGTCACTGTGTATGTACGTGTCACACACCTGCCACTATGCCGTTCGTGCCAGAGATTTACTGGCAAACGTTATGTCAATAATGGAACCACGACCATTTTTTTCGAATGTGTTCCTAAAGCCTGTGTTTAACAGGACAATATCAAGTAGCCGGAAGGCTTTCAGTAACGCATTTCCTCGCTGGTTTGTGCTTCTGCTTCCCCATTCTAAAGCCCATGCATTGAAGTCTCCTGCTATTATGTTTGGTTGCGTGGGCATCCCCAACCAACTCATCGAGAACCTTTTTGAAGACCGACTGTGGAAGGCTTGGTAACAAGTGTAAAAGTGTATTCCGCCGATTTTTACTCTCGTGTAGAAGGATTTATGTGTCAGTGGTTTGTCCTGCATCATTTTATCACCGCAGGTCCAGATTGCTGCATTTTTGGTGCTATCAGAAACCCACGTATCAGAGCTCAGGTTTTTGTATTGCTCACATATTATTACAACATCGACGTTCCTGTTCATTTCGCCAAGGATAGTAAAGCATTAACATTTCGCGGAAATACTCAACTCTGGCCAAATCTGGGTTAACCTTCTATACCGAATAATACAAGGTTTGGAACGTTTTTTCACAAAACCGCTACCGTCTTTAAGAGGCATGACAACCCCGCTTTCTGGTAAATTATCGTCTTCCCTCTCTTCTTCTTCATGATCACTATCTTGTGCTCTTCTACTAGATTTAAAATATTTATACCTAGATGCAAAATCAGCTAAACAAAGAGTTTCTAACTGATCGGATCTTTGAACATAACGGTCTAAAATACCGGCTACGAATATTTCAGTCGAACCTGAAGGAAGGTTCTGAAGTTCCGCTCTAGGTTTTACCATTCGAACACGTTCCTCAGGTCGGGAGGTCTTTATAAATATTTCTGCATTACTTGCTTCCGAAAGATGTAGCCCAATGCAGCAATATACTGCTTCTTGTGCAGATATTTCTGTGCCTGATATAAATTTGTGACCTATATGTTTAAGTTTTTGCTTAATAGTATAATTTCCAGCATTTACCTCTGATATAGCTTCATTTAAGAGCCTAGAAATTCTCCTGTTAGACTTGTTAATATAATTAATTATATACGAACAGCAAGCATATGCATCCAGTATATATCGGATATCCATATTTGCTCTATGGAGTTCCAAAATCAGAAGATTATAAGTGTTTATAAAACGATCCTGTAATTTTCTTTTTAGAAAAATTTTGGGTTTTGTTAAACTTGACCTAAGGGCTAACAAATAGTCATCAAAAGACATATTTATTCTACTATCAGACAGGAAGTGTTCAAAATCGTTTAAATTAGAAATGTCTTCTGTAGTCATATTTGAATTTAAAACGTTTTGAATTTTGAAAAAGTTTTCCTTGTGTCTTTCTGAATTTAGACTTGTTTCTGTAAGAGGTAACAGTATTTGCGTTGAAGGCATTGGTGGATATGGTATGTCAAAACGACAAAACTGTTGTCCTCTTATTTCCCTAGTACAAGACCGACTGTGGTTATGCTTTTGATAACCCAAATAATTTTCTAAGTGGCTGATCGAACCATCGGTAGAAATATAATTGTCAATAAAACTAATGATATCAGGGAATGTCTGAGGATCTTGAAGGTTAATCCTGGGAGCATTATTAAGCCAATACATGCCATGTACATGCGGGGACTCCACTCTCCAATAGAAATTTGTAACAAAATGCTCTCCAAAAATGCCGGCGTTATCTTTAAAAAGCTTAAGAATTTGTCGATAGCGGTAGTCAAAATATCTAGCACAAGTAACCGCGTCTGACCGAATTAAGCGATATCTATCTTGGGTTGTTAAACTGTTGGCTTCCTCTTCCGAAATATCTTTAGAATCAACTGTTTTAGAGAGAATGACCAAAAGCTCAACCCACTGAGATTCTGCAGCCGATAAAGTGATAAAGAAGGTTGGAAGCCCAAATTGGTGAATCATAGCAATTGCCTTTTTCTTCTCAGCTTCCCAATGCGCAGGTGAGGATCTAACGCCTTTCAAAACCTTGTAACCATCATCGTGTTGAATCAAGTTTTGAACAAAGTTTTCGTTTAATATATTTTGGGCCGTAACTCGGTTACGACCTGAAAACTTTCCAAGGCAAATGGATGTACTATTCTTAATTTGTAGCAGTTCTAATTTTTTGTAATCATAGAACACCTTTGGAATGGTACACGCTCTTGTGTCAAAACGGCGAATTTTAGAACGTTTTATCTTGCTATACGTTTCAGAGCATGTACGCTTCTGCCCAACGTATATTGTTCCAAATGACAACTCCTCTGAATTATTATCTTGAATTATGTCAATTGGTCTTTGTCCTTCACCTGGCGCTATAACTAAACGGTTATAGTCTAAGTTTTCTACAGGAATATTGTCCAAAAGAGTTTCTTGACCGCCTGGACTTAGCTCTGAAGGTAAAAGTCCCGTGGGAATATTATTACCTGAGGGATTATCATGAGAAGTTTGTGCCGCACGAAAAGATTGAACCAATCGGGAATCCTCTGCAGATGCAACAAACGGAACTTCTTCTTGGTTATTAAATTCTGAAATCCAGTTTTCATTAATATGTATATTGTGATCACGATACAGAGGGGTATTCACTAAGAACTGCAAAGCTTCCATAATCTTTGCGGGGCGTATGGTATCGATCATGTAATCATGATTGTATTCCAAACGCCTTCTTAAGGGAATTTGTATAACATGAGCCTCATCAAAGGACCTTGGTAGAGTTGTCACAATATTGTTAACAGAAATTGGTATATTAACAACAGCACCTTTGAGCAAACTCTGACCTTGATATCCTAACGGACAGATTGTCATAAAAGGCAATCTAGGCATTATGAGACGTTCTTCAATTGGGGTTAAACCCTTCAAACAATCCGGTATTTCAGGAAAGTCTAGACCGTTAGCTAAACATATTTTTGGAACGTTCTTTTTAACAATCGCATTTTTGCAAGTAGCACAAAAATTGTAATTTCCATCTTCTGAAGGAAATTTTTGCATTAAAAAGAAGGCGGTTGCAGCATTCGGGTGACCTTGCGCAATAGTTTCGAAATTTAATTTGCGAACTTGGTGTGAAAACCATAAGCCGCCGCAGCAAATACATATTTCAGTAGGGCCCTTATTTATATTTTGGAAATAAATGTTTTTGAAATCTGTTAAATTGCCACTATTATCAGTTTCTATAACATTATTTTGTCTCGTTAATCGGATATTTGCAATTTGCTCAACAGATCGAACCTCGGGGTCTTCACGCCGAGACCTATGACCTCGAGTATCTCTTATTTGCTCTTCAGAGCGAGTTTGCGGATCTTGCCGCCTTGTTCTAGATATATATTTCATTCATATGCAGCGATATACATTATTTTTAGGAAAAACTGTTCATTTAATTTCATTAAGTTATCAAATTGACGAAAAAAATTATACCATAAGTAGTACATGTGAGCTGGGAAAATCAAAGACCAGAAAATGTCTCCAAACCGTATATTAAAAAATGTTGAATTAAACATCTATTATTAATCAAATTTTGTATCTACTTGACTTATATTAAAGGCCATAAACTTAGTCTCAGTTTTATTGCTTGAAGTGAGATATACATAAGTATGAATGTGATTTTAACTCTACCAAAGTGGCTAAATTCTATATAATATTATAAGCTTAGGTGGCAAACGTCAACCAGATAATCGGAATTTATTATATGAAGGTTTGAGGTTTAGACTTAGGTTAGGTTAGGTTAGGTTAGAGGGTCGATCCTAAAAAGGATCACACTTGGACAGCTTAAACGCCGGTCCGTTGTGGTACCCAAAACTCCTATGAGCCGGATCAATAGACCCTTACATGTCGACAGAGCGCTTTGTGCCTATGACAAACTCGTTGAGACGGCCAATATCTGTTTCGGCCAGATCTTCTGGTCCGCCAAAAGTGTGATTGCCAAAATGTTTCAATCTCAACCTAGCAAAAGCCGGACATTGGAGGAGAAAGTGCCGGGATGTTTCCACTTCACCCTCCTCCATACAGCTTTGACAACTTCCATCAGGTAGTATTCTACGCCTAAATTTATTTATTTAGCTATTCTAAGCTAAAATTCTTAACAACTATAACGTTATTGAAGTTGCGATAGAATATGCGCACTTTTTTGCGTTCTTTTTCTACAGTGATCATACCACGCAACACTTTTCCTGAAATCAAATTTTGAATGATTGAAATTAGTTTTCTAACTTTTATTCTGATACATTGAGCTAAAAGTGACATAAGTATGTACATATATATTTTTACACTCTCGCAACATGTTGCTACAGGCTGGTTGAAAAGTTTCTGCGCTCGAAATGAAAAAATACTGTTTTTGGTAAGAAATATATTTTTTTATTCAATATAATATTCCTTAACTTCATTTTATGCCAATGATCCTACAATAATTTTATGCCATCCCTATAATGACTTTCCGGAAGATATGCAAAATACCCGTCTACGGCTATAATAGCTTCTAAATTCGACGAAAAACGCTTTCCACGAATAAATTGTTTCAGGTTTCTGAAGAGGTAGTAGATGCTGGGGGCCATATCTGGTGAATACGGTGGATGCTTAAGCAATTTGTACTTTAATTCGTTTTTTTTTATATAAAATGATGCTGCCTAGTTTATCTTCTCACGAATACCTAGTTTATCTTCTCACGATTTCTTTCATCCAGCTGATCCAATACTCAGAGTTGATTGTTTTATCTTTCTGCAGATAATCAATCATCAAAATTCCTTTTGCATCCCAAACAACTGATGCCATAATTCTTGCTGATCGTTGTGACTTCAAATGCTTTGGAACTTAACAACCAGCTTCGGTCCACTGTAAACGCTCTTATTACAATTTAGGATTCAAAGTGGTGGTAGATCCAAGTTTCATCCATAGTTATAAAACGACGCAAGATATCGGTTGTATTTTGCTTAAATCGCTCCAAATTATGCCGATAAATTTGTTTTCGATCCAGTTTTTGTTGAATTGTTAACGTGTGCGGCACAACTTCCAAACCAACTATTTCATATGTAAATCTCCATGTAAAATATGAAGAACTCGTTCGTCTGAGATGCCTATGGCATTAGCAACTTCACGCTTAGTCAAACTTGGATCTTCACTAACAATATTATCAACTTGCTCAATGATTTCTGGTATGGTTGCGGTGTCTGGTCGTCCTTCGCGTGGATCGTCTTCAAGTCTAGTATGACCGCGTTTAAATTCACCAGCCCAAAATTCAACGGTGCGTTTTGAAGGTGAGGACTCCTTACACACTCCTAACAATTGTTCATACATTTTCTTTGCTTTTAACCCTTTCAAAACAAGATTCACTGCGCAATATTACATATAATATTTTCCATATTAAAAAAATACTCTGACATGTCAACTTCAAATGACTTGTAAACAAAGAATTAATTGACAGAAGACTTGTAACTTTGCATGTGTTCTCACGACAGATGTACCAACTTGAGAAAAAAAATTGGATATTTCTTGGTTGAAAAGATGGTTTTCAACCAACCTGTAATCGAGCAAGATATTGAGTTACATATACATATGTATGGACTTGTAAATAAATGATATATTTTGATGAAATTTGGTAAACGGTATTGCAGATAGCGCCATTAATCGAAAACTTATAAAGTGTCATAATTAAGCCAAAAAGTAAAAGAGAAATCTGTAATTTGGTTCATTGAATCGCAATTTGAAGAGGCATCTATGGTTTGCAACTTTTTTAAAAGTAGGTATGGCATCGTCCCTAATAAGGTTAATGTACATATCTAAATACCACTAAATCTACATTTAATTATTAAAAAAAATCTCCTTCCACACAGTGTAAATGAGTAAAATCGGGTAATAACCCTGTCCGCTTTCCATACAACGGTTGTGTTAAAAACTTCTAAAAGTGCGATAACTCACTAAATAAATACGCCAGAAGCATTAAATTTTACATCTTATACGGTACGGAAGAGCTTTATAGGAGCGAGTATCAAAATCGGACAATGAGCACCGCCCATTTTTAGGTAAAATTACATATCTAAGGACGTACTCAACCAATTTCAACAAAATTCAGTACAAAACAATATTTTGACAGTTTTATCTTATAGTGAGAACACCATATATAACCACTTTAATTTCCATCTGAAATCTAAAAACGAACAATATTATTTCGTATAACTAGCTTCTATAACGGCTTTGATTCTTCTTGGCAGATTTAAACACAAATTTGCACGAAATAGAATTCCACGCCTGCTGCACCTTAGGCTATAATTCGCTCAATGAGCCGATTTCACCTGCGACCCATTTTTTTAATATACCCTACAGGTGCTTGATGGGGTACTTATATTATTGTCCTGGAGCCATTTGCGAGTTGGAGATAACCATGTTCTTTTATTGTCTGCAAAAAATATCAGCAACTATAACGACGGAAAAACGTATATATTTTTCCTCTTACCTTTTATAGCTATGTATTAGAAAAAATTAAAATTATTATATTTATTTTATGAATTCACTATTTTGCACACGTCCGAACTCTTCGGGCGAAACTCTCAAAATTGATCACGCTTGCCTTCGGCACATTGTACATTGGACGGAATGACTAAATAAATGGATTCTCAACAGAAGTGTCATCAATTTTGTGAGGCACTTTATATGGGGATACAATTTTGCACGAGTAGTGTTTTTAAGTTATGCTACCTCTTGACTAAAAATTGTCAAAACGGCCTATTACGTGCAAGCCCCAGATGCCGAATATGTGGACGACAGTGCCTATACCTGACTTTTTACCGAAAATATCGATTAATCTGTGATTTATATTATTGAAATACGGAGAGAATCTTTTTTATGATAAAAGCAGGCATGCGTAAAAACGGGTTAGCCCCTATCTAATATAAATATTTTTATATCAGGGCAAAGAATAATAATGAATAGAAAAGGCGCAAATGTTAGCTGTTCTAAAATGTAAATTACTATGCGGAAACATCAAAAACGCGCAAGCTCGAAAATAAAATTTCACCAACCTATCAGGGAACGGAACGAACTTCACGACTTCATAAGGGAACCAAACAAAATGTTCATATGCACAGATTTTCTTTGGCATGCGCATTAAAAAATCAAAATAATAAAATGAAAACTAATTGACTTATGAAAAGAAAAAGTAAATAATGAAGGAAATAATAATCAAAATGGAATTAGAATAACATTTAATAAAAAAGGTTTATAAAAATAAAAAAAAAATCTGTGATAGGATTTGAACTTAGGCAAAATGATTGATGTTGCAATAAGGAATTCTGCTATACTAGCAGCACCACAGGCAATATATTGACAAATGAGTTTATTGTGTGTACTCAAACTCGTGTACTTCTTTCAAATTAACAATTTGTATGTGAATATTCTCGAAATTGCCTATTCTTCATTCGCATGTCCTTGTACTTGTATGTACATATGTACAGGGCATGGTTGTTTAGAGAATATCTCTACAAATATGGCCATGACGACGGGACGAAATGTTCCTTCCACGACAACAGCGTAGAAAACGCGCTGCACATCTCCTTTCCTGCCAGCGGTATGAAATCGAGATAGCCGATCTAGAGAATCTGACACTGGAACGAGTGGCACCGGATAGCAAAGTGCGGCTTATGATTGAGAAGAAACTAGTGTGGGATAGAGTGAGAGCGTGCTGTGTTATAGCTCTGCAAGAGTTGAGGAGAAAATAATGGCAACGCAACGAAAGCAGAAAAATGAATGAGGTGTAGGGCAGAAAGGCGTGACCGACGAGACGAATGGCTAAGCTTGACCTCACGATGTAATGCTTAACGGCGGTTCCGTGGGCGAATATCAAGCAATGACGATGGAGTTAAGGTTAGTACGTAGGTGTATTGGTTCTTAGCGGCCAATACGAATGGTGCATATCGTTCGGAAAAATGACTGTATTTTCTGAAGATTATCCCTCCCAAAAAAAAAAAAAAAACAAAAATTGGTATACATATGTATCTCAATATGCCTTTTGTAAAAAATCAAACATTCGCGCAAGTGAAAAAAACAACGTAGATGCACCATCATCGACTAATACTAATCAAGCAAACTCGCGCCCTATTTTCTAAGTATTTTATATTACAATGACAACAAATTCAATCATAAGGAATGTGCGTCTGCTATAAAGCAACTGGGAGACTAAATACTGGGAGACTTATCTCCGCCTTCTGTGTACCTGCGTATGCCTTCTTTACATGTTTTATTGAATCGACGCAGAAGAGATTCAGTTCTTCTGTGCGAATGGTGTGAATGTAAAAATGTGTGCAGATCTGAACAACAATGCTCTCTATATCAACATCAAGTGAGTTACATTCGTTACGAATCGCATTATGAACGATATGCGCTGCACAACCTCCACCAACCATGTTAGATTTTAATTTCTTAAATTTTGCAAAAATATTTCCTTCACTTTTCGGATCAACCCGATCGAAATTAATTGGCGCATTGTCACCACAGTAAGCGATCAACTTATCAGTCAAATCAAATTTTTCAAAGACTCTTATAATCAATGAAAAAATCATAGCCGACGTTTCACTTTTATCTTGTGAAAGTCCAATTATTTTAACATTCACTCAAGATAATGGAAGAAAATAACGAATGACGACAGGAAACATCTTGCTTGCTTTGCGATTGGAAGCGTCGGTCGACAAACAAATGAAATGGGCTTTCTGCAAATCAGACTCGAGGCATTCCAATGAGTACGGTGCAAAAACATTGGTTAATATCGCTTCACTTTTTGTTCTTGAACACGAAAATTTTTTTAAATTGGAAAGAGGTGCGAAATATTTTGGTTGCGCAGTCGTTTGATCTACAACAAAAAGTTAAAAAAAATTTTAATGAGACGATAACTGCTGTTTTTTAAATGATTTTTTGAATAACAAACCTGATACTGTGATTCTCATCAATTGATTCAAATCTGGTTTCTCTTCGATAAAAAAAATCGGATATGATTGAAGTTTGAAGAGAAGCATTTGCTGCCACTGCCATCTACATTGGTGTATTTTTGTTTCGGGACTGTCCCGGCCAAAGCGGGACGTATGGTCAGCTAAAATTAGACGTATGTATGCTGTCGCGCCATTTTTGGTCGACAAGTATATGTTTTGCAAAGTCATAGTACATTCAGACTTATTCTAAACTTCGTGTGAACATCATTTCCGAATGAAAAATCCATAAATTTGCTTATTCTTATCGTAAACTTTACATGGGAAAATTCTCCAATATTCGAAAATTTTCCCTAACCCGCAACAGAGATTGTTAATGCATAGAGAATGCGCAAATGTTAGCTTTCTAAAATGTAAATTACTATGAGGAAACATCGAAAACGCACAAGTGCGAAAATAAAATAACCAACCTATCAGGGAACGCAACGAACTTCGCCACTGTACATAGATACATATCACAAATGTTCTTTCTGTCAAATACGCGAAAATTAAGTTTATAAAATGAATGAATGAAATTGAATTTGAATAGTTTCAGTAAAACGAGAAAAATTCAATTTGACAGCCACCACTGGAAATCCTGCCTATCCCCTCGCGTTTGCATGTTGCCCACAAGCTGCTTCTTCACGACGATGCTAAAAATCAAAAATTGCAGAATTTGGCTGATGTTCCCTTCAGAAAAGAGAATTTGCAACATGGCTGATTTGCGAATTAACATTTTATATTAATTTATTTCAAATTATGCACTATATATGGCATTGATCTATACAATTTTTGTACAATTACCACTCATGTAAAATCTTTAACTACTTCCGCGCCGATTCGCACAATTCGGCGTCAATATGTATACGAGTTATATGTATGTTTGTCGACAAAGTCGTCTTTTGGTTTTTTCATTAAAACAATATCCGCGCGAACTCGCCTTTATTTCCATAGCATGCTAGCATGAACAGATACGTTTCAACTGAGGATGCCTATTCTATTATTATGTTGCATAAATTGTATTGAAATATTAATAATTACACATAATTTATACTTATTTAAATGTTTTTAAAATAAATTCGATTAATAAAAAAATAATATGTGGCAGTGCCCCCCTGACCACTCCTTGGTTGCGATCATTCAAATTGCTTCTCGCAAAAAGCAAAAAGTGTAGACAAAAGTCATTGTGTGTGCGGGGCAACAACAAGCAAGCATCAACGTACGTGTATTTAAGAGTGTATGTGTGATTGTCACATTTGAAAAAATTCGCATAAGTAAGGGAACATTCAATAAACCTAAACATATGAACACATTATACAATATATCCTTGAAATATTTTAATTATTTCAAGAATATGCTATTAAATTGATAGAATTGAACAATTTTATTAAATAAAATTTAAGTTTCATGACTTTTAGGATTTGAACGTATATGCTCGTATGCGGATTGAGCCTAATTCCTTCACGCTTACGACCTGAGCCACCACAAAAGTGGAAACGCGGCCACTTTAGCCATATTATTAGCTTACGCAACGCACATACAAAAGTTGAAAAATTTACATATTAAATGTTTATTTTATTAGAAATTCTGGAGTTTTTGCCAGTAATCTTCCTTTTTAATTCTAAAGGTTTTTCATAATCATAAATTTTGTCATATCATTGAAATTGAAAACACAAATCTAAATAGGTATAAATGGGTTATAATTTAATATTTCGATATGTATTCCTGCATACAAATCAGTCGCTATCAGCAATAGTAAGCCTCAGATGAAACGTCTCTGTGCATGGTGGCAAGCGAACGAAATAACTGCGAGCGGAGCAACAAATTGAGTTCTGAAAAAACATTTAAAACCAAATGACAATTTTTCGACAAACATGTACCATAGACATACGTACATACATCCGAAATCGCATACATATTGGCGCCAAATTGTGCGCATCGTCCCGAAGTTGATAAGATTTGTTTCAATCGACAATCTACCGACAATGTCGCTATGTTGACATGTTTGTCCTTTTTGCAGTGCTTTGTAGTAGAAAATTGGCTTATGCTCTTTTAAAGTTCTACTATTACCGATTGGGCTACAATTCCATAGCGTCGAATTTATATAAAATTGGCTAAATCGAAAATAAGTAAACATGTAAAAGCAGTAAATGCAATGTGCTTAGAATATTGTACATATAGAAGTAATTAAAGATTTTATATCAATGATAATTGTACAGAAATAATAATATTAAATAATTTAAAACAATATGTTGAGTCGCTAATAGGCCATGATGCCAATTCTTCTTTCTGACGTTCCCAGACAAATTCTTCAATTTCTGATTTTTAGCATCGTTGTGAGGAAGCAGCTTGTGGGTAACATGCAAATGCGAGGGAATGGTAGGATTTGTGCTATACAAATGTGGCCGTCAAATCGTAAAATTGAAATTTTGGCTGATTTCTTAAATTAAAAACTTTATTCATTTTATTAAATCGTTTTTTTTTCATCATCCTCTAGCTTTGAGGAGGAATTGCCTACAAAAACGAATTGTGGTTGACCAGACGCACTGAAAAAAGAGGGCGACGTAGAGTTATCAACGAATGCACTTTGCTTTATAGCAAACGCGCTTTCCTTTTGAATGAATTTATTGTCGTTGTAAGATGACACTTAGAAAAAATGTCGCAACCTTGCTCTGGGCGTTTTTTGTCGATTGACAAATTTTTTCTAATTTTATTATTATTTCCTTCATTATATACATTTTTTTGTCATAAGTCAATTCATTTTATTTTTTTTATTTTAATTTTCGTTTACTAATATGTGCATGCATGCCAAAGTACATCTGGGCATACATTTTGCTTGGTTTCCTTATAGAGTGGTGAAATTTTATTTTCACACTTGGGCGTTTTCGATGTTCCCTAATAGTAAACATTTACTTGTAGAACAGCTAACATTTGCGCCTTCTCTATTCATTAACATTCTCTGATATTAGTACAGCTAACATTTGCGCCTCCTCTTTTCATTAACATTACACTACAAGTATATATCTAGTGTAGTGTTTGAGTGAAGTGGACGTGTTGTTTCGCGCTCTTGGGTTACCTACTGATAATCCCAACTTTTCACTGTGAGGCACACTAGATTTTTGTTTTGGACTTACCGGACCGGACGATCTAAGTGGATTTAGCCTAAATAAATATATAAGTACAAATTTGTATTATATAAAAAATCATTTGCACTTACCTGCTCCTTTATTTAAGAGAATTTTTGTAATTTTTAGTTATATTTATCATTTACCCTAATTTTTCCCTGTTATTTATATAAAACGTGCACTTTTTCAATCTGCCGTTTTTTTTTTTTTGATTAAACAGCTGTTCCCCACTTCGTTTTCTCCTTTTCGTTTTGCTTTTGGTTGTGGCGTTGCTAACCATTCACAACATAAGTAAGGTTTTAGCGCTAGGGTTTGAACATACTCATTGACAGGTGTACCCAAATTATTCTCAAGCTGAGGTATGACCTCTGAGAATAATATGGGGCGTACACCAGAGAATCCTTTTCGGAGGAATTCTAAAATTTTGAGAACGCCACCTAATGGCAGGAATGACCAATCCACCGCTGCTGGATCAACATTTAATGGTGAAATTACTGACCAGGCTAAAGAGAAATATGAAAATCGTGGAACTTCTGATTATTTCAACAAACTGGGTAGTAAACTAAAAGAGTTGGAATATGATGGCTGGTCAAAGGCACGTTGACCAAGCTATGCGCGATCTACTGAGGAGCATAACGAGCCTGTATAACAAAGCCGAGAAACCGCAAAATCAACCAAAAAAATTTATGGTTGGGAAAGCAACCCAAGTGTCTCCCATTTATAGAGATAAATACCCTAAAACGGCTGCGCGAGACATCGGGATACTTACCACCTACGAAAAAACCAAAAAGCTGTTGAAAAAGTGCAGTCAACAACCAGTGAGTCCACGAGAATAATAAAGGAAAACACTAGCGGTCAACATAAAATGAGTGACCTTGTGGAAAAGAAGAAACCGACTCAGAAAAAAATAAGAACGAAACCGGACGCCATCATAATAACCAAAAAGGAGGGTGTGTCATATGCTGACATTCTGCGAAAAATGAAAAGTGACAGCGGTCTTGATGAGTGAGGTTCAAACTGCTTGGGGCAGCACAAGAACAAACCATAGTAGTATCATTTTGGAATTCCTAAGTTAAACAAACCTCATGTTAATGAATAGCGGCACGAAAAATACCTACCAAAAAAGAAATAAAGGTTCTATAATAGACCTAATGTTTACTAAATGGATCACCCTAGTATATATTCTTCTCAAAGGCAAAGTTGAAGGCAAAAAGATTTCGATAAAGACGTTTTTGAGATAGTCTGGAGTCAGAGACACCAGGTGAAGACGCCGCCCACTTGGTATCCGCAGTGCGGAAATCACTGGTCGCAACGTGTGAAGCAACTATGCGTAGGACAGCACACCGTAATAAACGAAGGTCAGTATATTGGCGGAATGAAGAAATAGCCACGCTCAGGAAACTTTGTCACTCATCCAGACGTCGCCTACAGCGTAACCAGAGTGGTGCAAACGAAATTGCGTTTAGGGAAACGTTTAAAAGGCACAAGAAGCTCCTGAAGTCAGCGAATACCCGCAGCGAAAGAAACAGTTTCGAAAAGCTCTGTGATGAAGCTAACATATCAATTGGGAACTGCGTACAAAATTTGCATGTCCAAATTTAAAAAGTCCCAGCAGCCTAATAGCGCATCCTTTATGAGAAGAGTGGTCGGGTCAGTATATCCGACACACCATCCTATCTTATACGGTAAGCCACGAAGCAATGATGCAGAGCCACCATTGTTGGTCACTGAAGATGAAATATTGACCATAGCTAAAAGACTAAGAAACAACAAAGCACCTGGAATAGATGGCATACCCAACAGAGCCCTAAAGGAAGCCAAGACTATAAAACCCAGGTTGTTTGCAAAAATGTACAATGCGTGTATAATAGAAAAGATTCTCCCCGACCCCTGGAAGATACAGCGTTTGGTACTACTTTCAAAGCCAAAACAGCCACCGGACGAACCATCATCTTATCGACCATTGTGCATGCCCGACACGATTGGTAAATTGTACGAAAGCATTGTAAGAAACCGCTTGGAATTAGGTGTTTAAAAAGGCAGATTATCAGAAAGGCAATACAGCTTTATAAAAAAGAGTTCCACTATTAACGCACTACGAGAAGTCGTTCCTACTGCGAAATGTGCAGTAAGTGGCAAAAGATAGAAATGTGGCACAAAAAAGTATTGCGCGCTAATTACTCTGGACGTGAGAAATGCGTTTAACTCCGCAAAGTGGGCAAATATAATCACAGCTTTTACGAAATACGCGCTCCCCAATATTCCGTAAATATTATGAGCTATTTAAAAAATCACAGATTGTTATTCGACACTGATGAGGGCATTCAGAGCTACACTATCTCGAGGGAAGTACCGCAAGTCTCGGTCTTAGGCGCCATATTATGGAACTTGATGTACGACGGGGTACTAAGAATACATCAACCAAAAAACGTGAAAACAATAGCGTATGCGGATGACCGCATAGTGGTAGCAGTGGCTAAACATCTATATAGATGACCTCAGACTCAAATGCAACGATTGCATAAATGGTCTGCGCCGTTTGGTCTGAGTTTAGAGCTGGATGAGCAGAAAACGGAAGTCTTGCTCATATGCACAGGGAAGCTGGAAGGAAGATTAACACTCACCATAGGAAAATGCGATATTTCTTCGCAGCCGCAGCTATCTGGGAGTAATACTAGACTCCAAATTAAAATTTAAGGAACAACAGGCGTATACTTCCGGTAAAGCAAACAAAATTTATAACGCCCTATCGGGAACGATGCTGCGTGCGTTCCAGCCGGCGGTTTTTAATATCAAAAGCAATAAATTCCGTGGTATTATATGCAGCAATAATATGGAAACAAGCGCTAGATATAAAATCATATGTTAGACCAATAAACGCAGTGCATAGGCTATCTGCAATCCGAGTAATAAGTGCTTTCCGAACGATATCAAGTGATGCTGCTGAAGTTTTATTACCCAGCATGCCGCCTATTGTTATTCAGGGGGACGAATTCGCGCGACTGTACCAGCTTTTAGTGCAGTCTTCAAAAGTAAAAAAAGAGGAGAGAATCAAGAGCCTCACAATGTGGCAGCAGCGGTGCCAAACCTCATCTAAAGGACGATTTACCCACGGACTGATTCCGGACATTCATTCATGGATAGACAGGCGACATGGGGACCTGAATTTCCTCCTAACCCAAATACTGAGTGGGCATGGATGCTTTAGAAAGTATCTATTCCAAATAAATCATGATGTTAGTCCGTATTGTTCGACGTGTACAGAGTGCATAGAAAACTCTGAACACGTATTTGCCGTTAGTGCCCCCGTTTTTTAAATATTAGGGAAAAGTTAAAATCTACACTTGGCGGGAGTGTAACGGTGGAAACTCTGACAACACATATGTGTCAGTCTTTTGATAAATGGAGAGCTGTCAGCGAAGCGGCAGCTCTAATTATGACAAAACTGAGATACTTGCAACAGCTTAGGAGTCAGTCAGTCCGTTCCGTAGAGAAGACTTAAATATCCTTTTCCCTCCCATGAAGTAATACTTAATCCGGTGGTTCCATGGGAGAGATATGAGTTGGGAGTAGGTTAGGTTTAGCGGATTAAAGTTCCGCACTTCGGCTTTCGATTTTTCTCCCTACTATAAAAAAAATCATTTGCATTCTCTGCTCTATTGGTTATCCATCTGTTACCTCTAACAAATGCATATTGTGGTGAACACGAATGCTAGAACAAATTAGAATCAATGATAACCTGCTAGAACCAACTAAATAGCGAAATTCGTGGTTGCCAGAATGTTCGAGTAGCGAAGTTCAGTTAACAATCTACTATATAAGGGCTACCGGATTGTGCAGCAGACACATTTCTAATTAGAGTGTTGCCGTGTAAAGAGCAATTAAACTATAAGCAATAATTTGTAAACTCGAATACCGAGCAATAAGTGTTAAGTTGTTGGAATTAGAAATAAAGATAAGTGTATAGCCCTTAAATTGAGACTTTTATTTAACAATCCAATGATCGAACTCAAAAGTGAGTTACAAGAAGACGAATTATCGAGAAATCCGTTACAATATGTTAGCATATCGGTTACCTTTTTGTTACCATAACCAATTCCAATTCTTTTAAATACAACTCAGTATTTTTTATATTATTTTGCTTTATTTTATTGAAAAAACGTGTATACTTAAACTAATGATTAAAATTAATTAATATATTTAATTTATAAAGACATATAAATACATATATGTTTATATAATATAATAGTAGAAGTAAAAGTATATAATAATCCAAAATATACTATATTTATATATACATATTACATTAAATACATTAAATATTAATAATAACACTTAAAATTTATACCTAAACAAGTAAAGTACTTCTAACAATATTATCTTATAAACAATTCTTATAATACAACTATAAATCTATATGCATAAAAAATATGATTTGGTCTATTCATCACGATAATGCACAATGCCATACTTATAAGTACATTACGGGTGCGTTCGAGATGGCAATCACGACAGCAGTGTTGCAAATTTGTCAAAGTATCACGTTCTGTGTGAAATTCTTACAACACTTGTAATTTATGCAAATAATCGGTAACACTAAATTTTTTTCCTTACATCAGCAGAGTATCAGCAAATGTGCAACACAGTAGCAGTACTGCTGTAATTACAAGTACATATTACGTCGCTCGAGCGCACCCTACAGTCTGTTTCATAAGTATGTGTATCATGTTCTTCTTTAATATAGGAAGTTACACCACAGAAAATAACATCGGTGCGACGATTCACACATTCATTCGGGCATTACACTCTTTGCGTGCTTGCATTGCACCCTGGTGTGTTGAGTGAATGTTAGAAAAACTGTTAAAGACGCCTCTCTTTGACAGATCACGCGTGAATCGTCATGTTATTGTTGGCATTCCATCATGGAAAGATTTACGTCTGATCAACGTTTACAAATTGCTCAGTTTTATTACCAAAATTCACGTTCTGTAAAGAATGTTTCGCGCGCTTTGTTCAACTTATGGTCAACATAATCGGCCTACTGAGCGTACTATTCGCAACACCTCCACACATCGTGAGAGCCAGCAGCTGTAGTTGAGAGTGTATATGAAGACCGTGGAGAGTCTAGTCGGCGCCGTTCGCAGCAACTTGGTCTGAGGTATGGAAGGGCTTGGCGCATTTTACGTCGCTATCCTAAATTAAAAGCGTACAAATACAGCTTGTGAAAGAACTCTAAACCTTCTCAAGTCACATCGCTTCGCTCTATGGGCTCTTGAAAAACTCCAAGACCCATTTCTGGCTCAATAGGTATGTAAACATTCAAAATTGCCGTATTTGGGACGAATAGCAACATAAAAGGATTCAAGAGCTGCCATTTCATCTAGAAAAAACAACGGTTTGGCGTGGTTTGTGGTCTGGTGGAATCATCGGTCCAAATTTCTTTAAAAATGAAACAAAACATCACGCGTGTCATTCACCAGTTACCCGTCGAAACGAACGAGACATCGAAAATTGGACA